>NW_025763686.1:0-602058 GCF_020744475.1 Fusarium redolens | reverse complement strand
GAATAAAAATAAAACTCGAATTTATTAGAAAATATATAAAAAACTACTATAACCTAAAATAGTTAAAGGAATTAACCTTTTTAAAGGGAGATATAGTTTACCTAGCTATAAAAAATATTAAAATAAATTAACTAACTTATAAATTAAACTATAAATTTATTAAACCTTATAAAATATTAGAAATATTTTTAAAAAATAACTATAAACTAAACCTACTATTAAAGGTTAGGCTTTATCTAACCTTTTATATCTTATTACTTAAATTAGCAGTAAATATAATATAAGTTAAAATAGGCAATAAATTATAATAAATTATAAGACTAAAAGCCTATAAAGTAAAAGTAATTAGGAAAATAAATATAATTAATAAATAAAGAATATACCTAATTAAATAGAAAAATTACTTAAAAAATAAAAATATATAAAAACCTCTAAAATATCTTACTAATACCTAATAACTCTTAAAGAATTTTTACTAGTAATACTAATAGAAAAAACCTTACCTTAGTTAATAATATTAAAAGTACTTATTAATTAAGCCTTAATAGCAGTAAATAACTTAGTATTATCTACTACTTTTAAATTATCTATAGTTTTAATATTATAATAAAGTATCTTTTTATTATACTTTTATAGCTACCTCTTTTAATAATAAAGATATATTAAATAACTTAATTATTTATTTACTTACTATTATAAGTTTATTAATTTAGTCTTAATTAACTCCTCTTTATACTTTAATTAATACTTCTTAATAGTAAAATAATTAGCTATAATAAGTTAATAATAAAAATTATATATTAAGAAAAATTTATAAACCTTTAAGAATAATAATACCCTTACTATTATACTTATAACTATAATATATATATTATATATAATACTTATAACCCTCTTTAGCCTAATACTTTAAGTTTTAAGGTTTATAATAACTATAAGGTATAATAAGAAAATTAGTATTTTTAATTAAAATTGCTTATACTTTTTAGTTATAAGTAGCTTTTAACTCTAATATCTTATTAATATAATATTAAAAAGATAATTATAAGTTTAAGTTAAACTTATTAAAAAAAGGATAATTAAAATAAAAGTTATATAAGTCTTAAGGATAAGACTTAATAAAAAGGAGATATTATATTATAATCCTTATAGTTATATTATATAAAACTTATAAATTTCCCTTAATTAATTAATAACTTATACTTTCTCCTTATTCTTATTATAAGCTACTTAATAAGACTTATAATTAAACTTATAACTTATATATAAGTATTAACTTATTATAATAAATTATTATAAGTATATAGAATATATTTATTAGCACTTTTATAGATTCTAGCTTATTAATATTAATATAACTTCTTTATATTAATTAAGCCTAATATATATTAAATCTACTATTAAGAAATATAATACTTTAATAATACTTAATATATGCCCTATATAATCTGCTAATAATAAACCTAGCACGGCTTAATTTAATATAGTTAGACCTAACTATTATAAAGCTAGAATCCTTCTTGCCCTTTAGGCCCTTTAAAATAACCTAAAACTAAGTATATAATAGACAGTAACTAGGTATAAAGTTTATTATTATACCTTATAATACTACTAAAATAACATTTAATTATAATATAATTCTATCTTAAGTTTATAAAGATAATTTAATTTAGATAAGTAGATAATAATCTAATTTATTTTAATTTAAATTTATAAGGATTTCCCTTATAATTGCAATTTATATAAGAAATAGCTAATTCTTTACTTATAAATTATAATATATTACTTATTAGTAAGTATTAGGCTTATAACTTTATAAAGTAATAATTAAAGTTAAAAATATATTTATTTTATAAATATAATTATTAAAAAGCTAAATATAAAGATTTAATTATTATTTATAATTAGTTTAAGCTTATATAAAATATAATTATAAAGTATAGTATTTAATTAAATAATACTTAAAACTTTAATAAAATTAACTTTATAATAGGCCTTATTATAATTAAAATAGTTATTATAGGTTTAAAAATATAAAAAAGGCTAAAATTAATAAAATTTAAAAACTAAAAATAAATTACTATAATTTATATAATTAATATAAAAGGTTAATTAATTATATTATTTATTATTAATATAAGCTAATATTACTTTACTAATTAATATTAAGAATATAACCTCTTAAGTAATTAAGTTATTATAATAACCTAAAATAAATAAATAAATAATAAGCTAGGTCTTAAGTAATTAAAGTACTTTAATTAGTTTATAATTAATTAATTAATTAATACTTATTATATTTTAATCCTTAATAGTTATAAAAGCTATTACTTAGCTAATTTTAAAAATTATTATAAGGAGAATAAGATTATTATACTTTATATACCTGCTTATATATTTTATTTACTTTAGCCTCTTAATATTAAGTATTTTAGGCTATTAAAATAGGCTTATAATTAAGAATTAAAGTATTTAATTAGATACTTTATAACTTATATTTTTAAAATTAAGTTCTTTTTTACCTTCTATATTATATTTAAAGCTATTTTTATAAAAAAGTACTATTTAAAGGGGTTTTAAAAAAGCTAGATTTATTTTTCTTAACTTAAAAACTATAATTTTAAAGCTTAATATATAGCTATAGACCTTAAAGATAGTAATTAAGGCTTAATCTTAATTTAAATACCTAAAAAAGTAAATTAAAAGGCATTATAATAACTCCTTAAAGTTTATTATTAAAGCTTTAAAGTTAATTATTAAGGTAATAAAGGTAATTATATATAAGGTTATCTTATTAAAGGCTAAGCTTTATAATCTTTAAGATATAAATAAAATATTAAGTTAGTATTATAAGGTAAAAAGGATTGAATTATAAGGAGGTATTATAATTATATAAAAAGTATTATAAGTAATTAATTAAATAGATATTAATATATAAGTAATAGCTAAATTATTAAGAAGTAGTAATTAAGGAAGGTTAAAATAACTACATAGTTAGTGCTATAGTATATATACTAAAGGCAGTTATAATATAAAGACGTATAAGGATATTCTTAAGTTATTTAAGGAGGAATTTAATAAGTAAAAGTTACCTTTTTTAAACTATAGCTTAAGATTTTAAACTATAGCTTAAAAAGGTTAAGGAATATAAGTTACTTACTTATTTAGGTTACTTACTTATTAAATATATTATAACTAATTAACTTTATATATAAACATAAATAAAGAAAAATTTATAAAAAAGTAATAGTTTAAATTAGAAATAGTAATAATTATAATTAATATAAATAAATATAATTAATAAAGGAAATATAATTAATAAAGGAAATATTATATTAGCTAATATACTTTAAAAGTATAATAAATATATTAAATATAATTATAAAAGTAAATTAAAAAGTAGCCCTTTAAAAAGGTTAATATAAAATTTAATTTAATTATTTAAAGCTAGTATTTATATTACTTAGTTAAGGTAATAATTATATTATTAAGATAGATAAACCTAATTAATATTAACTTTTAATATAATAGCCTATATTAAAGGTATTTTTATTTATGTTATTAATAAAAACGCTAAAAGGTTAAATAGCCTTTTATAAAATTAAAAATAAGGAAAAAAAGAAAATAGATTTTTAGGTATATTATTATTTTAAGCTTAATTTATAGTTTTATAAAGTTTTTTAAACATTATATTTAAAATAAAATTAAAAGTATTCTATACATTTATTAAATATATAATATTTATATTAAGGGAAATATAAAGTATAAATACTTAATAATAATTAATTAAAAACAAGGAATATAATACATTTTTACTAATAATTCTTAAGTAGGGCTACTACTAGTAGTAATTAATACAATAAGGCAAAAGAAATTTTATTTTATAAGGCTTAAATTTAAAACTGAATTATTAATTACAGATGAAAAATGTGCCCATTTTGAACTCATATAGCTTAAACAATTATTACCTGTCTCACAGCTCCCTCCGGCATATCAATCTTGTCTCTCTCCTCAGCCTTACCCTGAAACGACGCCCGACCAATCCTATTATATATGTTTCCCTGGCTTTCTTTCAGTATCAGAGCATAATTACTATCCAAGAATAAAGCTACAGAAGGAAACGTCGGCTCGTTGTCGAAGTGAGCGATACCTTTTTTCAAGACCTTGGAGGCATCCCTCCAGAAACGAAAAATCTTTTTACCACTTGACCATGTTGCGACCACCCCAGTTTGGAGCGGATGAATCACACCTTCACGTCCTTCCAATGGACGGGGTGATAGTGCATAGACTGGGCCCTTGACAAACATTGTCAGATGTAAGGCAATATTACCCTAGTGTATTTTCACTTGCCTTCAGTGTCAGCCTTCCAGACACCACGCGGCCAAAGGCATCCTTGCCCATAGGCTTCACCCGCACATCAACACAAGTAGCCAATAGCTCGTCTTTCAAAGCGAACATATAATCAATTTCGGCGTCGAGAGATGCCCATGACCAGGACGGGGCTCGGTACTCGGCGGGAGATTTAACAGGCGACTTGGTCGCTGGAGGCATTGCAGCATCATGCGCAGGGTCTGAACATTGATGAGTAGGCTCGTACAGTTTTATGCCCCAATTTAGCCCATTCATGAGACCGCTCTTCCATAACCCCGCTAAGTACGTGTCACCGGTCCTCGTGCCGAATAAGTTTGCAAGACCGGATAGTGCGGGTAGTTTGTCGGACGCCACGGTTAAGTTCCGGATCGAGTATTGCTCTACCAGCCGCATCCACTGCCGGTTGCGGTTTTCCGCAGGGTCCTCAGGGTCCTCAGGTCTGGTACCCCACAGATCTTTCGGGGTTGTGAACATCCTCCGAAGGATGGCGCCATCTTCAGCAAAGACGCACCCTTGGCACTCCCAGTACATCTGTGTGCGGCCGTAGTGAATGGTGCGTGGAGACAAAAGGCGCTCCTGGAGCGTCCAGCCCCGCTTGCTCAATGGTTCGTCTCCGATGGGATCGAATACTCCTCCGAATTCACCGAGAAGATAGGTGTCCGGATGTCTCTTTGGTGAGGGGGGCATCCACTCTGGTGTCACGTAAAGCCATGAGCTGTGGCCTCCTTGACAGTCGGTGACCTCATCTGTGGCCCATGTACATCGCCCCCCCATATGGGGTAGAACGTCGTTGTCGTCCCACCAGGCAACAGGAGCTGCATGGACAAAGCTCCTTCTCCCAGTAGATCTGACGTCTAGGGAGACGAACGGCTCCTCATACCTCGTGGACATGTCGGGGAAACAGCCGCTTGAGTCGTCCTTTGAGCTGAGAGCCGCGACGGTGAGATATGAATTGGCATAAACAAGTCCCATGCGCGACGCCTCCACTTCCCAATCTGCGGCATCATCTTGGATAATACACAAGGAGTCAATCCAAACGTAGGCTATACCCAATTCTCTGGCAATCTGAACGGCGTCCCGAAATGTTTTGGGAATAGCCGAGACCGAAACGCCGTCCGTGAGGAATCTTGCTAAGTTTGCGTTTTTAAGAGTCAGCCGATGTGTTGAGCCCCAGGAATGCGACAGTGCCAGGTATTTGCCCTGTTTTCCCGCAGTCTTGCGCAAGAATATTTTATCTTGACTTGTAGCAACATCGAGGACTCTTGTTGGGAGACTGCGCAGGATATCTGAAGACAGGCATGGATGGTGGTTGTCACAGATGTTGAGCCAGCCTTTGAGTTTGGAGAACGCGTAAGAGGAGCCCGAATCCGCTGCTAAAATTCTCCCGGGAATAAAGTTGATATCTGCTCACAAAGTCGTTAGCTTCGGAAGAGCAAAAACAGAAGCAGGGAGAAATGTACCCTGATCAGTGCGGAAACGCAGATATGATCCTCGAAGATTGACTGTATCTCGGTCGTAATCCACCGAATCCTGGATTTTTCCACTTATACCAAGTCTGACACCCAGCCCAACCATCAACAACTGGTTGTTGCCAACAAAGCCAGATTTGTACCAATTTCCGAAGAGCCAAGGCCGCAGAGGCTTCGATTCCCCGTCCTTTATCACAATGCCATCCGGGAAGGTTGAGCGTAGATCAACTTCGATTGGAGGCCGATAGTCAGCAACCGGGTCACAAAGGTCTATCATGCAGGCGCCATTTTCGAGCGCCCGCATCCCAAATCGGCTGTACATGCTCCCCATGGACCTTGCGGGTAGTTGGGCTCCTGAAGGAAGATCGATATTGAAGAAGGCAACCATACCACCATAATTAATAAGGCTACAACCTGCTGCCCAATAAAGCAGAGCACACATGGCGCACCTTTCGCTGGACTTCTCGAGCGCATCGAGAGAAGGTTGATGGGCGTATGCCTCTTCATCCTCGAATGGTAATTGATTAAAGGGGACTTGGCTGCAAACAACACACAGATGACCTGGTCCCAGATTGAAACGCGGCCCCGTGGCTGAAAACGCAGGAAAGGAAGCCATTGTGACGTGCCGAAGACTGGGAGATTTTGGGAGGACAGACTACTCGACACTGTAATGGAATATGCGAGAACCTGGTTAGATATTAGGCTGGAGGGTGAAGCATATTAGCGACCCCGCGCAATCGATAGTTAGAAAGCTGGAACATGAGCGTGTCATGCGGCGTGCAATGCCCAGCTGGACTTACTCTAGTCTGTACGGCTGGTAGTGTGGCTGAGTGCTCTAGGCCATGATCAAGGGCAGAAGCGAATCATCAGAGTGGCCAGAAACCATGTGGTGGCGATATTCACAAGTCGACGCAATAGCCCAGACTGCTAATACGAGCAATGGTGTGAACTAGAACAAGAGAGATGTATCCACGAGGGGCTATCATTAATAGAGAGCAATTCTCTATTCTTGCTTTTGTTTTAGGCAAAACCAGGTAGCCGGAAGCTCAGTGACTGGAACTTTATCACAACTTGAACGCCAACAGTGAGGAAACGTTACAGCCTTGCGCCATCTCGACCTCTGTGACCCGGGACGACCAATGGCATGGACAGAGGATGGCCGAGGCCTGCAATGGCTGACGTGCAAGTTAAGTGAGTTGGCCAGTTGGATTTACACCTTAGATTGATGTTTTAAAAATTCTATTAAAACTTAAAACTAAGCGTAAATAAGATAAATGTTAGGCAATAGCTTATTAAAGGAGATAACTATAGTTTTAAGCCCTTACAGTCTCCTCTCCCTAATAACAGAGTGTTTATTAAGTTTAAAGTGGGAACTTTTCGGTATATAAATTAACTTAATAAATAGATGCTTTATTAGAATTAGGCCTTTTTATTAGCCTAGAAGTAGATTTTAATTAAGAGAAGTAACTGTTATTAAGTACTTTAAGTACTTAATAGTTAGGGGATAAGTTTGTAAATTAATACCTAAATTAAGATTATAAATTATATATTTTATTTTTTTAAGTATTATAGCCCTTAGACAGGGTTATAATAGGGATGTAAAGCTAATTAAAATAAATAAAACTAATAGTGCTTTGTTTTTATTTTATATTTTATTTATTTTTTATTTTTTATTTTTTTTATATTTTTAACCTTATAAGAGGCTATCTAGCTTATTAGCTCTTTTATTAATAACTTAAATTCAGAAACCTTTATAGCAGGCTATTATAATAAAAGTTATTATTAAATATGGTTTATTTACCTTAATAATATAATTACTACCTTAACTAAATAATATAAATACTAGCTTTTAATAACTAAATTAACCTTCTTCCTTTAACCTACTTAAAGGACTATTTCTTAATTAATCCCTATAATATATTATACTTAATTTATTTATTTATTTATTTATTTATTTATTTATTTATTTATTTATTTATTTATTTATTTATTTATTTATTTATTTATTTATTTATTTATTTATTTATTTATTTATTTATTTATTTATTTATTTATTTTTTTATATTCTTTTTTTTTCCTTATAATATTATTAATAAAAAAGACACTACTAAATAAAATAAGTTTAAATATTTAATCTAACTTAACCCTTATCCTAAGTATATTAGTATACTTTAATTAACTTTTAAATTTCCAAACTAGAGTAATATAACTTAGTTTATTATAAGCTTTTATAAATAGCTTTATATATTATTATAAATACTATAATAGTAATTATTAACTAACATTTTACTCTATGGCATAGTAGTTATATATAACTATTATATAAGACTGCTTTATTTTCCTATTTATCTATTATATTATTATTTATTATAATAGCCTTAAAGCTTTATGTTTATTTAAATTATCTTTAAACGATAAACTTAAACTACTATTTAGGCTCTTAAGTTTTAGGCCATAGTATGGGTATTTAATTTATATGTAGAGTATTAGTAATCTATAATGGCCTGATGGTAGAAAGTTCTACTTATGCCGCATGTTTTGGTAATCGAAGTTGTATGCATCCATAATAGGGGTAGGCGGTGTGGCGGTGAGGTACGTTACAGCTGTATATCGTATACTGTATTACAAGAGCTCCAACAGAAGGAAGTGTGGTGTTTAATGACGTAACCGAAAAGCTACTGGAAACATAGGCGCTCCTCAATAATGATCATAGACTCAGGCGCATGTCGATGGCGATGGCGGTATAGCGTTCCATCATAATCGATTAATCGATGCACTGTGGCCAGACAACAGGTAGGGATGGGCAGACGGAACCTTCCGTAAGAGGATTCAGCTGCAACACAGGCAACGTAGACGGCTGCCGTGCCGTCACGCAAGTTCTCAGCTGATGTCCCATGTGTTTATGTCCCTCATCAATTTACAATGGCTCCAATGGCGCACACTATCGTGGCGGCTTTCTTCCAATAGCAAGCTTCCACCTCAGCATGAGGTATTTATCCTATCTTGGCTCCAATGGCTCTCCGTCGAGGAATCCGCAAAGTCACCGTACAGCATACCATGGCGAATGGATTAGTCTCCGCAAGTCGACTAGTTAGGTAGGTCCGGTCCAACGCCCCTGTAGGGCCAATCTAGAACAGCTCCAATGCAACCCATTACTATTCCATGGAGTCATTTGTCAGGATCGTCGCAATACACAATCCGCCATCGATGACAGCTATTGACTAGTAGGGAGCTCGAAGGATACACAACTGTCTTTCACATGTTCCAAATCCTCTTGCTTCAACTCTTGGGGAAATTGATTCGCATGACCGTCTGGACGAACCTCGTCAACATTTAACCTTAGATGTTTTATCCATGCATGTGATGCGGCAATAGAATACGAGAAGTTGACAGTGTGAATAGAATTTCCCGAAGTCAGGTGAGTGAAACTCAAAATGATTTACAGCTCCAGGATTGGTTTTCATGCCCCTAGCGCGATGATAATGTCCTCCAGTCTGCCATCTCCTACAGCATGGCTAACTGGACATTGTGTAGGTTTCGTCGAACGTTTTACAGACGAATCTCATGTAACGTGAACATTGCAGGTAAACAGGATGAAGAATCGGTTGATTCCCAGTTTAAGCAATATATACTGGTAAACGACTTCCAAAAAGCCCATCCTTGTTGATCTGAACATCAAGCTTATGGAAGTCGTGGAGAAGTAACCAGCATATCATGCGAAAGATAAGTACACACCAGATATCGCTGATCTCCTGCTTCTCCTTGGACTCCCAGCAACCCTCAGTGCTCACTCCATCATCGTCCAGTTCATCTTCGTCGCCAGCTAGACGGGCTCCTAATAAGGTCCCAGTGCGCTGGATTCCTTTTGGCTCGCTCGGGGGATTTTGACGCCTCCTTTGTCGATCCAGCTCGCTGCATATCTTCCAAATGACGTTCTCGCGTACCCAAGAAATGTACATATCTATCAAAAGAGCATGCCTTTCTCCGTAGGATGCTGAGTCAAGTCGTTGAAGTTTATGCAACATTGCTTTGCGATACTCATGGGTCATTTGCTGTTTGTTAATTCGATGGGCTTTCGCTGACTCGTCGGTGGATCTGAGTAATTCCTCCTTCTCAACTGCATTTTCAAAACAGTCTCCAGCGGACTTTTGATTGGTGTTTTGTGAATTGAGCATACTTAAGACCTCCTGGAGGTGTACCCGCAAGACGAACTGAACTAGAGGACTTTCTCTAGGTACTTTGAGAAACATGTCGCATTTCTCGATTGCGGCGTGCAGTGACGTCATGACAGCCCTGCAGTATAATTTTGGCTCTTCCGTTCTTTGTTCAGGTATGAAGTATGTCGTAAATTGATCTTGCTCCTGTTCCTGATTATGCTGTTTTTCGGAAGCTCTGATCGCCATCTCGGACGCACGAAAACTCTGCTCAACCTTATCGGCTTCGCTTATGATCATGCTGATCTGATCGTTGTCGTTGAACATTGCCTGGCTCTGGGCCTCGACTGGAGCTTCATGCGTTTGATACTGGACCGCTTCGTCTAGAACAGACTTGTAGGCGACCAACAGGGTCCGGACAGAGAAAGACTTTCGATCCCAGTGGTGGATTGTAGGGTTTGGGAGCATGCGGAAAGCAGTGTTCTTTATTTGCAGCACAATGCCAACCATCCCGAGTATCTCGAAGGCGACTGAGGGCAAGTGAGCCTAAAGCATTTGTATAAGACCAAGAAGCTTATTGACGTACCTGGGAAAAGATGGCTGTACCGCGTGTTCACGGATGGTTTCGAAAAGTATTTGACTGTCCTAGTATTGCAGCCAATAACCTTTAAAGTTTCTGCCATTGCAGCGAGACTTGCGAGTTGAAGAGTTCCGAGATCTTTCGGCTCATCGGCGTACATTTTGAATTTTTTCGGGCGGAAAATAGTAGGGCAGTATCCAAAGCATAGTTCCTTAATGTTCTCGTTTGGGATAATACGGTTCTCCTTAAACCAAGTTTCGCCCATTTTATGGAAAGAAAAGATAATTCCAAGGTCATCAATATTAGCGCCAGTAACGAGAAAGCCATTACCCTGTGCACGATACCGGTCTTCATTTCGGTTAAAGACCTTCCAGTAAATGCCGAGCATAGCAATAATCTCAACTATATGGCAAATGGTTGAAGTGGCATAAGGCTTCTTCATGTGCTCTGGCATGGTGTCCCACGATTTCTTCTTCTTTTGTATACCCACGGTGAGAGTATGTAGGTTATTCGCGTCATTTCTGTCAAAGTTATCCAGGAGCGGGGTATGGGAAGCCCTGTTGTACCACTCGTTATTGGAGACATTATAGCCGAAAAACTCTTCTGCCTGCCATTGTCGAGATTCCTTCTCCATTCGCTGCACCGCCATGAGCAGCGCGAGCCATGTTGCAAGCTCGTTATCGGCTGTACGGATGGCCTGACGAGTCTCCCTAGCCTCGAGGCTCCTAATTCGTTGGTCATACAGATCTTGACTCCACGTATAAGTCTTCTGATAGCTCTCCCGCGTCCCGACCAGGTATGTGATCTCGTGGCGACTGGCTTCCTGAGGTTCATCCTGGAGCTGAAACCTGGCCAGCCTAGTAAACCTGGACCGTACAAAGCGTTTCAAGCATCTCAGAATACTTTTTCTCTCTCTCTCCATATGAGGACCTAGGGGGCCCCTTTTGTTGCTTGGAGCTGAAACGAAAATTACTGGAGTCTGGAACTCGACTTCAAAACGAAATTCAAAAAGCCGCAATCGGCGGTGGGTAAATTTGGACCATTGACCCATCACTAATTCCTTACACGAGGCGTAACCGGTTGCGGAAGCAAAGTATTGCTGAAGTGCCTGAAGCAACGCTATAACGAGAGCAAAGCCTGACACAACCAGAGCGACGCATGCGATGATGAGCTCAGTATTGCTGCCCCCAGCAGGAGCATTTGTAGTGCCGTTGGAATTCATGGTGTTGCTGGTATACTGCGAAGGTCGATGAACCTGTTAGCTTGCCAGAGCGTGACTTAGTGACCGTGGTGATATAATGATATTCTTAGGCGCCCATTGACACCTTTAGAAAAGCAAAAAGGAGACGGGTCAGCCTCTCGCAAGTATATTTCGTAAATTATCTCATCCCTCCACCAAAACGTGGCTGCTATTAGACCCCATTGTCTGCCATAATGACATGCCAATAGGCCGGATGATCAGCCTCCTCCGTCCTTAAAACAAGCCCAGTCCCATCTACGACACCATTCACTTGATAGAAATCTGTTTGCTCCGTAGCGACACGGAACGACCATATTCACGGCAGCAAAATCACGCCTCTGTCATCCTCTGCGACAAGAAACTCAACGTCGTTGGTTATCCAATTCACCGAAGCAGAGATGAGGCCGTTGACAAAAGCGGTTAGGAAATGCCGGCGCCTAAATTGATCCCAATATCGACAATTTTAACTTTCAGCTAGCCTGATACTTCCCAAGTTTCTCCTCCCTAAAGTCTAAAAAAAAAAAAAGAGAAGAAATTCTATCCTCTAATAAAACCCCGGTGACCGTCTTAAGAAAGCTTGTTTCTTGCCTAGAGGACGGCATTTGTGGTTGGGTTGGGTCCCTACAACTGGCCCCATTAGAGCCTTCGCACGACCCATGGGATAGTGAAGACACTGTTAAGGTCTCCTTATGGCGAGGAGTTTACGAATAACCAAGAGCACAACGTGCACAAACATATCAAAAGGCATCACCGGCTAAGTTAAGTGCCATAGGAGTTTAAAACTAGCGACAAAATAAATAAAGCAGAAAAATGCAGTAACAGATTGACAGTTAGCAAGCCTCACTGGCGTCAAATTTGAAAAAGGTATAAACGTGCAAGTATTGCTGAATTCGCTGAGAATACAATAGCACCTTTGTGGCTCCGGGAGGCAGCCTGGCCGAACGAAACATGTAACGGATGGTGTGGGGGCGCGAGTGGCGGGTGACTCATGTAGCCAGCCGCACTTAAAACTACATTAGCTCTTTCGTTCTGCGTCGGTCTTACCTCCTAGGACACAATAGCTCGCGGTGTGCAAATGCCTGCTTGACAAAGAAATCTGCGGCCATGGTACGTTTGAACTTTCATGTATGTGTCGCTTGCTCATAAATCAATTAGGAACTGGGTCCAGTCCGAGACGTGGGTGTGGCGATGAATGGCGTAGCAAAAGACCCCCTTTATGGTCAAGAGTCCCTTATACTCGGCAAAGACGATATCCGGGTGCTTATCCTTCTACCTGGTAGGCAAGACTGTCCCGCGGATCCGATTGTTTGTAGACTGGAAACGAGACTACTGCCCCGACGAGACTCTTCCCAACGCAAGCTCGTTATCGCGAGCCCACAGTGCCCGCCTTATAAGGCTTTGTCGTATCAATGGGGCACTGAAATCGAACCTAAGATGATCCACTGCAATTCAATACCCGTCTACGTCACCCAAAATCTCTATTCAGCTTTGATACATCTGCGTGACAAGTCCCGGCCCATATCCCTTTGGGTTGATGCTCTTTGTATCAACCAACGAGATAAAGATGAGAAAAGTGTGCAAATTCAGAGGATGGGCGACATCTATCGCCAGTCAGCCCGAACCATCGTCTGGCTCGGGGAAGGAACCATACTGTCCGACCTGGCCTTCAAATCGTGCCGAGCTCTAGCTAAAGAGAGACAGCAGACGCTAGAACAACCCGATGAGGCGGTTGCACACACGAATGGGGAAATCGTCACAACCAGCTCGTTGTTGCAGCGTCTGATTGAGATAGTTCGGCCTGGGAGGTTGTGGCGGCTAGGGACTATGATGCTTCTCCTCCGCCGACCTTACTTTACTCGCGTCTGGATCATTCAGGAGATTGCGCTCAGCCCAATCCTAGACCTAGCATGCGGCGATAAAATGATTCCCTTCATGGACTTCAGCCTAGCCGCCATCGATATGCTTGCGTCCCAACTTGGTGGCAGGAAGGTTGCGCACCTAGCGCATCTAATGACAGCTCGATATCTCCTATCACCCGCGGTAAAGAGGGGTCTCTCCGATCTTCCTAGCCTTGCGTCTGTGTTTGGTCTCCTTGCACAAGATAAACTATGGATCGAAAAGAATATCCTCACGCTTCTGACTCTATTTCGAGACAGCGTTGCTAAGTTAGATGTGGACAAGGTGTACAGCCTGATAGGTCTCGGTGAGGAAATCGAGCGAGGCAGTACATATGGAATACAAGTGTTGTATCAGACTACGGAAGAAGCATACGTCCGCGTCGCCAGAAGAATTCTCTCACACCAAAATTCACTGCGACTTTTCGGAGCCATTACCCATCAGTTGCCTTTGGGGGATTTCGACTTGCTGAATGATCGCATCGACGCATATCTCAGCCGGAGCGGCAGCAGGGAAACAGTCATGCTTCCCACATGGGTCCCTGACTGGAGAAACAAAGGCAGTGTTGCGATGCCAATATCGCTACCATCTGGTGGTCGTTTCCGTACCACGCGTGGCGTTGCATACAATTTCGCCGCATTGAACGACAGGTTAGTGTTCCGCTTTAGTTGAGCCGGGTGTACGGACATGCTAATGTCGCCGGATAGCGCTACTCCATATTCGCGAGAAATAAAACTATCGGGCCATATGCTCTTTCATGATGGAGCTCCAGTCACGATTTCGTCTCTTGGGAGCGCCTGCGAAACTGAAAGAGTACAATCAACCATCCGGTTCAGACTCAAAGTCGCCTTGACTCTCTCATCCTCCTACCGGCTAGAAACTATCAGGGCTTGGAGTAAAGTTTTCGATAACAGAGCACTGGAATTTCGCGACGAATTCATTTATACGATTACGTGCGGCCGGGGTGATATGTTAAACGATGGCTCGCCCTTGCTCGCCACGGCAATCTTTGGGCAGTCCCAGCGCAGTGGCTTTTTTGCGTTGCCGGCCTTCTTGCAAGCGATCTACGTCTACCTCGCCATGCGAATGTTGTATCTTGTGTATCGACCCAGCGCGAGGCAACTCTGGTTTGTATGCCTGAACTGGGCTACACTGCTGATAACGTTGTTCTTCATCAGCAGCGTCTTCTACGGAATATGGCCAAACCTCAGCATGGGAAATCCCTTGGCCCAGCTTATGGCGGAACGTCTCTATGCAATCGAATCGAGGAGATTGGCCAGGTTGAGCTCCGGATGCTTAGCTCTCGTCCCAAAGGCATCTCAAGACGGTGACGTGGTTGCCCTTTGTCGAGGCGGGGAGGTTCCACTTCTCTTGCGGAAAAGGGGAGAATATTTCGAAATGGTGGGAGAATGTTATGTTCACAAAGCTATAGATGGATCTCAATTCCAGGAACATAAATGTCATGTTATTCTTCTAGTCTAGGGAAGCGTTTATAAAAGTAAGTAATAGTTAATAAATATCCCCAGTTTAGACCACTGCTTTTTTGTTAATTTTACTTTACCGATGAAGTAGATAGTGGAGATGCCAGCCATGACAATAACAATGACGATGACGATAGTGACAAAGACGGTGAAGACGACAACTAGGGTTTAATGAACATACGTATACGTCTCAACAACTAGCCCTTCATCTACCTTATGTTTGACAAAATCGCGTCCTGCACCGACTACACAGTGGTGGCGAACAACTTCACCGCAGTGAGAGTGCTTATCATGTCATTGGGAGGCCCGTAGAACTGTATCGAACCGTTCCCGAAGAGCCTGAACGAGCTATTCCTGTTGGCGTTCATCGCGGACCTTCACCTCCGTCTGGGCGATACACTGGACGCGCCCCCAGAAATGGACACCTGGTCATCGTCCTATCTGTCATTGCGAGGTGGATCAGCTTCAGACCGATTGTCTGCATGCTGAAAGCAACCAAGGTTGAGCTGAGACGTAGAGCACACGGACTCCGTAATAAGTCGGCCTTGTACAGCTCCATGGCGACCTTTCACACCAACAAGCTGCCCACCGAAAACCTGTCGGTGGGCCAGCTTGACGTTAATGCTGCTGCCTCTTATGGCAGTGCTCAAGACCACTGGCTCTATCATCCACATAGACCCTCTGGCGCTCAAGTGACCATCTGCATGAACTTTCGCTCATGTCCTTTCACGATCGGCGAGAAGTCTAAAGCCGCCCTGAACATCCCGACTAGAGTCGGAGAACCAGTCGATCGCGGCAAGCCTCTCTGCCTGAAATGCACAGACAGCGTCACCAACGCCGCAGCTCTGACACCGCCTGAGACATCAGCGTTTGCACTATATCGTTCGTCCTCGTGAGTCGGTGTCTCTCTTGCTGGGCGTATTCCGATATCGACTTGATCTTGGGGGGCGTCGTGGCGTTGGATTGAAGTTCTAAACCTAGTATACGATGGTGTAGTATATGTAACCTTGACGATGGGTCACATGAGGGACTACCACCGATTGACTTGAATATTGGACGACACGACTACAACAATAACCATGAGATCGCCACAGTTGACATCAGGACGTTACGAATCAAGATAGGGTGGTTCATCAACATCGTGGACATGTGACAGCAAACGGCATGGTCGTGGACTTTGAGTTGGAAGATACGATAGTAACAGCCGAGCTGAAAACGATGGCCAATAAAAGCAGGTCATGCCATCACACCACCATCAGGGCGGGGAATTTCTAATCTGGATCATTTTGATGCATGTCATTAAGTAGGTTTTCAGCTTGCTACGTTTTAGTTTGCCTGCATATGCGGATCGATCAATGGCGTGTCTTGGCTCATCCCCCCGCAATAACTAAACTGAGTGTCTTGTCATATCTCAACTTGCGACTAAACCAACCTTGCATCAGTGTTTCACATCAGAATCAAGCTTTGAACAGCAGCGGTTGGTGTGCCCAATCTTATTCTGCATCTCCATCGAGCTGGCCGCCTCGACCATCACTTTTTGTAAGCATGACATCTTTCAGAGCGGGGTAAGGCATCGAGAACGATCTGTTTCAGCCAAGACGTCGCAGTGCTGCGACACTGTCTGACTGAACATTGTCAGCAGAAGCAAGGAGTGACACATCAATGCAAGGGTCTGGAATCATCGGCCATAAGCCGTGGTTCTTGATCAGGTATGAATTTTGAGGCCAGCCCAACATTGATTGTGGCGAGCTGAATCTTCATTCAGGTTAGCTGCTCATTATTGCAGCTGAATATTGCGGCTGAGTGACAACGCTCTCTAGAACGCGGGGTTGGTACATTCCAAAGCATAACACAGAATAGTTCGCAGTTAGACGAGATGGCAGCCGGTAGTTTTGCGTTGACGGAATTCATAAGGAATCCTAACTATAAATACGCACGGGTTTGTACAGACTAGACAGAAATCCAACGCAATCGTTTATTACTGCAATCAAATCGTTAGAACCACCCACAGAGTCACGTTTTCTATTCTTCAAACTGGCTGAACCAAGTAATCCTTGGTGCGGCAATATCAACGAACGCGCCACCGCAGCTCTGTCTTCTGGTAGAACCAACCCAGTCGCTGCCATGGACACCAATACCGCTGGCCCAGATCCTGAACTTCCCAAGTACTCCTGTCGCACTCAAGAGGATACAGACCCAAGCTTTGGTCCCGCTCCTATTTCCCATCTTGAGGGCACTACTGGCAACAACGCGCCAGACAAGGCCGATTCCCTCGTCATCGGTTTCGGTCCCCTCATACCACGCTGGGACGTCACACCACCCGGTGGCAGGAAACTCCAATACTTTGTCAGAGTGGACACTTTTCCAGATACCACCAAGGCAAAGTTTGCAGCCAAAGAATTCCAAGCCGCTGCCGATTCCTGGGCCAAACTCCAAATTGGCCTTGCCTTCTCCGAAACGACTAATCGAGATAACGCAAACTTTTACCTCGTATATCAAGTCAACACGCAGTTTGATGAGGGAGTGCTAGCTCAAGCTTTCTTCCCGCATGAGGTTGATCAGGATGTGATTGTTTACTCGCATGCCTTCGAGGGTAGAAATCCATCCATCTTGAAAGAAATCTTCCAGCATGAAATCGGTCACATTCTTGGTCTTCGACACGAATTTGCCATTGAAGGTGATGACCTGGGCAACAAGCCTGAGGGCTTTGGTGCTAAGCTGTTCATGGAGAAGAATCCCGATTCAGTCATGAGCTACAATATGCCACCCAAAATTCAGGATAGTGATCGCACGCAAACTATTGAGTTCTACAAATTGCCCAATGGATCCATGATCGATGACAGTCCTATTACGGACTATCAGCCCAAGATCCGTCGCAAGAACCGATAGATGCCATGGTAAGTTAGTACTGAGGTTTGTGGATTTAATTAATTAGTGGTAACTTGTATAATGCACCAAGGCATGGATAAGGTTATGGTGCAGTTGAATAGTTTGAGATACTTATTTAAATATATGGAGTTTTAATATCTCAATTGAAGTTGAATATTATTGCCTTATTCCCTGACCTTAATTGGTATAGCAATGGCGATAAGCTTGGCTAAAACACGGGCTGACTAGCCGCCTAGCACCTGTCCACGAAAATAGAATAATTCAAGACTGGAAAGCTGTAAGGCATCGCTTGTCCCTTTTTAGGTGTTGTTACGTATTGGTGAAGGTTGTAGAGACAAAGTTGAGGCCTTTTGGCAGAAGTGAGTATAGATTCAACGGCTTGGCTTAGTTTCAATAATAATCCGAGCCGGGGAGCAGCAAAAAAACAGATGATTATCAGGAGGAAGAGAAGCCCAAAACTAGGTTTTGTATATAACGCCATATTTACATATGCCGCATGCTACCAACCCCACCTACTATTTTATGACGCAAATGGATTTAATAGCATAAAACTTCCCGAGAGTTATCTATGAAGTTATTTTATAGCTTGGTAGTAATAAGTAGGTTATAGAAGCTTATATAGTGCTAAATAGTTATAGCTTCCTCTTTTACAACACTATTACATTCTAATTATATCTCTATATAGTACTAATAACTTCTTTATATAAATTATATACTTTTATATAAATATTAATAATTATTTAATTTAAGCTTAATTTGCCTTTTAATCATAAGTTACTAAGCTATAATCATTACTCCGTATTAGGCGGTTGACTAGCCTAGGGATATAATAGAAAATATATAGCTTGCCTTATAGAATTAGCTAAACCGCTATTTATACATTTTGAATATTTATACCCTTCCTCGACTCACACGCCGAACAACACTATGCCACTCAATATCATCAAGATCGTCGGCATGTATCGACACGGGGAGATTGAGTGCCTTGTTTAGCTGCTCCTTAGTACTAGCATAGACCATGCGAGACTGAATGTTTTATTAGAAAAAAGAAGGAAGGGCTGGTCAACTGTTCAACATACCTTGATTGATGAACCTGAAGGAACCCAGGAGATAAAGGCAGTTGAAATTCTGACAAAAGTTAGCAGCTGTAGCATTTTCTTGATTCAGGATACTGAACTCACCTCTTCCCCTCCTCTCCGAGGTCATATTCGACATCGTAGGCAGCATAACGAGGGGCAGGTTTACCCTTGTCGTCAGTGGCAGATGCAAGCTTATTCAGGAATCCTTCATAGTTTTTGTCTGATGAGGTCTCGTCCACGACAACACTCTGGCCGTTATCAGAGATTTTGTAAATGACGTAACGGGGTTTGTTTGCATCTCTTCGAGACCGCAGTTCGTTGACTGCGGTAATGCATTCGTCCTTGATTTGCACACTAGGTTTTTCAGCATTTGTTTTGAGAAAGATAACCCTCGTGTCCGCCTGCAAATCGAGAAACTTGATGGATAGAGCGATGTATCTTACCCGGAAGGAATCTGGTAGCGATATGTGTTAGCGCAAGCTTTCATAGAGAACATTGACAGACGAAGCACGTACCGACATAGCTTCCTGATTTGTGTGTTGATAAAAGACTAGGATAGTTGGTTGGTTGAAATGATGCAATAGTGAATCACTGGCAGTTTAAATTAGCTGAATGATCATCAAACCAAAAGTATCGCATGGGAGAGCGTAGAGTCGGGTGCATACAAACAAATACACCGTGGGACGCTATCGTAGTATTGGCAGAAGACAGTGGATAAAGCACTGGAATGACATACCCAACACACTAGGGCGAGGCAATTGGTAGGCCGTATTTATAATGGCTGGTTTCTCATGAGGTCACCTCATCTTTAGGGCGGTAAAAGTAAGTCTGATGGAGTTACTGTAGCTACAGCATGTACTCTGTCTTTACTCTCTCGCTACCATGGGCCCGAAATGTCCGTACTACAGTGTCGGACCCAACAATGGCACTGATGCCGTCTGCCCCGAGTCATCCTAGTTAGAGCGGATATCTACGCTAGACTAGGTACCTTATTGACTAGCCACGCCACGCCACGGAACGCGCGGTTCCGTGGCTCCGCGGCTCCGCGGCTCCGCGGCTCCGTGGCCCTTTAAAGTTCCGAAACATCGACCGCTCGCTCATACCTTCGCCAATGCACGTACCGGCAAGAAGATTTTTCAACGACATCCCACGGAGCTCACTGAGGCCGAGAAGGACAATGGAGACCGAAGAAACCCTTCAGCAGCGCCGAAGAAGACTGGCCCAAGTTTCTCGAGCGGTAGGGAGCGAGCACAGCATCATGCGACGTGCAGCGGTAACAGGCTTGGCTAACTGTTTTGTAGTGTGAAGCATGCCGCATGCGCAAGGTATGGACCAGAATAACATGGCATGGCAATGGGTTGCATCCACATGACCTGTCTCTCCTCTCCATAGCCCTGACTAACCTATTGAGATCCGATGCGATCGTTCCAACCCTTGCTCCAACTGCCGCACTGCCAACCTTACATGCCAAACAGTCTATCCGAGAACGGACGTGCCGCCCAAGCGTGATAGAATAACGCAGCTGTATGGCGTATCAGACATCTCAAACTCTTCCCGTGGCTAATGTCCATTCAGCGAGGAGCAAGTCAAATATCTCTGTGATCGTCTTTCAACAACTGAGAGCCGGTCCAACAGCACAAATGCTACTCCTCAATCGACGACCGGCCCTGGATCGTCCGTTGCTTCCGTTCTAACTAGTCAGCATGAGTCGTTCAGGGTAGATGATCCGGGTGTTTACCAAGGTGGTTCGTCTTTCAGCGACCAGTCTGTCCAGGCGAGCGATATCTCTCAGTCTAGTATAGCGGCCAGTAATGTTTTCAGCCAATACGACTTGGATACCATATCTCGACAATTGACGGACCATCTTCAACCCTTGGACATACCGGCTCTTTCCAAGGATTATCAATTGTCTTCAAGTATCACGTCACAGCACCATCCGGAAATGGAACTGCTGCCAGCCGGGCTCGTAGTTGCTATGCTCCAACAACTGAAGGGTAAGATGCCCGTCCATTTTCTGTTCTTTCTATTTGCAATCTTTTCTTGCGCAACAAGGTTCATGAGCCAACAACCGGTGTTTTTACTAACATCTCCAGTAAACCGACCAATCTTCCTATGCTCGTTTCTCATCAACGATCCATCATTATTCGAGACCTTGTGTCGGCAGGCATACTACACTGCAGCTCCTCTGTCGCTCGGCCAAGCTACCAGTATGTACGGGATCATTTATTACGTGCTGAAAGAATATGTCCTCCTTCAGAATCCGTTAGCACAGGAGCATGATTTGAAGGTGCACATTTCCACCTGCGAGAGGAATTTCAGTCGTGGAATTGAAACTTTTCAGGCTTTGGCTATGCCTTGCTTTGAGAACGTTTTCAGTCTGGCTCTAGGGGTGAGTAATCAATGTCACAGTCTCATCCCATCTCAAGTCGTATGCTCATATACTGGACAAAACTTAGATGACCAAAGCACAAGAAGAAGGGAAGCCATTCCTATGCTGTACGCTCTTAGCTGCCGCCGCTAGCCATTGCCGCATGCTCGGCTATTGTCAAGAGACAACATATGGGAAACATCAAGCTCGGAGAGCAGACCAAATGCGCCGTGCCTTCTGGTATATTTATATCACTGACAAGAATATGTCCCTCCTTCAAGGTCGTCCGTCGTATCTACAAGACTCTGAGGTAGATGCCTGGTATCCAAGAATTTCTCCTGATGCTTCTTGCAAGACCTGGGACGAGCTTTTCATCTTAGGCATCAAGTTCGCCAAGATTCAAGGTGAGGTTTATGACCACCTTTATTCGGCGACTGCACGTCACTCCTCTCACGTCCGGCAGGGGCAAGCTGTTAATCAGCTTTCGGACAAGATCCAATCCTGGTATATTGACTTAGGCAAAGTAAGCTTTTTGTTTATTTTTCCGCTGCATGATGCGTCACTGACTTGACTTAGCTTGACTCAAGCCAGATGAAAGATCACAAGGTATTCGAACTCTCGAAGAAAAATTGGGATGTCATGTATTACTCTACATTGACTTTGATCCTGATCAAGGCAACAACCACGGATGAAGAATCAGGTATCAGTCTGAAATGCGTCGAGGCCGCTCGAGCCGGACTACAAAGTCATCTCATCTGCTTTTCCAGCTATCAGACTATCGACAGCCCTGGCCTGGTCTCGGAATCCGACTACGCAAGCTGGTTAGTTCCCCAAATCTCTTGCCGTTGCTATTCTCAACTACTAATCCATGTAACTAAAGGGTCCTCCATCAGTCATCATTGAACCCATTCATTGTCATTTTTCTTCGTACTATTGCTGTTGATAGTGACATGGAAGATGTCTGCCTTCTAGACCATATGGTAGCTGTCTTAGAGAAGATTTCCAGGGTATCAAATGCCTGCCAAAACCTTTTCAAGGTCTGCTCCACGTTCGCTCGCCTCGCACGGGCACTGATTGAAGCGCGAATTAATAGCGCTGCCTCACCCAGCCAGGCAAAAGACGCTCTTCAGGCCTTCACCGAAATGCATTCAGTATCCCAATTTGGCCTGGAGCCGTTCGAGGGGTTTTTTGGAGCCAATATGATAGAACAGCTCACCAACCATGAATCTGACAGCTTTTCATCTATGCTGGGTAGCTGGAATATTGATAAGATAGGAACTTTAGAAGGAGCCCCGGAATAGTTAAGGGGACTTTTAAAATTGCCTGCGGCCCAATCAAGCATGTTGATAAGCTCGATGCAGTTTTTAAAGTCTTCCGAAATCTATCGCATATATGAATCCACTAGAATTTGGTCATGAGTAGACAACGATCGATCTTCCAATCCCGGGTCACATCGTTGAAGCTTACCCTACATCCAATCGGTTCCTTTCGTGGGGGCCGATGTCAAACTGTGGGTTCTCTACCTGAGTCAACCTGTCTTGTCCTTGCCGGAGGCACGGGGAGCGCGGCTCCACGCCCTCCCGTTTTCAGACCGAGGCCGGGCCGTGCTTCCATGAATGAAGATGGCAGAGAAGGGTATGAGAAAGGCATAAATAATCAATAACCTTCTGCGCAGAATGATAACTCATACATCATCATCTACACTGCCTCCTCATCCCGCTCGCAAGCCCTTCAAAATGTCGTATTCCTCAGTATCAAATGTCGGCAACCCGCGCATTGAGCCCCTCACTGCATTGGATGCTTTGATGCCCAAGAATTACATTCGTGTGCTTCTGGCTTTTCGGACTTCCGAGCCTTTCAACGTAGTGTCTCAGCAACTTCAGTGTGGTCTGAATGCTACGACAGAGAAAATACCGTGGATATCTGGACAAGTTCGTTCCGCTGGCAATGGCAACAAACGGGCTGCACATGGTGCAATCCATTACTCCTCCGATTCAGGCTCCCCGCAGATCATTGACTGTGGCTCAATCGACAAACCATTCTCAAGCCTAGAGGCTCACGCGATGCATTCCACCACCATTCCAGAAAATGTCTGGCCACTTGGCGCATTACCTGGAAGCGACGATTCTTTGGTTTTTGGAGCTAGTGTCTTTCGCTTCAAAGATGACCAAGGACTTGGACTGTGTGTGTGTATGCATCACCACGCGGTTGACGCGGCGGGTTTCACCGAAGTGCTCAGGATTTGGGCTCAGGAAACAACCACACGTGGATCGTCTACATCACAGTCTGGTGGCACCAGGCTATCTCGTGTTTCTGAAGCACTTGCTTCTCAGATTAGTGAGGCATCGTCCAAGAATACGGAGCAGCTATTCAGTTTGCTCCCTGAATACTCTCCTATTCCTCCAGCCATGCCAGCAAGCTTCCCGTCCTTCGGTTCTCAGATGTTTACGATACCAACTGAGCATCTGGATGCCTACAAACAGGTTTTGGCCCCTCTCCTAGAAAAGCCCCCTTCCACCAATACTGTACTTTGTGCACTTTTATGGTCTTTCATCACGCGCATTCGGGCACAGCATAAAGAAAACACCCTGGCTCACACCTCGAGCCGGCTAGTTATGGCTGTCAATGGCCGTCGGCGAATTGGTCCCAACTTTTCCCCGCCAGACAACCCGTACATCGGTAACCTTGTTCTGTACGCTTCTGCTGAACGACCCTTTGACACTCTGAAACATGCTGCAGCCTCTGCCCGTGATCATGCAGAAGTATGCAATACTATCACTCAATCGTTTGCCCCAGCCAAAATCAACTCGCAGCATATTGCCAATGTTTTCGAACTAGGCAGACAGGCCAGGGACTGCAGCACAATATTCCCTGGATGGGACTTTTTCAACCATAGGGACGTCACGATCACCAGCTGGGCCGATCTAGATTTGTATCAGGTGGGCTGGGGCTCAGAGCTTGGGCAGCCCGAGTTTGTCCGATTCCCTTTCAGCGCAGCAGATGGAGTTTGCATTATCTTGCCTCGCAGAAGAGTCGAGTCCGCATCTCATTCCAAGAATCTTGTTGAAGTGGTTATCATGCTCAAGGCAGAGCATCTGGAAGCCCTCAAGACGGATAGCTTGTGGCAAAGCCTGGTAGGAGCACAATAAGGCGTTCGTACTTTTGGATCTCCTGAAAGCTTTGTTCTTATCATTTAACCCTTATACCACCTAGAAATAGGATTAGTTTCTTACAAATAAATTGCAGGGTTTCAGCCGCTGAAGACAGTCTTCCGCAGCCGGGGCATAGTATTAAGTATTGATCAGTCCTGAAGCATTCCCTGCCCTGGATAAGGAAATAACGTAAATTCTGCCTAAGATAGCTTTCTGAATGTGAAAAAGATACCCTGCATTTGAAACTGACTATAACATGTTGAAGGAAGGATACTCACTGAAAATATCTATAATGTTGCAGCGGACCAAGGTTACATACGCACAAGGGCGACTGGATACTTTTGCGTTGCTAGAGCCTGAAAAACATTAGATGCAATGACGACTAACATGCTAGACTAGTCTACCTACACAGTGGCGCAGGAACTAGACGTGAAAATCCATCAGTGGCGATGAAAGTCATTCTCCTCTCTGTTAGATGTATCCATGGTGACTGTGGCGCGGCCTCGTTGTTCCAGGTTACAACGGACCATTTTGAGGCTCTACGGAATTATCCAGTCAAGCTTTACTCTGAGGATAGTTATTCCTGGTGATGGTGTTGGGGAAAAGGTACTTCATGCTTCTAGCCAATGCTCGCCGGATGTATTGTCGGGCCTCGCCAACAACAGTGCACAGTATTCCTAGCCGATCCCTTCTGTGAGATATCAGAAACATGCTAGTCTGCATCAAGTATAACACTATGACTTTCCCTCCGTTCGTACCTGCTCCGTCGATGTGTCCGTTATGTGCTACGTTATTGCCGCGGATCCGCGGCGGGCGACACTCCGAAATGTGGACCGAACTCGGTTCACGATTCGGCATCCTTGCTTGCAACTGCGAAGAGAAAAGGGAAATGGAGAAACATCCATGATAAAGAAAGGGTATCCCCCAAGGCGCGTTTATTGGTATTACCGCTCTTTCTACCCTTCAATCACCGCTGTTAGTATTCATTTGGTGGGGTCTTTACATCTTCTATCATCAGATTCGGTCGTCCGCCAAATTTAATTATACATCACCCTCTTAGTTCAGCACGTTTTACATCTTAACTTCTTGTTTAAGTCTTTGCAATGGATGGTGAGTCTAGTCACAGCCACATCTGAGTTCAGGATGCGGCTTCTTGGACAGCATATCCTTACTGATCATTACTTCTAGATGATGCCGCAGCTCTCGTCGTCGACAATGGGTATGTCGCTACCAGCTTACGTCAGCTGGTGTTATTCGACGCTTGGGGACTGATCATCCTCTTTCAGGTCGGGCATGTGTAAAGCGGGCTTCGCAGGGGACGATGCCCCCCGTGCTGTTTTCCGTAAGTTGTGTCCAGATCTTTCACCATCCAAGATGGTTATCAGGTCTTTTACATTCTTGACCTCAGCCCAAACCCGGTCTGCTCTGTTGATGCTGTCGCTGATCAAAGTATAGCATCCATTGTCGGGCGCCCTCGCCATCATGGGTAAGCATATAGCCCCTGTGCCTCGTAATATTTTTGGATGAAAGAGTGGAAAGCGTGTGGGCTTGTCCAGAAATGATCAAGCCTTTCGACTCCTGGGACGTGATGTCTAGAGCTAACCATGTGCTCTTACTATAGAATCATGATCGGGATGGGCCAGAAAGATTCCTATGTCGGAGATGAAGCAGAGTCTAAGCGCGGTATCCTCACGCTTCGATACCCTATTGAACACGGTATAGTCACCAACTGGGATGATATGGAAAAGATTTGGCATCATACATTCTACAACGAGCTCCGTGTAGCTCCCGAAGAACACCCTGCTCTTTTGACTGAAGCCCCGATCAACCCAAAGTCGAATAGAGAGAAGATGACGCAAATCTTTTTTGAAACGTTTAATTCGCCAGCTTTCTACGTTTCTATTCAAGCCGTTCTTTCTCTCTATGCTTCGGGCCGCACCACTGGTATTGTTTTTGATTCTGGCGACGGAGTTACTCACGTCGTTCCAATCTACGAAGGCTTTGCAATCCCACATGCTATCTCCCGTATCGATATGGCCGGTCGGGACTTGACTAACTATCTTATGAAACTATTAACAGAGCGTGGATATACATTTTCGACTACTGCTGAGCGCGAGATTGTTCGTGATATCAAAGAAAAGCTATGTTACGTGGCTTTAGACTTTGAGCAAGAAGTCGAGACAGCAGCCAAAAGCTCGGCATTGGAAAAGACGTACGAATTACCAGATGGCCAGGTGCTTACAATCGGCAATGAACGTTTCCGAGCTCCCGAAGCCCTCTTCCAGCCTGGCGTTATCGGCTTAGAATCGGGCGGTATCCATATGACAACCTTCAACGCAATCATGAAGAGCGACGTTGATATTCGAAAAGACCTTTATGGTAACCTAATTATGGTATAACTCCACCTGCCTGATGAGTTCAAAGCTCAAGAAACCCAAGTCACTGACTTGTGATCTTAGTCTGGAGGCACAACCATGTACCCTGGTATCGCCGATCGAATGCAGAAGGAGATTGTTGCCCTGGCGCCTTCATCTATGAAGGTCAAGGTTGTAGCTCCTCCTGAGAGGAAATATTCGGTTTGGATTGGAGGTTCTATCCTCGCATCGCTTTCGACATTCCAGCAGATGTGGGTTACCAAACAGGATTATGATGAGAGTGGCCCGTCCATTATTCACCGCAAATGCTTTTAAGGTTTGCGGAAAGATATCTTGTGTCTGGTGGTGAAGGGCAGTGAAAGCTATTTCTTGTATTAAAACTTGAAGTTGAATAGTTGTTAATATTTAGGTAACATTGTACCGGTAGATTCAGTTTTTTGGAGAATGCTTACTAATAAGTAATTTACTATATACTCAGGTATATAATAAAGCAAGGAGGGAACCCTGCCTGATACTGATATCATCTCAACCACCATCTCAACAGGTTTATATCTCACTCTGTTATCTTGTGGATAACTCTAGAAACCACAAAATGGTATATAATTAATAAAATTATAAAGGCAGAATAAGTATTTTATATCCTTTTTAGTATATATAAATAAAGAGTTAAATAAATATAAAATAAAGGCAGGGTTTAGAAATTCTATTAAAGTTGAAATTAAAGGAATTATATTAAGTTCTATATAAGTTTATTATTAAAAGTTAAATTAACTTAAACTTATAATTAAATTAATTAAATATATATAATAAGATATAACTTATATATAAGGGAAAAGATATTTATTATATTTAAAATATAAGAACTTATATAAATTATTAATAATAAAAAGAAATAAAATTCCTTAAAAAACTTAACCTTAAATATACTTTTTTAAACTTAACTTTTATATTATTTTATATAATTCTTTAATTTCTTTTTATAAAAAAATCCATCTTTTAATTAATTTATATTATTTAAGGAAAATAAGTTTTAATTAAAGGATACCTAGAATTGCTATCCTAGGCAGTGTTTTCTTTTATATTTACCACACCTTTAAGATACTAACCCTATCCTAACCCCAAGGCTAGCTCTATAGTTATTAGCTAAAGACTATTTATTACTATGTCTCATAATAGCTAGTAAGCCACTTGCCATTCCTAAACAAAAGCAAGGTAGGTCTAAGACAAAGAAAACATATTTCCAGGTTATTCAGGCATTTAACTGCCTGGTTAAACTATATAAGATGAGGAATTCTCTTTGTGGCCTTAAAGACCTAAGTCGCAATTACCTACTAGATAGGAAGAAACTATAGAAACATTCATCGAAGAATAACAAGGCCACGATATGTCAAATGTGGCTTTAAATTTGTAATTTGCAGCTATAGTTTAGAAATCGAAGGGTGTTGCCAGTATTGCATTCTATAAGTGATGTTGTGAGAGTGCGTAGGCTTGGGGGGTGCACGGAGTTTAGGTGGATCACGCTACTTCTTCAAGTACGTCTCAATAATGTTGCGCCAGGTGAGGGGCTTGATATCGGGGAACTCCTTGTTGAGCGAGTTGAGAGAGATGTCCAGATCCATATGTCCCTCGGCAAGCCACCCTCCAAACACGGACAGCTGTTGTGTCAAGAGCCGGATAGCCTGGTCGTTACCTTCATACATCTTGAGCGCCGTTGGTGTTAGGGTGATCTCCCCGTTCTCTAGCTTCTCGAGCGAGTCATGGACAACGGTGAACTTAGAGCCTGTGAGCTCTTCGGCCAGCTTCACAGCCTCCAACATGGTCTGTCGGCTTCCGTGCATGGTATAAATTGGTTCCCATTTCTCCAGGTCTAGGAGGGCCACGACAAAGCGGCCAACGTCACGGGTGTGCGTGGCGACAAAGTATTCCTCTCCATCTCCGGGAATAGCTGCAAATCTGTTGTCCAGGTCAATGAAGACGTTGGGCGCATAAGGCATGGTGGTCGGGACGTGGGGGACGCCGAGGTAGTCTAGGAAGAAGGAGTTGTAGACTGAAGTGAACTCTAAGTGTGAGTCTTCCAAGGCCTTGATTGCCTTCAGCTTGCCTCTGTAAGTAGGCATAGGTGGGATATTCCTGTCCAGGCATGAAGCTTTAGCAATTGACCAGGTTCCAGAAAGATATAGTGCGGAGCCACCAACACATGAGAGGTGGAGACCGAACGCTAAGGACTTACTCTCGTTTCCACCTGGACCCGTACTCGCTGGGAATAAAGCGCTTCGTGAACGAAGCCCGCTTGGCGGCTTCGATCAGATTGGCCTGGTTCTGGCCCGCCTCATCAGTGGCGAGAGAGAGACCAGAGATGACCGTGTTGACTTGATACTTGTCTAGCGTCGCAGCTAGACCATCGATATCATTGTAATCAACTTGCACCGTCTTTGGCTCTGCAGACGGGTTGCGGCTGAGGATAATGTACTCATGCTTGCTCCCTGCTGCAACGGCATCTGCAATAACCTTGCCCACACCGGAGGAAGCTCCAGCAACAGCGACAAAGACCATTTTGGTTGATGTTGTTTTTGGCTCGAAGATCAAGCCTTCACGTGGGGTGGGTAGAGAGGCGTTATCGTAAGTTATAAGAAGAAACTATATGTAGTAATACAGTAGGAAGTGACTGTAAGTTAATGAGAAGCAATGTGTAGTTATAAAGAACGAGGAGGGGGGAAATGGACGGACATCGAGTTCAGCTCCGTTTCTCTCCGCCACATGAATACTATGTCCGTCCCGCAGCGGAGTACTTTGACTATGCTTTCTTCGTCTGTTACATGTCCATGCTTAGTTGAGCCTGATGTGTGCCATGGAGAAGGGCCATCTACAGTAAACGATTCTGAATTGAAAAAGAAGGCGAAGTCCGCTCCGTTCGCTGACTCCGCTCAGCGTCTACAAGTCCGCCGACTGGGGGGTTGCATCGGAGGGCTCACAATGTGAAGCCCCGACCCGTCTCATGTGAATAGAAAGCTAAAACCTATCCATTTGAAGCGCGGCCGCACCGACCGCACCTTGAATTGGTGCAGGATTGACTACATTAACTCCGTTTCAGCGTTGTCGTAAGTTTGACCACCAGCCTCGGATTTATCGGGGGAAATGCACCCATTCTCTGGCCAACCTGATCCCCCTGTCTATTCATCTGAACGAGACCAACCCGACCCCTGGAGCAGAGCTTTATCACCGTCGGTGATATTCTAGCCACCGGCTGGATGGCACTCGCCTAGTCGGGTTTCTAGCCTAGAGACAGCCTGGCTGCTTAGAGGCCATGGTTGGAATTCTTTTAGTATTACTATTACTATTAATAATACTAATAGAACTATTACTATACTATTACTATTAGTAATAATAGTTATTACTATTTTAAAAAGAATTAGTAATAGTAATATTAGTAATACTAATAGTAATACTAGTTTTATTTTTTAAATAATAAGGGAATTTAATTTAATAAAAAGATTTGTTTTTTCTAAGTATTTAAGAAAAGCAATATAAAAAAGAATATATAATAATTATATAATAATTAAGATAATTAAGTATTTAATATAAATTATATATTTAATAAATTATATAGAATTCTTATTTATAATTTATTAATATTCTATTTTTTTAAATTAAATATATATTTTTTAAAAAATAAAATATTAATTATTATTATAATACTATTAGTATTACTAATTAGTTATATAGTAATAATTAATTTTCTTTTTATAAATTAGTAATAGTAATATAGTAATTACTAAGCCTTTTTTTCTATTAGTAATACTAAAATTCTATTACTATTACTATTACCCGTTGGCTCGAGCCGGGAGGGGGGGGCCAACTAAGCAAGCTTAGTTGGGCACAAAACCGTAAGACATGCACAAAAGGGTAAGATAGGAGACGCTGATAAGATAAGAGATAATAAACTTAAAAATACTATAAAAGAGGAAATAAAATACCTAAAAGGTATTTAAAAATTATATTAATATAATATAAAGCTTATAGAAAAATAAGAATTTTAATTTAAAATTTTAATAGCTTATATAGGCTATTAAATATTAGTTTTAAATATTAAAAATATAATTTTTTAATAATTCTTTAATAATTAAAGAAATATCTTATAAATTAAATATTATGTTTTTTATATTTATTTACTTAATTATATTTAAAAATTAAGAAATAACCTTAAAGATAATTTTATATATATTTTAAAATAAGGTTTTAAGTAAAAATAATAAATATTATTTTAAAATACTTATAAATTAGTTAGGATTTTTAAAGAATTTTAATATATTATAAATATGTTAATAAAATATAAATAAAGCTTAAAGTATATATTTAAAGCTAATAGAAGCTATAAAATTAACCTTTAAATATTTTAAAATATTTATTTAAAAAAGCTTTTTATTATTAATTAAATTAATTAAAAATTTTTAATAATTATATTTAAAGTATTTAACATATAAATATATTATAGAAAAATATATATTAATTCTATCAGCCTTATATAAGCTTTGAACTTAAAGTATATTAGTTAGTAAATTTATAAAATTTAAAAAATAAAATTGTTAAGGAAAATATTATAAATTAAAATAATTAATTATAGAACAATCCTATAAACTTAAAAATTTTTTTTAAATAGTTCTTTTTATAAAGAATATTTAGAATATTTATATTAATTACCAATTAGGCTAGATCTTATATAATAGCTATATTAAGAGGAATTTTCCCTCTTACGTAACCTTTCCACCTAAAGTTTGGTATAATCCATCTGTCTCATCCTTTTGTGTGTGTCTCACGGTTTTGTGCCCAACTAAGCTTGCTTAGTTGGCCCCCCCTCCCGGCTCGAGCCAACGGGTACTATACTATTTTCCAACTCTGTTACAGGCCATGCTGCGCGGCGCCTCCCGAGTTTACTCGGCCGACCACGTTAACCAACGCCTCGTGGTCGCCCGCTCCATCGGTTCTATCCCGATCAACTTCGTCAAGTCGACTCAGGTCCTCGTACATGGGCCTCTGGGTGTCCAGAGGGCCGTCGATTGCATCGGCATGGACGAGGTCGGTGCCTATAATTAAATTCTCGGCGCCTCCGTCCTCCAGGAACATCCCAAACTTGCATGGATTTGCCTACTCGTGATTTTTGGATCAATACGCTTTAAGAATGAGGCTGGTCCCGTGCAGCCATCCTGCATCGCCCCCGACACGGTCAACCTGATCGCCAGGGGAGGGTCAACACGACTCTCATCGCGTCGGCCCTGATTAACATCGAGAACAGCCCCGAGTACTACGAGTGATTCAATAGCACCAAGGAGTTCAAGATCTTCATTTCATTCCCTCACAATACGACAGAAGGCTCCGTCGTTGGTTAAACAGCTTAAATAGTATTTCATTCACAGCTAGACGGTTCATGTGATTGAGGCGCCGAGTGTCGAGATTTAAGAGTGGATGTGTGAAAGTTGACTTTTTAGGAGGAGTCTAGTTGAGGTGTTTAGTTGAGATGGACAGAAGACCGTTTCGTATGACGGAATTAAAGAGATTTAGTTAAGAGGCAAGTAGATTGTATCTGTACGCTGCACTGTGGGCTGGGTTTGCTGGGTGGAGGGGACACATGCGCGGGACTGACGTCTTTCATCAGGAGAAGCGCAGTAGCACGCTGTATGTTAATACACTAGTTTGTTTAAGCTTACATAGTACACTTCAAGTCCAGCTGCCGGTGAATAACATGGGCCTGAATGGAATAAAATTATCGTGACTATTCTTTCTATGTTGTGCTCCCCGGTCATTCTTGTCTATTAACTGCCTGCTCTGACCAAGGCAAAAGGAACCAGCAATATATGTGCATATTACCATAACCACTACATCCCAAATCGACTGCACCGGCTAAACTCTCATTTTAGAGCCAAGCCTGCTCAACACCTACTTACATTACCTCCCTAGGCTGCACCGCCACTCTCCTTCAGTGCTTCGCGATTAAGCCTGTCCCACCTTTGCAAGAGGCTTACCACGAAAGCAAGCCCAACGCCTCCGATACCGACTGCGAAGGCCCCCTTAATGCCCGACATATAAGCGCTGAGGATTCCATTAAGCTGATCGGTCGGGAAGGTTGCGCGGACCTCCGTGGCACCAGTGGCGAGAAGTTGGAGTGGGTTCACACCGGGGGCGTCGGTGGGCAGCACGTTGAGCATGATATTGACGAATGCTGACTGGCCGGCCGAAACAAAGAAGGCCCCCCCAATGGTCTGGAAGACTAGCGGCGAACGCTTGTCAGCGATGGATATTCAACGAGTAGTTAGGTGCTGCAGAGAGACTTACATAGAATGATGGCCGTGACTGAAGACAATGTTTCTGGCGAAGACGTTGCCTGTCCGATGATAATGGGAATTTGCAGCGAGAGGCCCCAGCCGACCCCGCCGAGCACCTGATAGCCGATCCATTTGCTTGAGCTTGACCCGATGTCCAAGGTGTAAAGCAAGCCTGCAGCAACTGTTGCGATGGCTGCTCCAACTGGGATTATCGGCGCCGCAATACCCGTCATGGAAATGAAGGCGCCGGAAGAAATCGTGGCGATTGTAATGGTGAGAATCAGTGGCAGGTTGCGGATTCCTGAGGTGGTAGGACTGGTGCCGTCGATGCTCTGGAAGTAGATGGGCAGATAATAGATGGCCAGAAAATAGGGGCCGGCCAAAAGGAGGGACAAGGCTGAGCTGGTCCAGATATGACGGTCCCGTATCAAAGCAGGGGCGAGCATGGCCCGATCGCCCTGAGTATACTCCCACACGGCAAAGGCAATGGTGATGAGTACAAAGCCAACAAGCAGACCGACCACGACGCCAGACTTCCAGGGGTGAGTCTGGCCGCCATATTGTAGCGCCAGAATATAGGCAATGATGGCGCCCATGACCAGGGCCACGCCGACAAAGTCCATCTGTAGTAGCTTTTCGGTCCAGGAGGCGACAGCGGGCTTCCCCTGCGGAGGGGTTCGGAAGAAGAACATGATAATAAGCGCAGAGAGGCCGCCGATCGGGAGGTTAATGTAGAAGCACCATCGCCAGCTGACCTTGTCTGCAAAGGCACCGCCGACCAAGGGCCCCACTACCGAGGCAATGCCGTACGATGCGCCTATTATTCCTGTGAATATAGGTCGGCGGGACTGCGGTACGGAGAAGGCAATCAGTGTGTATGAACCAGAACCGATCCCTGCTGCGCCAACACCAGCGATAGCACGGCCCACGATTAAGGCTGTTGAACTTGGCGCCACGCCGCAGATCAAGGACCCGACTTCGAAGATAACTATGGACAACAGATAGGAAGGCTTCAGTGGGAAGAACTTGTAGGCTTTCCCCCCTGTATGCATGCACATGGTTAGAATGGATATTGTTTGGGGACCAGAGGTGGAAAGGCTCGTCATTGTAGACACACTTACATGCTGATTGGAAGCCGCCAACACACATGAAGAATGCAGAACCGTACCACGACACGTCGTCCAGGCTGTGGAACTCATCCGTAATTTTGGGGATAGCTGTGGCTATGATGGTCTAGCCGCGCTTAGCGTACGGTGTGTATGCTATGGCCATAGTAGAAGCTTACCATATCCAGAGAAACGAGGAAGATACTGAGGACCAAAGCAAGGACAACGAAGGCCAGACGAGGCCCGGTCGGATATTCCTCCTGAAAGAATGATGCTGCGCCATCCTGCTTGGCTCCATTCCTGTTCTTATTACCACTTTCCTCCGCCTCCTTCTTCTCGCCGGGGAAGAAGGATGAGTCCAAAGGGCTGCCTGGGTCATTCTCGGGGACTATGGTAGGAGCCTGCGAGTTAGGTAGCTGACCCAACATCCCCTGAGACGTTTCTTCGGGCGAGAGAGCCATTGTTGCTAGGGCCGTGGATGCCAACTGCGATGGAGGCGTTAGAAAAGTTGGCTTATTTTGGGATGGCGTTCGAAGTCGATGGAATCTGGCCAGAGGGGGGCTCCAAATATTTATACTTAAAAGGCTGCCTTAGAGCAACTTTTAAGTTGCGACCGATACTGGACCCGAGCTGCCTTCATTTAGGACGTTTGAAACGTGAAGCCCGCCGGAGTAGAACGAGACATGCGTTATTCCGATATGGTGGTCGGCAGGGAGTCAAGCTCCGCTGCGCTAGACTAAAACACACACACACACACACATAAATATATACACTAAGTCGCTGATTTAAGTCTTTTTCGTATGAAGCGCGATTTTAAAGTTATACTCCGGACGGCGGCATGGCGGAGTTGTTCAAAGTCCGCACCGCGCATCCAATACACCAGACTTATCGACAACATTAGCGCCCGCGTCGACCGCGCCAGCCGCACACGGCAGTAGGAAAAGTTCCCACACAAACCCCCGGACTAACTTGGAGTTGTTGAACCCGCCGTGACCTGCCCAAAACTGCCTGGAGTGCAGGGACGCAAATAGTCCCAAGACAGATGCATTATCAGCCCAGAAGTATTACAGTTGCTGACGTATAGCTAAAACTCAAAAGGGTCTTGAGTGTCGGCGTCTCTGAGCCCGGAGGGAAGGGGGATCGGAGTTAAAGCAAGTCACTCTGGTTTTATTCCGATTCCCGGCACGTAATGGTATGTCGGACCCCAATGTCAAAATCAAGCTATGCTGTGTTCTTTCGTTCTAGACATGAGGGGGTTGCAACTGGGAACAAGTTGAGAGCTCTCATTGAGGCCTATGGGGTTGTGCTCGATACAAGCAGCCTATAGAAGCCTCGTAAATATAATCAGAACCAGGAGAAACCTTCTCGTTTGCACAGTCCTCCTGCCGAGAATACTTTGTGTCCAAACTCCAACCACCAATCATGACTGACTCGAGGCTAAGAATGCGTCGAGCTCCTTTTGAGTCCAATCCCATAAATCGTCTGCGAGCTTTTGGTCCTTGGTGTGAGGACTGCCTTTACCGGTCTCTCCTATGCGAGAGTAATACTCTCCGCCCCGAACATCTTTAGCTGTGCAAGCCCACAGCTGTGCCTTGACTCCCTCCTCAACCGAGACCCCCATAATGGGAGACAACACAGACAGGATCACACGATAGGCTAAGTTGTTCTTGCCCATCACATTTGTCAAACCTGTTCTCACCATTCCTGGATTTACAGATGCGATACGAATATCAGGGATCCTGCTGGCCAGCCCCTTGGCGTATAAGATGTTTGCTAGCTTGCTCTGGCCATACCTTTCGACTGCTGAGAGAGAGCTGGCGTCGGTCTTGAGCGAGTCGAATACAATCCCCGCCGGCGGCCCTCGAGCATGTGACCCTGATGTCAGACTCACGATGCGGACGTCCCCCGGCCCCATCTGCAGCGCGGTTCGCTGCATGATGGGCAGGAGCAGTCGGATAAGGAGAGCGTGACCAAGGAAGTTGGTTCCAAACTGTAGTTCGTACCCGTCCTTGGTGAGACCCTCTGGATGGGCCATGATGCCTGCGTTGTTCAACAGTACATCGAGCCGAGACGATGATTCGAGAAATCGACTTGCGGCGCGCTGAACTGACGCGAGAGAGCTGAGGTCTAGCTCCAAGACGCTGATGTGGACATTGGGAACGGACTTGACGACTTCATCAACCGTCTCCTGCGCCTTGGCAACATTGCGTGCGGCCAGCCAGAGGTGCCCAGGATCATGCTTTGCGAACTCCAAAATCGATTGCTTGCCCAGGCCTGCGGTACCGCCAGTGACCAGAATCACTTTGTCGGTAAGCGGCGGGATGTCTCTCGTGGGGATGAATGAGGTCGGTGACGAGGAAGTTGCCATATTGACGGGAGGGGAGAGAAGAAATGCTCTGGGAAGGCTGAGGCTTGCAACCAGACCTCTGCCAAGCTTGAGGCTTGCGGCCGATTAAATGCAATGCCTGTCAGTGTTGGCAGCGCCCAGGTCTCCCCACCCCATGCTGGTTGTCGCAGCTTCCCAGAAGAATAAACCAAAAAGAAAGTCCGCATTCTGCAATGCGGAACATGCGGCCGCAGCATCCATACCTGGGGGCATCCGACACCGAGGCCGGTGGTTGGATGGTCCTAACTGGTGTGGCTCCACGCCGGTTCAAGTGGGTCTCTAGAGCGAACCTGGTGTCCCGTGGCCAGCCGTAGTTCACCACATCAGGGCACGCTCTACCTAAAGCCGAAAGCGCCCATGTTAGCGGGGACTACTATCCCACAGGTCCCAAGCACCTACATAATGGCAAAAGTTTAAATCCTCCGGCATTCCACCATGTCCTCAACTAATTCGATTAGTCTACGTATCAGGGGTGTATTGTAGGTCGGTATGTACCGAACTCTTGACGCGCACAGAATGATGCTATAGTGCGAACAAGCCCGGCATGGTAGATAAGGGGCAAATGCGTTGGGGCCTCAAGCTGGCGTTTCTACTGAGTCACGTCGAGCCCGGCCTGGCATGCTGAAGTAGTCCCCTCATCCAGCCTGTTCGTCAGAAATTCCGCGATCTCTCTCGCAACCTCAACGATCATCGTTGCAGATGGCCAACTCTGACATGTCTAACTCTGTTGGAGCCTCACCCGGGGCAAACCAAGCGCCTCCACTGCCTGCTTTTCGGCCGCGGAGTTGTTTTGCTTGCCGCCGGCGTAAGGTGCGATGCGACCGCCAGAGCCCTTGCTTGAGCTGTACGAGAAACATAACCGAGTGCGTCTTCCCCGCCCCTGGAAGATCGATGCGCCATGACAGCACCAGCGCCCAGACGCCGAAAAGAAAGCAGGCTCATTTGCTATCACGCCTTCAACGTCTAGAGTCTGTCGTGGAGATCTTGGCAGCCCAGGTCAAGGGGCCGACAGAAAGCGGCTCCGTCGAGTTAGATGGTGCCGGGTTTGTCGGTCAAGGGATTGGCAAAGACGGCCGTGGTTCTGAGCTGGATGACAAGACTGCGAGGCTTGGGGAGGAAGTCGGCCGTCTCGTCGTCGATGAGAATGGAAGTGTCTATATCGGGAATCAGTTTTGGGCCGCGTTTCGTGATGATGTATGTACCCCTGGGCTCCCGGCCGAGTTCTCTTGCCCAGCCAACATGCCACGGACTTGGTTATACTCACACTAGGACATATAGATCAACCAAATTAAACAAGTCTTCGACAATGACGACAGGCAAGGAGATATTTACTCGGCTGAAACTTCTTCCCCCAACGGATCAATTCCCCGCGACCTAACCAGACAAAGACGGGACGACTCCCTGCTCTTCTTATTCTGGCAGAGTCGGGCACAAGATGTACCCCTAAAGGATCTTCACGCGTTTCCCTCCCAACTTCCTATCATCTGGCAAATCTACATTGAGAATGTTGACCAGTACAGCAAGATGTTGCACGTCCCAACATTTGCGAAGAGAATCCAAGACCTCCAAGGTGATTTCAGCAGGATGACTCCGGGTATGGAGGCATTGGTGTTCGCCATCACCATGTCCGCTATCAACTCTATGAGTAATGAAGACGTGAGCGAACCGAGACCCCTTCCCCCCCTTTTTCCCTATGACATGGAGGGCTGATAAGGACAAGGTCAAGATCAAGTTGCATGCAGAAAAATCTGATCTTGTCGCGCGGTATCGCACCGGTACAGAAATCGCACTCGCCCTCGCCGACTTCATCAACACCACGGAGCTCGACGGAATCCAGGCATTTTCCATCTTCCTTGACACAATTCAAACTATGGAGTCTCCGAAATACGTCTGGTCCATGGCTGGTCTGCTCGCTCGGGTTGCAGTGTCAGCCGGACTGCACCGCGACGGGTCGAATTTCCCAGGCATGAGTCCCTTCAACATTGAGATGCGACGGCGACTATGGTGGAATATCTTGTTCATTGATGGGCGCTCCGGATCCGACCAGATTGCTGAGGCCTCTCTCCACGAGGAGATGTTCGACACAAAACTACCCACGAACGCCAACGATACCGACCTCGATCCTAGTATGAAGGTTCCACCTGTTGCCAGGAATGCGATAACTGACACCACGCCCATTCTCGTCCGGTCGGAGCTTTGGCGCCTGACCCAGCGTACTAGCTCTTCGTTGTCCGCGTTGAAATCGAAGGGCAGAATGGATCTGGTGGAGACGCTGAAGCTGTGTCGGGAGACCACGAGGCGTCTCGACCGAGACTACTTCGACAAACTCGCCTACGGTACCCCTGCGCAGCTGTTCCTCATGCGTGCGATTCGACTGGTTCTTGACAAGTATGAACCCACGCTCTCCCACCGAATCGTTCATTCTGGGGGCAGCAGTCAGGATCCCCCGGCTGAAGCCCATGTCGCGTGGCTGATAGGCAGCGCGTCTTCCATACTGGAACAGTCCGCCGACCTGTTGACTGAACCCTCGTTCCGCCAGTGGTCATGGCAGCTCCGCAGCTCCGTGCCGTGGCACGCGCTCAGCATCATACTCAGCCATATCTGCAGCCAGCCATGGGGTCCGGCTCTCGATCACGCCTGGACAGCAGTGGAAAATCAGCTGGCCATACTGCCCGAGGAGGCTAAAAGTGATCCGCTTTGGAATCCAGTCTCCAGGCTGTTGCACCAAGCCCAAAAACTCCATGCCGAGCAAGGCGCGAGACGGGCAACGTTGGGGAATACAGCACGATTGCCCGAAACGGCTCCGCAAGTCGGTAGCGTTGAATTCTTCGCGGAAGGTAGCCTAGGACCGGTTGCGGTCGGCTGGAATATGGCTTTCCCGGGCACAAGTGATGACTTAATTCTGGATACAGTCGACTCGGAGCAGTGGGATGCCATGATGGCGCTCATTATGGACCGCAGCTTGAGTACATTCGCTTTCTGTTTTTGAAGGAGGCTTCTGATTCCCGGCTCCCCTGCTTTTGGTTGCTTTTTTCTGCCTAATCTAATGCCATCTATGGGAGGTTGGTGAAGTACGGAAAGACTAGTTAAGGATTTGGGAGTAACATGTAGGCGAGATAAAGTTTGATGTCACTGCATAGAATGTGTCCCACTGAGCGTGCTAAAAGGATTAAAGGCCAGGAAACGACAATGATCAGCGGCAGTGTGTTGATGGATAGCTCGCTGCCAAATCTCTATCACACTACGACAAGTAACTTCCCGAGGATTGTTTTTTACCTCACTTTCCACCTAAGCGTTGATGTGTTTTGTGCAAAGTCCCAATTAATATATGCATCATCTCTTTCTTAATCCAGCCTCTAATAGGTCTAGATAACCGACAACGCTGGCCTATCTGCTTATAGTCTAGGCACCAAGTATACAGCGTTCTCCTATATTATTATAGTAATTTAATTATCTTTTAATATAAATTACTTACTTTAATACTTCTAATATGCATCTCTTTATATTAAGCATTCCTTATTATAGTATATTATTAATATATTAATTTAAGGGCATAATAAGATAAGACTTATACTAGTAGCTCTAGTAATACTATAGAGGATTCTAGTAGATATTATATTATTATAGTATTATTAATTTAAGTAACTAAATTCTTATTATTATAGCTATTACCTAAGGGCTTTAATAACTTATTAACTAAGTCTTCTTATCTTTAATTAAATATAATATTATAAGTTTCTTTAGACTAACTAGCCAGTATTAAAGGTATAGGCAATAGCCTAACTAGATATAGCTTAGAAGATTCTAGTAGTGCCTCTTGCTGTTCAAGAGGATATACTTTTATTGCTAACTCAGCTACGGACCCCTGCGTCCCGTGCGTGTACGGACCGTGCGCCTATTGGGTTCCGGTTTCCTGAGGCTTGTTGAGATCATGCCTGACCTGCGACAGAATGCATGCTCTGCCCGGCAAGGTCTAAATCGTCACAACTATCTTTTCCAGCGGCCGCAGAAAGGCGGCCCCAAGGCGGACCAGTTTCCCGGGTCAGAGCGTGGGAAGGGAGGGGGGGAGTGGGGCACCTTCGGGCACTCGGATACTAGAATCTTCGTGCGCGGCCGCATTTGCCGCACCAAAGCTCGTACGCGCCCACAGCTACGAGAAGCCCCCCTTCTCCTTCAAATCCAGCTAGTGCTATTGATCTCCCAAGTCCGACGATCATTTCATCCCCATGTGTTTGGATTGAACTTGAAACCCGGACTTTTGGCACGTCTGGGACGCAACTCCCCGAGTATTGGAAGCCTTCTTGCCCATGTACCTGGTAGAAGATGGCAACATGGCGCTATCTGTAGTAGCTTGTTCATCTCTGTGCCGTTCATGGCATTCCAGATTCTTAGTGCTTCCCAAACTTGCTGAGGCCAAGGATGGATGTGCCCTGGGAGAAGAGGAGGCGGTGGTTAATAGTTTTAAGTATTCTCAGCACTGGGAATGTCCATCGGCTGAAGTTGGAGAGCATTAGGGCGTGGCGTCATTTCCCAAGGTCTGTTTTGCAGGTAGCCTTTGTCGGCTACAAATAAACTAGCCCAGCTGTGCAAGGTAATAAAAATTCCAAACCTGATATTGCATGTACGGATGGATAGCCAAGATTTAAATGAGCACTGGATTTTCCATCTAAAGGAGCGATAAAAGTCGGTCTCTTGTACTAATGTTGAGTCTGCTGATCGTCTAGGAAGCAGGATGCTGCCTGCGATTTAGAGTTTATGGCAACTATGAAGCTGTTCACGATGGTCCTGATCCTTGCCCTTGACACCCGATAGTTGCTATACACTCATCAGGCCCTTCCGATGAGAGCCGTATCACTGTGGCATTGACAGGACCGCGAGACAAGGCACGGCAACCGCTCTAAATCACGACGGGCAGCAGCATGGAAAAATGAGCCAAATCCTGTTTTCAATCTTTTCTCAGTCTCCGCCGTTGAGAGATCGCCAACCTGTCAAGCTCGGGACCATTCGAATTCCGCAAGCTTGCTAATAAGTCAAGTTGATAAACACAGTCTTGGGCTCTGTGAACGCGTGCAGCACGTCCTTGCCGTTCTCCCGACCAATCCCGCTCTCCTTAGTGCCGCCGAACGGGGCGTTGATAAAGACCATACTGATGCAGTTAATACCGACATTCCCAGAATCCACTAAGCTTGCCAGGCGCATGGCGCGGTTGATATCCTGAGTAAAGATACCCGCCATGAGGCCATAGTTGGAATCATTGGCGAGGTCGATAATCTCCTCCTCAGTGCTGAATTTGTTGAGAACCGCCACAGGTCCGAAGATCTCCTGGCGGACGATGTCAGCGTCCCTGTGAACGCCCTCGAAGATAGTAGGTTTGATGAAGTAGCCCTAGATTTCTCGTTCGTCAGTCCCGCGCGTCTCTAGGTTTCTGATTGCTTTCAAGTGACGACTCACCGGCCCCTGAGCTGCCTCTCCGCCCGTCAGAACCTTACCCTCCTTCTTCCCAGTCTCCAGAAAGCCCTTGATCTTCTCAAACTGAAGTGCATCAACAACAGGACCAACAAGCGTTCCGGGCACATCCGGGTCTCCCATTGTAGATGCTCTCTCCACCATGAGGGCTTTATACTTGGCAGCAAATTTATCGTAGATTCCTTCTTGCACATAGACGCGACTAGCCGCGAAGCAAGCCTGTCCCGAGTTTGCCGTGATGCAATTGACGCACCAACTAACTGCGTTATCAATATCCGCATCGTCGAAGATAATAGCCGGACTCTTTCCACCTAGCTCCAGAGTAACCCGTTTTAAGTTACTCTGTGCAGCCATCTGCTGGATCTTGCGGCCTGTCATAGTAGAGCCAGTAAAGGATATCTTTCTAACCCTCATATGACTAGCAAGCAGGGCACCTGTTGAACCGTCGCCAGATAGGACTTGGAAGACACCAGGAGGAAAGCCAGCCTCTTTGATGAGCGCTCCGAGAGCTAGAGACGCGAAAGGAGTCTTCTCAGACGGTTTGAGAATAAAGCAGTTGCCAGTAGCCAGGGCCGGGCCGGCTTTTTGTCCCGTCATGCCCATCGGGCCGTTCCAGGGCACAATTCCAGCAGTAACTCCGAGCGGTTCGTGCCGAATGATCTTAAGGAAACCGTCGTCCTGTGGGAAAGATTCTCCCGCGAGTTTGTCCGTCCACCCAGCGAAATAACGGAACGCATTGATAGCCATACCTAGCTCCATGCCACCAAAGGGCTGCACCGGCATGCCCAGGGTCAACCTTGTGAGGGCAATCAAGGTATCTTGGTGTTTCTCCATGAGATCCGCCAGCTTCAACAGGCAGTCGCGACGCGTAGTCGCCGTAGTCTGGCGCCAGGCGGGGAATGCGGCCTCGGCTGCCTCCACAGCCCTTTCGACATCTTCTTCACCGGCGAGTGGCACCTCGCTGGAGACCAAGGATTCGTTTTTTGGGTTGACTACTTTGAACTTTTGGCCGCTCTTGGCTTCGACGTACTGAGTGCGTTAATGACTTGTAACTATTGTTTGGAAACCTCGCGTCATACCTCGTTGTTTATGAATAGCTTGTTCGGAAGGTTCTCAGTACTCCAAGGGAACGCCTCAGACTCGTCGGCCTTTCTGCCTTTTGCTTGATTATCTCCTGGCATGTTGGTACTAGGCAGAAGTAGGTAGGAAGCTTGGTGTGAGAATATTGAGTGGGATAAGAATGGTTGCTGCTGACTATAAAATTCAGGGTGATGCCGTCTGCAATGAGTTGATGCTGGTCAGACTTAAGAATGTCGGCGACTAAATCATCGGGAAGCATCGCTTTTATGAGCGGGCAGTCAACACTGCATAACCACGATTAGGTGCGGACAGGTGCGGCCGCGCCTGAGTCTATTTTCGGAATGTAGGAAACTTTGTGCACGGTTCACGCACCTGTTCCAACCCCAACTATTCTAGACCTCACCCCTGCTGCACTCAAGGTTAATAGTCCGAGTGTAGGGTACAATCTACCAAGTATATATTCACACTAGGTAGATAATATAGAGTGCCTCATAGGGTGAGGTGCGGTCGCCAGGGATGTGCATAGCCAGGGTCTCATTATGTCACGCGGTCTGCTCGGGCATAGTGTTGTGCAATCCCCGCACTTCGTGTCATTTACCGAGCATGGTTGCGAAGCGGATTCTCAGACAGGGCAAGTCCGTCAATTAACGCTTATTGATTTTGAGTTCACCCTCGAGCAAGTGAAATTCCCGGTGGTGCCTAGGAAGTGCATCGTCAAGTCACCCTCTCCACCTTGTGTATGATACAGACGCCCGTCCTCATTGCTGGGTGTGGGCGGAAAACGCGGCCCCGCCCAGTACCAGTCGTAAATGGAGATATTTGGCCACTATCAAGAGAGTCAAGGTATCTTTCAAGGGTAAATTAACGGAACCTGAGGTACGTTGGCCTCAATGACCATTCCGGGGCTACCAGCACGAGGGAGTGAGCCCTCTGCTTATACAGTCAGATGCCATAAGTTTTGAAACCTTTTTTATATACTAGCAGGCCCAGTCGAGGCCTCATCAACAGTACTTCACCCAATAACCAGCTATTTGCCGAGGGTCCTGAATTTGTAAATGTGATTTAGAAATACTTATAATTAGTATTTAAAAGCTAAGGGCAAGTTAATAAGATTAGGAAAATGCCCTAGTTTTCTTAATATAAGTAATAAGTTAAAAATATATATTATTATTATTTAATATAAAGCTTAGAGAAATTAAGATAGATCTTATATTTAATAAAGTTAATTTAAGCATATTGTGTAAACAATACAGGCATATACCAATTAAAACCAGGAATATAAAGCCCAAGTTAAAAGGTAGAGGTAAGAAAAATAACAATAGCCACACAGCTCAATCAAGTCTTGGTTCTTCCACTGTATTGCCCTGATCAGACAATATAGCTACCCTTGAACGGTTTGCCCCTCCTTCACCACGCAAGATGAGTGGCACATCTCGCGATGGATATCCCTGCATATACTTTTTATTTCTTTCTGTTAAGGAAAAGAGATAAATACTTTCAGTTCCTGAGAGAGGTTGAACCGCCGATAATACTCTGGCGCCTGCTCGATGTTTATAGTGGCCGAGTGTATAAAGCTGGGGTCCGCCTTGCCTGAGGCGATAAGCTCGATCAACTTGGGCGCGACTGTCCGTGCGTCTACAAGGCCAGACTGCATGCGCAGCCCCTTGCCAAAGAATAGGGACATAGGGAAGGTCGGGTCGTGAATCAGGGAGCTGTCATTAACGATGGCCGGCGCGCCCGGCTGGATGCCGTAGATGCCGAGCTGGCCGATACCGCCGCCAAGCCGGGTGACATTGACCATCTGATTAAGAATGATATTGGTCTCTACCTGGAGGGTGCTGTTGAGAGCCTCAAGGCCGACGCAGTCGACTGAGCGTGCGACGCCACCGGGCTCGTGTGCGAGGATCTGAGCCACCGGGTCGGATTCGACAAAGTTGATAGGCACGGCGCCGATCGAGGCGGCACGCTCCAAGCGCATAGGGACGTGGTCGATGGAGTAGACGCGCGAGGCACCGCGCAGGATGGCCGTGTAAGCGGTCAGCAGGCCAACGGGGCCCGCACCGAAGACAGCGACCGTATCTCCGGGCTCAAAACCGGAGAAGTCCAGGCCGGTCCAGGCCGTGCTCCAGATATCGGAGACTGTCACGTAACTCTGCTCGAGAGTCGCGTTTGTTGTCGTTTTATTCAGAGGGATAGGAATCAGATTTCCTTCCGCGAATGGCACGCGGACATACTCGGCTGCAGACACGGCTTTTTAGCTCACAACGCCACGTTAAGGCACCGCTACAATCTACTTACATTGGAGGCCGCCTAGCCCAGGCGAGAGCGCTGGTCCGTTGCCGTAGTAGGTCAACGGCTCTGGCGCAAGTGGCATATGTGCATGGGCCGATGTGTCTGGCACGATGACGTATTCGCCGACCTGCAGGCCGGTGATGTTGCTTCCGATCTCGCTGATATACCCAATGGCTTCGTGGCCAATGTTGTAGGGAGTCGTGGCCGCCGAGTATCCGCGGTAAGCGTGGAGATCAGATCCACATATGGCTGCAGTTGTGATCTTCACGATAGCGTCCGTGGGCAACTCGATGCGTGGCATCGGAAGATCTTGGACCGATATCGAAAAAGGTCTGCCATCAAACATGACACCACGCATAGTGGCACCGAGGGTGCTGTTGAGCGCCGCCAGAGCTAGGTTTTTCAACATATTTCCTAAATAGTAAGATAAAAGATAAAAGCTTTGAAGTACTTAATGCTGTGTCCAAATCAAGCCCTTGAATCATGGAGGGGTTATTTATATTACTCTCAATGCTTTCACTCTATAGTAGGCACGTACGTGTACGCGGACGATGCGGCCGGCGTCTTCAATGCCACAATGAGCTTACGTTGCCAATCACGGCCACTGGGATCCGGCAAACTCGGTAATGACGTGTTGTCACAATAGAGTTATTACAATATTGCATTGTCCCGTTGTCTCAACCTGACCCTGAACCCTGGCTCCCTTGAGGGTAAGTTAAGGCCCAGAATGCTGCTTAATGTCTCTAGCTAGCTATGGGATTTTCCAGATCATTGAACATACATTTTGCCCAATCAGCAAGAAAAAGAGCCAGGGTAAAGAATAAAGTTTCACTTCTCGTTTCTATAGAGCTTTCTTGAATGGCTGCTTCCCTGACTGGTAAGTCTCCTGACAAAAGACACTATTTGTCTAATTGCTGCATTCTGTCTCCCACTATTAGATAGTCCCTATCTACGTGATTACAGATGTTCAGCCAGTATTATAATATAATTACTGTATGATAATTATATACCACGCACACACGCCGACAAGGCCAGGAAAACTTATTATTTAGACAGGGTGTTTTCTGTGGAAATGCCCTGGGAAGGTAACAGGGATGGCTAGAGGGACATTATATGTAGAGTCTGACCGTTTCCAGAATGGCCCTACCGCGGATATACTATGTAATACAGATTTATTATAATATTTGTCACCGAGCAGCCATCGCCTGGTCGGCTCTTGCGGAAGGATGCATGCGGCTTATGCGGCCGCATGAAGAGAAGGAAACACCAAGCATGGTAGAATCCCTCACTGTTATTGAAAGCCGCGAAGAGTTTAAACTTTAACACCTAATACTCAATTTCGCCGCTTTGACTTTAAGTGCAAAATCCCCTGAAAGTTGTAACCATATTCTGCCCCCAAAACAAGGAAGTTAACAGATACTAGTGCCAGCCTCCCGGAACTGGTGGGATCCAGCATCCTCTTTGCATTTGCAATCAAGGCCGCGCTCTACAGTGAAGAAAAGTCAATTAAATTCTTCTAGATGAATGTTACCGTTGTCAGTGTAACTGGCAAGATGGGGCAGTCCATTATGAATGGGCTCCTGGGCGCTGCGGGATTCGGAAGGCTCTACGTCATACAGGCCTTTCTCGAGAAATATTAACAATATGCACAGAGGTTCTTGGTCCTCATCCAACCTCAGTCGACACAGAAACCTGCGATTGCTGGACCAGGCGCTCGTGGTATCTCTATCATCAGTGCATCTCTAGATGGACAAGAAGTGAAGTTTGAAAGGATTCACTGTGGTGTTGGCGCCCTAATATATGCAGTATATCCGTTTTCCGTTGTGCTGCAGATCAAGCTTGCTAGTGCAGCGAACAAGACTGTGTAAAGCGCTTCGTCCCCAGTGCGATTGGGACTATTTACCCACTAAGCGCCTTGATTGCTGTAGAAATAAAACGTAATCAATCACATTATAAAGATATGTCTGCTCTACTTTATCGTCGAAATTTGGTGGTGGTATTAGTCGATGTTGGCTTGCCTCATTATCAGCCGCTAAATCCGACGCTGAACATAAAGCGAATCTTATTAAACCCTATTTATCAGTACTCCTTTTATGTATATACTCTTGAAAAGGCAGATTACAACAGGTTGGCATTAAGACAGAAGATTAACCACATCCACATGCTGAGGCAGTCCTAAACGTAAAAATACCTCCTTCTGCTCTGCTATGGACGCTATGTATTCAGCTATTCGTGATCAAAGGTTACTATGGGGAGCAGAGTTTGCATCTTTATCCAATTATCCTGCAGAGTATCTCTGGACACATAATCGCATTGTCACTGAACTTGTTCCCAAGTTCAGACCGCAAAACTGTGCTCTTAGCCAGTTGGTTTCGGTATTGACGGGGTGTGACAACTAGGCCTTGCGTAACAAAGCCAGAACCTAGGATTCCCCTGAAAACCACGGGCCGCCAACAGCACCTGCAACCTCCTCTGCCAAGAGGCGATGAATGGCGGTTCCCGGGTGATAATTATTCCACCACAGGCAGCTCCGCCCATCGGGATTGTCGCAGGTTGAATTAGGAGCACCATATGTAGCCGCGTTATCAAGAGCCTTTAAGTAAGCCTTTTCAGAATCAACAAACCAGACGCGGGCCTGTTTGTTTTGAGATGTAAAGGATTTCAATCCCTTTCTCAAGTAATGGTTGTAGAGTTCGACGGCACTCTTTAGCTTGGCTTGAGATGTTGGGCCTTTAGAAATCATAAGTGGCGTCCAGTGTTGCGCTGCGATAGAAACATTAGCTGAGATCCTTGCAGACGTGATGGAAATGAAACTCACGGCCGGCTGACAGGATGACGAAGTTCCGTGCCCCGAGTTCATATAACTTCTGGAGCTGCTGTATGTATTTAGCCGACGTTTGAAGGTACAATGACTTCTTGTTGTCTTGAGCAAAAGAATTGCCAACGTCGTTGTTCCCTATCCACACGCCGACCAGCAAATTCTCAGAAACCCAGGGCTGATTAGTGGCAAACTCTAGGCGGAGTTCATCGACCTGATCGACGAAACTTTTGACTGTGTCCGAGTAGGGGGGGATTAAGGCTGAATCGGTAGTGGCACCGCCAACAGCGAGGTTGTACGAGTAGGTGGTGCTGGCGTTGAACTCAGTGATCAGATATCCCAACCAGTTCAATCCTCCACTGGTTGTCCATCCGGGCAGGCTTGGGTTTCCTAAAGGATTCGAAGCCGAGGGTCTGGACTTATCAAGCCGAAATCCGGTTTGAGTAGTCGAGCTTCCACTAGTTGATTGTTAGTAACTCAATGTAAAACATAGATTATTTGTCGAAGACTTACAATGTGACGAAGTATTTGACATCCTCTGCGGCTCCTAGAGGTGCTACCATTAGAAGGGAAATCAGAAGCCGTAGAAGGGGATAAAACGAAGCCATTGAAGCTAGAGTTGTATTGTTGGTTCTTGTAGATCTTAGGAGAGACAGAGAAGAACGCGCCGCTTAAATAGAATATTGGGTGTCACAACACATCACGAGGATAAATTGACTATATACCAACTTTCGTTCCATATATACATAACATACTCATACCTGGCCGTGTCGCCAGCATGTGGGACATGACTTAAACCAGGTACCTTCCATGTATTTTCCCGTTCACTGTAATTCGAAGGTCAATTTCTTCTAATTGGTATAGTTAATAGTTTCGGTCCTCAAATCTAGCCCCGACACGGCTTGGTGCCTCCAGTTCCGGACCTAATACGGCTAGTGCGCCTCACAGGAGTCCAAACAGGCTCTGGGACACTCGACCTTCCGTATTAAAAGAGGTTTAGTGGTCTGTAGGTAGGTGGAAGTGTTGCCGACCAGATTCCAAGGAATATTGGCATTAGCCACGCCAGCAAGAGATGAAGCTTATCAGATTTGAATATAGAGGAACTCTAAAATTCAAGAATCAAAAACTAAATCAAGCGTTTTCTACTCTTACTAACTTCAATCACCAGTCCTGCACTGCACCATGGTGGAAAATAACCTTCTTAACCTCATCATCCCTCTCGCCCTCAATCACCTTCTTCAACAACTCACCTCCTATCCTTGGCTTCTTTGCCCCCATACTCTTCATCTTCTCTGCCCCCACTAACCCCATCGCCAAAAACCCTGGCGACATGCTGAAAGTCCTCACCTCATCCTCCGTTGATAACCAATATCATGTCAACATCAGCATGTTTACTTTTGTCTTACTTACCCTATACCTAGGTGCTACCATCAGATTCTCTTTAGGTTGGTCACCTGCTGGATTTGGCGTTCAGGATGGGATGAGGCATTTAGTCTTGCCAATGAGAGCGGCCATACCGGCGTTGTTAATCAGCGTATCGAGCTTCCCAAAATTCTCCTTAATATGCATAACGGCCTTGTCAACAGAGTTATCGTCCGTCACATCAACCTGCACAACCTCACCATATCTTTCACAGCACTGGCTTTAGTACAACCACTACATAACAAGTATCTCGTGATTACCATTGTGTCATCTATGGTGGCCCTCGTGTCGAGACACCCTACTGCCGGGTAAAGGAAGCGAGATCACGTTGAAATAGTAATTAATAACCCAACTTGTAATAATCTGCTTACAAATCTACGCTCACTGAATTCATTTGGCTTATGATCTGTTGAGGGATTTGATGTCGGGTCATCAAAGGCCGAGAGGTCGATCTCCCTACATCATCCGACCTCCTCCACTTTTCACCTGTTCACTAACATCCATGATCTGCACATATCAAATTACAAATCCCGCGCCTCCCCAATAACATATCCCCAGAACATTCCTCTTCAAGTCTTTACCTGCCAATGCTTCTTCATCATGTCAACTGTGACAAAGCTTCCCGCTGGCGCTGACTTTATACTCACCCACCACGCAACATCATATGACTACATTTCACCTTTGAAACTCGACTTCACCGGCAAGCATGTCCTCATCACTGGTGCAGCACATCAAGATGGAGTGGGGTTTGCTACTGCTACGGCCTTTGCCCGTGCTGGAGCCTCTTTCATAGCATGCTGTGATTTACACGGCATATCTGAAGAAGCCATCAACAAACTGAAATTGTCCGCCACGCAGGCCAACCGCCAAGAGCCGGTGGTTATCGGTTACAAGGTTGATATTGCAAGTCAGGATAGTGTCAAGGCCATGTACGACTCAATAGTGAAAGAGTTTAATGGGCGATTGGATATACTTGTTAATAATGCTGCACACATGGAACCGTACAAGCCTTTCCTCGGCTCAGATCCAGAAACTTACTGGCGAACATGGGAAGTCAACATCCGAGGCCTCTTCAACATGGCCCGAGCATTCCTCCCAATGCAGCTATCAAGCCATTCCAGGCCCAATGGTTCTTGCATTATGGTCAATGTATCATCATCAGGCGCCCTGAGCGTTCGTCCTGGCAGCGGGAGTTATAGAAGCTCCAAACTTGCAGTACTACGATGGACTGAGTCGCTGCAGGTTGAGTATGGCGAGCAAGGTCTATTGACGTTTTGTGTAAATCCGGGAGCGATCAAAACGAAGATTACTGAAGGAGCGCCTGAAATAGTTAGGAATGCACTTCCTCATCAACCTGATATAGCTGGTGATACAATTGCGTGGTTGGCCTCTGAACGTAGGGAGTGGCTTGGTGGACGATATGTAAGCTGCCCGTGGGATATGGAGGAGCTTCTTGTTAAGAAGGATGAGATTGTAAAAGAGGATAAGCTTAAGTTGAGGATGGTCGCATAAGCTTTTATTTACTATGTTCTAGCGCAGGACACGCAAGTCACCGAAGTCTAGGAACTATATAGAAAAGGACGTAATAAATATCTGAAGGAAGTGTATTCAGCTCAAGATGTTCAAATTATAGATTAAGTGGAATAATAACCCAGTTGGCATCACCAGCATTAGTGCATGTAAATGATTTCGCCATCCGTCTAAAGATCTGTTAGTGACTTGTTACTACTGGCGTAATATCATGAACACATACCCATTTTGATCCCATCCATGCACCAGTTGAATGCATATGCTCGGCCATTCAGCGTTCTTCAGTCTGTATGTTTTGTCAACTTCACTTCCCATGGAGCATTCTACACTCTTATACTCACACCCATGTAGTGTTGGAATCAGCAGCTCCTCGACCAATGAACCAGTGCGCTGCTCTTCCGACGATGCCGGAATCACCCCCCTTTCGGCAACGGACCTGCCAGTCGGTCTCCCCATTGAGGAATACAAGTAAATCTGTGATTACAAGTTAGTCATTGGCCGACATTATAGTAGACAGATTACTTACTGCCGGTGGCCTTGTGCTTAATTGTCCAAGGCGTGTCGGGATGGTTATTGGCTTTGGCAAGTTGAAAGATTTCATCGTCGTTATTCATGTTGAAGCTCCAGGCGTGTGCCATGCTATGATGATCTAAGAAAGGTCAGTAACTGCGAACAAAACTTTCGAGATGGATGAGATACCGTTGTTTGCATTCAGAGCCATCCTGCTGTGTGGCATCATGATCATGACAGTCCAGCCACTGTAACTATATGGCAAACAATTGTCCATGCGACTGTTCTCGTATAGTCCCGCCCACTGCATTATATCCTTCAGTTTTGAATTCTTGCCGTCAACGAGACCCTTGTCAGTTATGAGCTTGGTGATTTGACCATTCAACGTCGCCCTATCACTTGTCCACGCTGTTTCCTTCGCAATCAAAGACTCGTGATCTTTCTTCAGAGTATCGTACAGAGCGTTGAGGCTGTTGTACGCAGAGGTCTTCTCTTGTAGCTGAGTTGTCAAAGAGATCTTCTCTAGTGCCAAACTGTTGCTGTTGCTGGTCAAGGTGGCATCTGCCGCTGTCAAGTCGCTGAGCTGCTTTTTCAAGCTTTCGTAGTTTTCCTTGAGAGAATTGTATGCATCGTCCTTTTCCTTCTCGAGCTTCTCAAGGGCAGCCTTTTTCTCATTCTGCATTTTTGTTCCCATATCAGCCATCAATGACTGGATTGTTCCTCCTACCTCATCGTGCTTTTTCTGCAAAATGTCGTACTTCTCTTGTTCCTCGTTCCTCACAGCGTCGATGGCGTCCTGCTTTTCTTTCTCAAGGCGCTGGAGTGTTTGTTCGATTTCGCTCTGTTGTCCTGCCTTCAGGGTTTCATAATCAGTTTGCCTCTTCCTAATACCCTCGAGGTCTTCATTGTGTTTCGATCTGAGAGCCTTTAACTCGCTGGCGCTGTCGGATTTGAGCTTGTCAATCTCGTCTTGGAACCTTTTTGCGTGGCCGGCGTGCTCTTCGGTCTTGGCTTCCAAGTCTCTAGTGACAGCATTGAGTTTGGCTTGCAAAACTGAAGCGTAGTTACGGCTCTGTAAAGTGTTAGTCTGGAATATCTAGAGTGAAAACACTCCACAAGTAAAGTACTTACACTGTTACCCAATGTTCCGGCTTCAGAAGGCTTGTGCCAATCCTGATCATCTGAAGGCGGAGGGTTTAGGTCAGACAAACCAGCAGCGGAAGGACTCGATGTCGCAGGTGTTTCTCTGGTAGATGAAGTTGAGGAGGCGATCTTGGGAACTGGCATCCATTTCCTCCAAAACTCAGCTGGTATGAGACCAGAAAAGTCAAAGTGCTCTTGACCCTGCGCAGAGCCCTTCTGGGTCGCTGGATCAGACTTGGCGGTCGAGTGGCCTGCGGTCTTGCCCAAAATTCGATTCAATACCTTGTTGGCTTGACCATTTCCCCATCCACCCTGACGCGAAAGAATTCCAGGATCGCGGCTAAGAACAGATATAGCTTCTATGATCTTACCTTGCTCTTTGCGCATAGCGAAACGAACACCCAAGAGCGTATCAATGGAGGTGTCCAAGGCGTCCTCTTCACCGACAGCCTCATAGCTATCCGGATCATCGATAATGAGCTGAACATACTTGAGGAGGATTTTGTAGTCCATGTAGCTGTCGAAGAGCTCGGCGGTATAGCTGCTGACTTGGTCGTATTCGAGTGTTTTGACGGGTTTATTGCTGGCCCACTCGATGAAAGATCTGTTTGACTTGTACTTTGTCAAGATAGCCCAGGTGAGCTGAGGGCGCTCAGAAACCCTCTGAGGGAAGGCGGCGGCCGCTTTGAAGATGGAATCTATATCCCATGGTGTGTTTTCTAACGGAGTATTTAGAAACAATACCTTCCCGAAGTTGGAATAATGGACCTACCATTCTTGATCTGTCCGCCACCCATCCAAGAGACGTGGATGTGACTTTCGGTGTTCTCCATTACGGAAGCAGATCCTCTAGAAGAGAATGAATCGTGGCTGTTGAGAGTAAACTCAGTAGCTGTGCTGCTGCCTTTAGCATCAAGCCTAGCTTTGATCTTCTTGACAGTCAGATCAACATTGCTTCGATCAATGACCTTGATCGAAATGATGCCGGTAAATTCTCCGCCCTCGATAAAACCCGAGATATAGGAATCACCATAGGCTTCATTGAACGCTTGAGACGCAGGGTCAATACTCTTCATGGGAACAAATCTAGCATTGTTCTTGATCAGAGTGGTCTGATTGGTTACCTTGACCGTGACAATAATGTTAATGTCGGCGGATTTGAAGGTTGCTTCGTCAATGGCCGAGTTAGACCCGCTGACAGTGACGCTACCCTTCTTGATGGAATGAGGGTACGAGACGTTCATCGTCTGGATGATGTCACTGAGCTTCTCAACAGCTCTCGCAGAGTACGAAACTACCTGTATCGTATGAGCAACATCCTGGGTTGTTAAATGGTGGTTGACTTACCTGCGACGGCCTCTCGATAGTACGGACTTGAGTGTTTTCACTGTGTGGTCCGTCTGTGTCAACGACAACTGCTCCATCGATACAAATCTCATGAGCTACAAGACGATTAGTACCGTATACGACAAGCAAACTCAAGTGCGAAATGCCTACTGTACGAGTTGAATCTGTCGACTATGTTAGCAACAATTCACTTAACGATTTAATCGACACATACCCTTGCCCAATGCGCATGGCATCATTATAAGGCGCAAGTGTCAGACTCATGGTAACGATCAACTCAAAGCCTTGCGAAAAAGTGTAAAGAAAAGTAAGTCAGTCAGCAAGCAATAGCTGAGTTGCGAAGCTGCGTAAAATTGAACAGAATTGATCACCATGGAGCACGATGGGATATACTAGGTTTTCGCTGCTCCCAAGAGCTACAGCTATTGGTTCAAGAAGTGCCCTCTTGAGAAGAATGGAGAGTATCCTAAACGGGAAAGCCATAACAATGGCGTCGTATGATTTCACCAAATAGTTGTCTTTCTGTCACAGCTGAAAAGATCATTTGGTAACTAGTCACGCCCTTGATGATCTCTAGTGCGGCTAGGCCCGAGCCTCGTGCCGTCTAGAGCGGGGTGAGGACAGCTGAACTGGCACGGCAGGGATAGCAATATCCATAGAGAGTTAGATTAGCAGCTTGTTTCACAATGCCCCGCATTATCTTTTTTAGCCTGCCAATATTCATCAATAGACTCTAATAGCGTTTCAGCTAGTTACAGATTATTGGCATGTAGTTCGTGTCTATCAACAGCCTCAATACATCTTCTGCCAAAAAGGAATGTTCTCGACCGACCACATGTCAATCCTTAGCGGTCCACGGACTGAGAAACAGAACGACGTAGTTCATGTTGTCTGAGAAGGGAAAAGGGCGCTTGATCATACCATTATTAGACTTATTGTTGGCTGGATATTTATCAAACAGGTAGCTTTAGATTTAGCAACCACTGCCATTCTCCAACTTTACTGCAAACTCATCACCCATAATTTCTTGAATTTAGATTCAACTATACCATCACCTCCATAATGTCACTATCAGACGAGGCAGAGGCCCTTGCTGCCAAGATTGGCTCGTCTCATACTGGAACCCCCAGCTCGGCGGTACTTTCCAGCGCAGGAGAAAAGGTTAATGACCTGGAAGCGAAATTGGGTGCTGAGGAGCCAGATACAGAGCAGCATCCAGAATCCCCAAAGTTGCCCGAGTCTGAAGCCACTGACAAAGAGCCTGAAGCGAAGGAAGGGGAAAGCACTGCTGAAGATGCGACTACTCCTGAGAAAGACGACAAAACAGATGACAAAGATGCTACTAATGCTGATGAAGACGGAGAGAAGAACCCTGATGATAAAAAGGAAGACACCGATGCCAAGGATGATAAGGAAAAGCCTGCCGAGGATAGTGATGCAGACAAGAAGGACGATGATCCGAAGGACAAAGGTAACGAGGACGAATCAAAAGGCGAGGATACCAAGGAGAAAGATCCAAAAAGCGGTGATAGTGATCCGAACGACAAAGCCGATACCACAGACTCTAATAAGTCTGATGACAAGGCGCAGAATAAGGATGACAATGACAAGAATGTTGACATCCCTACTCCACCATCTCCTAAGAGTCTCGTAAGCAACCTCCTCATTTCCTTATGTTATTCGGACACAGCTAATAAACATTCAATAGGGCGTCGACGACTTCCTTGCTTCACCGCCTGAAAAGGCTAGTACTTTCCAGGAAACAGACAGACCATGGGAAGCAGATGGATATGCTGCTACGGCTGGCCTAGATTCATTTGCCCAGTAAGTGCAATTCCGCAGAGTGTCGACTTACTGCTCACTTGCCTAGGACACATGGAGCCTCTCAACTAGGAGAAGCCGAATGGCTAGAGGTGCTTGAGAATTGCAATGCCATGTATGGTTGGTGCATCGATGGACCGATGAAGCAAATCGTTCGGGCTCCCAAGGCTGGTATGTTAAAGATGTCATTTTTGGCTGGAAACCATGACTAATAAACTAATTGTATGTAGCCTTTCAACTGAAAGTAGTTCAGCCACCAGAGAAACCCTTGAACGGTCCGGCGACAGTTTCATCTGGCAATAATAACAACAACAGTAACGCATCTGGTGGAGGTAAAGGGGGATCCAGTACAACATCGTCGTCTCCGGGCACACTCACCCCGACATCTTCCGCACCTGCATCACCAAGCTCTTCCTCTCCAACAAAGCCACGTGCAGCCAACCCAACCGCAGCTGTCTCTGCTAATAATCCAGGATCTCAAGTCAAGGTCACAGCTGGCGCCAAAGCTGCGAAGTCGTCAACGACTCTAGTTGCCTCACAAGATAAAGGTGCTACTAAGCCTGTTGAAACTTTAAAACCTTCAAAGTCAGGCACAGCTAAAGCTCCGCCTCAATCCTCGAAGCCCAAAAGAGTACTTCCTGACTTCAGCATCAACGATAACTCTCGCATTGATATTGTTATCAGCTCTCATGAGTTTCAGACTAGCATGGCAACCAATGACTTCAGTGCCTCTTCTACCTCTGCATCTCTCGGGGGGAGTTACGGGCCTGTTGCTGCTAGCGTGAGCTACTCGACGGACAGCATGCACAGTTCATCAACTTCAAACACGTCCAATACTTATCACAAGACCATGATTGCAAAGTATTCGGTATGTGTCATCTATTATATGTCTATTTAATCTAGGGCTGATAGGTTTAGTTCCCTCGAGTTGACTTGAACTTGGACTCATGCCTCGAACCAACAGATGGCCTCAAACAGGCTATAGCCAAGGTTGAAGCCACAAAGAACATCAAGGATTTGCGTCAGCTACGTCGTGATTATGGATATTTGTTCTGCAAGTCCATTACCATCGGTGGCCGACTTCTGACACAGGCACTGATGGATCAGTCGTTGACCACTTCGGAGCAGGAACAGAAGCAATCTTTGAAGACCTCTGTTGGGCTTTCAGTTTCCTCTCCCAAGGCATCAGGATCAGTCAGCCATACACAAGAATCTGGTTCTGATAATTCCAAGTCGCAGGCTCAGTCAGATAAGTCCGAGTCGCATACCTTTGAAGCGATGGGCGGTGACAGCCTATTGGCCACTAATCCCATTGCCTGGATACCGACAGTTGGAAGCTACAAGAACTGGCGTATTATTAACGTAAGTACCCCTTCCGTTTGTCTTGTGCTACACGTTCCTGATACTGGTAGCGCGATGGTCTGATCCTGATGGCCGATATGATCTCTGGAATGAGCGGTTTCGAACACACCAGATCGTGGTTCGAGCAAGCCGTCCCTTCTCTCAGCAAATACATCGAGTTCTCAGACAAGCTTTTCAAGAAGATACGACTTAGACTCATGTCACCCAATCACGACCTATGTCTCTCGTATAAGAAGGGCTCTGACGACACAGAGTTTGCCACTCCACCAAACTACTATTTTGGTCACAGGCCTTTGTCAACCGTGATGCCACTAGCTATGGAGCTTGAGCATCCTGATGAAACCTGGGGTCGCATTAAAATGCCTAAGGGCAAACCAGAGTTTCTATTCCATCCTGGAAGGTATGTCTACCAGAAACATGAGATGTACTTACTATAGTGACTAACATCTCCTAGTTATCGTGCTCCAGCCATCTATGGATACGCTTCAAACAAGGTTGGTGAGAATCTGTACGGCACGAAGTACGACGACGAATACAAAAGCACGGTTTGGAGTATCACATCGCCATATGACGATGCTCTATGCCATGAGTCACGAGTGATCATTCAAACCGTATCGCCTGGAAATAACTCCCCTGCAAAGATTGTAAGTCGATCAAGTCTAAACTTGTATACCACTCGCTGACATTTAACAGACCGGGGATTCAGGAAATAACACGCTGTCAATATCTCCTTCTGCTCCAATGATCTCTTCACTTGTAGTCTTCCGTAATCAACAATGTGTCTTTTTACCCGCCATGTCAGACAGCAAGGATGTCCATGTCTGGCGTGTCTTGAAGACTGGGGCTGCCCCGGGCGACAAGGTCAACATCGCAGAAGGGGATCAGATTCAACTCGCGTGGTGCTACCAGGATCAATACTGTGGCTATCGAGACTTTACTGAGGACGCGTTTGGACGGCGCCGAAACGGTCCTCCATCAGAGTCGAAGAGCTCAACACTGTACATGAGATTGCCTTGGCCACGCTTCGAGCCTGTGGAGAGTCTTGCTGATCAGAGCGAGCCTCTACCAAATGCTCTTATGATGAGCGAAGTGTCAGCGCCACAGGGTAACCCAAACAATGTCCTGCATGAGCAGATTACGGTCATCAAAGACCACAAGCACGCTGCAAAGGGCATTCTCGTTGAAGATTGCGTATTTAGGCTCGATATAGTCAAGCACCATGGCCGTGGTGATGTTGATGACTACCTGTTGCGAGGAGTGAGCCAACAAGCTACCTTTCCTGATGTCATCAAAAGAGAAGCGCTCGAGAAACAAGTGGAACAAGAAGAAAAAGAGCGGAGAGAACGAGAAGAGGCAGAGCAAAGAGCGAAGCAAGAAGAAGAACGAGAGAGCAAGAGCGCTGGCGAAGTCGTGGTAAGTTCAGTGATCTACAGGTGACATTATTTCAGGGCTAATACGATAAACAGATGAACGCTGTGTTCCCGATTACTATGCTATTCTAAATGTATTCTTTCTATATTTATATACTTACCTCTATTTTAGCAATACTTATTTCTATACTAACCTGAGGTCTCATTTTTGTCGTGTTGCCTTGATATATCTTGTGGAGTCTGACAAAATTTACACGAACATAAAAAAGAACCCTTTTAACTGGCTAGACTGCTTTTTGTTCTCTCATCATCTCGATTTGACTGCAAAATAATACTCTGTCCTTATTACCATAGTTTGCTGCCTAAAGCTTATCATCACAGGTAGCTTCTAAAACAACCATTGTAAGATGACGACACGGTGTTATTAGCCTCCGCGTCATCAGCGCCATTCTAAATCCTCCTGGAATCCGAAATCTTACACCTTCAAGAGCAAAAGATATATGAGAAATGTCTCACCTAGAAGCCAGAAAATACTTCCTACTTTCCATAACCCTCGCCTTCGCCTTGCTTTTCGCGTTCGCTAGTGCATGGCATGAGGTACCACTATGGACTGATAAAGGTCCCCGCCCTTCCGCTATTCGCGCAATCATCCCATCCAACAGACCGTTCGGTCAATGGAGAGCTGTGCATGATGCCATGAAAGCATGCAGTAATATTACTGAGCTCGAGCTGAGGATGGTGGGTCCAAGCTGCACAGAGCATCCCCATGGTTGGAATTTACCTTTCAGGACCGACGGAAGCGATCGCTATCTCTCGGCGCCACAAATTTTATCGTTCTATAACTACGAATTCCACAAATCTGAGTGGGAAAATATTCGAACAGGAACACCACATTGGGCCAACGAGGATGGCTCATGGCCTGTCTCAAATTCAACAAACTCTGTTATGCGATGGGCAACAGACATGTTCTATCGCAGCAGATGGAAGATTGATCGAATGACACATGAATACAAATATGCCATTGGCCTAGCGGACTACTCTACATGGTGGGGGCACGGAAAGGCACAAAGATGGTACGACCAGCGACATATACCGATTGAGAGATTATCAATGGACAACATGCAGCTCTGGCTGGAAGCAATGGACTTCTCTGAAGTGCACACTTTATCAATCGAGGATACAGGCACTCGCCCAGAGGGAAAGGGTCTGCTTATTCATCTTCCCTCAGCACTAACAGGTCTCAAAACGCTTTCCATCCAGGGCCGATGGTTGAATTGGAGAACATATCTGGCGGAGTGGGAGGCTGCTCCTGGGCCATTGCCTAAGAACAAGTGGTCTTCATCGCCACCGCCACCAGCCCGAGACTTCCTATTGGCTTTACCGCCGTCGCTGAAGAATCTCGCTTGGACGGAGAGTGGGACACTTCAAGAGGATGTATTTGACTCTGTTTTAAAGCACCACGGAGCTTCGCTGCAACATCTCAAGTGGACAAACCGAGAGCGTGTTTTCAAGCCCAGACCAATATTGACCGACGATCAGCTCCAAAGTCTGGGAAAGTGGGCTCCTGGTTTGACCAGCCTCAACATTGATCTTGAACGGGAAAATAGGACCTGGCCCCAAGATCAGCTAAACATTCTTTCCAAGACTCTACCCAATCTAAGAAACTTGGTTATTAATATAAACTTGCTGGACTGAGGGCTGCAGATGAACGGCACTAGCGCTGCTGAAAGGGAAAATCACATACTAGAGTCAGCTCCGGATATAGAAGAAGTTCTTGATTTGTTCCAAGGTCTAAGAAAGTCCAAGGTTGGTGAGAAACTCGAGAGTGTCGAGTTTCGTCAGGGTGACTGGACTGTTGATTGGCCCCTGGTAGCAAGCATATGGGAGGATAGATTTTGGGTCAAGTGTTGGGTGGTTGAAAGGGATGGAGGGCCGGCGTCGAGGTGCAAATCGGGACATGAGAACGTCTTCGAGAGTGACTGGATCGAATAGACGCTTCATATACGTCTAGCTAAGAGAGAACCTGGTTTGCATCAGTAGATTGAACTTTCTGCAGCTCTGGGTTAGTTAAGTAGTAACTTATTTCACATAAATTAAGTTCTATTATTTAACTTCCTTATGATCAAGGACTATAGACAGAGTATTTATAAAAGGCTTAATAGGAGAATTATAATGGACTAAAAAGCAATAAGCAGGGTAAAATAGCGGAAGGAATATCGCCAATTCTCACAATCTGGCCTTCTATATGCTGTATGAGTCCCAACCTTTTACAACGCATTTTATTGGCGATTTCTGTTCCAGAATCAACATAACTAAGGGCAAGTCGGGACCCATTCCAAAGAGTTGGGACAGCTCATCTGGACTCTGAATAATTGGTGGTGACAAGAGATCGTGGACGATCCTGATAGTTTTAGATGTGGTCATTGTCTAGATAGCTTCCATATTAGAAACTTCCCTTTCATCAACATCCGTTCAACCACGCCTTCACAGCGGACGTGTCAAAATTGACGTCCAGATACTCAGCTCTGCCATCGCCATTGAGATCCGCCAACTGAATCCCCATGCCACCAGTCCCAGTACCCGAAGGAATCGTTCCACGCGGATACCAGGCCACTTTGGCAGCATTAGGCCCGTTATCTGGTCCTCCGCCATTAACTCACAGCTTAGCACTACCGTCCTTCCGCGAGATAACTACATAGTCAGCTCGTTCATCGCCGTTGACATCGGCCAAGACAACGTTCTCCCTTCCCATCCCTACGCCAGATTCAATGGTCCCCTGAGATGCCCACGACACCTTACCAGCGTTTGGACCTTGATCTGGTGGTCCGAGGTTGAGATATGCTTCTCCTGACCCGTCGGTGTTGACGTATAAGTACCCTGCGCGGTCGTCGTCGTTCAAGTCTGCAAAACGCACACCGTCACCATCTTTACCGATGCCTGACGCGATCTTGCCCTGTGGAATCCAGCTGACCTTGCCGGCATTAGGTCCATTATCAGGTCCGCCAGCGTTTAGCCAGCAGCCGACGCTGCCGTCGTCGTGCACCCAGAAGTACTCTACCCGGCCATCGCCGTTGAGATCAGCGAAGTGCACGTTGCTGCGGTTCGCACCGACACCATTGGCTATGACACCTGGGGGCAGCCATCCAACCTTCGCGGCGTTTGCGCCCGTGTCAGAGCTGCCAGAGTTGATGTATGCAGTGACGGCACCTTTGTCATCAACCCATAGGAGGTCGGCTCGTCCGTCTCCGTTTAGGTCGGCAAAGTGAACGGCAGTGTCGACGGGTTGGCTAACTAACTTTTTGTCGCACGCGTCAGTCGAGTCGAGTAGTTTCTGGGGTAAGTGGCCTTGGCGAATCGAGTTTGCGGCAGTCACAGACTTCGGAAATGGGACTAATCACAGCCATGGTTAGTCCTGTGCTGTTGTAGCTGAACTGAAACTTACTTGGTGAAACAAGCAGCGCGAAGCCAAAGATTCACCCCAAGGCCGCCACCGCTTGCTACTTCGCCTTGTGGAAGCCAAGTCGGTTCATGAGGGCAATAACCCCGCGATGGCTGCTCAGGACTCTCTCCACTCACGGGATCTTTTATCCAGCCTAAGGAGTCAGCCGCCGTTAGAGAAATAGCCCACTTGATAGCTTTTTATAGCCCTGGTCATTCGGATGCAAACCGTCCTTGAGGTCCCTTGTTTGCACACCAGATGGCATGCCAACCATCATGACTTTCTCGCCCCTAAGAGCACGTCTCGCCATGAGTCTCGTGATGGCGTTGTTATAAACTCGGATTATGGAAAAGGTGCTACTGCTGACGGCTGGGATGATTCTGGCGACGACGATAGTCGCGTCTGGCAGAGCTGCAACTAGAGTCCCAACGAGATTGTCCAGTCGCCCGGGTGCATTATCGGGGTCTTCAGGCTTGTTCATGTCGTTAGTGCCTGCGTGGAGGAGCACCACGTTAGGCCTCTGTCTGCACGCGTTCCTGAAACTAGCGATTTCAGAACTAGTGTCGCCGCTATGGCCTTCGTTATCGTTATCCTCCATACTTCCCGACCGGACAGAACCGATCATGTCGACCTTGTTACCAGCTGCAGTAAGTATGTTGTGCAACTCAGCGCGGTAGCCGTTACCGTCGGAGCTTGCGTAGCCGTACGTAATCGAATCTGTACATGTTAACACTGCAAAGACAGCTGATTCATACGAACGAACCTCCTCGCGGTAGAATTCTGAGATTCTTGTTTGAAGCCATCCATTCGGGGTATAATCGCCGGCGGCAAAAGCAATAGCCTCAGCTTCTGATATATCATCGTAATCAGGCTCCTCGTCGGCGCCGCCATTGTTCGCAGATGACCCGTCGGCACTGTACAAGTCGGACCAATCGTCTTCTTGCCCACCTGCGTTCTCAGCTGATGTTGGGTCTGGGTATCCAAAGATGTTGGAGAACCACTCTGCTGTCGCATACCACGCTTAGTTGTCGGCTTAAGTTTCGGAGAGGGATTAGCTTTCATGCAGAAAGACATGCCCGGATGTCTTCATATAGTAGATATTCTTCCTCTTGGTAGGGTCTTTGTTGAGCTCTTCCCTCACGTAGTTCAAGGTACGCACACCGAAGAATGGTTTACACAGGATGATCTTGTATTTCCCATCCTCGCTCAACGCGTATGCACCGATAGAGCCTTGTTTACCGGATATCCGCGATTTGCAAGTCGTTTTAGATTTGTTTGGCTGGTCGACTTCACAGTAAACTTCTATCCTTTGTCCCCAGATCCAATCGAATGGATACCAAGTGGCGATATTTCGAAACACCGCTGCATAAATGTTAGTTTCGAGATACTTTGATTTTATCTTTAGTTGCATGAGGAGGTGTCTCCTTACTACGAATGAAGTTCTTCTTGTTATCACCGGCAGTTCCTCTGATATCTCCATAGTATCGGTCCTCCAGGACGCCAGGCTCTATTTCAATAGCCCCAACGTCAGGGAGTACCTCAAGAAGAAAGGGATTGATATTCTGGCCTAGTCTCAAGGCATCTTGATAAGCCCTATATACAATATCACTCCCTTTCTTCTGTGGTGGGTTAGTTTCGCTGCTGTCTGAGTCATCATACATCTTATCGCAACCGCCATATTTATTGATGTTGTTGCGTCTGTGCAAGGTTGCGTTGTGTCGCACATGAGACGGAGTATGGATGTTGAAGTAGGTAGCATTAACAAAATTGGCGAGCCAGAGGCTATACATAAAAAGACAGAGAAACAACAACATGTTGGTGAGTCAGCTTGTCACAACTGGCGTGTAGATAAAGAAGCAAATCTCCAATACTAATTAGTCAATGCGAGGTCCTTTAAATATAATTTGTGTATGGGTGATGCTTGTAGCCATGGCTTGCAAATCCACACCCAAGCCATTGGCCACCATCATAGTAGTAACCGAGTCAGCACTGCCTCAAGTCACATAACCGAATGTGACTGTTCTGATGATGCAACATCACCATGGGTCTCGGTCATTTCTAGTTCAGTGGAGGGAGCTTTTGAGCTGGCCTTATCTCGGCGAATCCATCTCTCACCCAAGGAACTTTTGAGCATCGAAGACCGACGACCCTTATTTGGGCGGCTATAACATATCCATCATGGAGATGAAGGGGCATGCGGTTTGAAGGCTCCGATGGCACACGTCTCAAAAGAACGACACGTGAGAAGCCAGCAATTCTAAGGTGCGAGTGTTCCAAATGCGACGATTTGATATTGGCTGTCCACTTGCCCCAATAATTGGTCAACTTGTATATCCCTCATGTATTCTTGACAAAGGTCAAGCTCCCAAATGTGACTTCGAGCTGTCAGATGCCACCAATGCATGGGGCCATAAAGCAACACGGCTCCTCACTTATTCTTACTTTTGGTGGTATGATGAGACTTGTTGTGTATGATCAAAGGTTCCTCCTGCGAGGAGACAAACAAACGCTGGTGTCACCACAGAAATGATTACCTATATCACCTGCTAATAAGACGTAAGCAGGTCCCGCATAAGTCTGACCCCCTCCGTGTAGTCAAGTTAAGCATCGATGCCAAAGAATCACATCGTTTGCTTCTTTGAGACTTAGTGTATTACAAAATGCAAAGAGACCAGTTAAAACAAAGATAACTACCCACATAGACTCGTGCCGAACCAGATGATAACGACGTGCATGATCGGGCAGGCTATTAATTAAACTAAGGATAAAATTAATATAACCTTAAACTTTACATGTCAAATAATAATTAAGATAATAAGATTTATAAAGTGGTAAGCTACGTTAATTATTTTAAAACTGCCTAGTAAGGTATATAATACCTCTTTTATAGCAGTTAGTAATATCTAAGAAACTTCATTCACAGAAGTCAAGCTTCCAAGGCCACTACACCGGTTAACAAGAAGGTTTTAGGAGTGGCCAACTGAATATTAGCTATTTCGAAACTGTAACAAGGGGCACACAATATATCTGCTACAGTAGTTAATCACTCGAGGCATAGCAGTAGTCTAAGAACATACACGGCTCCGTTGTATATAAAGGGGCATATCTCCCGTCTGCTAGGGCACCAAATCTAAATATAAGGAATAGTTATTTAACTATTGCATACTCTCAAACTAATCCAACAAGCTTAAGCGAGTCGTTCCAAAGCCGAGCTTCTTTCTCTGCATCATACGCGTGCTTGGCGTACCCCTTGGAGAACCTGCCGTTACTCTCATCTGCAGGCTCTGCCTCAGCGACGTCATTTAAGAGCTTCCCTCCAGTTCCCTCCCACTGCTTGCTAATAGCTGCCCAGACAGTTGTTGCCGCTCCCTGCTGAGGACTCTTAAGGCGCTTCTGGAGCGCCTCGCTGGATGCCGCCTGTGCGATGAACTCTGGGTCGAGATAACGAGAGAGGCCAGTGTCGATCTCGCCAGGATGCACGCTTAGACCATGAAGACCTTGAGACCCATATCGTCGCTCAATCTCATTAGCGAAATAGATATTGGCCGTCTTAGACTGCCCATAGGCGACAAAGGGATTATATCCACCCTTTTGGAAGTTATAGTTATCCCAATCATTGATGCCGTGGATGCCATGTGAGGCAGAAGAGAGGTTAATAACCCGAGAATTGAATTCGGGCGTGGAGCCTGCAAGTAATGCCGGTTTAAGTAGCTCGAAGAGAAGGAAGTGGGACAAGTGGTTGACCCCAAATTGAAGCTCATGGCCATCCTTGGTAAATTCGAGAGTCTGCACGGCCATAATCCCGGCATTATTGATCAAGATATTAATCTTATCACTCTTAGATAGAATCTGTTTAGCGGCATTGCGAACGCTCTCCAGAGACTCTTGGTCTAAGTGAATAAGTTCAATATGACCAGAGTTTTCGATACCGTCAGAGTTGAAGAGATCAGCCAGGGCAGTTTTGGCCTTGTCAAGGTTACGGGCAGTCAGGAAGAGTCTAGCCCCGGTAGCCGCAAGAGCTCGGGCTGTCTCGGTGCCAATGCCAGACGAGACGCCAGTGATAAAAATGACCTTATCACTTAGCTTGCCCTCAAGTCCTTCATCCTTGACAATCTGGAGAGCGGTTGGTCGGGCATCTCCAGCACCTTGAGGGTTGACGTGGGCTTCAGCGTAGCGAGACATGATCAGTAATTTTGTAGATAGGTAGTGTAGGCGGTTGTTGTGAAAGAGTAGTAGATAGTAGATTGACTGTGTAAGAGATGATAGATTCCGAAATGCGAGGCTCTTGGATCTTTTATATCTGGCTGGAATCCATATTAGCTACTTACAAACGTGCTTGTTCGTCACTATGTTTCAATACTACTACTTCATAGTACACGTATGTGTAGTCCGCAATTATCTGTTATCTCCGCGTTTTCCTCCGCAACCACTTGATCTCCGCCTACTACGGAGCATGCATCTGTAGATGTTCAACATGGAGTTAATCGTCTGCGATGCCGATTATGTATCCATCAGAAACTCCTTAAGGCGTAGTGCGTTTATGGCTGACCTCGTTTTGCCATTCTGGTCCTAGCGCCAGAATGAGATGTGGCCACCACTCTGTTTCAGCTTGGCTGACAGCGTTTGCCATTTCCGTACTAACGTCGGGTTTAGCTGACAGCCCTTTTTCCTTCTAGTATTAGTGCCAGAGCACGCACAACTCTGTTCAGCTGACTAACTGCTCTTTTCCTCTCTGGGTTAATATTCCAAAGCTTCATCTTGGTGATGAGGTGATCCCCTCTTTCGAATTCCCTCGATTATTTTCTCCCTTTCCGGGCTTTCCATATTATCTTGCAAACATGAAGGCTGCTGCCGGCAGTAATTTTGTTGAGGAGCGGAGAGAACGGAAGAGGCTGCAGAACCGACTGAACCAGAGAGCGCACAGTAAGCTTGATTTGCAGGCCCCCTATTATTAATTATCTTCTTGCCGCTCACAGCGCCATTAGGGCAACGTATCAAGGATGAAGCCGACGCGCATCCTAAGAGTCACAAGCCTGACAAGACTCCGTATCACATTGATTGTTGGCGATTAGTTCAACACCCTCGCCTTTCGGCTCAGGCTTCACGTCCAGCAGTCCTCAGCTCGGGGCAAGCTATCAACTATCAACAAATTCCTAAGCATGGAGACAGTCAGACACATGAACTTCAAGCAGCAGAGACTCGCTGGACATTACCTGGTCTCGAGCCTAATCCACCTCAAAACTCGGACCATTCTCTACCTGCTGACCACGTCCTGATCCACCTAATCATCCACAATGTAACCCGGGGGTTCATGTACAACAAGAACGTATTAAGATTGATGGCCAACTTCGTCACTGTCTCACAGTATCTACCCCTCCATCCCGAATTGGCAGCAGGGTGTGAAATGGCGATAGTTCGGCCGACACACCAAATTATACCACACTGCCTCTTGCCAACCCAGCTTCAAATGAGCACCCCGCATCCCACGTGGATGGATATGATCCCATTTCCAGAAATCAGGGATAATCTTATCCGGAGGCAGCATAATTTCAATCATAAGAACTTTCTGAAAGCTCTTGTTGGAGATCTGGTATACATAATGTCACCGCCTGGACAAGGCAAGGCAGGCCTAGACTCAATACCAAGTCTAACGCGGCACTGGCAGCAGGATAGAAGCCTGTCTAGACGTGATAGGGAAGGATTTATTTTATGGGGAGAGCCTTACTTAAAGGAGAGCTGGGAGGCTACGCCGCTATTTCTGGCAAAATGGCCATGGGTTGTAGAGGGATGCCATGAGCTTATCGACATCTCGAATAAATGGAGGGTGGCGAGAGGTGAAGATATTCTCTGCATGCCTACTTCCTGAACGGAGGCAAACACGCACATAACAGCATGTCTCTTATGGAACTATATAAAGGTCACTAGTTGGCCACATATAATATTAGTCCAGTTAGTCAGTTTATTAAGAATGGGTTTTGTATTATAATTAATTTAAGAGTTCTGCCGTGGCTTGGTACCAGGCAGTGTGTGCTATAGACAATGCGGAAATGAATCTAGAAAGCGCTTTTAAAATTAAAATAAAACTAGGCCAAATTATGCACTACCGGTCGTATGCTTGGTTGCAGTGGTATGCGGGTCTTGGAGTTAAGAGATGTTAGGTCCGACGGAGAGTGCTAAGAATTCTCTGGTGCGAAATTGTAGTTAGATTGTCGTGCTTGGAGTCCGAGTTAAAAGACAAGGCATCTCATGTGCTCTCTTCTTGTTGGTTCCTCATCACATTCGCACTTCAGCCTTTTACTGCCATTCATCCATCAATAGTTACCTTTCATCTCTCAAAACTGCAAACATGCCATCCTTCAATCCCGACAAAGACATCTCCGACCTCTCGGGCAAGGTCATCTTCGTGACCGGAGGAAACGCTGGCCTGGGCAAACAGACCATCCTGCGGCTCAGCAAGCATAACCCGGCACACATATTCCTCGCCGCGCGAACAAAGTCCAAGGCCCTAGCCGCAATCGAAGACATCCACAAGGCCGTGCCAGATGCCGCGCCTATCACATACATCAACCTCGACCTTGCGTCATTTGATAGCATTCAGCAGGCTGCCAAGGATTTCCACAGCCAGTCGCAGCAGCTTCACATCCTCATCAACAACGCCGCTATCATGGCCACACCGGCAGGCACCACCAAGGATGGCTATGAGATCCAGTTCGGCACCAACCACATGGGACACGCGCTCCTCACAAAGCTCCTACTTCCCACCCTCAAGAGGACTGCCGCAACTACCAGCCCGCCCCAGGACGTCCGCATCATCAACGTCGCCTCTTCTGAGGAGGCCAGATCTCCCGCCACCGACACCTATGATTTTAACAAGCTCAAGACAGACATGGCCTCCACATCCACACTTATCCGCTATGGCATCTCAAAGGTCGCCAACATCCACCACGCCCGTGCTCTCTCCCGCCACCACCCGGAGATCCGCTCCATCTCGCTGCACCCAGGCGTCGTCAACACTAATCTCAAGAACGGAATGGGCGCTAGTTGGCCGTTAATGAAGCCCCTACTGCCCCTGATCGGTTTGTTATCTACCAATGTCTCAAATGGCACTAAGAACCAGCTGTGGGCCGCTGTTAGTCCTGATGCCAAGTCGGGCGAGTTTTACTTTCCAGTCGGTGTTACTGGCAAAGGGTCAAAGCAGTCCCGTGATAAGGCTCTTGAGGATGCTCTCTGGAACTGGACGGAGAATGAGCTTAAGGGATATGCCTAAGTCGCTGTTATAGAGTTTTATATAAGGTTAGAGTTATGAGTTTATAAGAGTTAATTTCTTTATTAGTCTTTTTTTTATATATAAATTAAAATTCTTTTAATATTAATTAAAGGCATAAAAAGATCGTAATTATAAAAAGACTATTTTTATAAAATTATTTATATTATAATATTAATATATTAGCTTGTTAAAAAGTTTATAAAGTAAATTAAAGCTAAGAAGTTAAAGTAAAAACTACATAATTGCTATAAAAATAAGACTTTAAATATAAATATTTTTATTTTTATTTTTATTAATAATATTAAAAAGCTTTTTATTAAATATCATTATTTTAATATAATAAACGTAATAAGGTAATAAGTAGCTAGTATTATAAAATAACTTAAGGTATTAAGGAGTTTGTAAAAAGTAGAATTAATAGTTAAAGTAGTAAATATCTTATAAATACTAAATATAGTATAAGAAGCTAAGAGCTTAGTATATAATTCTTAGAGCTAGAATAAAATACCTTATAAGCTTAATATACGTTATAGGGTAAATAAGAGTAATAGGAGGTAAGGTTAAAGTCTTTATAATTAGATAAAAGGTTACAACTATTAAATAAGTTAGTATAAGGTAGGTAATAGAGACTAATAGTAGATTTATTAAATAAGGCGAATTTTTCTAATTTTAATAATATATATTATATAATTATTAATAAAGTAGTTAAGAATTTAAGAAGGAGTTCTCTTAGTAAGAATAAAGGCAGATATATATAAATAATCCTAAAGAGGGGTAATATATATAATAATATAAAGACTATTATTAAATTTGCTAAGTTTTACTAATTTTAGTAATAAGCTTTTTATTATAATTAGTTAGTTATAAGCTTTATTAGTAAGAGACAACCTTATTTAATATACTGGATTTTAACTGGTATTATATAAATTATAGAACTGCCAGGTAAAATTTAATATATATATTAATAATAAAAATATAAGTCACGTGACCCTAGTTATAAACTTGTTATTATTTCCTTAGTAAGGAAATTAAAGTTTATAATAGGAAGTTGGCTAAATCCCTATATTTTGCTTAGGTAAGCATACTAATTAAAAGCTTGGATTTTTCTTAATATTTTTATATATAATCTATCCTAATTAAGTAACTAAAACAAAGATATATTATATTATATATAGCTTATATATAAGACCTTTTCTTATAAAGTTAGTTCTTAATAATAATATATTAAAAATCTAAAAAAGATTATATAATTTTTATTACTTATAATTATATTATTAAGAATAATAAGTAAATATATATATTTTAATATTAAAATACTAATTTAATAATATAAAAAGTAAAGCTAAAAGTAAATAAGTAAGATAATATAATAAAACTTTTTTTTTAAATATAATAACCTTAATATTAAGTCTTAGTAAATTATATAGTAGCTGCCTTAAACTTTAAAATTTAATTAAATAAGTAGCCTTAATTTATAAGTATAAAGAAAATATTTCTTTTATTTTTAATAAGCTAAATACTTTCTTTATTATTATCTTCTTAAGGTAATTATTACTAAGGTATTATTTGTAAAAGATTATAATAAAATAAGCTAAAAACCTTAACTTTTATTATAAGATATATTATTATATAATTATTATTAATAACTAGTTAATATATAATTAATATATATTAAAGTAGTAATAGGCCTTTATTAATAGGATTAAATACGCTAATAATAATAGTATATATTATAAATAATATATAAAGTAAGAATATATAGTTTAGTTAATTAAATTAAGAATATAAATATTATATTCTAAGAATTAAAGGCTATTATAAAATAAAGGAGGGCAAATAAGGAAAGGAAAAAAAAGAAAGAGATAAATTAAAGAAAAATATTTTAATATTTAAGAAAACACTATAAATATTAATATTCTAAAGCTAACTTAGTAAATATGTAATAAATTACATTACGTTATAAAATAATATACTCTTAGTTTATATTATTACTTTTTTACTAATTTACTTTATTTATTCTTATATATAAGGTTAATTAGTTATAGGCCTTCTTATATATACTTAATTAATTAAGATTAATTTAACCTTTATTAATTAACTTATATAAAGTAAGTAAACTTAATATAATTCCTTTATAAGACCCTGCCTTTACTTTATATTTATTTAACTTTATATATAAACTCCCTATTCTTATTTATATATACTAAGGAGGATATAAAATACTAATTCTGCCTTTATAATTATATTAATAACCTACACTATATATTAAGATAAGTTTAAGCCTATAAAGGCAGTAAAGAAAGCTACTTCTTTTACTATTAAAGGCTAATTATACCTTAAGGCTTTTTCTAGCTTTTTTAATTTAAATAGCTCTTAACGAATTTAAGCTAAAAATAGTATATTTCTTAAGTAATTTAGATTTATATAACTAATTAATTAAATTAAATTATAATTAATAAGAATTATTTTAATTAAATTAGATTTCCTATTTAATAAAAAGTTCTTTTTAATAGCTATAATTATTATATATAATATATATTAATTTCTATTTATAACTTACTTTAAGGCTAATTTAATTATATTAATAAGATTATAATTAGTTATAAAATAGCCTTAATTATATTATATACTATTATAAATAATAAGTACTATAATAATAATTCCCCTATTTATATTAATAATATACTAATATTACAGCTTATTTGCTTATTTAGTTATATAGCCTATCTTATAACTTATTTAATCCTCTTTTCGCCGCCAACGCCAAATTCACGACTTTAGGTCTTTAACTTTAGGCAACCTAAACTTACATAAAACTCAATATATTTCTTCTAAACCCTATAATTACCCCGCTTCTATCTACATCGCAGTACGCCATCCCCCTCATCTCAGTCACGCTCTTGTAATCCAAGACCATAACTAGCCTAATCTTTACTAGCTATTAATTAGCTTTATAGCCTTTATTAGCTCTACTAACTATTTCTTTATATTATTAAGCTACTATCTATATAGGTTCTTAACTAAAGTCTCTAATCTAAAGTCCTTAATAAATCCCTTATTACTTACCTCTATAAGCCTTCTTATTATAAGGGATTATTTTAGCTTTTATAATAACTTAATCTCCTCCTTAAGGTAGCCTTTAGAGATTATTAGCTTTTTATAATAATAATATATAAATAAGAAAACCTTATAGCCTAAGATAGCTTACTTAATAAAGGTAATATTATCTTTTTTATTTTAAGCCTTTTTAATCTTTAGTATTATAATATAAAGCTTATCCTTATATTTATAATCTTTAAGAGCTATTATAAAATAAGGAATCAGGTCAGGCATTTTAGTATAAAAGGCCTTATCAGGTAGTTACAGGCTTCGTCAGATAGCAGATATCGTGATGGTATAGCTGTGATACTGTTAGCGGTTGCGGTTAGAAGGGAAAGTCAGGTTAGATAACTTACTGCATAATAGATAATTAAAGCGTGCCTTTTAGGTAGGTTATAGGAAGAAGGTCGGGGCCAGCTAATAAGCAGGTAAGGCTTTTCAGCTGGCATATATATAGCTAGGTTTAGGCTATAATTAAGCCAGCTAATTATAATAATTTAACTTAATAAAGCTTTGCTAGCTATAGGGGTAATAAATATTTAAATTATATTAGACTTTAGAAATACTTAAATATACCTTTTAAGGCTAACTTATAAACTTAAAAAAAATAAAAAAATAATAATAATTATTTTCCTAATTTAAATTATTGCTTTTTTATTAATTTTACTTTATTTATTTTTATATATAAAGTTAATTAATTATATGCCTTTTTATATATATTTAATTAATTAAGCTAGTTATAACTTTAAGTAAATTTAACTTTTATTAACTAACTTATATAAAATAAAATAAATATAATTCCTTTAAATTTTTATAAAACTCTGCCTTTACCTTATATTTATCCTAGAACTTTTTACTAATTTAAGAATAGCTTATTAGTAATATTAGCTGCCTTTATAAATATATTAAGAAGCTACTCTTTATATATACAGTAAGTTGGCAAAAGTTCTAACACATTCCGGGTCTAACCCTGCTTTTAATAAATTTAAAATATAATATTATAACTTTATTATATTATTTTAATAGATTAAAATGCCCTAAATAAGGTAAAGTATATATTATTTTCCTTATATATAAATAAGGTTTATAATAATATATAAATTAGGCATTTATATCTAGGATATTATAAATAAAGAGGGGTTAAGCTATTATCTAATTTATAAGGTTATTTAATATAATTAATACTAAAAGTTAGGTAAAGATAAACTATAATTTAATAGGCCTTAAATCTTATTAAATTAGGATAAAATATATATTAAAATACTTATTAAAAATAACCCTTTTATCTTATATAAAGATATTAAGAACTAGGTATAATTAAAAGCCTTATTAAGAATAATTTATTACTAGCTTATTAAGAAGAGTATATAATATAAGCTTATACTTTAATACCTATTTCTTAATAAAGAAGTTACTTAATTAAGGAAATCTTTCTTAAATAAATACTATTATAAAAATAAGTCTTTTTAGTATAATTAGTAGTTTTCTAATAAGGTTATAATTAACTATATAAATATTAACTATACTAAGTAGTTATTTTATTTAGCTATAAGTCTAGGGACTTCTATCTTAAAAGCTTCTTTTAATAATATTATAAGGTAAAAGACTTTACTAAGATAAGGTCTAGCCTTATAAAAGGCCTGCTAGATATTTATAGATATTTTATAATATAATTAACTATAATAAGCTATTTATAGTTATCCCTCTTCCTAGGGATCCTTAGTCTAAGAGGGGAGGCATAATTAGCCGGCATATTCTATCCTATCTCTAATCTTATCTTCCTAGACTTATTAAGGAAAAAAAGACTTTTTAATATAATAATACCTATTTATTTATATACTAGAAAGTTTAAGACTAGCTATAGCCTTAAGTAAGAAGAAGAGGAGTCTTTTTTACTAATTAGCCTCTATATAATCCTAACTTTAATTTTATTAAAAACCTCTAGAAAATCCTTAAATAGAGGATATATAAGACTTATCTTAAAATTACTACTTATTTAAAGTTAGCTATAGCTATAAAATAATTTATTATAGCTATAAAAGAGCTATAGTTTAAGATTAAAGATAATATAATTAAGAATATAATAAAATTAATACCTAACTAACTAAATATATATTATAATATAAATAGCTAATATATTAAGTATTAAGCTATACTGTTAGGATCCCCTTTTAATTCTTTATAAATTAATATATATTCTATTATAATTAGATAAATATTACCTATTTAATTGCATAGTGAAATAGCAGGGTGTAATCGAGGTGGTTGCGGCTGATCCGGAATATGTTAGAACTTTTGCCGACCTATAGTAGCTAAGTTACTTATAAAAGCAGTAAGGAAAACTACGTTATTTAACTAAAGAAGATAACCTTCTCTTAGAGCTATTTCTAAGTCTTTAAGACCTAATAGCTTATTATTAACCTAATTTAAATTAATTAAATTAATATAATATCTCTCTTTTATATAACTAATTAATTAAATTAGGCTATAATTAAAAGTAATTACCTTAATAAGGTTAAATCTACTTTTTAATAAGAAGTTTTTTATAATAATAATAATTATTATATATATTATATAAAGTTCCTTTTTATTAGCTATTTATAAGGTAGGCCTAATAGCTAGATTAAGATTATAGCTAGTAATATAATAGGCATTAAGGCAGTATAGCTATTATACTATTAGTAAGAAGGGTTAGAAGTTATAGAAAGTTAGGTTAGATAATATACTTTAAAAGTATAATAGATAAATCAGGTATAGTATATTATAAAAGTTAACTAAGGTGTAGTCCTTTATATAGGTTAAAGGAAGAAGGTTAATTTAGCTGCTAAGATATAAACTTATAGCTAGTATTTATATTACTTAATTAAGGCAGTAATTGCATTATTAAGGCAGATAAACCTTATCTAATTTTAACTTCTATAATAATAGCTTATTATAAGAGTCTTATTATTTAAATTATTAATAGAAAAGCTAAAAAGCTTAATAGCATTATATAAGTCTAAAGATAAGGGAAAAAAATAATAATAATATTAATAAGTATAACTAAAAGAGGAAATATTAAGTTAGGTAATATACTTAAGTATAATAAATAAATTAGATATAGTATTTCTTTAAATAAGTTAAAAAAAAGAGTAATCTAAGTATTAAGAGCTAGTATTTATACTAGTTAGTTAAGGCAGTAATTATATTATTAAGGCAGATAAACCTTATTTAATACTAAATTTTCCTATAATAGCCTGCTATAAAGGTCTCTTTATTTAAGTTATTAATAAAAAAGCTAAAACGCTTATAGCCTTTTATAAGGTTAAAAATAAGGGAAAAATAAAATAAAATAATATTATAAGATAATTATAAATTAAGGATAAATATAATTAAATAATACTTAAATAATTATATATAAATTAGCCTTATTAAAAACTAGAAATAATAATATTAAATAAGTAAATATTATACTTAATAAATAGTATAAGGTAAGAATTACCTGCTTATAAAATAAAGGGATTATAAATATAAGAGTAGGCTAGGATTAAATTAATTAGATATATATAAATATATAAGTAGTAATTAAATTATTAAGAATTAATTGGGTTAGAAGTTTAGTATAACTAGGGGTTTAGTATTATAAGGGATGTAATTAAATTATATATAATATAAGGACTTTTTAAGAGGGTATTAATACCTTTAAAAAGGAGTTTAGTATTTAATTTTAATTAATTAAATACTTTATTATATTTTTATAATAATTTATCTTAGAAAGGTTAAGAGTTTTATATAATTTACTTATCTACTATATCAAGGTATTTCTAACTATTGCTAGGAATAACTGGAAGTATAATATAATTATTATATACTTCCCTGAAATGTATAGAATTTAATCCCCTTAAAGTCTCCTCAGGCCTGCCTTCCTGTTAGCTCTGTATTACACATATGAAATCATCCAGTTAGACTCACCTGTCAATCGGATCATTATGCAGAAAGAGGCCGCTTCCAGCTAAATCACCAGAGCCAATATCTAGGGCCAGACTTTCGCCCTTTTGCACGACCACGTTTGTCGGCCAGATTTCCACATCCACCTCGTACACCTCCCCAGGTGCGACTGGGAGGACGTCGGTAGAAAAGTAGTCCCGATATGGGAGCCAAGGTTTGTGCCAAGGGTGCTGGGGGTTCGTCTTCCTCATACTCACCCTCAAGAAACCTTTCGCGACAGGTGCTGGCTCTCCTGTTGTTCCAGTGTAGAATATCTCGTCCCCAGAGGCTGCAATATGACGTAAGGAGAGGAAAAGATCAATCTCAGATGGGTAGGCCTCGGGAGTATCCGGGCTCACAGAAACGTTCAAGTGGGCGACGATATGGCCAGTTATTTCCGTTTCGGATTCAAATGGAGCTGATCTGAATGAAACCGAGTGTTGAAGGTTGCCGCTTCCAAGTGCCTGATAGCTGATTTTCTGGGAGCGATGGTCAGTTGGCCTCTCCCAACTTAGTGTTCCATCGGGGCCGAGAAACATGCTCTTGTAAAGTGTGCGAGCAATTGGCCACTCCTTTTCTTTTCTTCGAAGAAACTGGCTCTCTGCCTTTGGATTATTATATCCGACGTTGCCTTTGCGTAGTATTAGATCCACAGGGGGGATTTTTCCTTTCATTGTCCATCCCGCCCGATCGTCATCTTTGAGAAAGGCATCAAGGAAACTCTGCTGAATCTCAACCTCTTCTGGATAAAAGAAAGGCAGGTCATGTCTACCGACGATGAATCGAAGGTATTTGAATTCAGAACCGGCATGCATGAACCCCTGCACATTGCCGCGCAAGTGCAGTGAGATGCCTCCCCAGTTTGCGACGCTGAGGACAGGCACACGAATGTCTTCGAGATTGTAGTCAACGGAAGCAAATCGTGAACAGTCCCGAAATGGATTAGCTCGTGCCGCATCCACAAGTGTGACCCGATTGCGGCTCAGTCCTTCTTCCGACATGTCACCTTCGATGGTGTCGTCACCCCAATTTCGTGTCGCTCTACCGGGAAGACCGTATTGGGTTGGTCCAATTTGTCGGTCCCAGATTTTGTTGAAACCAGCATTGGATAAGATACCACCGTGCCGGCACGCATCGCGGTACAAGTCTGAGAATCCTTCCCATGGAACAATGGCAGCGAGACCTTTAGGCCTCTGGGCAGCAACTCGCCACTGGGTTGAGCCGTAATAGCTGATTCCCAATAGGCCGACTCTCCCGTTACTCCATGGCTGTTCAGACGCCCACTCTATGAGGTCGCAGAACGATTGAGTTGTACTGGCCGACCAGATGTCGAGAAATCCAGGAGATTGGCCGGTTCCAGCCTCATCTGCCCGAATGACAACATAGCCACGCTCAGTCCAGTGACGTGGAGTTGGTACTTCCCAAGCTGAGTGTTCCGTCTTGTGAGCAGGGTTTACTTCTGCGTAGCTGTTGGCATTGAAGCTGAAATCTCTATTAGTCTGAAGAACAATGATTTCTCGGGGACTGAATCAGGCAATGTAATGTTGTACTTACTGACTGTAATGCACGTCCTTCCCATAAGGACCACATGTGGCAAGGACAGGAAATTTGGCGTCCTGGTCTGTTGTTTTTGGGCGATAAACGTTGCAGCGGATGGCCGTGCCGCTCTTAGTGACCACGGTGACATTCTTTTCAAAGATATAAGGGTAAGATGCGGTGTCTACCGTACTGATATCTCCAAGGAAAGGTGGCATTTTGAATGCGGTTTTTATAAACGGTTTCGGTTAAGATGTGATCAAAATAATATAACTCGGGTGTGCTAGAGCGCCGTTTGTCAGGTTATCTTGTTCTACTTTTATCATTGACAACGATATCAGTGTGCATTAAAGCAAGCAAATTTCTGGGTAGTGGTGTCAACCGATGGGCCGAACGCGTTACCGCTGAACCAATAGAATCATTTACCGACCCTGATCGGACAATTGGGGAAGTTCGCCACTTGGCACATTGTAGTGATGGCTTTAACCGTTTAAGATGTCTACCCGGGAGCCTCTGTCCAACCATGTCCCCGCGGACCCGTTGATGATGGAAAAGACCGCGGAGTCTCCATGGGATCGAAAAAAGGACCCATCCACCTCGAACGCGGTCAGTGTAAGTGCGCACGCTTGTCGCTCCACTCAAGAGATAGATTCCCGTGTGTGAAATACAGGTGGCGGGGACTGCCCGAGGATAACCCATGTACGTTAATACTAGGATGTCCGAGTAATACTCGAACAACGGAATTTAATGATCTCAAAACGTCATCTGGCCGACCAAGAATTGCTTTTTTAAACGACTGGCGATCACCCCTGAGGCATAGCATTGACTCGCACCACGTCTGCTGCAGTAGATCTGGGGATCCTAATATCGGGCTGATATTAAGCGGCGACTACGTAGTAACAATTACTTATACTCCTCTAAACAGTCTTCAAACATTTTTCCGGGGCTATTTAAACAAGCGCCCCATAGTGAGAGATCATCCATTGGTACCAAATGACCAAAGCCCTCACACGTCTGTAATGCCTCCACCACTGCATCCGCTATCCGATGGCTTGTAAGTCCTTCCAGTTCAGGGTCTACCGATCCAAAATGCGATAGAAAAGGATCTGTTGACGGCATCAAATCTGATGCATGTGTCAGATCGGGAGTATCAGTTGACTCAGCTCGATATCCACTATTTTCTTCATAAGTCCCCAGGCCCAAATTATCGATTTCGACTTGGTTTCTGATTGAGTCATTGTTCCAAATGATTGCGTTGTAGCCGATGATAGACATTCTTGCTCGGTTTGTCGAGCCCCTACATCTATTGAGGTCCATGGCATCCAGGGACCCAGGCTCGTCTGCGAGGGAATATGCCATGCTTTTGTGATAGTGATAAAGCACCGGCATGTATCTCAGCTTTTAATCGTAAGGTTAGTCAGACATTTAGAACCATGATTTTGTAAGAAGAGGGCATGATTATACCAATTCCGCAACGAGTTTCCAACGCTTGCCTATCGTGCGCATCACATTGAGGTTCGCTTTAATGTTGGCCATGGTACTCTCTCTTACGCCACTTTTTCGGCACCATAAAAATGGGATTTGAATAGCACAAGAGGAGTAAGCAGCGTAACCCACAAATCCCGGAGCTTGTGACGGATCCCAGAAGTCTGCCTGGAGGCAGAGGGAAGAGATTTTCCGGGCGTGGAAGAGCGCAGTCTGTGCTGATATTGCCTGAGAATACCTGAATTCTCCCGCTGCAGAACTCAAAGAGAGCAACGGGACTATTGATGAGTGTAGGACGCAGGTAGTCTGATGGTAAGTGATGTGGATGAGCACTCTCTGAGAAAAGTTGATTGCTGATAGTGCTGGGGTGTGACTCCAATCAATCTCGAAGTCCTTGATGAGAGCGTGTTGCCATGTCCTCAGTTCGCTGTCCAACTTTTGAATAGTCAAAAGCTTCTGATCAATCTCTAACCCATCGTCACGCGCAAGGAGATAGACAGATGCCCTTCAAATAGTCAGTAAAACGGCATTGGGGAAAAAGTAATCGAGGTAATTGGCTTTACCAGAGGCTGCTAATTTTTATTAGCTCAGCAAAGATGCTAGTAGTTACATGCTGATGGTTCCATGTTGCATGATGTTCAGGGATAGCACCGATTCGGAAGTCCTGCTCGTCGCATGGCAGTGGAACGTCCTTAAATTCCAGGATTTCCATCTTGTTGGATGCCGTTCGATCGATGAATTGATTGATGAGAAAGCATGCCCAGAGTCTTCTACGACTCAGCTCAGCCTCGATGGTATTTGCTTGTGCCAAAGGATTTTTGCCAAGACCGAGCAACCGTGAAGTGCATTGGGCATTGGCTTCGAAAACCATCATCCGTTGCCACTGCCCTTGACTGTACCAGAAAAGGGTCAAATTAAGAAACGTGACTAGGTTGTCTTCGGTTGGAAACTCGACTTGAGAAAGGGCAAGTCTGCCTGCTTCTTCTGCCCATTCATGGGCGGAGCCTGCCCCGACGACTGTGTAATACTGGTCATTATCATTGTGGAAGCTGCGAAACCGTCAGAATCTTGGTCACCCTTTATATGGACTGGCGAAGGCGGGTTGCGCAATACCATGAACCCAGGGCATAGACACTCAGGGCAACGTGTTTCGTGACCGCACCTTGTGACAAGGACTGGTTGAAGGATTGGCGGTGAAGGAGTAATGAGGCGTTGTACACGTTTGAGAAATACAAGTCCACAAGGTCCAAAAAGAGACCATAATGAACGCCGACGTATTTGCAACCGTGTTCAGTCGACGTTGAGACGGTGCGAGCTGGGGCCACCGAGTCTTGCCGGGACGAACAATTGTGCTGGGCTCCTGTCCAGGTACATGAGCGGCGGAGGCGAGAGCACCTAAAGCAAGACGGCCTCTCGCCGGTGCATCGAACCTGGAAAATAAAGGCGTGAGTTTTAGAGACTTTCGAAAGGGATCAATTTAATACGAGAACAGACCAAGGCCTACCTTGAGCGCGCTACACTGAACACAGGCTGTTCGTGGCCGTCCAGCACTTCTATCCGATGGCTCAAGACGATGAAACCCTCGCATTGGATTTATTTTTATGAAAATTCGGTGCAACAAATGTCTTAAGCTTGTGCGGGGACGATAGTGAGAATACAATGGGAAATGCGGAGATGAAAACGATGCACCAGACTTTATAACCTATTCTATCACCTCCGAACTAACCGAAATTGCGGGGAAAATGAGCCTCTGTTAAACCCGGCTAAGCAACCTAGATAACTCCGGAGAATGGCGTTACCTTTCCCACAATTGGCTTAGTGGGATTGACCTCCCGACACAACATCTTTGTCATCGAACCCAGTCGCATTCAGCATCTTGCCTCCAACTTGCACGGGTTTCGCGGCTTTATTTTATCAGCAACAGTAGCGCGGGGGATCCACAACGGGATCCACAAAGTCTGTGGAGTGTAATATGTTGGGAGACTTACCACTAAGGATGAAGAAGATACGCGCCGGCTTATCTGTTCTATTATCCCAACCGTGGATGGTTCCGCGTTGAACACATGTGTCACCGGCTTTGAGGGTCAATTCTACGCCGTTATCCAAGTAACTGCAGTGTTGGGGACACATTAGCTATGATATATTTGCATGGAATAGTTCACTCGAGCAACGGCTATGCTGGTCACATACCACACGACCTCTCCGTCAAAAACCAAGCCAAAGTCCAACGATTCGGTGCGGTGGAACATCTTAAGTATCGTAAAGGTGTCAGCTTCTTCAATTGAGGGTAGAAGAAATCTATCTTTATCAATGTCAGATACGTCACTCACCGTCTTGGTATTAGGCTTAAAGTCAACACATCGAAGAACTATCCCCGTGTGATTTGCCAGACTTTCTGTCTTCTTCAAGATTGGATCTTCCCATCCGTCATTAGAGATGGGGAACTCGTGGGTCTCGTATAGAACAGCAAAGTTGCAGTTGATTGCCACAGGGAGACATGGTACTCTGCTGTCAGCCATAAAGACTGCATGCCCATTCTCATCATGGCCGGTAACAACGCGACGGGGATGCGGGTACAAAGACATTTCCTTTGACATTTTGAAGCGTGGGCCTTGTGAGATCACAAACGGGAGAGAAACTATGCCTTTAGCTTTATTATATTATGCGAATGATAAGGTGGGGCTTGGTAGAGCGAGACGGCAAAGGCTCCATGGCAAGGACCAAAGAACGGAGGAACGGAAATTCAACGTCACTCAGCTGAGGGATCCGGTAAAACCTAAAACGGCAAACCTTTAAAACACGGGAAACGAATTAGATAGCCTCGGAAGCGCCACTAACGCATCAATTGGTTGCCCGCAAACAGTAGCAGATTAGACCCGGGAAACCACGGGAAACCACGGGAAATCATGCACAATGGGAGAATGAGCGCGCTGGTTATGTTGCGTGCACTGAGCAACGTGCAAACAATTGTCGCTTCTCTTACATATACTTACCTATGCTTGTACTGGCACACAAGATAACTTATCTCACTGTATATCAACCTATTGCACAGCTATGACCGAACACTTGGTTGTGCCTCTATTTGGCGTTGTCTCAACAATTGACAACCCGGCGCCACGATGCGCCGCCTTGATAAACGACACGGTTGTGGACTTGAGCAAGCTTTACCAGCTCGAATGGTTTCAATTGAGGGCAGTACCCTCCCACATCGACCTTGTGGCAATCTTCCAAATGGTGCGGCTTCAAGAGACCCCATGCTCAACGCGCGAATTCGCCTGCTAACGGACATCTTTTACAAATTTTAGCCAACCTTGAATCGATTCGCAGAGCTCCCGTTGAGTATTCGGAGCGCTGTACGGAAACACGTTGCCGAGGAATACTCTAATAAATCAATTCCGAGCTCTTGCCTTGTCCCAGTTAAGGACGTTAGCACACATCTGCCCATGTCAATCGGAAATTACGTGGACTTTTATTGCTCCCTGGAGCATGCCCGAAATGTAAGTGAAGAATGCAAATCACTTAGCGACCGCGAGAGCTATTCCCTAATGGCGAGGGTCAACAGTGCGCTGCTTTGGTAGGAGGAGACGTGACGGATAACTTTTACACGTCGCCCATCTGTTACAATGGGCGTGCTTCTAGCATCGTTCCATCGCCGACGCCGATACACAGGCCGCGAGGCATCTTCCACAATACTTGCACGACTCATGGCTCGGATGTCATCTACGGGCCGTCAAAAAAGCTCGACTTTGAGCTTGAACTCGGCTACTTCATCTCGAAATCGTTACCTCGTGGCAAGACCCTCTCGATCGACGAGGCTCCAGAGTATATATTCGGCTTCGTTCTGCTGAATGACTGGTCCACTCGTGATGTACAGATGTTTGAGCTTCGTCCTCTCGGGCCTTTCCACTCAAAAGGTACGTCTCCCAATACAACCCGTCCTCAATACATCCTTGTCTCGGTGACTCAACAATTTGGATCCGCTATACAGGATTCGCAACCTCAATCTCGCCATGGATTGTCCCCTTCGATGTGTTGCACCCTTTCGCGACCGCTCCCAAGAATGGACATCAGCCAGGTGGCTTAAGCCACCTTAAATGGAGCGACTCAACGACGGGAACTTTCAACATCAATGTGGCGGCATCAGTAACTCGTGAGTGCAATAGGACTGCGTTTGACTTGATGGTTGACTCAGTTTCTAGGCAATGGTAATACCCAATTGATCACGAAAAGCAATCTACGGGACCTGTATTGGTCTCCATTTCAACAGCTCACCCATCTTGCTTCTTCGGGCTCTGGAATTATTACCGGAGACCTGGTTGGCACAGGCACCATATCGGGATCGGTAGGTCATTGCCAGCGTAAATACCCTGTAGGCTATCATCTCACAAGAAACAAGGTCGCAGGCTCCCAAGGCTGTCTTTTCGAGGCAAGCGAGGATGGCGTCAAGCCAATCTCGCTCGGCGAAGGTTGGAATTTGACTTATTTGGAAGACTATGATGAAGTCGCCCTAGACGCGTGGTGTGCTAGTGTGCAAGGGGGACCATCATTCAAGTTCGCAGAATGCCGCGGCCAAGTTCTCCCGGCTGAGTAGTTTAAGAACTCTGCCTATCACTTAGGGTTAGAATCCTGCAAAGTAGGACAAAACTCATATTTCATTATAAGTATCATAAGCAATGAGATGATGGGCATTTTGCTCGCCGAGAGCAAGGCAGTCATACGCCTGGCATGGCGACCCAGATACCGAGCTACAATCTTATCTCCTCAAAAGCACTAACTGACATCTTATACGCATTAAAACAGAAACTTAGTTGTGTTTAATATGCCAACTTATTGCCTGACTTGCTAAACTAGAACCGGAGCAATGGGAGGAGCAACGGTAACTGATAAAAGTGCTACAACCCCCCTTTGGCTCGAACTCGGATTCCATCATTAAGGGCTCCTTTATGCGAGGTCATTAAAGGGATTAATAGCCTATAATAAACTATAAATTCCCTCTTTTACCTAATAAATAGATAATATTACTAAGGCTTAAAGGGTAAATTATAGAAAATGCATATTAATTATAATAAAAGAGATTAGTATTCCTAAGATAGTTAACTATTTAATAAAAATAATATAACACTAACCTTAAGTCTGTTTCTTATAATAGAATTAAGAAAATTGTTTTTTATATTATTTAAAAGCCTTTATTTATTATTAATTTTATTTTTATATTATATATATAACTAACGTACACGATAAGCTTGCCGATCAGACAAGCATGCCGATCAGTATACTGTACAGCTAAAAGTAGCTTACCCTATAGTATTTTAAACCTTAAATAAAATAGCTAAAAATCTATAAAAAATATTTTTTAAAATGGTATAGTTATTTATATAAAGAAGGATTTTTAAAAGAATTTTAATTATTTTATTTTATATAGAAAACCTTAAAATACAGTGTATTTTACAGTGTAAATATACTTTAAGGTTTATAGCTATATAGAATTTTTTAAAAAATTTAAAGAAAATAAATAAAGCTTATTTTAAGACTTATATATCTATTAATAAAGTTTTAGTTATTTTAAGCTTAATTTGGACTTTTTAGAATTATTTAAAAAGTTGTCTTTAAGGTAAAAAGTGGAACTGATTGGTATGCTTGTCTGATCGGCAAGCTTATCGTGTACGTTACCTTCTCTTCCTGGCTTTTATATTTTTATTAAGATTAAACTTTATAAAAAAAGATCTTATATATATAAGCTATATATATATATATATATTTTTTAAGTTTATATATTATCCTTAAAAAGTATATTAAAGTATTTCTAAAATTTAATATAATTTAAATATTTATTATCTTTATAGCTAGTAAAGCTTTATTAAGTTAAATTATTATAATTATCTACCTTAATTATAGCCGAAACCTAGCTATATATATGCCAGCTAAAAAGCCTTACCTGCTTATTAGCTAGCCCTGACCTTCTTCCTATAACCTACCTAACAGGTCTTTTGTCAACCTCTGCTACATACCACGCTTCAACTATCTATCACGCTCCTGCAGTAAGTCATCCGACCTAACTTTCCCTCTATTATATTAGCTTAGCTCTATTACAGGAATAGGCCAATATATATACCTTCTAGCCGCAACTGCTAATAGCATTATAGCAATACTATTATAATACTTTAAAAAAGCCTGCAGGTACCTAATATTACAACCCAAACAGAAGAAGGCGCTTACATCACATGCACCCCACTTTACTTTTACTAATTACATAGTAACTCATACCTTACCTTAGAATATTTTATAAGCCTTATAATCTAGCTTATAATATAGACTTATAACTTACTATAAGCCAGGCTTAAAATATTATAAACTACTTATTATATATATATATTTATTTAATAGTAAATAAAACCTAGCTATTAATATAACTTCTTTATATTAATTTAAGCTTAATATACATTAAATTTACTATTAAGAGATATAATACTTTAATAATACTTAGTATATACTATATACTATCTGCTAATAATAAACCTAATATAGCTTAGTTTAATATAATTAGACCTAACTATTATACTAGTTATTAAGTCTATATAAAAGATAAGCCTTTATATTTATAATAAAAGATATTATTATTTCTTATTAAATATTAGAATTAAGGTTTATTTTATTAAATAGATATTTATTTTAATAATTATATTTATATTAAAGAAAAATAGCTTTAAGACTCTTTATTATTAAAGTAAATAGGCTGTAATTAATTATATTAATTAATCTAATTAAGTTACTCATAGTGTTTTTAAAAATATACTGCCTTATTTCTATTTAAGAGCTAGCTTATTAGGTAACCTAGTTATTTTAGGAAATGCAGTGTATTTCATCTAAACGCATAGCAAAATAAGCCTTCTGCAGTTTAACACTAGCTAACCCCAAGTATAAGGTTAAGGTTAGTTTTAAACTAATTAGCAGCTCGGCCTAGCATCAGATAATTTAGCATTAAAAATTAAGCAACATAACCTATTTTATTAGACGATTTATGATAAATCGCCTGCAAATAATTCCTAGGGCCGGTCTAACTTTTCGCCAGAAGAGCTAAGCAGAATACAAATAGTAGTAGGAAAGGAAAGGCTATTTTATTAAAGGAACAGAACACACCCAACTACAGCCTGTTATTAACACTTCTAAAGGTTTTTTAGGGACTTCTAAAAGCAAGATCTTATATACTTCTCGGTAAGGCAAATATAATATAAAATAACAAGGGCAATTACTCAATTAATAGTAATAATAATTCAGCCACAGCGAGAGCCCAAAAGCTGCTCGACCTCCTTGGTAATCCCGGCTGGACCTGCCTCTTCCGTCGGACAACAACACACTCAGAGAACTATATGCTACATCGCTCTTCCCTTGCAAGCAATTGTCGTCGAAGGGGACAAGGATAGCTGTAGGAGTAGCTATCCCATGTAGCTAAATCCATCAGCGAACTCCCGTCAGTCCACCCTCTTCGCCCTGTATTTCCCCATCCATTCCGGCTTCACAAGTAACACCCAGGCCCTAAACCCCAACGCAACCCCCATCCCCATCCCAAGGCCCCAAATCACCTTGTCGGGATTGAGCCCGCTACCCGCCTCCCCCGCAACCCACGCCTGCCAACATGAGAGCGGGAGAGCAAAAACCTCGAACGAGGATAACATCTGGTACGTGGTCCGCCTCGTCTCTATCGCCCCAACTTTATTCGGGATCGCAAGCACCATCGGGACCGTCATAGCGGCCAAGCTGATGCCGAATAGTTGCATCATAGAGGCAGCGTGGGGCGCCACGGGATTGCCATCGCTTAAGTACATTCGTCCTAAGGCTTCTTTCGCGTTGAATATCATAGGAATGGCCATAAAGACGTTGAAGGCTGATTCGGCGGCCAGTGCAATTCGGATAATTGTGCCGGGCGCCGATGGATCAATCTCCACGGATATGTTGGCGTCGGTTCCGGTGCGTTTGTTGATGTTTGCCATGGTTGTGCTTTGGGAGGATGATTGCTTGTCTTTCTTGAGCGAGGTGAGGCGAATATTCTGTGGAAATATAGACCATAGGGCCTGAGATTAGGCTGTTATATATGTGTGTTCATAACCAGGGTTAGAGACAAACCGTCCTCAAGCTCAAACCGCATGACCCACTGTCAATAACCCAGATATCCGAGTGTTCCGGGTGGTTCGGGAAGCCTGGATAGCTAGCATAATGTTAGGCTTAACGTTATGCTTAACGTTATGCTAGCGATCCGGGCTTTAGTAACACAGATCAATAATGGGTTTAGGATGCTGGATTTCGCTTGTGTTTAGACAGACTCAGCCAATAAGATCACGTCTAGGACAAACAGCACCCCTTGTCATTTTTAGCCGCTAATACGCATCGGTTTTAAATAGCATAGTACTTTATATTTATCTAATAAGATAAATAAAATCTAGATATTATAATATATATTTAGTTAAATATTTTAAAACCTAAGCTTTAAAAATAATTTTTTTATTTTATTTATTTAATTTAAAATACTTTTATTTATAATAATATTTAATATATATATAAGTTAACTTTTAGTAAATAATAATAATAAATACTATTTTTAAATAATTAAGTTATTAAACTTAAAAAAGATTAGTTAATAGATATATAATATATTTTATATTTTAAGTTTTAAGTTTTATAATTTTATTAATATAATATATAAAATATTATATATTCTTATAATGGAAAATATTAAGTAAAAATATTAAAAAATAATTAATTAAAAATAAAAAATATAATATATTTCTATTAAATAATTCTTAAGTAAGCTATTAATATAAATAATAATTATGAAGCTATTAATATAGATAATAATTATCAGGCTATTAACATAAATACTAATTATTAGGTCCACCGCCTACCATACATACTCTAGGCATTGGCAACGTGGGGACATCTTGACCTTGCAGCCGTGGTTGGAGGGAGAGAACTCTCCACTGATGGCGCTGAAGTAGCCTACAGTGTCAGCAAGCGCGACTTGAAGTGGTCACAAATCCGTCACGTCGCATCTCCCAAGTTATAACAAACCCCAACCCTTCTACACAAATGAACAGTGCGCAGCGTCTCAGTCTCAGGACTGCGTACTTCTAATCTGCATTGCCTATATGCTTGCTAAATAAGAATATGAGAGAGTGGGATACAATGAATGTCTACGAGATTATTGGCGCTGTGGCGGTTTTAGGGGCCAAGTGTCTTAGTTTGAAAAAGTTTAGAGAAAACTAAACACAACTGCAGAGGGGTCTGTTATGGAAGATCAGATAAGATTTAATTGAGATGTAATAACAGAAGTCTGCCAGGCGTAAATGTCGCTGTTATGAATTGAAGTATGTTTTAATTAAAAACTTTCCTCTAATAATTAAGCGTATTATTGCATATAACCTGCATTAATCCGTCTTATAATAATTTGCTATAGTAAATTCTCCTATATTATAAAGCACCTAAGGGAAGTAATAAAAATAAATATTAATACTAAGAGTATTTTTATTTCAAAATTTAAAATTAATAGTAATTATAATTATAAATATATAAATTAAGGTATTATATAAGAAGTAATTATAATAATATTATATTTCTAATATTAGATTTTAAGTAATAATAATTTATATATAAAATAAGTATATAATATAAATAAATATATAATATAAAAATCTTAAGCTTTTTAAAATAAATTATAATAAAAATATAATAAATTATCTAATTAATTAAAATTAATTAAAATTAAATACTATACTTATCTTTAAAGGCCTTTATATCTTCTTAATAAGTTCTTATATTATGCCTAGTTTTAATATAAATCTTATAATATTAAACCCTTAATTATATTAAACTTCTTTAATTACTATTTCTTAATAATTTAATTAATACTTATATATTTATATTTATCTAATTAATTAAATCCTAACCTCTTTATATAGTTTTATTTCCTTTATTTTATAAGTATATCCTTTTTGCCTTATATTACTAGCTAAATATATTATTTACTTATTAAAGCTTTTAGTTTTTAGCCTTTAATAAGGCAGTTTTATATATATTTCTCTTTATTACCTTAATTAGAAATTAAAAAGCTTTAAGAATTAACTTTAAAGAGTTATTATAATACTTTTTAATTTATTTCTAAAGATATTTAAGTTATATTCTAGCTTTAAGGACTATTTATAAGGTTTTTAAAGTCTAAAATTAAGCTTATTAGGCTACCTTTTTAATAGGTATTAAAGTCTATAGATATATATTAAGCCTTAATATTATAACTCTTAAGTTTAAAGGAATAAGGCTAGCTCTTTTAAAACCTGTTATAATATTTAACTTAATTAATATATATAATAAGTAAATAAAACAAATAAGTAAGTAAAATAAAAATCTTAACCCTCTAAGGATAAATTATAATAAAACTATAATAAACTATTTAATTAATTAAAATTAAATATTATACTTATTTCTAAAGGCCTTAATATTTTCTTAATAAGTTTTTATATTATATTTAATTTTATTATAAGTCTTATAATATTAAACCCTTAATTATTTTTTTTTTTTTTTTTTTTTTTTTAAGTTTATAAGTTAGCCTTAAAAGGTATATCTAAGTATTTCTAGAATCTAATATAGTTTAAATATTTATTTCCCCTATAGCTAGCAAAGCTTTATTAAGTTAAATTATTATAATTAGCTGCCTTAATTACAGCCTAAACCTAGCTATATATATGCCAGCTAAAAAGCCTTACCTGCTTATTAGCTAGCCCTAACCTTCTTCCTATAACCTACCTAAAAGGCTAAGATACTTCAAGTCAGTTTTCAGTATAACAGACTAAGGCCATAATCGCATGCCTACTCTTTCATCGACCTCTGCTGCATACCACGTTTCAATCATCCATCACGCAGTAAGTCATCCGACCCGACCCGACTTTCCCTCTTCTGGCCGCAACCGCTAACAGCATCACAGCTGCCCCGTCACGATGCCTGTCCAAAGAAGCCTGCAGGCACCTAGGCCTGATAAGCCTTATCTGACTAAAGGCCATGATGTAATCCCTAAGATCGAAGAAGCTCTTAGGCAAAATAAGGGCAATGGTAATATACTATATATAATAGCTATAAATATTAGAGAGGCCTAATTTAATAAAGATAATACTAGCTATATTAGGATAGTAATCTTTAGTTATAAGATCCTCTTACTTATATAATCTATTTATAAGAACCTTTTAATTAATAAAGATTTCCTTAAATATAAAATATAAAAGCTTAAGGATTTAGAAAAGAAGCTATATAGAGAGATATAGCTAAGCAGGAAGGAGAGGGGGTTTCATAAGGCCTTTAATAGTAGCTTATATAATAAGTAGCTTAAGGATATCTAGTAGTAGGCTAAGGAGGTACTAGAGAAGACTAAGAACCTGTAATAGGCTAGTTATAGTCTTGGATTATAAGAGCGTAATTAAAATAGGGGGATATTATACTATAATGTAGATAGAAGCGGGGTAATTGCAGGGTTTAGAGGAAAAATATATTAAGTTTTATATAAGTTTAGGTTACCTAAAGTTAAAGACCTAAAGTTATAAATTTGGCATTAGTAGTAAAAGGAAGATTAACTAAGTTATAATATAGGCTATATAACTAAATAAGCAAATTAGCTATAATATTAATGTATTATTAATATAAATAGGGGAAACTATTAGTTATATTAAACTTCTTTAATTACTACTTCTTAATAATTTAGCTATTACTTATATATTTCTATTTATTTAATTAATTAAATCTTAACTTCTTTATATAATTATATTCTTTTTATTTTATAAGTATATCCTTTTTACCTAATACTAATAGCTAAGTATATTATTAGCCTATTAAAGCTTTTAATTCTTAGCCTTTAATAAGGTAATCTTATATATATACTTTTTTTATTACCTTAATAAGAGATTAAAAAGCTTTAAAAATTAACTTTAAGGAGCTATTATAATTTCTTTTAATTTATCCTTAAAGGTATTTAAATTATAATCTAGCCTTAAGAACTATTTTTAAGGTTTTTAAAGTTTAAAATTAGACTTATTAGGCCTCCTCTTTAATAAGTATTAAAGTCTATAGCTATATATTAAGCTTTAAGATTATACTTTCTAGGTTAAAAGGAATAAGTCTAGCTCCTTTAAAACCTCCCTTAATATTTATCTTAGTTATAATAGCTTAAAAGGCAGTATTAAAGGCCAGGAAGAACTTAGTTTTAGAAATATAAGTTATAGACCTTTTAATTAATTACTTTATTTCTTAATTATATGCCTTTTTTATTAGCTTAAAGTATTTAATATTAAGGGACTAAAGTAAATATAAAAAATAAGGTAATATATAAAGTATAATAATATTATTCTCCTTATAATATATTTAAAAATTAGCTAAATAATAACTTTTATAGCTATTAAGAATTAAAAGATAATAAGCACTAATTAATTAATTAATAAAATATTAATTAAAGTACTTTAACTAATTAAGGCCTATTTTATTATTTATTTAACTATTTTAGGTTATAATAATAGCCTAAGTAGCTAAGAGGTTACTTTCTTAATACTAATTAGTAAGGTAATATTAGCCTATAATAATAATAAATAAATTAATTACCTAACCTTATATATTAATTACTTAAATTACTATAACTTTTTCTTAGTTTTTAGGCTAAATTAATTTTAGTTATTTATGCCTTTTTAAGCTAATAATAATTATATTACTTAATATTATACTTATTATAAAGCTAGTTTTATTAAAGTTTTAAATATTATCTAATTAAATATTATATTTTATAATTATATTTTATATATACCTAAACTAATTATAAATAATAATTAAATCTTTATATTTAGGCCTTTAATAGTTATATTTTTATTAAAAATGCATTTTAAGCTTTAATTATTACTTAATAAAATTAATAGCCTAATACTTATTAACTAATAATATATTATAATTAATAAGTAATTAATTTATTATTTCTTTAATATTATAATATTAAGAAAGAAATCCTTATAAATCTAAGTAAAGGATGTATTAAATTATAACCTATTTCTCTAAATTACTTAATTTCTATAAGTATAAGATATAATTAGCCTAAGCTAGTTTATTAATTAATTAATAATAAAGGGCAAGATAGTAGATATTATAAATCTTTATAACTTATTATAGACTTAATTTAAGGTCTGCCTAATAGGCTTAAAGTATAAGAAGGATTTAAGCCTCTTTATTAAATTAAAATATAGTATTTAATTAAGAATTAAATAATTAGATAGTATATAAGGTATATAAGGGATTTTTATTTTACTTACTTGTCTGTTTTATTTGCTTATTATATATGTTATAATTAATTAAAAGGTAATATAAAAGGCTAAGAAGACCTTAGTTATAAAAATATAAATTATAAATCTTTTAATTAATTACTTTATTTCTTAATTATAAACCTTTTTTTATAACTTAAAGTACTTAATATTAAGGGGGTACAGTAAGTAAGAAAAATAAAGTAATATATAAAGTATAATAATATTATTTTCCTTATAATATATTTAGAAATTAGCTAAATAGTAATATTTATAGCTATTAAAGATTAAAAGATATTAAATATTAATTAATTAATTAATTATATATTAATTAAAGTACTGTAATTACTTAAGACCTACCTTAGTATTTATTTAGATATTTTAAGTTATAATAATAGCCTAAGTAGCTAAGAGGTTGCTTTCTTAGTATGAATTAATAAGGTAATATTAATTTATAATTATAATAAATAAATAAATTACTTAGCCTTTTATATTAATTATTTAAATTACTATAACTTAATTTTAATTTTTAAGTTAAATTAATTTTAGGTTTTTATATATTTTTAAGCTAATAATTACTATACTGCTTAATATTATATTTATTATAAAGCTAATCTTATTAAAGTTTTAGATATTAATTAATTAAATATTATATTTTATAATTATATTTTATATAAGCCTAAATTAATTATAAAAAGTACTTAATTTTTATATTTAGCCTTTTAATAGTTATATTTCCTTTAAAAATATATTTTAAGCTTTAATTATTACTTAATAAAATTAATAGCCTAATACTTATTAATTAATAATATATTATAATTAATAAGTAATTAATTTACTATTTCTTTAATATAATAATATTAAGAAAGAAATCCTTATAAATTTAAGTTAAGAATATATTAAATTATAACCCTTATTTATATTAATAATATACTAATATTATAGCTAATTTATTTATTTAAAATTATATAGCTTATTTTATAACTTATTTAATCCTTTTTTTACTACTAATACTAAATATCTTTAACTTTAGGTAATCTAAACTTATATAAAACTTAATATATTTTTCCTCTTAAGGCTTAAAAGTATAAAAGGCATTATTTACTTTATTAAAGTCTTTTATTATATTAAGATAAGTTATGTAAAAGTTAAGGAAATAAAAGATATAAAAAAAGATAATAATAAGACTATAAAATAAAAGCTAAATTAATAAAATAAATTATAACATAAGGATTTAAAGTACTTATATTTTCTTATAAAAGCCCTTAGTAATATATTACTTATAATAATATATATTAAGGTATTCCTAATATTTATTATTACTTTTATTAAAAGTAATATTATTTAAGTAAGTAAGGTAAAAAGGAACTCTTTTAATAATATTATTATCTTTATTAATAAAGTAAAACCTAGAAATAAGTAATAATATATACTTTAATAATAATAATAATAGCTTAAGTTTATTATATTTTATAAGTAATATAAAAAGCCTTTTTACTAAGGGCTTTATTATAATAATAACTATAATACTATTAGTAAAATAAAATACTAATTTAAGCTATAAAACTACTTATATAAAGTAATAAAAATAAGGGCTACTTAAAGAGGATTTAAGCTAGTAATTTAATAACTCTAAGGTATTTAAAAAGCTTTATTAAATATAATAAATAAAAATATAAAAATAAAAACGTTAAATATAAAGTAAGAAATATTACTTAAAAGTTAATAAAAAAGCTTAAATCTTAATAAGAAACTTAATAAAAAGAGTTATTATATAAAAGAAATATTATATATTAAGTAATTATTATAATATTTAAAAAGAAAATAAAAATTCTTAAATTAAAAAGAAGTTAAATTTTATAAAATATATACCTAGTAATAAATTATATTATTATATAACTAAATTATTATAATTTATTAATATTACTATTACTTAATAATATTATTATAAATTACTAATATAATATAAAACCTTAAAATACAGTTTAATTAAAAAAAACTATAATTAAAATAATAACTTATAAATAATTAAATTAATAAAATATAAACTAATTAAAGTTATAAAATCTTAAATAAAGTTACTTTTCTTAAAAAAGAGATATAAAATCCTAATTTATAAGAGGAAGAGATTAAACTAGAAATAGCCTTAAAGTAATAGAATTTTAATACTTTAGGGGGGTATATTAAACTATTAAATACTAATTAATAAGGTATTTTAATTAAAGGAGCTACTTTTCTTAAAATAGAAAAGTTATATAATATTTTACCCCTCTTTTAGAGATTAGCTAGGCTATATTAAAAAGGCCCTAGCTAGATAGTTTAATTAATTAATTAACAGTTTAATACCTGTAGCTGGTATTAGTACTGCTTGGTTAAGGTAGTAATTGCGTTATTAAGGCAGATAAACCTTATCTAATTCTGATTTCTGTAATAATAGCCTGCTATAGGGATCTTACTATTTAAACTATTAATAGAAAAGCTAAAAAGCTTAATAGTCTTATATAAGGCTAAAGGTAAGGGAAAAAAAGATTAAATTTATATATTATAATTTTAATAGTTATTTATTATTTTTTATTAATTACTTTAAAGTTATTTTTAAATATAATTTTAAAGTTTTTTTAATTAATAAAGATATTAATAATTTCCTAATTTTATATAATCTTTTTATTTTTTAAGTAATTTTTAAAAATAGGTTTAAATTAATTCTTAGAATTTCCTTAAATTAATAATATAATATATAAAACTTTCTTTATTATATTATTTAATTTAATTGAAAATAGGTAAAAATAAGCCTTTATTTAAGTTAGGAATATAATTATATTAATAGCCTGTTATTTAAAAGGTTTTAGCTTAGGTAGTTTTAATACTTTCTTAATATCTTATCTTTAAGGGGGATTAATATTATTTCTAATTAAGGCTATATCTAATATATTAAGATATATTTATAAATTATAAATAGTATTATATATCTAATAGATTTTAAATATTATTTTAATTATATTAGGTAGTTTTTTAATATAAGGGAGTATTAAGCTAGTATTACTAGATATCTTAATACTATATTACTATTTAGTTATTAATATAATATATTTTAAATAAGAGCTATTAATATATAATAATTAGGGTTTTAAATAGGTAAACTAGTTTATATTAGATTTTATATTTATAAAATTATAAGCTATAATATTAAGTTATAATATAGTATTTTATCTTTTAAGAATTAATAATATAGTTTAGGCTTATTAAGGTAAAGAAGTTTTATTAATAGCTAGTAAGTTTAAATTTATAAAAGTATAAATAAATATAATTTATATACTAGAGGTATTCTTAGTAATTAATAAGGTTATTAAGGGATTAATAGTAATTTAGGTAAATTAATACTAATTATAATAAATTAGTTATAATTATAAAACCTTAATACTAACTATCTTTAATAGGAAATAAGATAATTAGTAAAAAGTATAAGATATATATAATAAAACTACTAGGGTTATAATACTAATATACTTTAATAAGCCATTTTAGAATAATAAACTGCTAATAATAATATTAAAAACCCTTAAATACTAATCCCTTATTTTAAATTAATTTTATTTCTACTTAAAATCTCTCTAAACAAGGCATAAGATGTAACTATTAATATAAGTAATATATCTCCTGGATTAGATAATATTACTATTATTCTCCTTAAAGCCATTTAGCATACTATTAAGATATACATTTGCTACTTATTTATAAAATACCTCTCTATAGGCTACTATCTAAAACTATTTAAAGAGGCAGAAGTGGTTATAATTGCCAAACCTAGATGCCAAGATCTTACATTACTACAAGCTTAGTAACCTATCTCTCTACTCTCCTACCTCAGCAAGGGGCTAGAAAGGCTAATTACATACTATCTAGCATAGGCAGCTATTTACTATAGTATCCTCTACTTATAATAAGCTAGAGCTCTCCCTAAATAATTAGCAATAAACCTAATAACTGCCTTAATCTATAATATCAAAGAGGCATTTATATATAAAAAGGTAGCTACCCTAGTTATAATAGATATCTAAGGTACTTTTGACACCAGTATGCATAACAGGCTAGTTCTGCATTTATGCCAATAAGGCTGGCCCAACTATCTGACTAGATAGGCTAGGTCCCTTATAAGTGGCCGATCGGCCTGTGTCAGGTATCAAAACACCCCTACACCCTCCTCTTATCTCTAGTACAGACTCCCTTAGGGGTCGCCTATATCGCTGATACTTTTCCTACTCTACACAGAGCCCATCTACCGACTGGGCAACCTCCAAGGCCGCTTTGGCTATGCAGAAGAAACAGCATGTATTTTGCGTGCTTAGAGGCCGGAGATCTGTCCGTATTTTAAAGATGAAGTTCTATGCACAGCTTGGCTCATTGAGGGTGTGAGCGCGGGACTGCTAGTCGACGGGATCGGCTTGGACGAAGGTGGAGACGGAGTTACGGGGTTGCAAAATGAATTACGGAGTTACGGAGTTACGGAGTAACTGTGGCAGTGTGTTTGTGGGGAATCAATGTCGCACAGCTCCGTCGCGGAGTAAGAACTCTGCTTCATGGCAGTCCCTCCAGCTCTGGCACCACCCATCACAGAACCATCATCATGATATCCAAAGCCTGCGAGCCCTGTGGAAAACGCAAGATTAAATGTGATGGACAGACAGTCTGCAATGGATGCCAGAAAGACCTTTCAGCGTGCGTCTACCGACCCAAAGCCCGCATCAGAGCCCGGCGATCAACACCAAACCGTGTCATTCCACCCGGAAAAGTCAATTCTGTTGGCCCATTTTGTGAAGCCATCGAGCCTGGTTATTTCGACTCTTGATAAGTGGCTTTTAGAGTTCACAAACGAGAGGAATTATCAGTAATCAGCAGTCTATGTCACGCTTCGGGTTCTGGGTTTTGACCAGTATAGATGAGCAACGGAAAGAACTACAAAGAGTGTAGGATAGTGAACAATACAGACATTATGTATCCCCTTCTGAATCAAACTAGCCAACCTAGCCTATGCAGGACCGCTGAGAACTCGATAAGATGCCTTCACTGCCGGCGATAGTGCCTTGAGTGCACTGCAGAGTTCCTCAGCAGATTCAACAAGCTCCTCGTCAGACAGTGGCTTCAGAGCATCCAGGATAAAGAGGACACGGGTAGTCTCGTCCGTTAGCGCAGTCCGTGGACCTTGTCGCCAATTCCATCTACGACAAGTAATGCCAGTACTATCACACCAGATAGGCTCCCCAGGGGCTGCTAGCTCTATCGAGGGCTGTCCATTGGCCGTAGTGTGGAATTCTTCCTTGCCAGTGGCGCGAATCAAGAAGGGCGCTCCATTATACTTGTCCAGATCCTCGCCACCAAACGGGATCTGATGCTTGACAGAAATAGCGTTATAAATATCTGTCAAGCGGTTGACGCGCGGTAGACCGCCCTTGTCAACACGAAGTGTCAGGGCTTCCAGGCTATTGCGGGTGCGCTGGGGCTTGGCGCCGAAGGCCTTGTAAGCTTCTCGCCAAGCTGCGATATGGGGGAGCTCAATGACGGATTGGGTCGACGTGAGGCTCTTGACGTGTTCCTCTGCTTCTCTCAACATGGCCTCACTAGCTGCGTCGCTGGGCCCTGGAGGGATGCCCTCGGCTTGTACAAGGAGGGCTCGATAATCCGGGCGCAGCTTATATATTTCAGGCGCTATGCGTGCGTTGTCCAGAATGCTCTGTGTTTTGATTTGTCCACTCATGGCTTGATGGATATAGAATGAACAAAAGTGTTGCAGAGATACAACAGAGAGAATCACCGGGCTGATAATATAATGGCGGATCTTTGTAGTGGATGATGTTCTGTATAGGGCAGAATTCATGGGCATGAATCTGATGGACACGGAAACAAAGAAGAAGAGTTGTACGATATTTGGCTGCTCGAGCTCCAAGAGGTAAAATATACATAAACATGACGAGTGTACTACTCGATCATCCCACGTCAGAGTTCTGATTTAAGTTAGGGGCATGCTAGAAAGATCTATGATTGGTGACGAAAAGGCCATTTGAGTGGTGGCGCCCTATGTTGCCCCGTGGGGCGCCAACATCCTGAGGCAGGTCGATGCGCCGGGACTCAAACTCCTAGTACGGATGACATCGAAAGAGTTTAGTCAAGGAGGGCAACCGATGCTAGCTCCAATCGATGCTTAGAGGGTAGGGTAAGGTACCGACGTGAGCAGAGAAAGTCTAGTTTCGAATTAGGGTTTGGGGTAATCACTTGAAATATTTCCTTTCCGCCAACCATATCCTCGCCTGAGCCTGAATTCCCACCTGCACTCGACCCCGCCCGAAATTGCCCGAAATTGCCCAAAAGAAAAGGCAGGTCGATGCGCACCTGTCTCTCCGATAATCTAATAAATGTGGATTCAATCTGTCTGTCCTGTTCTGCTCGACGTAATCGTATAGGGCGTTTGAATTGCAAAAGTAGTGTCTAGACGTTTTCTACAGGTATCGAGATATGAGCTAACCTGGCGCTCAAGACCAAAAGAGGAGAGTCACCTACTGCGTGGCCGCCCGTGAATCCAATACCAGGTACATAAAAAAAAGACGGATCTGGCAAGTGTTCCCTCACTTTTTCCTTTATTTTGGTAACCAAGAGCAGTTCAGACTATCAAAAAGCTAACTTCAGGGCTCCTTAAGATCTGTAGCCAGTTCAGCTCTGGTTGAACCTTGCGTCGCTCCCATATGAGTTGAAGAGTTTCTATAGCGGTGTACAAGAAACCCCACGGGAAGAGACGCAATTGCCTTATCATTCTATCCTTGATCCAAACTTGCTGGTATGCATCCCGCGACTGGGCGCCAGCAACGAATGTTGGCCAAAACGACGTCTTGAAGTTGGGATCCTCGTCAGTAATTGAACGCAGATGGCACATCAACCCTGCCTCTAAACTCTGCTCAGTCCCTTCTGGCAAGATCCTTCTAACGGAAGGAATTGCGTAGAGGATGTATAAGCAACATGCCATTTGATGCGTATAGCCTGAATGCGCCCGGCTGTTAATGTCAGTAACTTGACGACCTCGCGGCACATTCTCAATGTTACATGACCACGAAACCACGTCAAATGATATGGCGTTAAAAATGAGTTTCAATGCTTTCTCGGTTGTACCATATGCACCGTGTTGTGTAGGCTGGTCTTTCAAAATCATTGCAGTAGACCACATGATTTGTAAGATTTCAGCTGGACAGCAGATGAAGCTATTTCTAGCGGCATAGTGCATAGCAGATGAGGCAAATGCCCTGTTAAGAGCAAATAACGACTTCGGCACCTGATCCATGAAGGTCAAAGCAAAAACATAGTGGCTTTCCATGTCAGTCAGATTGCGCCTTTTATGTATACAATATAAGAAACTTACATATAACAGTCTGATATAATGAAGTCTTTGAGCATCTCGCCAACACCAGTAGTTGGAGGTACTTGGCTCAGCAACCAGCCCATAGCATTAACATGGACCTGGCAGTCATGTTTCCCAGAGTCAATCATATCAGCCGTGACAAGCATAATCACGGCCGTTAGTACCATGTCATTTCCTACCACATCTACATCGCTGAGAGCCATGCGAAGTAAGTAGAGCGCCTTCTGCTTAGCCGCCAGGGCATCCGCCAAAGCTCGTCGGGACGGACTCCAATCGTATTTGTTGATACTTTGTGGATGACCAAACCATTTGTCGGCGCTGGGCCTGAGGATATTGGACATGTGAGCCGCGGCGGCGGTCACCACCGTATATAGCAGAAGTGGGCTCTCAGCACCCATCGAAACCAGCTCCGGGAACGGATTGTAGCCTGGTAGGTCTATAGCTACGAGCTGTGGACATAGTCCTTTTGCAACTAGTGATTGGTTCACCAATGTTAGGGGCGGGGATTATTCTTTTATTTTTAATAATGAACAGTGGAGGTGACAAACAGTAAGATAGATAGTAACGATTGGCCGTGCTGACGTTGCTCAAGGACGGGTCACACAACCCGTAGTGAGGGCGCAGTGTACCGGGATTCAGGTAAGCCGAGCATTGGCCTGAAGTAAGTCGTTGACCTCGGTTCGCTAGTACGATAGTGTTTCTTGTTGCGTTGGCCTTTGTATGAGATGCTGCAGAAAACTCCCAGGATTCCTTGGCATTGGGAAACTTTTTGCCCGCCATCTTGCCACGGCTCGCTACCGCATCTATCCATCTCCATAATTTTCCATAGCCAAGGCAATTCTTGCCTGTGGTCATACACCTGCGACAGGCGGGTACTGAACGATCGCAGCTAAGCCTATTATAACGGCAATTGTGGCAAGATTTGGTGGGTGTCAGATTAGAATTCATGGGTGGCGGCCATGGGGAGTATGTCGGAAGTATTGGAAGTTGATCACACAATACCGGCGGTGGAAGAGGAGCTTCACTGCATTTTAAACGCAGCCAAGGGACTATCGTTAGCTTCAAGGGAAAGTCGGAGTGGAGACTGGTCAGCCTGCCGTCCGCCATTGGGCCGAGATCGTGGTGGAGCAGGACGCCCCCTTTTTGACGCCAAAGCGATCGAGTCGCCTGGTGAGACCCATAAGCAAAGTCTGAGAAATTACGCGTCATCTGGAAAACATCGCCAAAGAAAGAGAAATAGCGCCCCTCGGATGATGCGAACTGTACCGAAGGGCAGGTCGACCGACTGACCGAAGTCTGATAGAATAGCAGCTGCAAGCAGCACACCCCCTCCCCCCTAAAGTTAGAAATCACTTTCGGTGCAATATTGTCAATTCAGGAAGGGTTTCTATCCATCGTCTGTATCTATAATTCTTCACCTCCTCGGTCATGGTCTGCTCATTTCGATGAAAAATAAGAGATTAGATGCCTTGGGTACCTCTGGATGTGCGGACTATATCTTACTCTCACATACAAGGTTATTAGATTGCCTACTGAGAACGTCTGACTGTTGCTTAGTCATAGTGCGATAACTTGTTTCCAGGTTCGATCCCACGCTTCACCGACCAAGATCTATGCCTAGTTATCGATCCTCATTAATCCATCATCCGAGGCTCCCTAGTGGCAGCTACATAAATAACATATTACACGACTCATCCAGAGGGCTTGAATTGGAAACTTCAAATGTTTCATATAGTACAGACAGGCTTTTGATTGTCTATCGGCAAAACCTATTGATAACATTCGTCAAGCCTTCCACCACTTTACCAAACGAGTCAATATTTACCCATTCTTTCTTGGAAAGCAATCCCTCTCCTTTCGGACCCCATACCAGTGGGACGATGCCAGCTTCAGCCAGCAGAGATGGTCGAAGCATGCACATTCGCTGTGCCTAATGTCATGTCACGACCAATGCCAGCGGTACCTTGATGAATTTGCTTAACGAGCTTTCCAAGCTCAGAAAGAAAATCTCCTGCATTGATTATGGCATCAACACCCAAATCAGGCCGCGAGCCGTGGGCTGCGACGCCGTGAACTACCACTTCTATGTCACAGAGGCCCTTGTGTGCGTGGAAAATCTGAAGGCCTGTAGGCTCGGAGACGATCGCGGCGCCTGCCCGCCAACCAGCTCGTAAGATATCCTCAGTACCTACACTCCCACTCTCTTCATCGGCGACTGCGGTGAAGATAACATCACCACCAAGCTTAACGCCGTTCAGCTCTAGGCGCTTGACATTAGCTAGAGCTACCATGGCTGCTGCAACACGGCTCTTCATATCCGCTGATCCACGACCATGGAGTTTTCCGTTGATGATTTTGCCGCTCAGAGGGTCGTCCTCATAACCCATCAGCGTAACGGTATCGATGTGCCCGTTCAGCATCAGGGACTTTGCACCATCTCTTCCAGCGCCACGTATAACGCCAACAACCGATGGGCGGCCTTTGACAGATTCGATCCAATGGGTTGCTATATCGCGATGTTCCAACCATGATGCGATGTATTGAGCGACCACGGTCTCTCCAGGGTCAGCCACAGATCCAAGAGTAGGGCTTACAGAATTGATTCTGACTAATGTTTGAGTGATGAGGATGAGACCGTCAGCAGAGACATCATGCGGGGTATCGTAAGTTACGTCACTAGTCATAGGGCAAAAGATCACGACAGTCGAATTCCTGGTCAAGCCAAGAGCATTTTTATCGGATATTGTAAGCCGTTTAATTGCTGCCAGTGATGCAGCACCGGCTGGTCCTGCCTGAATTCCGTGTGACTGGAGATAGAGCACGGCTTGGTGGGCTTCAAAGTCCGATACAGTAAGACTCGCATCGATGCCCTGCTTCAATATGTCCCAGGATCCAGTCGACAGGCACCGCTTTCTGAATTCAGTCATAATGGTATGTGTTGTTGCAATCGTAGTTGATTCACCAATCGCAAGACTCTTGAAAAGACAAGCAGCCGTGTCGGGTTCAACTGCTGACGCAGCCGTTGAATAAGCACTGCTTTCTGACTTGAAGTGTGAAATTGCACCTCGAGCGATGTCGACAGGGGCAACGATGAGGTCTGGTCTGTAAGAACCAAGTTGCTCCTCTGTTTCCTGCATAAAGTCTGAATAGTCGTAAGAGTCCTGCCAAACGACATGTCAAAACATGTTCCACAATTCTTGAACTCGGAATTAAATAAGCAAAACCAATTTCGTTGGGGTGAACCCATATGGTCGAGTCAGGTGATAATCTTTTCGTACCATTGTCATCATCATCATCCTTTGAAACGTAAAATTCAAGAAGGGGAAGGAAAAAAAAAGAAAGAAGAAGGAACGAGAAGAAAAGAAATTAGTTACGCATATTGTATTACGATCGACCTAGCTAGATCAGGCATTCACATGAGCGACAGCATCCAACCAAGGCATCGGATAGCTTCGTGCCAAGGGACTCCTGATACTCTGCCCCCCCTTGGGTGCCCATTAATTAACTTCAAATCGTGTTGTTTCCAAACCATCATCGTCGCCTCCATCGTACTAGACACATTGCTGAGTGAGCGGCACCCCTTGAGCTCTTCGAACCAGCCCAACACCTGGATTCTTTCGTGCTCGGGGGCAAGACAAGCTGCAATGAACAGAGCCCATAGCGGGTACGGCACTGACCCGACAAGAGCATCCTGCCGTTCGTGAACTCGGCGTATCGCCTCAAACAGCTTTGGCATTAGCTTTTTTTGTATCTCTTCCGCATCACACCCATACTGAGCCACTCGAAGATATACCCAGGCTGCAGCCTCGAATGCCGCCGCATTGAGATAAATCAGACTTTCCATGTCAGAATCTTCAGACCACTGCTCTAATTCACTGAGTCGGTTCTCTACGGCTTGCAACTCCATACGCATGACGGCCGCACTTTTCCTATCTGAACCTGCTCCCGAATGACGCTGGATAGTTGAAGTTATCGAAGTAATGTTTTGGATAAGCTCTGATGATAGCCCTGTGTAAGGGTTGATCTGTGAGCGGCCATGCATTGATCTCAATATTGGAAACATGGACTTTCGCTGTGGTACTAGCCAGCCATTTAGGTCTTCAATCTCAAGCTCAGTCCCTGTGGTAGCAAGAAAAGCTTCGGAAAGCGAGAAGTAATCGGTAACAAAACGATAAACTTCTGGACTGAATGGTTCGTGCCCATATCGTTTTACCATGGACAGCCCTCCAAGGGTATGTACAGCCCATTCGCTGGTACTATTTGTGGCGATTTCCATCAGACTATGCAGCATAACAGCCATCAAAAGGCCATCCCTCTCGCATTGACTTATGGAATCATAGGTATCGTCCAGGCCCTTGCTGCTGCATAAAAGTTGCCGCACGTCCTGGAGTGACCGCAGTTTGTGTTGAAGCATAGACGAATAGAATTCCTGACGTTGATGCTGTTGGTCCGCATGAGTTCGGTTAAATAAGTCGTGAGCTGCTAGGCTCATGATCATGTGTAAGAGGGGGCTAAATTGAAATGCTCGAGGTAATATCAATCGTTGGAACGGGTTTTCCAGTTTTTTGGAAAGGACTCGATGAGCAGACCATTCTTGTGTATCTACCACTTTATTAATCGGGATCGGTATCGATGTTTTTGAGGCTTACAATATTGCAGCAATGCGCCATCGTTGTACTCTAGACGTGGCAGCGCACTCAACGACGGCGGTAGTGAGAGTTCGGGCCGGCCAGGCGTTTCATCAGCTCTCCTGCTTGTACCCCCGTAGGGAAATCGTCGCACCTCATCTGCCGTCGTGTGCAACCACCGCAACCTACCTCGCGGAACCGGCAGTAAGTAATATGTCGTCTCTGGGGTGCGGTTGTGCAGTGCCGCTCTCCCGAATGCAATTCCAGCACACCTCGTCTCGTCTTCCCATTGGAGTCGAAGGCCATAACTGCAGGCTAGTCCTCGCCGGATACACCGATTACATGAAGGATGTTCTTCTACCAGGCCGTCTCAGATGGGTGACTAAATTTCGGGGGGGCAGGTCGATCCGCAAATCGCTTACCAGAGCATCTTCTCTTTTGACCTACGGTGTCAGGTTAGCCAGCATCCCTGATACTTGCAGGAGTCGAGACATCACTTTTGCAATTCCAACATCCAGTACGATTACGTCGAATAGAACGGGATCGATCGACCGAATCCATATCCGGTGGGGGTTTTTTTTTTTTTAGTGGTTTTTTTATAGGGGGGAGTTGCGCATCGACCTGCCTCTTCGTTTGAGTGATTTCTGGTGGGGCGAAGTGTAGGGAGGTTTCAGGCCTGACCGAGGATCTGGCCGGGGGAAGGACATACTTAAAAAACCTCACCAGCCCCACACAAGCCTATTACCCCACATAAATAATATTTTCCTTGTCACCCTCATTACGAGCTAGAATTTTGGCGCATCCACCTGCCTTATGACATCCACGCCCTGTGGAGCAACATTACGCTCTTATCTTACCCCACCCCCTAGGCTTTTTGCTTTCACCCTTTCCCCACTGTGTTCATAAACCAAATGAAATGTGGGGAGGGAAAAGTCTGGGGTATCGTATCGACGTATCTTGGTATCTTTGCGAAAACCTGGGGTCTACTTGGACCAGATGGCGGCACAGAGCTGTAGACAAGATAAGTTATCACTTGCCTCAATTTAGAACAATAGCATAATATCGACGATACATATTATTGACCTTCCACTTGTTCTCTGAGGTCAAACTCAGTGCAAGTCATACATTATAGCTCATCTTCCATCCATCCTTGCGACAACCTTCTGATAGCCTTTGCTTCGCTGCAATAAAACCTCCAAATCGGAATACCTCCCATGATGTCGAGCTTAACGCCTCATCAACTCTTCGCAATGACTCCTTCTAGCACTAAGTCGTTTTCTAGCTCATCGTCGCGTCTGGAGTATCCTTCACTGGTGTAGGTATGTGGGATGCTCTTGGTGGCCTCGGTGTAGGAGGTTCTGCAGGACCTTACGCTATTTCGGCCGCCAATGCAATTCTTTATACCCTTTTCTCAGTTGTCTGCATCACCGCAGGTGTCGTCAATAATCGCATCGGTCTCAACTACGGGCTTGCCATCGGTTCGATTGGATATCCACTCTACGGGGCGGGCCTATACACAAACAATTACAAGACAAATACTTGGTTCCTGCTATTCGGGGCTGCTGCGTGTGGTATCTCTGCAGGTTTCTTCTACGCTGCCGAGGCTGCGATCGTGATTGGATGTCCTAGTCATAGCGAGCGTGCGTTTTACCTAACCACCTGGGCAACAGCCAAGGTGGTCGGGCCCATCGTCGGCGGTGCTATCAACCTTGGATTGGACGTAAGTTTTCTGGACAACGCTATACTCAACCACAATTTTGTTAACTTGTCTGCAGTATCCAGTCTCAGAAATCAGTGAATCATTTTACAAGCATTAGACTAAACTTAGGGATTACTATTATCTGTATTGTTCCGGCTTGGATCATCATTTTAGAACTGGAGCATTGTCATGAGATCCAGGTCACCGATGCTGAGCTAAAAATGGAGTGGAAATGAAGACAGCAACTAGAGGAATGGGAGGCTGGGAAGAATTAAAGCTTATGTTTTCTTATCACTGCTATGCTGATGTCATTTCCGTGGCATGAAATTCATTTTCAGGCCATATCTTTATTCGTCATTCAACTTATCCACTTTGCTTATTTTTCAGTTGTGTAATAATGAGCGCTGAGCTGGTACCCCAGGTGCTGGCTTCACAGATTCTTTTTAAGGCCCGAAGCAATGACTGAATGCGATAATAACAAGAACATCCCGAAACATCCTACTTCACAAACTTTTGACCTCTGATAGTACTCGTTGAAATTGACATATTAAGCTGTTGTTCTACTACAACGTTTCTTATAGATGCACAAATGCGTGACATCACAATGCCATTGCTCGTCAGTAAGTAAGATTGTCAATTTGTAGTGGAAATTCTTTTTAGATGTCTAGCGTCATACCATTAGGGCCTGCAATTGATCGTGCCTTGGACCTTTGCAGTATAAACTTATGGTTCACAAGAGAAAGGTACACGGAAAGCATCGGTATCGTGATGATGTTTCTGCAGTTGCCGTTAGCTGAGGCCAGTCTGGGTACAAGTTTGTCAACAACGACTTACAATATCCATAGCGGTCGCATATGTCCCTCCGATGAGAACCAGAATACCAAAGGCATAAACAAATATACAAGCAATAGCGTGCAATAGCATGCAATAAGTTTCCTCTGGCGTACTACGTCCCTTACAGATAAGTGTGTACTACATCACTGCTGGGAAATATGAGATAAACCCAGATACAAATAGAGCCGAGCTGAGCGAAAGCAAATCAATAAAAAAAGGGATGGACTTGTTGAGTATCCAAGCGCAAAGGGTAATGCCGAACAGTACCAGCAGCCAGGTAATCCAACCTTTAGGGGTGTTAATAAACCGTGTAACAGAGTCTTAATAGAACTGAAAGTGGATATACTGAGCAGTAACTGTATTGCCGATAGCCCCTAAAATGAAAATAATAGGAAATGCAACACTAAAAGCTACCTTGGGTAAAACGCCTAATAGTAATAGAAGAGTAGGGCTCTAAATATCCTTACTGATAAAAGTGTAAATAAGTATGCCGGTAAGGGTATAGATAAAGATTTTAAGGATACTAAAAGTCCATACTGACTTTATAAAGTCTGTAGGTATATATATCTCAGATATAAATAGTATTATATATAGAGCAAAGCAGTATGCAAAGAGCATATTGCAAATGGCCACTATACCGTCTTTAAAAGTCGCATTAGGGTCCAGCCAAGCTGACCAGTCTGCAGCAGATAAGCCACCAGGTTTATTTGCAGCATCAACACTGGAGGCAATAACTGTTACGAGGATGGCTGTCATAACGGACAGGAGGTCAATATAGCCTAGAATGGCCGCTTCCGTGAACAACGGCATAATAGCCAGAATAAACAGCAGAACGCCCAATACGGCACTAAAGACGAGACCACATATGCCATCATCTGACAAGATGTTAAAAGAGATCGTGCCCATAAGGACATGAGACGAGGTCATAAGCATAAGCTAAAGCATATATATAGCTCCAAACAGCTCCTCGCTAAAACGACCCATAAGTAAGCCTCCGATATCTCCATAGCTTTGGATAGCAGGAAATAGGACCGTAACTTTCCCAATAATCCATACTGTATAGACAGCCATAAGACCAAGAGAGATGCAATAGAAAACTCCAGCGATAACGCCGAGAGTAGCAAAGGCCCCTGGAAGGCTGAACTCGCCTAGGCCAATGGCCTCAACAACGAGAATCACAGCTAAACGCTTCCATCCGAGTCGTTGGAAGTATACCTCTCCCTCCGCGGTCTTTTGTTTCTCAAACTCGGTGATGGTGCCGGTCGTTTGATCGTAAGAGTCATCAATATTGATTATCTGATCAGAATTGAGACCAGACAAGTCTTTTGTCGTGGCTAACGGATCGCTTTGTTGTGTAATTGTATTCATGACGAAGGACACTAGTATTTGATCGAGCAAGAATTAGAAAATGGAAAAAAATGTTGAGTGGTCTGGGCTGAGGATATAATAATAATAGACTGGGCCCGGGAAACTATTCAAGTATAAACCTGGGGAGTGCCCAACTTCTGTAGTTTGCGGGGAAGATCTCATGTTCCTCACGCTGGGAAATCTTTGTGTAGATGGTGGACTAGCCGCTCCTTGCTCTACGTAATAACAAGATGTAAATGCCTTGACTCGTACGTAGAGATACAATTCAGGAGGCTTAAGTTAGATGGATAAAGCTCCCATCGTCATTCGAAGACTCGACGTTAAGTCATAGCCGCGTGCAGGAGGTTCTCAGTGAGTCAGTGTATGATTAGTACGTTACTGCGGGGTACACAACTTAGTTACTAGGGTTTTAACGCTAATAGAAACCTAGAACTGTGGTTTGTTGAGAGAACACCGCAGTTACGCGATGGTGGTGTATAAACCGGAGGCGATATCGGAGGTGAGGGAATTTTCAACATGTCTGTGTAGCCTCAAGGTTCGCAGCTTCTAGACAATAATAACTTGATTACAAGATCAAGGCCAAAGCACCATCTCGTAAGATGAACTAACGAAGCGGTCGCTTCTCTACAAATATTCGATCATTTGATCCGAGTCATCAACGTGGATACCCATAGGTAAAATAGACAACGAGGTGATCTTCCCCAAAGGTAGTTGCACAGAGAGTAAGCTGATCTCCCTGTTACTTTGCGCGAGTTGAAAGAAGCTACAGCTCTTTGTTAAATTTTGACCTCGAGAGGGACCTCGATCTCCATCAGGAAACGCTGAACGTATCCATCTCATATCGATCCTAGCCCTGACAATCATTCTTATCCGGAACTAGTTCTTGTCTTGATAATCTTTGTGTGTTCGGATCGGTCGGCATGTCTAGTTTCATCTTTCTTTATCCCTTTTTTCTTGCCCTCCGGAGGTTAGCGAAGTCATCGAGCTTCTTCGTCGTTTAGGGGGCGCTAGGCCCAAAGAGCCTTCTACTGGGCCACAGGGCGTGCTGAGCTATCCACATTCGCATGAGAACAAAACATGATCATGCCGAGAAGCTCCAGGACAGTGAAAATGCACACTACGTTACCCGGGAACACTATACCCTCATCCCATATCAGTCACATACTACACTACGACAAAGATTGGCCAAACCTAGCCCCTAGCTTCGAATTAGAACAGAACAGAAGGGATAGGCACTGCCTTCCGAAAGGCCGATACAGCTTTCTCTGATCGGCATTTTGCTCAGCATACAACCGGCTCCCACATTTTTCATAAATTAAGTGGTAGAAGTCGTGCATAGCATGCGTCAAGCCCTCCGTGGTCTTACCCCCCTGAACCCACCTCCACCCATTCCTCCTCAGAAAGTAATGACTTTTAACCCCACACTAAAGGCCCAGGATCAGCATCGGCCAAGGTAGCATCTGAGCTACAAGCCATGCCAGTGATATCTGTGGTAAGCCGGGCGAAAGGATGAGGAGTCGTAGTCATAGTAGTATTAGTAATAGTCGTGCTAATCACGCCTGGGTGTGACTACATGATCCCCGGCAGTCTTCCTTAGACTCGTCCGGCATGGAATGCCACCAAACTAAAACCCTACGTTGCACTAACTAAAGCGGTGTTCCTCCACCACCGGGCAAGGGAGACATTACGAGGTGTATCGTAATTAGATCTCTTTCTTGTCAAGCAGTTGCAGACAATAGTTGAACTCTGGATCAACCTTCGAATATTCGACATCATGCAGCATGAACCGAAAGAGAATGTGGGCCGACGAGCTTCCAAGTTCAATACAGTAACGTTTGCAGTTATTTCTAGTTGTGAAGGGTCTCACACTTCTGTGGATAGCTGTCGTGATTGTAAATTTACTAGCAACAAGTGCTGAACTGGTAGGCGATAGCTGGTGATTTCTCTCTGGTGCCATAGGGTAGGTACATACACGCTTGACTTCGACTTGCCCTCAAATCTGCAAAAACGAGCGAGCTATCTCACAACCTTTGTTGTACATCTCTTCGGTATGTTCTCAAATCAACAAGGGTTTGCTTATCAGGATGCCGCAAAGACCAGCTGCGTGGGTGTTTGAAAAGGATATTTAATTTTATTCATTATCATTTTTGTTATTATTATTAGTTATCATTATTATCAGTGCTGGTTCAAGATAAGCGACCTATTCGAACTCGGCGTGAAGTGCAACTCTATTATCTGAGAGGATAGGGAATACTGAGTCACAATAGATGTTGCTGAACAATAAAAGATTCCGTCCTGTTTGCAACCCTGCTCCGCCCGCGTCTTTCACCAAACTACGTTGGTTACCTCAAACCTGGCCGTGGACTTCCTCGCGTGCCAGCACCCTCAAATTTCAAGTAGGTTTGCGGATTGCCAACAGAACGCGGGATGTCACTTATTCGGGGGTGCCGAGTTCCCAGTTTATATAACGTAATAGACAATCCGCGATCAGGAATCGGTTGACACAAGGGTGCGGATTGATGTCGGCTACTTACCCTAGCTCGCCACTAGTCTGTAGTTTATCTTCCTAATCCGGTTCTGGTCCGTGTACGTGATATTAAACAAATCTAAATTACATTTTCAGCTCCATTCTGTTCGAGGAGTGCGGTCTTGAAGTTCGAGATAACTACCGAGAGCGACCGCCCAAAAAAGCTATCTCTGATCCCTCTCAATATGTCCGATATGAGCGTTGTAGCCATTCGAGAATTAGCCATCACGATTTGGTAACCTATCATCAGCCATCGAACACAAGCTTGCGGCCATGGTTAAGCGCAAAACCTACGCTCCCGTTCCGGGCCAGCATATCTCGGGGCAAGCCAACAAACCTCTATCCCAACCCCCCCACAGTTTGACGAGCCAACAAGTCCTCGATGAGTTATGTAGTAATTCGGCCACTGGACTTAGACCTGAGGAGGTCCCTCAGCGCTTGGAAGAAATGGGCCCCAATGAGTTAGAGCAGAAGGCTGGCGTCCAGCCAGTCAAGATTTTTGTCGAGCAGATATTCAACGCAATGACTTTGGTACGTGATCTCTGACAAGTTGTCTGGCATCGTGACCCTCCTAACAGTAGCCATTGGCCTCTTTAGGTCTTGTTGATGGCACTGGCCGCCAGCTTTGGCATCCAGGCCTGGATCCCTGGTGGTATCCTAGCTGGTATCATCATACTCAACATCTTCATCGGCTTCTTCCAGAGTCTTCAGGCTGAAAAGACCATCGACTCTCTTCGTACATTAGGCACGCCCACATGTAACGTCTTTCGTGGCGGTGAAACCATGACCATTCAGACCGCTGAGATTGTTCCCGGAGATATCGTTGACTTGGCCACTGGCGACTCCGTTCCTGCTGACATCCGGCTTACTGAAGCCGTCAATCTCGAAGCTGACGAAGCACTGCTCACGGGTGAATCGGTACCTATACTAAAGATTCCAAAGTTGACGTTTGACGCCAAAACTGGTCCCGGTGACCGTCTTAATGTGGTATTCAGCTCGTCCATCATTACGAAGGGCCGCGGTCGCGGTATTGTTTTTGCCACAGGCATGTTTACAGAGATCGGTCTCATTGCCGGCGCGCTCAGCAGTAGCGGCAACGAGGTCAAAGAGCACCAAACTCGAGACAAAAAAACCCTGATTCATGTTGTCTGGGATCCCGTTGGTAGTTGGCTTGGAGAGTTCCTGGGCCTCACTGTTGGCACGCCCCTGCAGAAGAAGCTCTCGCAGCTCTTTCTGTCGCTATTCTGTTTTGCTATTGTCTGCGCTATCATCGTAATGGGAGCCAACGAATTCAATCCCAGCAAGGACGTCATCATTTATGCTATTACCACAGCAATAGGTACTATCCCAGTATCTTTGCTGCTAGTGCTAACCCTGACTATGGCGGCTGGCACAAAGAAGATGCTTGAACGACACGTCATTGTCCGAAATCTCTCTAGTCTCGAGGCTTTAGGGGGCGTGACTAGTCAGTATACCTGATCACTTATCTATGTTCAATACTAACCATCCAAGACATTTGCTCCGATAAAACGGGAACTATCACCCAGGGGCGAATGGTTACACGAAAGGCGTGGATCCCAGGTTGTGGCACATATTCAGTTGAAGCGACGAGCGACGTGTACAATCCCACCGCCGGTCAAGTCTTTTTTCATGCCTCTCAGCCTACAGATCATGCCGGTCCCAATGCTGAGGAGAAGCAAGGGACCTTGATCAATCCTCAGGAAGAGGTGGCCTGCAAATTCAGCCTGCAGAGGTATCTTAATATCGCATCCTTGGCCAACCTTGCTTCTGTCGAACAGAGTGACAGCAGCTCCACAGACTCTGGTGAATGGAAGGTGAAAGGGGCTCCTACTGATATCGCCATCGAAGTGTTTGCTGGGCGGTTCGGCTTGAATCGCTTAGAGTTGTCGCAAGGCCAAAAAGCTCAGTGGAAGCACGTGGCTGAATACCCATTTGACTCTGACGTGAAGAAGATGACCGTCATCTTCCATCATATTGAGTCCAACGAGACTCACATTTTTACAAAGGTATACCCTTCTTAATGTATACCCAAATTTCGTAGTGGAATCTAATTGTTGTTTTGTCTAGGGCGCCGTCGAGCGAGTCCTTGAATCCTGCAAATTCATCACCTTCGGCAATGAAACCCATCCGTTAACTTCCAAGACTAGTCGGGATATCTACCTCAATATGGAGACTCTCGCTAGTCAAGGCCTTCGTGTCCTAGCCCTGGCCCATAAAGTGAACGGCAGTATCGTCCATGAATCTGAATTTGCTGGCGATGTTGTCCCGGATCGCCAGAAATTTGAACAGGACCTTGTCTTTTATGGCCTCATTGGCATCTACGATCCTCCTCGCCCAGAATCTCTTCTCAGCGTTCGCGCTTGCCATGGCGCTGGAATCATTGTCCATATGCTTACAGGCGATCATCCGCAGACAGCTCAAGCTATTGCCGTTGACGTGGGCATTCTGCCTTCTCCAGAGAAATTACAATCGCTTCCAGTCGATGTGTCCGAAACGATGATGATGACCGCACACGAATTTGATGCTCTTACGGACGAGCAGATCGACGGATTAACCCAGCTTCCTCTGGTTGTGGCTCGTTGCGCACCAAGCACCAAGGTCCGAATGATTGACGCACTTCACAGGCGTGGACGTTATGTCGCTATGACTGGCGACGGAGTCAACGACAGCCCCAGTTTGAAGCGAGCCGACATAGGGATCGCGATGGGAACAGGCTCGGATGTTGCCAAGGAGTCTTCCGATATTATTCTCACCGACGACAATTTTACTTCAATTCTGAGCGCCATCGAAGAGGGACGCCGCATATTTGATAACATCCAGAAATTCATTCAGCACGTGTTGGCCGCGAATATTGGTTTTGTGGTAACATTGCTTGCTGGCCTTGCATTCAAGGATGAGAACGGAGTATCTGTGTATCAGCTCACACCAGTTGAGATTATTTGGATGCTCATGGGGACCGGTGCCTTCTGTGAAACTGGTCTTGGGTTCGAAAAAGCGGTAGCAGATATTCTTGACCGACCCCCCCAAAATGTAGGCTCTTGTTCCCTTGCCTTGACGATAAAGTGAACTAATATTCGGCAGCTCAAATACGGCGTATTCACACCCGAGTTCCTCGTCGACATGGTTGTCTACGGCATCATCATGGCTGCCTGCGTGCTTGGCTCGTTCACCGTCGTCATTTTCGCTTTCAATGACGGTAACCTTGGTTCGAACTGTAACAACGATTACTCTGAAGCCTGTGATCCCGTGTTCCGCGCCCGTGCTACATGCTTCACAACGATGACTTGGATCTTTCTCCTGTTTGCGTGGGGTCTGATTGACTTTCGTCGCTCACTCTTTTATATGCCCAAAGGCTTCAAGGCGTGGGCTAGTCATCTTTGGGATAACCAGTTTCTATTCTGGGCTGTTTTTGGTGTCTTCTTCACAGTATTCCCTGTTTTGTATATCCCCAAGCTCAACCACGTTGTATTCCAGCATACAGGTATTAGCTGGGAATGGACAGTGGTGTTTATCGATGTTGGCGTCTTTATGTCTTTGTCAGAGGCTTGGAAGTGGATTAAAAGGATTTACTTCCGACGACAATCAGGACATTGGCGTGAAGGGCCGACAGCCGAGGTATAGCTTCACACTTGTTCACAGACGATTCTTCTATACAACTGCTGTTGGCTACTGGCATAACGGTGGAAGTTCTGTTGTGGGCAATTACATACGGATGATTTTGGACATGGTGTATTGAACACTTCAAAGCAGGCTGCATCGGTCAATTTGAACCCATGTATATACCGTGGTCATTGAGATAAATCATCACTCCTCCGACCTTTATTCATTGTTCATCATCAATATAGATTTCTCAGTACCTTTAGTGCAGCGACCGTAACGTCGTTTTAAGCTCACCTTTCCTACCTTACACGCCCACTGCAACCTCACACTCTTCAGTTGATGTTCTATTCCGGAAGAGCGATTTCCTTCTCATAAAATTTGTTTCTCTAATAACCAATCTTGCCTTTTCTCCTTACTCTATATCCCAGTACTTACTGTATAGCCGGTACCACCATTAAAATTGTCAAGCTTCTCCCGCCAGGTCAAGTGGTTTTATTTCGTTCCATTTACTTTTTGCCATAGGACTTTGTCGGTCTTGACAAAGTCCTATGCGGCGATTGTCAGTCGACACCTATGCGAAAATATCATATTATTCGCGACACTGGTAATATACATCTCGTTTGTTTTCATTCTTTGTCTTAGTACTCGTTCAGGTGATTCCGCTATCAAGGCTTCCCTCGTTCAACCTTGTGAACCGTTCTGGCCGAGTCTATCATATTCTCCGTCCCCTTCCCGCGGTAAACCAATATCTTGGACTTATTCTTTTTAATCAGTCTATGCTACCTTATCCACCGCAAAATCTCAGCTGTCCTCAGCCAGAAGCGCCTCAAGTCCCTGTAAGAGATCTGCTTTTAGATCTTCCAGATCCTCAACACCAAGACTGAATCTAAGCAATAGCGGATCTTCGTCCTCGCTGCTCATGGCACGCCATTCGCACAAGCTCTCGACGCCTCCTAGACTGGCAGCATGCTGGAAGATGTATAGTTTACTCGGCAAACGCTTAGCGAATTCTAGATTCTTAAGCCAAATGCTGAAGAGAGAACCATGACCACCAGGCATCTGTTTCTGAAGCCAGCCCTCATCCAGCGCGTCCTTCTGGATAGAACTATGCGTCACTTTCGTGATTGTGCGGCCAATAACCGAGTTTCGATCCTCCAGGCCCTTATGGAGCCAAGCAACGACACCTTGAACGTTGCGAGATTGCTGTGTGACGCGGAGGAATAGAGTACGCAGTGATCGAATGCCCAACCAGCCCTCCAGGCTGCCCATGACGTTTCCTAACACCTGGCGTTCCTCACGCAGTGTCTTCTCCCATCCCTCCTGGACACGATCTGGGTGAATAACAACAATACCACACAGCATATCAGAGTGACCGCCTATATACTTGGTGCCGCTATGCATGACTAAATCTGCGCCCAGCTGTATAGGATCTTGCAGTGGGGGCGGGGCAAGTGTTGCATCAACAGTCAAGATGGCTCCTGCAGCGCGAGCCTTCTCCTTGAAGAATGCAAGGTTACGCGCCTCACCAGTTGGATTGAGCGGTGTTTCAACGTGGATCATATCGCCTGGGCCAGCCTGATCAATATCGTCTAACGACAACTTTTGAAGCCCGTTGAGCTTGTGCATGATGTCGATTATGCCGTGAACGCCATGATAGCCGTCGGTAATGAAGATCTTCTTGGGGTTCACCAAGATCAACATCGAATTAAAAGCAGCAAGTCCAGAAGCATAAGAGACGGTGCTGTGGCCAAATAGAGTTTTGAGTACAATTTCGAATCGGTTCGAGTTGGGGGCAGTGTAACGTGAATAAACGTGTGAATCGAAAGGTGCATTGGGCTATCTCTACCAATTAGCAAGGCTCTCTTGTATTCGTCTGGTTTCTTACATCGTCATTCTCCATCTCGACCAGCTGATCCGGATCACGGGTATATCGATAGTTCACGGCGGGGTGCATCGCTGGGGCAATGGCCCGGTGAGGGCTGACAAAGTCATCGGCGTGTACTGCCTGGGTTGAGAAATGGAATTTAGGTAGAGCTTTGTGCAAAGCCTCAGCTGTAAGGACAAACTTATCGGCCTCACCGCGGGTTAAGTTGGTCCCCATTGTCCTGATGTTAATAACGGCGCTGATAATTTTGCTTGAAAAATCTCAGTGTTGGTGAACGGAGTTACCATACTGGGTTGTACTTATAAAGTCACCGCGAATCTCTTGTTCAATTATCATCTGAGCCACTTGCGCCCTAATGTCAAGCCAAGGGCGCGCATCTAGTTCATGCAGATACACGGCGTACCCATCCCACGGCACTCCTACGCCCGTCGGATTCACCTACTACAGAGGAACGTTACTCTAAGAGGCCATGTTAGATGCTTGACCAGATCTCAGGGGAAGGTCGATCCGCAAGCCGCTTACCGAAACATTTTCTCTTTTGACTTACGGCGTTATTAGCTAGCGTCTCCATACCTGGAGAAAAGTCGAGACATCACTTTTGCAATTCCAAACCCCCGTACGATTACGTTGAACAGTATGGGGCTGACAGAGTGGATCTATTTCTAGTAGGTTTTATAGAGAGGTGCGCATCGACCTGCCTTTTATTTTGAGCGATTATAACGTCGCTCTCTATACAGAGTGGGGCCACCCTTTTTTGTCTATAGCCCGTCAGTCTTATGTCTCCGCACGGTTGATAGTTACTCAGGTAAGGTCTAGAAAAAAAATAGCGTAAGAGGCTAATTACTCTTAGGCATAGGGGTCCTTACTCCACTGCAATCGCTTGATATGCGCGATTGATCTAGCGGGTTTCATAGCGACATCGGCTCTTACACGATAACCTGCGAGATTTTACGACTTATCCAGTCGTCCCACCACAAATATTGGAAACTTGAGGGTGGCTCCTGGGGAAGGGGGTCCTACGGCCATTCACGTACGTCTCCCACTTAGGATAATGACTTGAATTTCAACTCCGGTCTATATTCCCCGCTTCGTCGTGACATCTTATTCCCATTGGTCATACTGATGGCTATTCTGTCTCGATCTACCTAATCCGTTCCAGCACCTTCAACACGTCTCCCAAGACGCCCATAGCCGTCACAGCCGCACCGGCACCAGCACCTTGAACAATCAAGGGCAGATCACCATATCGCTTAGTATAGATGCTAATGATATTGTCGCTTCCCTTGAGCGACGCGATAGGGTGGGATTTCTCGAAAGACTCTAGACCAACTTTGGCTTGGTTCGATGCCACATCAACATGGCCAACAAATCGAACCACTTTGCCTTCTTTGGCAGCCGTTGCTTTATGTTCCTCCATCTGAGCATCGAACTCGGAAAGCCTCTGGAGAAACTCTTCGCCGCTTGTGACCCCCTCAAGCTCTTTGGGAATCAGACTCTGGACTGGGAAAGAAGTCGGTGACTCAATGGCGAGTCCAGCCAAGCGGGCGACGATGGTAACTTTTCGAGCGACGTCGAGGCCGTTCAAGTCATCACGTGGGTCAGGCTCGGTGTAACCTAATTCCTTCGCTTTTTTGACTTCGTCTGACCACTGGCCGCCACTTCCCTGGGTCGGAGCGAAATTGTTGAAGAGGTACGACATCGTACCGCTAAAAACGCCCTCAACGCGTGTGATTTCATCGCCGGTCTCGACAAGTCGCTTCAAAGGCCCGATGATCGGTAGCGCTGCACCGACTGAGCATTCGTGGTAAACCATGGAGCCATCGGTGCCCTCTGCATCAAAGATCTCCTGCCATAGACTCCAGCTACCAGAAAAGCCTTTCTTATTGGGGGTCACTACGCTGAACCCATGGCGAAGGAACTGCGGATAAGCCTCGGCGATTTGCTGGCTGCTTGTGTTATCCACCACAATGACCTTCCCAGGTGCACGAGAAAGGTACTCGACAGTTTGAGAGATGGAGGGGAGTGGTCCTCCTTTAGCTTCCAGTGCAGAAAGAGCTGTGGCAATCTCAATGTGTTGATAATCGGCGTGGTAAAGTGCTTTGTTGATTATGGCGACATAGACAAGTCTTATTTCGGGAGAGCGGCGCCGACTGGCGACATAGGCGAGCTGCTGGAGGAAAACTGAGCCAACACCGCCAGCACCTATCTGAGATTAATCCTCGAACCACTGGCTGCCGATCGCTATGCACGGTGTTGGTAGGTCAAGTACTTACCGATGACAGCAATGGAAACTTCTTTAGTAGGGTGTATCATTTTGTATGATGCAGAGAGAAGCCTTAAAAATGACCAAGAAAAACGGTATTCAGAGGTGAGTGTCGAGTTGGAGAGATGGGTGCTGACTGGCAGGCATACCTTCTATATGAATCATGGGAACAATCACAAAAATACCATCGATTACTAGTCACTAATGTGCATCATTGTCATTAGTAATGATGAAGTAGCGGCGTTATTAGTAGTAAAAAACCTTTGTCAACATACCCAAAGAATTGGGGCCTGGGAGCGAGTGAATCTGTAAATGGAACGCTGGTGGTCATGCACTCGTTGACATAACGAAACACTGACGAATGCAACCCGTCTGGGTCCCAATAGCGGTGCATTGACCCAATCGGATCGATTTTCTGCAGAATGAATGCACGTAACCCGGGATCTGTTACGGCTGGCCGGTCGGCATGGGCGAAGGGAGAACGCCGGGCCTTCCTCAGCTCCGTGAGCTCTATTGTACGCAAGCCCTGCTAGACCTCGAAGCTCTCAGTTAATCTATAAAAAGGGCTTCTTCCTGTTCGTAGTTGTGTCGTGCGATAAAAATTTATTGTATACATTTGAGCGCGGCTCGAAAGAAGAAACGGTACAGGCAAATATGTCGAAAAGTCTCCCTTTTACTGTAAACACAACCCATTGGCCTACCTTGAACAACTTTCTGACCAATGCTAGCTGAACGATCCGTCCCTGCTCCATGAGGCTTCATTGCTCAGTGGACAATGGGTGCAGGCGCAGGAAGCTAAACGGTTTGACGTTGAAGGTAAGGTCAGATGCTATTTGTGGTCGTGTGCTTGAGGACTAATCATGGTATATTTAGACCCTGGTTCCGGCAGGATCTGGGCTTCTTGTCCTACTAACCAAGTCACCGACGTTGATCAGTATATCGAATCATCACAAACTGCCTTTGACTCTTTCCGCCACACCAACCCTCGTGAAAGAGCCAAGATTCTCCTCAAGTGGCACGAGTTAATAACAAAGGCCCGAGAAGACATAGCCAAGATTGTTGTCTATGAAACAGGCAAGCCGATGGTAGAGGCAGTTGGTGAGGTTGACTACGCGCTCGGTTTTGCTTGGTGGTTTGCTGGTGAGGCCGAGCGAGTTCGTGGCTCAATCGCCTTGCCCTCAGTCTCATCCCGACGGACATTCGTCATCAAGCAACCAGTTGGTGTTTGTGTCGCTCTGGTACCCTGGAACTTCCCCGTTGCCATGATTATCCGAAAGGTGGCTGCTGCCATTGCTGCAGGATGCACAATGGTTGTCAAGCCTTCGCCTGAAACCCCTCTCAGCGTCATAGCTTTGGCTGATCTAGCTCTTCGGGCCGGCCTACCGACTGGTGTACTCAATGTCATCTCAACCGATAACGAGCATACTCCATCTGTCAGCGAGAGGCTCTGCAAGCACCCATTAGTGCGCAAGGTAACCTTTACTGGCAGTACCAACGTCGGAAGCATCGTCGCAAAACATTGCGCTGAGGGCCTCAAGAAGGTCACAATGGAACTTGGCGGCAACTGTCCTTTTATTGTGTTCGATGACGGTAACCTCGACGAAGCCGTCGCAGCTCTAATGATACTTAAATGGCGGACTGCTGGCCAGGCTTGTACGCATGCCAACAGGGTTTACGTCCAAAGTGGGGTTTACGAGACTTTCTGTCAGAAGATGGTCCAAGCAACCCAGAGGCTCCGGGTTGGGCATGGCGCAGCCGATGGGACGACAATTGGTCCTCTAACAACTTTACGACAGGTTGAAAAGGTAGAAAGACATGTCGCTGACGCCCTCAGTAAAGGAGGCAAGTTGCTTTGTGGAGGAAAGAGGCCCGACCATTGCAAGGGCGGCTACTTCTTCGAGCCTACTGTTGTTTCCGGGATGACTCCGGATATGTTGACGACCCAAGAGGAGATTTTCGGTCCTTTGCTCGGCATTTACAAGTTTGGGACGGAGGAAGAAGTTGTGAAACTGGCTAACGACACATCGATGGGACTTGCCTCATATTTCTACACGAAGGATGTGAGCCGTACTTGGAGGCTTCTCGAGAGCCTTGAGGCGGGGATGATCGGGATGAATACAGGTAAGTACTTCATCTCTATAGCCTCAGTCACTTGCGGGGTCGTATTGTGACTAACAAATCATTTCACCAGGAAACGCATCATGCGCTGAGTCCCCTTTCGGCGGTATCAAGGCTTCAGGGTATGGGAAAGAGGCTGGTAAGGATGTTGCTATTGAGGAGTATCTCATTTCCAAAACCGGTACGCTTACCGTTGAGGGAACGCTGACTGCCTAAACGATTTGGCTTTGCTTATTTCTTTTCATTTACCGTGCATCATTGTTAAATTAGTATGCGAAGCCAGAATCGAATGACTGTGGTGATAGTTGATGCTCAAGACAGTTGACGGACTAAATAAGGATTTCTATCTACGTACAAGACCTTAAATCACGCCTTGAACGATCTGGTATATTTCTCTAAATGAAAAGAGAATTTTATGGTTACATCGACGACTTGGTAAGCTTGAGCTATGTCCGCGTTGGCCTTATTGAGCGGCGTGATCGAGGCCTTCGCGGCAACAAGGACCTGGTATACCAGTGAGGACTGTCGGTATAAGTTAAAGGGGATGTCCAGGTTAATGAAAGAGTCTCTTTAGCTTGATTTTGCCAGAATGGTCCTAAGCTAAGACATAAAAGTATTCCTTTCTCCATCAAACCGGGCGAGTTCTTCATACCGAGGTATGAGGAGATACGTTCGCCCACCAAGAAGCGCACTATGAATAGGAGGCCTATCTTGAGACTACTTGTCACGATTCGTGGTTCTCTGATGTGCCTCATTGGATGTGTGTATGTTCTTGGTCGAGTTGCTTCCCCGCTCTAAGTCCCATATACATCTTAATACTGGGGTCTGACTGGAGTATTACCGCTATAATGATCGCACGCCCCATTCTGGTCCACACTTTGATACACTCACCTCGTCGTATTTGTGCGTGTCTAACACCCCTTTCGCTAAGATATAAGTCAGGTGCCACACATGGGTGGGGAAGGGTGGATTAGCGTTCGGACCACTTCGACTGTCAGCTGGAGCCAAAGGTTTGTGGATAAGAGAGGGGAATGAACGATTCGCATCGAAGTGCAAACGCGAATTGCCGGGTCGTACATATCTCCATCAAATTCAGATAACCTCTGAATAATTCGATCTCGTCCTATTCGGTCAACCCAGACTCCACTCTTGGGAATCCTCCAGTGTTTGACCATGTTCCCGCAAGCCGAGCCGCAGCCTGGTCGCAGTCCGGTCGCATGTAACGTCTGTTCTCGTACCCTGATGCGTCTTCCGAACGAACTTCTCCTAGATGTTGCTGGATGGCTAGATTCTGAAGCAGATCTAAACGCCCTGGCTAGGACCAACCGCCGTTTTTTTACAAGCCTGAATCATTACCTCTATCGACGCAACGCACAAGAGACTGGTTCAGCGCTTTTGTGGGCAGCTTCTACGGGCCAAGAGCATACAGCGAGGAAGGCGCTGGAGGCTTGCAATAGAGTTGTGAATGAAGTCTTAGAGGTATCGGCAACAAATGGCCATGAATCTATCGTCAGGCTCATTTTGGAGTCGGACAAGACCAAAGTCGATTCCAGGGGCAAATTTGACCGTACACCACTATCATGGGCCGCAATACAGGGACACGGGTCTATCGTCGAGCTTCTGTTGAAAACAGGCAACATCGAGATAGATTCTAGAGACAATTTTGGCCGCACACCACTATCATGGGCCGCAATAAAGGGACACGGGTCTATCGTCGAGCTTCTGTTGAAAACAGGCAATATCGAGATAGATTCTAGAGACAATTGCGGTCGCACGCCGCTGTCCTGGGCTGCTGTAAAGGGACAAGAGTCAATATTCAAACTTCTTTGGGAGTCGAGCAAGGTTGAGGCCAATTCTAGAGACAATTCTGGTCGGACCCTACTATCATGCGCCGCGCTGGGGGGAAGCAAGTTTGTTGTCGACCTTCTATTAGAATCAGACAGCGTTGAGGTTGATTCCAGAGACAACTCTGGCCGCTCACCGTTATCCTGGGCCGCTGAAGGTGGACGAGAGTCTATTGTGAAGCTTCTTTTAGAATTAGGTAATATAGAGATAGATTCCAGAGATAGTTTGGGCCGCACACCGCTGTCGTGGGCTATAACGAAGAGACATGAGTCTACCGTCAAGCTTCTGTTAGACTCCATGCGGGAGAGGCTGACCCGATAAGCTTTTGGGCTTTTGTTTTTGTTTTTCTCTTTCTTTTTTCCCGTTTTACCAACAGCGACTAATGATACGCAAGCATTATAATACTACTAGCCCACAAGACAAATTTGAACCGACTGGTTCTATACCTGGACCACAGAGTAAATGCTTGTTTCAATCCATGAGCTGAAATTTGTCTTCGCCTGTATGGCAGGAGGTTTAGCAAGAACTCATCTCCTTCCTGCTGAACCTTTGTAATGAACATCAACTTGGCCAGTATACACGTTAGGGCATCTGCAGCAATGCTCTTCATGCAGTGCGATATGCCCTGACGCGACCCGCCCTGTCCCTCAGTCCCAAAGACGGCGAAAGATTCAGAAACCATACAAATTATCATTGAAGTATGGCGCCCTATCGTGTCTTTATAGTGGTTGCAACTGGTCCTTTCAACGGGTATTTGTGCCCAAAACTCTCCAAAAAGCCATTCCTTGCGGTAAACAATGCTGTAAAGCTCATAGTATTGGTTTCAAGATTGGTGGCCACTTGCGAACCTCATCGAACATCGATCAAATCAACTGCTTCGCCCTATACGAGTGAACGGTCGTGCCCGATCATAAGCGGCAGACTAAATTGTTTATACTCTTTGCAATTAGGTCTACGCAGTATTAAGGACTTGTTAATTAGGTGGGAGAAGAACAACACCACAGTCCCTGGTCCATCACTACCTATATTTCCACACCTCTTCGCGGCCGAGACCAAGCTCACCACTACTAAAGTTGTTCCCACATGGAACTATGCTGCCATTCGGATGTATGGTAAAGCCAGGGTCTATATTGATTCCAAGTCATGTTGTTTGATCACACAGAGATGCTGGGTGCAGTTACCAACTGATTGTTATTATTTTCTCCTTGCAGTCGAAGGAACTTTGAGGCCATATATCTTTGACTGATTCTTTCTAGGACATAAGTCCTAGAGTCCTAGATGACAATCCTACGATTTGAGTTTTAGGACTTCCAGCTTTAACTTTAATCTTTTGACTGCAATTCTCACTGTTTATTCTTGGTACTCATTGCATTCTTTCCATGTATTCTTCAGCTTCAATCCCAAAAGCCCTTTACCCCATAACGATCTCCAACTTGAACCGATCCGCCATCACTTATTTTGATAGAGCCCACGGAGTTCCCTCCTGAGCACAATCCAGGGACTGCCCCATTCCCGTTCGAGTGGCCAAAATGGAGACAGAAATCTGCTGCCATGGATCCGGTTTACTCCACGAACTTTTGTTCGGCCACCTCTTCATGACGGAGTCAATAGTCTGTGCAGGAGCTCCCATCCAGAGCAAGGACAAGATTTGTCTAACTTCCTCGATCTCATTTCTTGCTAGTTGATCCAAAGCTCGTGCATCAATTCTAATATAGTTTTCGAGATCCTTGATGTGCTCGGCGCAGTCAGCAATTAATAATTCCGCGTCTTTCTGGTCGTAAATCGTCCACGGTGTTTTCTCGATCAAGCATGCCTCAAATAACTTTTCCTCGGTAACAGTATGCAACCGATCTCGAAGATGCTCCTCATCCGGATCTCAACTCACGCCTGCACACGTTGTCTGGTGATCGTTGGCGAGCCTTACCGGTTGCCAGCATGACCTCTTGTATGATGTCTCGAATACCTTGACTAGGTCTTGAAGGATTCCTCGTATCGTCTACAGCTCATCTTCCGATAAAATGTCATCGAACGACTGGTTGCTGGTGCCGCGGATGGTGGCACCCCATCTTCCCAGGCGTCACTTGACGATATCAAGCTCCAGGGGAAGTCCACGGTAGTGCAGTTTAAGGGATGGAGCGAATTGAATGCATTTGAACAAATCAACACAGTTGTTGAAAATAAGAGAGGGTCGCCCTCAGAGATTGCAGTAAATGAATTACCCGTGGTGAAAAGTGTTTCGAGGTCTGCGTTCACTACTACAGATTCAACTCAGGGGAAGTTGCTGTTATAGCTCAATGCACCTTCGCCAAGGCGTATCACGCCAGCAGGACCACTCACAGGGAAACCTCCCTGTGAGTTCATTATTCTTGAAAAGAGCCTGTCGTATCTCGGGTCACATAGTCGACCATTACACCTGGGTCCTCTTCTCGCCGTTGTCCATGACGACTGGCGAAACGGCGGCCTAAGCTATGCCATGTTGACCGCAATGCAATCTTGAAAATGGCTCCGCCAAAACCCCACCGGATTAGAGGGAGTTGACCGGACCTAGCAGGTGGAAGATGAGTCACCTTGTAGCCTCGTTATAAATCCACGGAGCACCTAGTTTGTGCTAAGTCATTTCCACGATAACGGTGACGGCCCAGGAGGAGGCGCTCCACCGTTTTTCGGGCTAAGGTATCGCCTTCCATATGATACACCCACAGCATCTTCGGGGTTACAGTTACCGTAAACAATTATACGTATCTTTGCAGCCTTGAATCGTACTCATCGCCGACGACGGTTTCTGTTCTGCTGTGCCGTTTACCGTCTGGCGTGTAGCTTTGGAGATTTTGATGTTTCCGGTTTGCTGTTTACCAAGAGAGTACGGTCGCGGCCAGAATAGCTGCTACAATTCACACAATTAGAACCCCATTAATACTCTAGTACTTCAGGTCTATGCAACAGAGCTATTAATATATAACAGGTAGGTTTCCTAAGGGATAAATTAAGCTATAAAGGGGTTTATATTAATTGGATTATTAAATACAGTCTAAATATAGTTAATAATATATTATATCTCTTAATAGTTAATAATACTAATAAGGCTTATTAAAGTAAAGAAGTTAGATTAATAGCTAGTAAGTTAAAGTCTATAAAAGTGCTAAAAGAATATCTTCTATATACTAATAATAGCTATATAGCTTAATATAAATAATAGCTATATAGCTTAATATAAATAAGAGGTAATTTAAAGCGTAAATTATTAGGGATTATAGGTAATTTATAGTAATTCTCTATAGAAGTATATTAACTTACTCTTTCCCCTTATTTTTATTATAAGCTACTTAATAAGACTCATAATTACATTTATAACTTATATATAAGCACTAACTTATTATACTAAGTTAATATAAATATATAAAATATATTTATTAATACTTTTATAAATCTAAGCTTACTAGCTATTAACAAAACTTCTTTATATTCATTAAGCCTAATATATATTAAATCTATTATTAAGAGTTATAATACTTTAATAATACTTAGTATATGCCCTATGCAATTTGCTAATAATAAACCTAGCACGGCTTTGTTTAATATAATTAGGCCCAACTGTTACAATTTACTTCTATTATAATAAGGATAACTACCCACATAGACTTGTGCCAAACTAGATATTAACAACATACAGGATTAGGCAGGCTATTAGATCATGGATAACATCATCAGATAAATAGCGGGGTTTAACAGTAGGGCTTAGGCTCTGAGTTTTAGTCGAGATCAAGATGACTAAGCGGCACGCCGGAGACCTCCATACTTTGAAGTTCCCCTAAACAAACCAGACTGTAAAGCCATCACTGCCAATATAAGATTTCACCTGTGTAATTGTTTAAACAAATCAGTGCAAATATCTCTAAGACCTAGTGCGGAGTTCAATAGTTGTGCCGGATGCTTTAGTTGGTGAAGGATGAATCAGCAAGAGGCGGTATCCGAATTTGTCCGCAGACCGAGCAAGATACTCCGACACCGAAGGTAGACGGGCCATTTCAGACGGAGGATAATTAAACCATCAAAGTGATCTGCAATATCATTTTAGTAGGCCTCAGTGTATGGAATACAAGAGACAACAACTTTCGGATAAACACTCTACCTTGAACTTGAAAAACGCAACTACATGTCCTGACCAGGCTGACCTTGATTCCCCAAGCAATCTCTACGATGGTTCCATTACTACAAGACTCGCCTGTTCCAACAGACAGTATTTTAACACATAGTACCAAGCCCGGTACCATGGGACGCAGCGAGTCATCTGCATCATCAGCAACAGAGGATGAATATTCAACTTTGAGTGAAACTTCATTGTCTGAAGGGGCAGCAGAAACTAAAGAACACGGGATTCATGAGCAAAAGCCAGGTCTTCACAAAGTTCTACTGGAGCTTTTTGAAGAAAACATCTTTGCCAAGCCCTGTCGTGCCGCAAGTAGAGTCTTGCAAGATTTTAATCCGGCGCGCGAAGGTTTTCCCGAAATCGTCCCTCTGCAAGGCCCTAGACAAGGGCAATGGGAACTTCGCGAACCCGAGTTCTGGACCTGCGGCTTTTTTCCAGGAACGCTGTACGCTTTACTCGAGCGATCCATCAGATATCCGGGATCTTTGAGAGCCGACAGCACCGAACTTGCATCATCCACAATCATCAGGAACCATTTACTTCCGCTGTGCAAGTCATGGTCTGAACCACTTCATGCCATGGCTAGCAGAACAGACACCCACGACATTAGCTTCATCATCATGCCGGCACTCCGAAGAGACTGGGAGCTATTTGGGAGTGGGCGTAGTTTGGCGTCTATCGTACAGGCGGCTCGCAGCTTGGCTACCCGCTATGTGCCATCTTCTGGTGCTATTCGCAGCTGGGATTGTCTTTTGAAAAAGGACATCACCGTCACAGACATGGAAAACAATCTCCTCGTCATTATCGATAGCATGTGTAATCTCGACCTGCTATTCTATGCTGCTGCCCAGACTGGGGAGCAGAGACTCGCTGATATTGCTGCAACTCATGCGACGACACTGTTGAAGACGCATCTTCGACCAGAGAGTGTGAGGTCTAAGGCGAAACACGGATATCAGGGTCAGCTCTACTCGACATGTCATGTTGCAAACGTTACCCCCCAGACTGGAGATTTGAAATGGCGATGCACCGCTCAGGGCTATGCTAATGACTCCACATGGTCGAGAGGTCAAGCCTGGGCTATTCTTGGTTATACACAAGCTTACAGCTGGACTAAAAGTGAAAGGTTCCTCGACGCAGCTTGCGGATGCGCCGAGTATTTTCTCCGCAGACTAGAAACATCCCCTTCTTGCGTCGAGCTTCCGGTTGAATCTGGAGAAGGACATAAAAACGTCCGGAAAGGACGACACGTGCCACTCTGGGACTTTGATGCGCCCATTGAGAATCCTCAAGAGCCCCTTCGCGATTCATCGGCTGGTGTCATTGCTGCAAATGGAATGCTATTGCTATCCCAAGCTCTTGCTGCGTTGGGTAGACACAGATTGTCCCACCACTTCTTCGATGCATCCATCGAAATCATTAAAGACACGCTGGATGTGTCTCTCGCTACCGAGAAGGCCAAGTTCACCACTCCTGGAAAGGATAAGACGTCTATGGAGGTGGAGGACGTCGTCCTGGGGGCGACATTTGATGCTCTTTTGAAGCATGGGACAGCTAATAATAATGAAAACGCGAGAAGACGGTATGCCAACCACGGCTTAGTATATGGCGATTATTATCTTGTCGAGTTTGGGAACCTTCTTTTGAGCATGGGGCTAGCCTAGTTATTAGTTCTCTTGGCTATAGCAATAGAATCACTTTCATACAGTGCGCATTAGCTGTTTATGCTCACTATAATTGCACTCTTGTATGGTAGCTGCGAGATTAGCATAACTCAAGAGTTTCTTCGGGCAAGTGGTAGTTGAGACCTGTGGCTAAGAGCTTATCATCACCACACAGAACTTAGTAATGAGTTTGGAGCTTGCAGTTCCTGTCGGATGGTAAAATAGAGATGGCTAGAGTCCTAGACTTACTGGTTAGACATGGCAACAAGGTTTGATTACATCTAGACTGAGTATAGTTTTATAAAGGCCCCTTTTCTAAGGTCCCAGGAGGTGTTATCCGCTGAATGCTAACGCTCATTTCACCAGCCGTAGTTATATCAACCTCTAACACGGTCATGAATCCCCAATCATCTTTGAAATAGTACCAGTCATTTGGCACATATTTCAGGCTCTGGTTCACATTACTCACACCAAACACTGCAGTTGCAACAATGGCTGGAGGCGGAGCGTCAGACGTGAAGTTAGATTGACTGCTGGTGAGATGTGTGCCAGAATACCGGATCGAAGGAATGAAAGTCCTCTGTGCGATCAAGTTTGTGTTAGGATCTGCTTGAATCAGATATCCCTTCCCTCCCTGCTTCGGTTCATCACGGCGAATCGCCCCTTTGAAGTGGATAGTTGGTGTCAAATCAACAATGCCACTGACTCCACTTCTGGATTTGACGAGAACACTAGATGGCTCAGTAACACACCCTTCAGCGAACTGCCCGTCATGCTTTATGTCCGTCTTGCCTATATCAGGGATATGGTATCCCTCTTTCGTCAGTGCGTTTACAGCGAACGAGCTGTCCACCATTTCAAAGCCGTTGAACCACGGGATGTTATTGACTCCACCAAGGCCATTCACGTGGTGTATACGAATGTGCCATCCCGGATAATGATAGGTCAAAGGGACCAAAGTCGTTCGGACTGTTAGGTCGAGGTTCTTTGCCGGCCTCCACGTGCTGATAATAGCAGGAAGATGGCCACGACCTTTTGCAGAGTGAATAGATATAGTTTCAAAGCAAACATCGACTGGCTGCGATCTGACCCTCCACGTTTCGCCATCATCGAAGCTCAATGCCAAGGTGCTGTCGGGCGCAACCTGGTGGAGTTCCAAGCCAGTTGGAACGCTGTACCCAAAGGCAGAAGAGTATGCGAACTTTCCATACTTTGCTTCTCTGGCCTTGAACATTTTGGTGGTCATCTGTCCCGCTGATAGAAGATAATGATGCTCTTCAGAGTGGCATACTATCTGATGCGGTGGTTTAAAGACCTTGGTAGAGTTAGGAAATCTGGCCCCTGGAACCAAGGAGTAGATCGGATGGGACTCTTCTTGGACAGTCCAGAATGGGTGATCTGATGGTAACCCCAGCACGACGAAAGATTTCAAGCACCAGTAGACCGATTGTCTGGAGTTATAGTCTTCAGACATGTACATGTTGGGGTACGTATAGCCAATATTCATTGTACCGTCTGAATTGAAGATCTCTGGCTGTTTCGCCCACCATCGCAGGTGCCGCAGGAGGAGTCCCTTGACTGCGCCCAAGCCAACTCGAGACTTTGGAGACTGAATATCCGAGAGGGCAAGGGCTGACCAGAAAGCTCCGCAGGCGAATCGGTAGGTCATACTTCGACCAAAGGGAATAGCAGCACCATTTGTGTCAAAGTACCTCCAATACTCGGACGCAAAGTCTATCGCTTGTTGTCGATATTTCTCAACTCTTTCCTCGTCGTCGACTGCACAACGGACATATAGTAGCTGCGCGAATTGAATCGCGAAACTTCCAGAGTAGTAATCTGCCTGCTTCCTGTCGTCTCCCCAAATTCCATCCGACGACCAGCCCTCTCCGAGGTAGAACTGATCGAGCACTTCAAAATCGGCATCCATGGCTTGTCTCGCTTTCTCTTTATCGGATCCCAAAACCTTTGTCAGTGCCAGGTTCACGAGAACGCGGAACCATCGCCAGTTATTTTGCGGCATAGTGAAGTTGTTAATTTGTTGCAGCCATTGTTTGAGATTTTTTATAGATTCCGGTTTCAAGAATGACAAGATTTCTTGAGGCTCCATCAATAAGGCGAAAGCTATCGATTCCATCTCAACCATGCGCTGGTCGAATGATCTGAGGTGACCCCAATATTCGGGATTATCTGGATCAACCCCAGCTTCAATACCGCGGATCCAGGAACGCATTGAAGGGTCGATATCCTTATCCACAAGACCTGATATTGCCCATAGTGGACGAGCAAAACCTTCGAGTTGAGCGGCAACATCGTCAAAAGCCGCAGCAGTCGATGGGTATAGCTTAACGCGAGCTTTAGACTTGGACCTGTATTGCTCTAATGGTTTAATAACTGCAGTGGCGGCACGTATTAGATCATGACGATCCCGGAAGGGATTGTCAGAAAAGCCGGGCAGTCCAGGCATGGCGATTCAAAAAGTGAGCTGCGAATAACTTATTCAAGACTAAGGGTTGAGCGAAACCACCAGCTTCGAACAATGACAATATGAAGGTTGAAAAACCGAGTGAATGCAGATGAAGCTCGGTCAATCTTTGTCCGATTATCGAATTAACATCATCTAATGAGAAGCTGGGCTAACATAAGCCAGAGTAGCAGATTATTGGCGTGCGGGGGTGCTCGGCATCTCGGGGTATCTCGAGCGGCCCTCGGGCTAAATAACTCGGGGCCTCTTGAACTCCCGCCTTCTCGTCTGTCATAATCACAAACGACCTGTATTGCGTGTTTTTACTTTGTCCGGGGCGATAATATGGATAACGACGGGCCAGACAACTCCACCCAGCCGGAGCAGACTGCTCAAGCCTCCGATGTAGGCCTTGCTTGCAACTGCTGTCGGAAACGCAAGCTTCGGTGTTCACGAGAGACGCCAATCTGCGAGCATTGTCGTAAGACAGGTATGGCGACATAATGTTCCGCTTCGTAATGAGGTATCTAACGCGCCTTACCAGGGCAAGATTGTATCTACGAGACGAAACGCGCCAGGCCTGGCATGAAAGCCGGTGCCATTGAAAACGTCCACAAAAGGCTCGGTACGATCAACGTGCATACACAACCACAGTATGGCTGATTGAGATAAGATGCATTGGAACGGACGATCGCGAAACAACAGACAACATTGGAAAACCTGCGCGCCGAAGAGACATCAAATACCAACGCAAGCTCGCGACAAGAAGCTATAGATGGACAGAGTCTGCTGTTCTCTCTTGCACGCGAAATATGCAAACTCGGCAAACCAGCCCTTACCGTTTCTCCAGAAGCTTCTGATGATCCGATACATAAACGTCGTCGAACGGAAAGAGACAGTGGGCACCGAGAAAGACCTCAGTATGCGGTTAATCGGCCAAGCTTACCAGATGATGTTATCCTCGACCAAGTTTTAGACGCATACTTTCGGCAGATACACCCATGGATTCCGATGATACACGAGGCGCGATTTCGCAAACGACTTCAGGATCATGGCGATGACACAAATCTGCTTCCGCTTCTGCAGGCTATGATCTTGAGTGCCTCGCATCATGTTCCCAGGAGAGATGTTGCCGAAATAGCACAGAGTCTCATTGGGGACCAAAAAGATGTCAGAGGCTGGGTGGTTGCCAAAGCTACCAAGAGTCTGTCGGTGGAGAACCTCCAGGCTCTGATAATTATCTGCTTTCGCGATGTAAGCTAGCACTTGATCCTAGATTCACTCACATGACTAACACGCGTTCAAGATTGGTGACGGAGAGGAGTGTCGAGCATGGTCCCTTATCGGTGCTTTGACTCGCATGGTTGAATATCTCCAGCTGACGATAGAAAGTGAGGAAGCGGATCGCTCATCATTTTCTCGCCCATACACTTCTCTACATCCCCCATATGGATGGACAGAAGCGGAAGAGAGAAGGAGGGTATTTTGGTGTGTCTTCAACTTGGATCGATTCTGCTCCTTCACCACGGCTTGGAATACTAGCCTTACCTCGGACGATGTCAACCGCCGATTGCCCTGCGACGGAATAACGTGGAGAAAGGAGGACCCTGTATCTACTCCATACTTTGGTATCTGGGATAAATCAGCCGCACGCATTGGAAACCCCATCGCTTTTCTCCCTTCGCATTCCACCGCCGCACCAGCCACCGCGGATGAAGACGGGGTGACACCGTCCGAAGCAACAACATCTCCAGGAGCAGCAGCGTCTTCTGTCGATATGTCGACAGTCGGTGCATTTGCCTATTGTATCGAGGCAACCGAGTCATTGAGTCGCGTCACGAGTTACTTCCTTCAGCAGAAAGTAAATATCAAGGACCATAATGATCTCGGAAGTTGGCTCACACGCTTTAAAGAGCTTGACGTACGGTTGGTGCACTGGAAGATGCTTCTCCCCAAGAAGTGGAAAGTGAATATTGCTCAACAATCGTCGAGGATGGATCCAAACCTTACGCTAGCCCACGTCACGCACAATGCATCCATGATACTACTACACCAACCCATAGCCTTTCCTCCTCTGGACTGGACTTTCAGAACAAGGCTTCCGAGCTTCTGTAGCCTTGATACTTGCCAAGCGGCAGCCATCGAGATTGCGACGATAACGAATAACTACCTCCAGATTGCTGAACATACAGGTCCTCTGAGTAATCAATATGCTTTCTGTGTGTACCTTGCAGCCAGAGTTCTGCTATTACACTGGCGGTATCATGCGACTGATGCTTTGTCACCCGAGTTCTGGGCAATGACACAGAATCTAGAGACAATGGCTAAGCGATGGTCAGGGCCTCATCAACTCGGACTTCGGGAGAATTTAGCATCCAAGTATCAAGCCGTTCTTGTTGACTTGCATACTCGATGTGTTCAAGATGCATCATTCAACATCAGCCCTTCGGCTTATACTACGGAAGTTAAGCACTCTAAAGCAGTGTCACAACAGCTAGATACAGCTCCGAGGCCGCAAAGTCATCAAGACTTCAGGCTTCCAGTGCAACAAAATGGAGCCCCTTCATTCACAAACAATGTGTCAGCTAACGCGTACTTCCCTGGTGCTACGCCAAGCTTAGCGAATGGTCAAGTAGGTCAAAGAAGCGGTAGTGTAGGCAGTGGAGACTTGGGCATGATTTCTCAAATGCTCCTTGATGCCGAGTTTATCGACATGGATCGCGTGATTAGTTTCGATGATGGCATCTTTGGAACGGAACACGAGAGCGGATGCTTTTAATGACTTGTCATCTAGTAACTATTGTTAATATTATTGAGATCATTATTTCCAAAAAGAAGCGGAGCTTTGAGTGTTTAGTGGCCTAATGCGCTTTGTGGGTGGCAGCAGTCGGGCTTCGGTTTGGCATCCGCCGAGGTCAGTAATGAAACAAGATTTTCGTATAAGAGACCAATCCACAAATCGGCTCGCTCTAAATTACCCCAGGTCTTTCTTTACGTTAAAGGCAGACTTGGCAATCAATACAGCTTGGAGATCCTCCGCTACCCGAGGAAATTGCTCCGACGAAGCTACCCCGAAGGCTTTTGGGTGACAGACCAGTCTCAAACTAGAGTGACCCCATGGGGACGGACATGCGGGGTAATGCGACCCAGGGTTCAGAACAAGCACACGATCGACAGATACAAGAAGAGAGTCGAGGCAAGCATGATAGTTAAATCCCATCACCTCATGCCTTGATCCAAGGGCACGAACAACAAGTTTAACCACTTTCTTTGAACAGTGTCACCTTGCAATCCATCTCAATGACTTCTCAGTCGAGAACCAACGATGGGCTCGAAATCCAGCCCACGAACGAGCAGCCCGAGACTCGTCGGGATGTCGCTGGCAACCCCGAAGAGATCCCCGAGCCAGTAGTCAAGAATGGAGTTGTTGTCAGTTCGGCGACCAAACCCGAGGCCAAGAGTGTCTGGCTCGCCTGGCTCTACATCTTCAATTGGTACCCAGGACATTATAGCAAGGAGGAGAAGCGACTTCTCAGAAAGTTGGATCGCACCATTCTGCCACTTATGTAAGTTTGAGTACGTCCGACTGACACGATTGGCTAATGACCTCGATTTTAGTTGTTCCATGTGTAAGTCCCAGGTTGAAATTGACTGAACCCTAAATAAGTAGCACTGACAGTTAATAGACTTCATCAAGTGGCTTGACCAGTCCAACATTAACAACGCCTATAACTCGGGTATGAAAGAAGAGCTCAACCTTAAAGGGATCGAGTAAGTTGACTCTATCCTTCCAGTTTGCACGTCTGACTTGATCCAGGTACAATTTGTTCTCTACCTTCTACAACATCGGTTATCTCGTCATGGAAATCCCCTGCATGCTGCTCATTTCCCGTCCAAAATATGCTCGTTGGGTTCTGCCTATCTGCGAAACTCTCTGGTCCATCATCACGTTTATTCAATGCCGCAACAACAGCGCCCCGATGATTTACGGCATGCGATTCCTTATGGGACTTTTCGAGACTCCAGCTGCTACTGGCTCTTTATACGTTCTTTCCTCTTGGTACCGATCCGATGAAGTGTTCAAGCGTGCTGGAGTGTGGTATGTTTCGAGCAATATTGGTGCTATGTTTGGTGGCTACATGCAAGCCGCCGCTCATGCTGGTCTCGATGGAAAGGGAGGCATGGCTGGATGGTAAGTTGACGAAAAGATCACTCGTTCCCTGCTTCTCGAAGCTCTCTGACTCCTGTGTTTATAGGCGCTGGGTCTTTATCATCGATGGTATCATTTCCTTGCCCATTGCCATTGCCGGCTTCTTTCTCTATCCAGGTGTGCCTACCAGCCCTCGTGTCTGGTGGCTCAGTGAAGAAGACCAAAAGCTTGCTCAGGCCCGCATGCAAGACGATGGGATGAGGAAGAGTAAGAAGATTGGTAAGAAGATGCTGAAGCGTGTCTTCCGGAAGTGGCACTTTTACATCGCTGTCTGCACCTATGTTTGGTGAGTCCTGTACTTTCTTCAGCTGCACCTCTGCAGTTCTCTCTCTAACTAATGCCCTTAGCTTCCAACTGACTACCTGGGTTGCCGGTCAGATGATCGTCTGGGTAAAGTCTACCGGCCAATACTCTGTGGAGATGATCAACATCTTGCCAACTGGAGTTCAAGCACTAGCCATTGTGGTCGGTATCACTGTGCCTTCGTTTGTCATGTTAGTATCAGGAGCCTCGCCTGTCTCTTATACTCAAAGCTGACAATTTCTCCAGGGTTTATCCAATCTGGGTGCCTTTCTGTTTCGCAGGAACTGTCCTCCTGTTCTGTCACTCGACCCTTTTAGTCTGGAATATTCCTCTTGGATTGCATTTCGCCGCATATTTCCTCCTTGGCATGAGTTCTTGCATCACCCCCATGCTTTTCCCATGGGTACACCTGATCATGAAAGACGATAACGAAGCAAGAAGTTTTACTACTGGTGCCATGGTAAGTTGACTTACATTCCAACCGGCCTTTTCGAAGCTAACGAGAACTCTCAGATGACTGTTGGCTGGGCCTTTTTCACCTGGTACAACGTTGTCGCGTTCCCCATTACTCAAGGACCTCGTTGGACCAAGGGTTTCTCAGCAAACGTCGCTCTCACCTGCTGTTATCTGACTCTGTTTATGGTTGGTCAATTTCTTTGGAGAAGGGATATCAAAGCTGGTCTGTATAAAAGGGCTATTGAAGAAGAGGAGAATGAAGAGGCAGTGAATGAGAAGCTTGAACCAGACACTTTGGACGACAAGGCTATGGACCACCATATTGGGCAAGCTCACATTGAGGATAAGAACGCCGAGGATGAGAGGATCAAGGAGATCAAGTAAGCCTGGTAGGGCAATCACCGACACCAATCAATGTGTATAAGTTGAGCTTACATGGCATGTCAATGAGAAGCTATTTGACGAATATGAAGGTGTATAATATCAAGGTACATTTGGTGAAGTTATGAATCCAGGGGATATTCCTGCTGTGACATGACCATTAATTTCAAAATCGCTCATGTTTGCTTTAAATTAAAACTTCCTATCATAAAGTGGCTTGTGCTCTTCGTGGATGCTGTGTTCACACTCATAATCGACATGAACAAACGCCCGCTCAACATCACCAAGCCCTACAGAAATGTTAGCGTACTTACACAGTCTAAATAGAACTGCAAAAACAGTTTACCTTCAATCTTTCGCTGCAGTGACTGAGCAACGTCATGGCTGATCTTGAGTGATGTTTGCTCATCCATGACTATATCTACCTCGACATAATACTTTTGTCCAGCATGATACGCGCGGCACTTTTCTTTGTTAATCAACTTTCGATATGTCTGGGATTTAGACTCACGGTCTCAACCATGGAGATCTGGTCATCATGTGTTATGCTCATGTAGATCAATTTGGCAATAAACTCTTGAGGCGCTGCCTTGCCGACCAGTAGCCATATTTGCTCAAAAGCATTGGAGATCCATGAGAAAAGGATCAGAAGTGCGATGCAGATAGCACCAATAGGGTCCAGATACCAGATGAACTTGTCACCTACAACCGACATTATGAGACCAAAGCTGTTAACGACAATGTCGTTGCGGTGATCAATCTACCAGATGATTAGCAAGATAGTCGAGGTGGCCTTGACCAGACTTACGAAGAACACATGGACCGACGGATACTTGCGGTACGTCATGCAATATAGCATAAGAGATGCCTTGCTGAAGACTGGAATCATCATCAGCGATCGCGTATCGCGACTTGGATTGTTAACTTACTAGCAACACAAACAAATATGATTGGAATCAAGTGAAGCTCCTCAGACTCAGTCTTGCCAGTACCCAAGGTTCTGGCTGATTCGATCAAAAGCTGGACCGCGACTGTTGTCATTAGGGCGCAGAAAAGGATGACTCCAATGGTTTCAATCCGCGTCCGACCCTAGAACACCATGAGTGGCTATATCAATAACTCTGGTGATAACATAACATACGACAGGGTATTTATAGATGCTTGGACGAGCCGCTAGCCGGGAGGTAATGAGCATCACAAAGGAAGAGACAAGGTCCATCTGCTTCAAGGTCAGAACTCATCGCTTGACAAGCAAGTATGACTTACAAATGCATCTGCTGCTGTTGCGAATAGCTGTAACTCAAGTTAGCTGCTGGCCTGTATCGTAAGGATATACACCCATACCGCCAATGATCCCGTTGAGATAGCCGCGTACAACTGAATGACGAAGAGGCAAAAGTTGACCACAAAGGATGCATTGACTGCAAACTTGATCTTGCCTGCTACTCGAGCCTCTTCCTCGGCCTGGGCCCTCTCTTCATCATCAACGCCAAGAAATTGGTCTATAAGCTTGTTTTGTCGGGTATAGAACTTTCGAAGCAAGCGGGCATCGCCTTGTGGATAATCGTTCTTGATTTGTTCTTTCGTTACGTGTTCGCGTCGTCGGGATGTGAGGTTGAAAGGGTCGCTGACTTCCTCCATGATGGAGTGCTGCAGTAAAGGCGGCGTGGATGAGGGTGCGCTGACGATTGCGGGTAGTCTTCGATAGGGGTATCTTTGTGGCTTTTTGTAAGCCTTTGGGAAGGTAGTTCAACTCTTTGATATAGGTCACACGAAATTGATGTCTTGGCGATTCCAGGAGGGGGTCACCTAGATATATATATGACCGGATAGATAAAATCAAAGCAGGCTTTTCGGCCTTGTGGCTTTTATTACACCGAAGGAATTCTGCTCCATGATTTCGCTAGCTACGTGTAATAATGATCTGGAACCGTTGCACAGCAAGTCGATCTCGGCTATCCGGCACCGTAACGCGGGGGTAGATCCTAGCGAGCTGGAACCAGGTCCAACGGAAGCCAATAAGACAGCCCTAAAAGGAATATTACCCGGAGTAAATATGCCTGAGTTGCCCTTGGTTGAGATGACACTGTGGATTTATCTTCTGCACAGCCTAGATTAGGGAGATCTAACGTGGTATTGAGGCTGTCATTTGTCCGACATGGGATGGTTTTGTTTAGATGGCTGTTGCTGATGTTCAAGACAAGTTGCCTTGTTACATCGCCACCTTCGGCAACAGGTGACAAGTTCAGGGCAGTGAACGTCGGAATACTTTGTTTCTCCGTTGATACATAAGGATTGGCAGAAATATTACATTAGAATCATGACTTGGATACTTCTTGTTGCCTAATAATAAATAAAACCAAGGTGGCAACCGGGCAACTGGCTATCATGAGGGTTTTCAGGTACAAGGACAGGACAGAACTTTAACTACACCGCTTGTTAGATACATAGTAAGTCAAGCGGCCCATTGAAAAAACTGAAAGCCTCGTAAAAAAAAAAACTAGAAGGGCGCAAGACACGGGAATGTGAGATTGTCGTCATCTCAAAAGCTTGGATGCATCACACCCTTTTTTTAACGGGCCAAGAAGAAGCTTAACTGGCCTCAAGCTACTCCCAAGTTGGACTAGATCTAGTGGGGTAGCGGATCCGGAAACGCAGATATCCTATTACTAAGCGGTTTGGCTGCATTCCGTGAGATCTAAATCTCATCGGTCAAATTATTGCCTAAAGCCCGAGCCCACCATCTGTAGATCACTCTTTTCCATCTCTGACCCCGCCTCTGAGACTTATCATTCGATGAAATAAATAAAAAAGGTTACCTATGGTAAAGACAATAAAAGATAATATAGTATGTAATAATTATCTTCATACTGAAACCATTTATAGGTAGACGTATGCTTAATTGACGGACTTTATCTGGAATCTTAATGATGTCGGCTAATTGTGGAGAAGACACGCTGGTCAGCCTAAGTTGATTATTAGCGTGCTTGTGCATGTTACCGTCGGTGTTGTCACCGTACCTCGACGCCACTATTTTGTGGGCGGCAATGACAGAATAATCTCCAGCGAGATGGCTCCCTTTGTTGGGATAGAAAGAAATCTGCATTTCCCTGTCATATGATTCGTTCTTTCTTCCATCTGTTATATCCTTGTTTCCTCTGGTTCTTTCATTTCTTACTTCCTATTATTCTTTCTGAAACTTAATACACAACATGGCCGACCAGACAGCGAAGATCGCTATGAGCTCAGTCCATGCCCGCGCTCATGTCCAAGGAAAGGATGTCGAGGTCCAACATGTTATCGACGATCCTTTGGGCCTCTCAGCACACATCAAGCTCGAATCCGACATGCCCAGAGCCAATACCTCACGCAAGCGTCATCTAGGTCTCAAGAAGAATCACCCGCTCCAGGAATTTTACGAAACCCAGAACCAGAGCATCCGGGCCATGTTAAAGTCGGTAGAAGAGCATGAGCAGGAGGTGACAGACGCTCACGGCGCCAACACTCTTATGTACAACATCTGCGTCAAAGGCTCTCTGGGAGCCAACATCATCCTGGCTGGTCTCCAGCTATATGGTGCTATCTCATCCAGCTCCCTCTCGCTCTTCACCACCATGGCCGACTCTATCTTCGATCCCATGTCTGGCATCATGTTGTACATGGCCCACCGAGCCGTTAATAAAGTCGACCCAAATAAATATCCCTCAGGCAGAGCCCGTATCTCGACTGCTGGCAACATCGTCTTCTCTTTTATCATGTTTTCCGTCTCGCTGGTTCTTATCGTCATGTCTGCCCGTGACCTGGCCGCGGGGTCCGAGGAGGAGACTAACAAGTTTCATTTGCCCTCGGTTATTGCGGTCACTGTTGCCTTTGCTACCAAACTGGGCCTTTTTTTCCTGTGCTGGACTGTGAAGGACATTTACAGTCAGGTTGACATCCTTTGGCGCGACCACCGAAACGATCTCTTTATCAACGGCTTTGGTATTCTCACTTCTGTTGGTGGTGCCAAACTGAAGTGGTGGATCGACCCGATGGGTGCCATCATCTTATCCGTCCTCATCGCTGGCCTCTGGCTCCATACTGCGTATGACGAGTTTCAACTGATGATCGGTGTCGCCGCGGACAAGGATATCCTACAGCTCATCACATATATCTGTGAGTAAGCCCCGCCAGTTTTTTTTAGGGTCAATGCTAACCCTTCAGCTATGACACACTCTCCTCTCATCCAACAGGTCGATACAGTCAGAGCTTACTACTCAGGCCCTCGGCTTCTTGCAGAGGTCGATATAGTTATTGATCGTAACGAGCGAGTTGAAGTAGCCCATGACATTGCCGAAGATCTCCAGATTAAGCTAGAGAAGCTACCCGTCATTGAGCGTGCCTTTGTGCACATTGACTATGAGACTAGTCATAAGCCAGTGAGTTCATGGCCTCATGCTTATCTAAGCCCCATCTTGCTGACCAATACACTTAGGAGCATAGTCTGAAAAAGCTAATGTAACCGGAGCCATACGATTTCATAGATGATCCAATGCAGAGATGCGAATATACAAATACAAATATTGATTCCATCGCAATTGATATAAATTGTGAACTGACGGCGATCCTGCGTTTCGCTCAGAATCAGGATTCGACTTATTGAGCTTGATACCTTAGTAAGAGCATTAGGCCTAATTAACGTCAACGGGCAAACTCAAGCCAGGATTACACACGCTGGTATGGAGTTCACTGGGATACCGGTAAGTATACACAATAGTCACGAGCCACATTAGCAGAACGTCGAATACGTATAAGAACCACTACCGGAACAAAGAATACCTGGTACACCCTTGATTGAGCCTGCTTGACAATTCTGAAGATGGAGCGGACCATGATAAGAAGACTTAAGTATTGTATATGTACAGAGCCGACTACTATGGAACAAGCGTGCCATTGACTCAGCTGCTGGCTTGCTATACATACGGCAATGGACTACCATGAATACGCGCAGAACAAGCCAGAAATAACAACCTTTGCCAGGACCGATAATAAGCATTCTCTCAGCCCGCTTTGCCATATCCTCGTTCTCCATCACTGTCATTCCGGCTCCGCCATCTTGAATTACAAAGCACAGAACGTCCTTTCAATTATCAAGGTTCTTGGCATCTTCTACGGCTTGAAGAGGGAGCATTTGTCGGCGTTGGGGCTTCTGATGGCTCCACCAAGGATCATGTAAATTGATACAGAGAGAGAGCAAGGTATTATATTTCAACTTGCTATGATCAATGAATAACATGATAAAGCAATATGACTCTATTGTGAATATACAACTATTTCAATTCGGCTCTTGAATTCCAACTTCTTCTCTGGCTATCCTAAAACTACTTGACGGATCTCGAACGGATGACTGAATCTAATGTTTCCATTTTCTCAACAATGTATCTACGGTATGGTGACTATGCTCTACTCTTCCGCTCCTGGTGTTGACGCAAAAGTTGCTTCCCATAATCATTGCCATTTGGGGTTCTGACCAGAGTATGAATGTGAAAGGGCAGAGGCTCCTTGTTGTTGAGAAAGACGCCCGAGTGATGGTCGAACTCAACCATAATAACCGGAGAATGCACTTTGTAGTAAAAGGCGTCTCTGTCTCCAAATCCGCCGATCCAGCAGAACCACGTGTCATCCCAGTGGCCGGCAATCTGCTGAAGGTGCGAGGCTAGCGCGTTCTCCGGGAGATAGTTCAGGCTTAATTTGACCAGTTTGCGGACCGCATCTTGCTGGGGCTCAGAGAATGCTGATACCTTGACACCCTCATACGGGACTATGCGGTTGTCCTGAAAAGCACCTCCGAGGTGTCGTTGATCTGCTCGATGCCATCGTCCTGGAGGGTATTCATCGCCACTCAGCTTCTTGTAGATCTGAACGTCTTTCTGAACCTCGGGATCAAGTGATTGCATAAGGCTGAGGGCAGTCTGTTCTTGATCAACGAAAAGCTCAAGGCCCTCATTGGGACCTGCATCAATAATATTCGGCTCAGCACCCATAAAGACAGGAGAAACCACCATCTGCGTTCCGACCATGAAGCAATTCATGCAGAGGTGGTGGCCGAATATCTGCCAGCCCCATGGCTCTTCTGGAGAAGGTGTTCCGAAGATGACGAAGTTGTACGAGTTCTCGTTCAGAACTTTGGTGCCATTGACCACCTCGCCGAGGAATTGATTGACCTTCATACAACCATGAGCCTTTTCATAGCCCTTGGCTGATAGACTCGCTCGCATGAGACCATGTAAAGCTGCGACAAGATCCTTGGAGGATTCTTCCAATCGAACACCATGCTTGAAGACATAAATCTCGGGGTTCATCCAAAAGCGCCACTCTGGTGCATCGACCGGTCTGAGAAGTTTCTCTCTCTCTTCTTCTGATGTAAAATTGATGGCGTTCTGGGCTGCCTTGACAGCGTGTGCTGGAGCTCCGAAATTTTCATTCTTGTCTGCCAGACGGAACAGGTCGGGGGTCACATTGCCATCTGTTGTGATTCCCTTGTAAGGCTGGTCGTAGCGTTCTTTCCAAGCCTTCATCCAGCCGATCATAAAGGGCTCAGAGCATCGATGGTCAGCCCACTGGTAAGTGTCGGACTCCGCCAATTGTATGCTTCTTGGGGCATCCGCAGGCGGGATGTAATCGCGGAATCCCGCAGGAGAGCGAGTCTGTGTCATGTTTTTGGTGTCGACACAACAGTCAATGTGAAAGAAGTCTGTAACGATTATGATAAGCGAATTAGTCTCACGAAGGTATGTGCACGTATGTGACTCGGATAGAGACTAAAGAAGCAAGTAAAATGAACTAATCGTGACTCTTCTTGTGTAGACTCAGCATATAAAACAGACTCATCATGAGCTCGTCAGCTCTTCTCATTCACTACAAAACCAACGTCTGCCGATTTCTGATCAGCTCATAATTCCCAGCCTTCGGCAGCGGCCGGAAGACATCTGGCACTGGCGCTGCGGTCCAGAATTGAGCAGTCGAAAGCTCTCACGGACATGTCGCATTCACTTCCGTTCCGAGGGTCATCAACACCGAGTTCCATCTTTGGTAATGATCCATGAGCGAATAGGCGATTGTCCCCACGCACCATCTGTGACGCGCGTTTGGTAGCGCGTTGTGGCTTTGACGTGTCCTCAACGCGTTGTTCCGAAATCCCGACAATACCCCTGCAAGTCACCTCTTTATTCCGCAGCCACGGAAGCGAAGTGAGACTGATCACCGTACTGCTGGCTTGGTCCAGAGCCATACCGGCTCAGCAATGCTGCAAATTAAGTCCGTTGGCATATTTTGCAGAAGTCTGTAGTGCGGGAAAACAAATATGATGGTAGCATCAAGGTCAGCGGTTTATGAAGGCAAAGGATGCCGCTGCGGCGTAGTGGCTCAATGCCTGATGTCTACTTCCCTTGTGAATACCCTGTACTCCGTCCTCTGTTAATTAAATATATAGAGGAAGGGATAAGATAATAAGTAATTAAATATATATAATAAGTAATTAAAATATAAAGTGAATTAAATAATCTACTTACTCTGCTTCTCTTAAGTTTTCTGTATTATATTTAAGAGAATATTAAACTATTTCTTCTATAAATAGGGAAGGTGAAAAAATGCCTAATTTGCTTACTTAATGGCAATACTCCAGGCCCTTGAAATTTACAGCACAAAGGACAAGCACTAAAAACTATTTAAAAATCAACTACTATTCAATGTTCCGTCTCAAGCAATGTGTGCAAATCCACGGGCTTTGCTGGTATATAGACGGGAATAGCAATAATTTGTTATCTATTAATAGAATATCACAGACCACGTCATAGCCAACGTGGAGACAACGCGTTCGCGTTAGCATCTAAGCGAAAACACAATTACCCCCAATTTCACAGGGTTGGGGAACAATGTATGGCTTGCTGTTGTGCAAAATAACATATCATTATGGGTAAACAAAATTGTTGGGAATATCTGGACAATAAGCATAAATGGCATTGACTGCGAGGTTCTCCAGCCAAACCCAACATAATGACGCACAAATCCACTCTTAAAAACCGTGGCCATATTTCCCCAGGCTATTATACTGTCTGCACGCTCTCAATCTGAGACATCCCTGTTTTACCTGACTTGGCCAAACTTCAAACGGAGCTTATGGCCAAACCGATGCACAATCGCGATCAGAATCATACTCGCCGCTACAATGCAAGCTTGAGTGCCAAAGCTTACATCGTAACCAACCTTGGCTCCCCACGGCTGCTGGTAATATCCGACACTGAAACCACTCAAAGCTCGGAACACGTTGGTCAAACCACAGACTTCTGCAGGAGCAGACGGGTACGCGTCCAAGAGGTATGAAGCCACAGCGACAGATGTCAGCATGATTCCAAAAGCATGCATACCCCATCCTACGACGATTGCTGCAACAGAAAGATGCTTATGCAAGGCTTGTCCCATCAAGACAAGGCCAGCAATCATGGGGATAGCCGAGATGTAGATGGTCATGAGGCGAGCCTCGGGCTCAAAGACACCGTTGTGCTTTCGAACATAGCGCCGGGTAAGGTGATCGTTGAAGAAATGACCAAAGATCTCGCCTAGGAAAACGCCCACGATGGGAGCAAAGTGTAGGTATCCCAACTGAGTAAAACTGTAGCCGTAGCCTCCCATCTCTCGGGGAAGACCAAAGAGGATGGCGGTTGAAATATTGACACCGATCGCCCATGCAAAGCACATGAAGCTGGCGAGATTTTATTAGCTCTTTGAGGATTACAAAAAGGTACAGAATAAACTTACTAAGCAACGAGAACGAGGAGAATAACAGGCTTCGACAGGATGAGGAGGACCCTCTTGTAAGCATCATAAACAGACTCAAAGTATCCAGAATGATGCTTCATCTGCCATAGGCCAGTAAGTCGAAGAAGCCGAGAGAAGAAACCTTGGCCTCGAGGTGGTTGAGCGGACGAAGGCAAATCACGGTTGTACCAGGTCTCATCCAGAAAAGCCAAGATGAGAAGCAAGCTCATGCCATTGACCCCAACCCCAAGCCAAAAGGCATCTTGCCATTGATGGGTTTCCCCAATGACAAAGTTGGCGAGCAACGGGCCCCAGTATGGAGATGTGATATACATGAGAGCCCATAGGCCGATCTTTCGAGCTCGTTCGTGGAAGAAGAAGATATCTTTGATGAATGCGATGGCGATTGTTTGGCCAGATGTAAGGAAGAGGCCCTGGATAGCTCGGACGCCCATGAACATCTCGAAGTAAGTGGAAACGGACGAAAGGATGGAGAATATGAGACCTAAGAAGGTGGACCAAAACAAGGTCGGTGCTCGTCCAATGACGGAAGTCATTGGAACCCAGATCAAGCCGCCAATGGCCCTGAGAACAAATTAGCAAAGGTCATGACGAGAAACAAGGTGAGAGCTGCTCACATCATGAGGACATTGATGCTGTTATTATGATTGACCGAGTTTGGAGACTTGTGCCATTCGGCGGCTTGAAGAATGACTGGAGCGCTACCAGCAGCAGACGTAAAATCTGAAGTGAGAGCAGCCCAGGCCACAACCAGGAGAATGAGGTGCTTCTTTCGCGATGACCAGTTCAAGGGGTCATTAGGATCGTCTGTCGGCTGAGGCAAAAGCACGGTCTAGAGTGAACTCAACTGTCAGCAGTGATGGTAATTCGTGAACTGCAAGACTTACATGTCCATCCTCAGCAAGACGCAGAGAGGTCCCCTCGGCACGCTCAACTTGGAGAAGAACTCCAGCTTCAGCTCGAGCCTCTGGTGGGAACTTGTCTACCACGCGAGAGCCGTCTGATTTCTCGTCATTGGAAAGGTGCTCAACCTCTGGCTTCTCCATGATAGCTTTCAAGTCGAGTCGTGTCTGGGTGACGATGTTGAGTCTCGAGCTGTGCAAGTCGAGTGTTGTAGATCTTGCATTGAAGCCGTCAAGATGTCTATACAAATACAATTCCTGTTGCCAGAGCTAAGATAGTCGAGAACAAACACAGGATGGCAGTTCCGAAATTGCGAAATCCGGGGCCCCGTGGGGTAGAGTAGCTTCCCGTCGTGTGACGGGCGTAGCCAAACGCCAGCTTGACTAGGCTGTTCTGGGATGCTCCTTGATTTCCGGGGACCCGGTCGGTCCCAAACGCCAAGCTGGAATCTTATTTTCAGTGCGCACCATGGCGTCTCCAATAACTGTGAGGTCTGGACGAATGCCACACACATTAATGCGGTTCTTTCTACGGTCTAGCTATGTGTACTCTATGTGCAGGAAGCAATTGGCGTATAATTCGAGAAAATGTCATTGAGCCACTGATCTCAGAGCGATCCATTACCGGAAGTTGATATAGGCTTCGCAGACAAGGGAGTCAGGACCCGTTGATAATGTAGCTTATCTTGATTGAGAAGAACGGCTAACGAGGCCAGACCACTGTAGACTGCCACACCAAAGTGGCAGATAAGCCATGGGGGCATGATGTCTCTGGGTAGGCCAATGTCCAGACGGAATGGCAATTCCGGCTTATGAGCAAGTGCGTGTTGGAATATCCGAAGCCATGCAGAGTGTTTACGCGTTCAGTATTTGGAGTTTGATCAATCGTGACGATTGCTACACGCCAAGAGAGTCGAATGATTCGGCTAATGGAAGTTGACCGAGCACAGCGAAGGAAGAGCATGGGTTCAAATAATACCGTGAGTTTGAAGTCAACAGACTATTTGCGTTGAGGCAGTGGCAGAGTAAAGTGCTGGGAGATGGTGATGCAGAAGATAGATTCGAATGGATCATTCACCGCTCAGAATATGTCGCCGTAAACGTGCAAGACAAGTTGGAATGATATGAGAGAACATGATACTTGATAGTAAAGAAATAAAGAAAACATGCGACTCAAGCTGTGTACATATCATACTAAGAAACCACTAATTGGAGTTAGAGGTAGAACACAAACTCTCCCATGGCCACCTCAGACCTTCACTGCCAGATCCCCATTCTCAACATGCCCGTTCTTGAACCCATTCTCAAGCCTATTCTTCATCTCATCGAGGTTAACACCATTGGTAGCCACACCGTTTTGCTCCTTCTTGGCCTTTGCCGTCTTCAGAGTAACAGCATCATAAGGATGAGGAGCAAGACCGCCCTGCGTAGCCTGACCCTTGTTCTCAGCTCGCAAAACATCGGCATACGGCAAAACACCCGCGTTCTCAAAGGCGCGGAACGTCTCGACGTATGTGTCATAGGTATCATCGTAGCGCTTCCAGCCAAACTTGCGCGCTTTGCCGACGCTACCAATGGTCAACCAAGCCTTTCCAACGGCCCAGTCAAAGAAGTCCCAGGTACCCCACTCGAAAGCTTCGAGTTGACCACCGTACTTGGCTACTACTCTCTCCCATACTTGCTTCTTGTCCTTGTGCCACTCAGTCATGAGGAAATTGTTCGCCATGCGCTGTTGGTCTCCCTCAGCTGCCCACTCGGTGAACTCTGGAACCTGAAGATGATTAGCCAAGAAGCCGAGGGTAAACGTGGATCAACTTACCTCAATGCCAAAGTATTGGCCAAGCTTGCCCCAGAGCTGCTTCCACACAAAAACATCACCATTCTGGTGGTTGAACGCCTCATTCTTGGTGTGCTCGTCGGTGACAGCCCATACACTAAGATCAGCGATGCTGGGGGCGTAGGAGGAATCGTCGACGCATTGGTTGAAGAAGAACTTGTTGCCAGGAAACATGGGAGGTACTCCCATCTCGCGGCACACCAGCATGTAGATCGCTAATGTGAGCGCCATGGACATACCATTTCCTGTAATTTGAGTTAATCAGGTGCTATGATGTTGCCGCTGGCAACGCTATCATACCTGCAGGTGTATATCCAATAATGGCATTGGGGCGGATGATGTTCCAGTTCCAAGAGCGCTTGGCTGCTAGGGTGGAGAGGAAATCTTCTTGGGGGTAGTAAAAGTTCTCGCCTTTGTCGTCGTAGCGGCCCATCTCTTCATGAAGAGGGACTTCAGTAGGTCCGAGATGGGGGCCATAATACTAGACAGACTGTTGTTAGTCCGCGATACCAGATGATTGAGTGACGTTTGCTAACCTTTCCCCCTGTTTGGAGACAGACTCGTTGCAGAGTGCTTGCTGCAACAATATCTATAGCAACTAGAAAGTTGTGGAACAAAGGAATGTTGCTATCGCGCAGCTTGGCGAAATCTGCTGTGTGAACATAGGATGTGAAGAATGCGTGAGTCACGTCGTGGCACAGAGGGGCCATGCGCTGGATCAGCTCCTCCACAGGGTTCAAAAAGTCGAGAGCAATGAACCTGATGCGGTGGTCTTGCCATAGGCTTTGCTTGGGAACTCGTCGGGACGTGATAATGATCTTGGACCTGCGTAATCCAAATCAGTTATGCCTTATCGACACTACAGGATAAAGCGACTCACCATTCGGACTCTGGCTTGCGGATGAGGTGCTCGATAATGGCATTGCCAGTAATACCGTTAGCGCCAGTAACAAAGGCGACTTTTCCTCTAGCAGGAGCCATGATTGTGTATGCGTATGTGTATAAGTGGTGAAAGATGAGATGCTGGAAAGTTTAGATGGAGGATCAAGATGTACGTATGTAAATTTGAATCAACCTTTTATTTGGGGACATCTGATGGAACTGGGAATGAGGTGTACGGAAGTAAAGGAATCGCCGCCCGGGCTTGGTGCTCAGCTCCGCTGGTACAGGCCGGAATTTTTGCTAAGCCCGAACTCCTTCAATCGCTAACAGCAACTAATAATCTACGAACGGAATTCTAGGCGGAAGCTTAGCACAATGGAGCCTAGAACAATCACACATCAGAACGAGTTAAGCAAGAAGGGTCTGATCAACGCTTTCTAGCCATTTCAGTCGCATCAGCCTTAACTTCGATCACTGCAATCGAAAGCCGAACCTGTGGAAAAGCACGACGTAGTTTTGGACATGATCCGCCAGTTCTATGGTAACTCTGCAGTGAAAGCACCAACAAATATGAGATGATATAATTTAGCTTCGACTTCAGGCACTAATAATTGACAAGGTATAACGCCATTTCGCTCAAATGGTCATCTTGGCATACACCTTCTTGTGTTGCTCAAGAATCAGCAAAGTGAGGACAGTTTGAGGGCCAAGACGGAGAAAGCTAGGGACCCATCCTTTAAAAACCCATAATGATCCTTCAGACATTGTTGACCGTTTCAAGATCTGCCATATATGTTCCCTGTTTGTTGAGCCCATAATGCGAGTCTTGACCACGTCTGCCGGCGAGCAAACAGTTGTCGCTACAATACCCGCCATAAAGGAAGCCACGAGATGAGTTTTAGTATCATCATCCATCCCAAATGTCTTTATGCATGATGCCTTAGCCATATCGTAAGAGGCCAGCTGCGAGGAGTTCATGAGAGATGCGCGAAGGGCATTGGCGCCTACTCCACGATACAGAGAACTTACTCCCTCAGTCCTGATAATGCGAAATACACCGTCAAAAACATGTTTGTAGTTCCTTCGCTCTGTCAATGGTCTTGACATGTCAGACTGCATCCGCACATTGACAATGTCTGCTGGGTTCCCAGCCACACCGCCCATAAAACCTGACAAAGCCGATAAACAGATCAGCATCATGGGAGAGTGAGATGCTATCCCAGAGTCATGACTTAGGCGTGACTTGAGATCCTCATAGACTCCGAAGCGGATAGTTGAGTAGGTGAACTGTCTGAGAAGAGCTGCACTCAAGCCAGCATAGAGCCCAGCATAACCCTCACTGGTGATGACACGAGTGGTCATCCCTGCCATGGAAAGCCGAGTTGGCGTGAGTGTTGACTGGAGACGGACTTTGACTGAATGCCTGTGAGTGAGGTGACTTTGAGAGAGTGCAAAGTCTAACCTAGGTCAAGCGGGTGGGTGAGCAAGGTAGCCATTGCACTGGCGCTGCCTCCAAACCAGAAGGGATACTTTTTGGACGGAGGCATCAAAACATCCCCAGAAGGCTGTTTCATTGTCCGACCCATTCTGTTAGACTTGGGAAAGAAGTCATCTTCTTCTTGGGCAGAGAGCTTCGACATGTCTTGTGACGATGTTCAATTGAGTAACAAGAGAAGGAAAACGATTCACAACGACATATACAAAACTGCTGATCAAAGTTTTGAAAGCTTTGGCAATTCATGTAATCTCGCCAATGGAAATAGAGAATGCTCTGTATTTTGCCTTCTTGCCAATTAACCCATCCTGACCTAAGATGAACTGAACTGTCCAACCCGTAAACGGCGTTGTACAGCATACTGCCGAAAGAATCTGTCCAGTATCAATGAGTGGCCCTCTCTACAAAACAGCAGATTGATCGAGAAATCGCCTATAGAGTCGCCTAGATCGAAGTGCTCAAGTCTGAGTCTTGGCGGTCGACGGTGGTTGTTGGGTGGCTGGCAGGAATTCCGAAATCCCGAAAAGCCGTGGTCACACGCCGACATGTTCGTAGTGGCATCGCCTGCTGTTAGCGAAATCTGGGCTTGAGAACTTTCAGAAACAGTAACCCGAGGTTTACTTGAGAAGTAAGTTTGACGGGTCATGAGATGAGATGTCAATCATTAACATGGGAAGACTCAAGTCACGTATGGCGTGGGCACCATGACACCTGCGCATGCCGAAAACGAAGAATGGCGAACCAATTGTAGACTCTGCTTTTTATAAGTATATTGATAAGTAAAGTAATTCGGTTTGTTGAAGATCGATTTACATAAAACCTAGCATCTTGAAGAAACATACGCTGGACAGTACTGGTGTAGCTAGAAACTACTTGCTTTCCATCAATTTCATGAACATGGTAGTGATTGGTCTGCCCGGCGGATACAGACCGAGGCGCCAATGGGCACTACCGTGCTGAGCCACAAGACAGGTGTAGTGCCTAAGTGACAGACTTACAAAACCCTGTCCCGGCTTGGAGGCGGAAATTGAGGCCCCTGTTCCGGTTGACCATCAGTAAGGGTCGACTCTTAATGTCGTGAATTAGCAGTCAATTATCGTCGCCATCTACACGCAAAATAGCTATTCACGGATTGCGTCAAACCTATCTCACTTCAGCCAATAAGAAGCTTTAGCTTGCATCCATCTGAATTGGTTGAAGGGTTAGTTCGAGCTGCATCACCATCATCAAGTTCCAACAAGCACCCTCTCTCTAGCAACGGCCACCATGGATACAACCACCAACCCCCAGTCAACGTAAGTTTTGAAATACACGTCAGTTATCTCAAAAACTAAAGCCTTCCTAGTGGTGTTGACTCCCAGTCATCGCAATTGCCCGAGGTTGAAACTGAGGTCCTCATTATAGGCGCTGGCGTAGCTGGTCTGTCGTTTGCAGCCATGTTGGCAGCTCTGGATGTCAAAGTGTTCGCCATCGCAAAGCACAGCGGTACTGCACCAGCTCCACGTGCCCACGTCACCAACCAGCGCACCATGGAGATCTTCCGCGACATGGGCATTGAAGAGCGCATCCAAGCCGCAGGAACCTGTATGCCTGATATCGGCAGCATGGTCATGGCTACTAGTCTCACAGGCATGGAAATTGGACGCTACAGCTGCTACGGCGGAGGCGACCATCAGCTGACCGACTTCGCAAAGGCTAGTCCAAGCAAGATGTGGAACACGGCCCAGAACAATATGGAGCCTATCTTGCTGCACAGGGCACGAGAGCACGGGGCCGACATACGTTTCTACCACGAATTGATAGACATTCAGCAGTCCGATGAGGGTGTTGTTGCTAGAGTACGCGAAAGGACCAGTCAAGGAGAATATCTCGTCCGTGCTAGTTACGCTGTTGGCGCAGATGGAGCGAGGTCGACAGTGGCACAGAAAATCGGATTCGGTTTCGTCGGGGAGCCAGGACTTATGCACATGATAAGTTCTTGGGTTGAGATGGATTTGACCCAGTATGTGGCCCATCGTCCGGCTTGTATCTACTTGATGCTGCAACCAGGCGATGCGTACTGGGTTGGTTCGGGAACTTGCATCCTCAAGAAGCCCTGGGATGAGTGGATTGTCAATCGACAATACAATGCTGCTGATGGCGAGCCCGATATGAGTGATGAAGCCATCATTGCCCATGCCCGAAGCGCCTTGGCCATTCCAGACTCTCTGCCGATCCGGGTAAAGCACAAGGGCAAGTGGCAAGTCAATCATGTTGTGGCGACCGAGTATCGTCACGGACGAATCTTCCTTGCTGGAGATGCGGCTCATCGTCATCCTCCTGCCAGTGGACTTGGAAGCAATACATGTGTACAAGACGCTTACAACCTTTCATGGAAGCTAGCCGCTGTCATCAAGGGACAGGCTGGTGAGGGGATTCTCGAGAGTTACAACCAGGAGAGACAGCCGATAGGCAAACAGATTGTCGACCATGCAATCGAAACACTTCACGACATGGCACTTCTTCCCGGTGCCCTCGGGTTTGAGCGAGGGCAGTCCCGACAGGATGGTTTTGCGAAGCTCGAGGAACTCTTCTCCGACGCTGATGGCGCATCAGAGCGCCGTGAGGTTCTGAGGAAGACGATAGACCGTGGTAACCGTCGATCCAACCCTCTTGGAGTACATCTGGGCCATCGTTATGCCAACTCGGTCGCTGTGGTTGATGACGGAACTCCATTTCCCGAATATGATCGTGACCCTGTTCTGTTCTATCACCCCACGACACATCCGGGCGCCTACATACCGCATGCTTGGATAGAGCTCAACAAAAAGCGCATCTCGGTCCTGGATATCTTTGAGCACGGCAGTTTTGGTCTTGTCGTTGGTATTGGTGGAAAGGTTTGGGAGGAGGCTGCTGCTGTTGTCAGCAAAGAGCTTGGTGTCAAGCTACCTGTGTATTTTGTTGGCCAGGGTTGTACTTATGCCGATGTCTTGGCTGAATGGACGACCCGACGCGAGATTAGTGACCGTGGGGCTCTTTTGGTTCGCCCTGATCGTCATATCGGCTGGCGATCGTTTGATCGGCCTCAAGACCCTACCGCAACTTTGCGATCAGCTTTGCGGCAGATTCTGTCACGCAAGTAGATAGTGAGTTCGAGATAGTGACTTAGAATGAACTATATTTTACACTTGAGGCTATCTTGAAATGTGAAGTTTGTAATGCGATATGAGAAGACCTATCTAATCATTGCATTTAATGCTACTTGTATTCAGCTGTATCATACTTATGGTCTTGTAGTTGATATCACGATGACTTATTCCTCTGAAGGCGCAAAAGCTTCATATTGATCAACCACGTGTGACGTCGCAAGATACTGGGAGGCACCTAGAATAAATGCGATACCGAGACGAAAACCGGAACAAAGGATATATTGATCCAGGTCATCATAACATCTCAGCAGTATCATCCAGATACCAACGCCAATCCACACCTTGGCATTGGTCCTATCACCGCGATTCAATTTGAGCCATGTCAGGACCCGCGCAGCTCAAATCCATCGTCTTCTCACCAGAGCCCAATATGTGATTAGACCCTGACACACGTAGAGTGGCAGATCAAAATGAAGCATTACAGCACCACTAGCTTCGGGCCATTTCCACCTCTCATGGCAAGCCACGGATATTCCGTCGAAATACCGAGACGTGCGAGAAATGCCAAGACGACTACTACATATAGAGCTAGTGCGGAGTCAAGCCCGGAGATGATGGAACTGTGATCTCGCCCACATCCATTTGATCTAGCGCTGGTCTGGATTTCCCCTCACCATTTTGTAAAACGCTGAGGCCCAGGCTATCGACTGTCATGTACAGTAAAAGTTGACTCGGCATGATCGGTGTAAAGGGAATTTCGCCGACAGAGTGAATCATGCAGATCGGAATTGCATGCGAGTCCGGCCCCGTAGACTTAAGGTAGAGTGCAAGAGGCGTGTCTATAATTCTCCTCAACTCGTTTCACAGATCAATGCAATTATTTTGCAAGGTTACTGTAGTGAACTAATAAACCTTGCTTTACTTTCCCAGCTCATCTTCTGACCTTAGTTGATATCATCTCTTTTGAGAAACCCCGGTACTAAACTCAGCAGCCATCATGTCCTTTCTCCTGCGCCGGCGTGTTCAGCCTCGTAATATTTCTAGGCTATTTACAGCGGGCCGTAGGAATCTCTCGTTGGCCCGCTTCGATTGGGAGGATCCAGTTTCTTCCAAGAGTTTGCTCACCTCGGAAGAACTCGACATTCAGGAGACTGCTCGAGCATACTGCCAAGAGCGCCTACTACCTCGAGTCCTCGGCAAGTAATATGCCCTGTAATGCTGAACTCTGCACTGACCTTGGGTTAAAGATGCTTACAGAAGTGAGAATTATGACCGAAACATTCTCCGGGAAATGGGAGAACTAGGCCTTCTTGGAGCCACAATATCGACCCATGGGTGCGCGGGCGTTAGCAGTGTGGCTTCAGGTCTCATCACAAAGGAAGTTGAACGCGTCGACTCAGGCTACAGATCCGGCATGTCTGTCCAGAGCTCTCTTGTCATGGGTCCAATTGCCGAACACGGCACAGAAGAGCAAAAGGACCGCTTTCTACCCCCGTTAGGTCAAGGAACCTTGATTGGATGCTTTGGTCTGACAGAGCCAAATCACGGCTCTGACCCTGGGTCTATGGAGACTATCGCCCGTGTACACCCAACAAAGAAAGGATACTACTCACTCTCTGGTGCAAAGACTTGGATTACCAACTCTCCCATAGCGGACCTGCTTCTGGTCTGGGCTAAACTAGAGACTACGGGCAAAATCCGTGGCTTTCTCATAGAACGAAACCAATGCCCTCCTGGAACTCTTGAAACGCCTGCTCTCAAAGAGAAGAACGGCCTGAGAGCATCTATTACCGGTATGATCCAGCTCGATGGCTGCCCAGTACCTGAAGAAAATATGCTCCAGGTGGAGGGCCTCAAGGGGCCGTTCAGCTGTCTCAACTCGGCCCGATATGGTATCGCCTTTGGTACAATGGGAGCTCTGGAGGACTGTATTGACCGTGCGAGGACATATGCACTGGACAGAAAGCAGTTCAGTAACCCACTCGCAAAGTATCAGCTTGTGCAAAAGAAGCTCAGTGACGCTCTCACAGACGCTGCTTATGGTACTCTGGCGGCTATTCAAGTGGGAAGACTCAAGGATGAGGGCACCTTGGCGCCTGAGATGATCTCGATGATCAAGAGACAGAACTGTGATCGGGCGTTGGCAGGAGCTCGCACGTAAGTTAAATCCTGTCTCTGCCGTGACAGTTCACTAACCAATGCTAGTCTACAAGAGATCTTTGGAGGGTAAGACCCTTGTCCCTTCTCATCCTGAATAACACTGACGACAGTCTCCAGAAATGCCGCCTCAGATGAGTATCATATAGGTTAGTTCTTACTGATATCGTTTCTCCGTCTTTTGTTGGTGCTGACTTAGAGCAGGACGCCACGTCGCAAATCTCTTCGTAGTTCAGACCTATGAAGGGCAGTCTGATATACACTGTAAGTCTTACTGCCAAGATTCAGTTACGCTTCTAACATGCAAGTAGCTATGATTGTTGGGAAGGGGATCACAGGGTTGCAGGCCTTCTACTAGTATGCCCCCGTAATGGTTATAAAAGCTGACAATGGACTCTGCGCCGTGGACAAACATATCGATATGACTTTGCGAAAGTGATAGTACATAGACTCAGCCTAACAATGATGAGCGTAATTGCGAGCTTTCTGCATTTATCACATAGTAAATACCTGGTATGATATATCAGTGAAGAAAAGTAACTCAAGATATATAATACCACCCTGTCACACTTGCCACACAGCTTGAAACTTGCCAGTCCAAGAATAACAAGGCAAAAGCATAGAACCAAAAGGAAGTCATCGACACACGTAGTTGCAGAACTTTTAACAAAGGGGGGCTATAGTTTTTGGATAGAATAAATGGCAAAAAGGGTACATAGTTGGATACGCAGACCTCGGCAATCAAGGCAACGCATTATGCAATCCAAGCTTCTAGTTCGAGCAAAAGTCAAGGAGGAATTATAAGAGCGGTGAAATTGGCAGAGGTTTAAAATCACGAGGGTTGTTTGGCAGTGAATTTCGCGATCAAAACCTCGTGTGTCATGTATCTCTCTTTCTGATCTAAATAACTCACTGGAAAACCATCTGGTTGCGTATAGTTCCAATCCCACTGATAGACACTTCTACAGTATCTCCATCTTTCAACCATTTGGGCGGTTTCATTCCCAGAGCCACTCCTCCCGGTGTGCCAGTCAGGATCACCGCGCCCTTTTCAAGTGTAGTACCTTGACTGACAAACGCAATGATGTTCTTCACGCCAAACACCAGATCACTAGTACTCGCCTCCTGCCGGACCTCCCCATTCACCTTGCTCTGCAGAATGAGGTCGTCCGCTGCTCCGAGAACCTGACTTCCAGTTAACTCCGCTCTGAAACTCCATCGTTGATATAACTCACACTTGGAGATACAAGTACGGGACCCAGAGGAGCAAAGGAGTCGAAGCCTTTGGAGAAGCACCACTGCGGTACCTCCCCTGCAAACTTGGGATCCCTCTGCCATGTACGCGCTGAGACATCGTTCGCAACGGTGTACCCAGCCACATAGCTCAATGCATCTTCAGCCGAGATATCCTTCCCTTTCCTCCCTATCACGATAGCCTGATACAGGTCAGTATTCTTGAACTTTGGATCATGAGCACTTGACCTACCAGTTCACCTTCATAGTCAAGTTGATCTTTCTGTGCGATCTTGGGGATAGGAATATCATCATTCCAACCTGTGACTGAGCGGGATGGCTTTATAAAGATGGAGGGATATGGGGGTGGAGCCCTCCCTGTTTCTTTGACTACTGTTGTCAGTATAGAGTGCAAGAGTGCTGAGAAGGAAGGACAGCGATGGCATACTATGCTTTGCGTAATTCAAACCAACACAGCGTATTATGGGGACATCTTGAGGGGTCAGAGGTCCCAGGAGCGATTTGACGTGGACTATCTCGCCCGTCGGCTTTGCGTTAAATATGTCGGTACCAGCTAGTTGTTCAGCGGCGAGATTCCCAGATTCCAACAGACTCGTAAAGTCTTGGGCAGAGTTTGCAGCTGCATCACCAAGACAGACCTGGTCTTCGTCATCAAGGAATCTGATCAAGCGACTCCAGCTCATGTTGGGCTATGCAATGGTGAAGGATGTGAGATAGGGATCAAGTAGCGGTAGACTACTGGTCTGGGAAGTCAAGAAGGTCAGAAAACCAGCACACTGGAGCAACACGCACTTAAATGCACTTCCTTACTCGAGGTGGGGCTTGGAGTATATTATACCAGTCACACCATATGGGTCAGATGTGTTCTAAAAGTTTGCCTCGGGTGATTTGACCGAACCGGAATTTAACTCTACTAGGCCAAGATCCACGTACCGAAATACCGTTTGTGCAACTTGAGTGATTCCATCTTAGCTGCTGTTGCTTACTACAGCGTAAGGCAGTCCAGCCGGTTGTGAGCCAATTCCTGGATCCTTCGGCTAGGATTATGCACTACTCGTGTACAAGATGACAATTTATCACGCTTCTGAAGTCATTTCTGGCTACTCAATAGTCCATTTAATTAGTGTGCTAATTCCTCAGAGAGTTCTGAATCTCCAGAGAAAGCGCGTCTACGTCGAAATTTCCAATGGGCCGATCAGCCCACGCCGCGATTTTCCTCACTACATTCAACACAGTCTTTACACATGCCACTGAGTTTCCTATCCCCAGAGTAGCTTTTATATGACTCTTTGTCTGTCGGGTCGCCCCCAGCGCTGCAATGGAGGCTGCAATAATCAGATGAGACTCATTTGGTTGGAATACCTCCTCATTCGCCTTTGAGATGAGATAGCCCCAAGTAACAACAGTCGAGCAGGTAACTGAAGAAATAAAGTCAGCAAGACGAAGTACCAGGAGTGTGCAAAGGATATAACTTACACAGATCAGTAAAGTACTTATCCATCAAACTAAAAATGCCTGAATTTCCGACGCCACTGTATATGCGAGATTTAAGCTCACTCCCTTTCTTGACGTCTTCTTCATCAATTGTGGTCTTTCGGAGCACTCTGGTAGAGGCATACTCTGAACCTTTCCTCTCTACAACGCCAATCATTCCGTAGCATGCGGGAATACAGGTTGGCATTCCGATGTATGGGAAAACAATGGTGATAGCCTCTCTGGTGGAAAGAAAGAGCTTCTCAGAGGCTTCTGGTGTTGAATCAAACGTTATATCATCGAAGAAGCGTCCGACAACATCTGCACGACTGACAGCGCAGCACGCGGCAGCCTGTCAAACGTGTTAATAGTCTTGAAGCAAGACGTTGGTCATTTCAAGTTTTTGACATACGATTATGGCATGGCTGAAAGATTTCAGCTCCGGATGAGAGGTAGCCAACTTTGAATTGAGTTCGAGGAACAGGTCCCTGTCGTATTTTTGTGCCTCGGGCTTGACATTGGTGGAGACGTATTTCGCATCCCAATCGGACATGAACGAGTCGTCGTTCCAGTCGAGCATCTTGACTATATTTGGCGAAGAGCTGAATAATTATGATGTTGGACCGATAAATTACTGAAGAATTTGGAGACCAGTATTGTGGTAGTATCAAGTGCTAGCATTTATACGACGGCTACCTATTCTCTAGGGACCGTGGGGCAGACGTCAGCCGAAAACCAAGTGTCGCAGCTTTACTCTGAAGTGCCCATTTGTCCTTTTACTCCAGCCTCTTACATTCGCATGGAACAATCTCAGAAGCTGTTCGGATATGACGGGGTTAGCGTCGAGACAGCCGGGACTTTCGGAAAGCAGACGGAAATTCCAGACCGTCGGACCAAGAGCAAAATCATGAGTGCGGGGAAGCTGAATCCATCTTAGTTTGAGTGAAGCTAGCATGAGCTTCAGCGTTCAGCATGCGCTAGCTTCTGTAGCTGTCGGTATCTCAGTTAATGTGATTCACCATGATTACATGCAAAGCTAGAACTCTAGAGAACGTCGCCATGGACGGCCACATGACGCGCCCAAGAGGTAAACCGAGAAAATGCGCGTATTGCGAGCGTGTATTTACAAAAGAGGAACACTTGAAGCGTCACGAGAGAACTCGTAAGTTGCTCCACGACATTATCGAGGCTCATTACCAACAGCCAAAGACACAGGCGAGAAGCCTTTCAAGTGCTACAAATGCGGTAGAAGTTATGCCAGAAGGTTAGTTGAACACAAGGACGTATATGCCGGGTACACAAATAGCTAATGTTGAAGTGTAGCGACGTTCTATTTAGACATTCTCAGACGCACTCCTCAACAGAAGACAACGGCCAAAACGAATATCGGCCTGAACGCCGGTCCTCGGACGCTATTGGGATTGGCGATGATAACGAAGCATCACAGGATCATCAAAACATTTCGGTCGCACTGACAAGGCGACAACCGAGTATATCTCCCAGCCCAGCCGTTCCTGAAGCCCAAGAACGCAACTTCACAGCATCCTCTCAGCATGCGTCGTCCGCCCCAAGCTCCGCAATGCCAACGCCACCTACCGAAACTCCCATAGACGATACTCCACGGCCGCAGAAGAGACAGAGATTTTCACCGCAGTTTCGACAGACTGTTGATGCTAGCCAAGGAAGCTCAATGGGTCAGTCACCTTTCACAATCTCCCAAACGCTGCCACCGCAGCTCGATGTCGACCAAGTCTCGACCTTTATCGGGATAGAATTCGACCAACAACGTTCCCTCGGAAGTTTCGACGACCTCGATATGTTTTCGTTCGAGACGGGACAGATGCCAATCTTCGATAACGCGCAGTTTAGCTTCGATGCCATGGACGGCTCCGACTTGAATAGTTCTATCTTCCCATTTTCCACACCCGCAATAGAAGCTATTTCGTGTAGCCAGAGGCCGAGAAGTGGAGGGCTGATGACCATATCAGCCAGCCAGATGCAGAAAGTACAACGGATCTGGTCGAGACAGCGACCCAAGGTACTCACACAAATCAACAGTCGTCTATGGAGTGACGTGATAAAGCACAATGTTGATAACATTCTCACGGCACCACAGCAGAGGGTCAATCTTGACACCCATCAATCGTTGGGATGCAATGTGGACCAAGCATGTAGAGATCGTCTGATTCAGTACTGCAAGGACCTTGACGGTTCATTCGGCTCGTCATCTACAACCGCTGATGAGATCTACATGCCTTCTATAGATCTACTCGACTCGAGCTTAGACTTTTACTTTCAGTTTTTCCATCCGGTCTTACCATTCATACATAAGAGCACTTTTAATGCTGGAGATACGCCAAGCCCGCTGTTACTCGCAATGTGTCTAGTTGGATTGTCCTACCTAGATCGAACACAAACCAAGGCATTTCTCACCAAATATCTCAGAGCATGTTATCTGCCGAGTCAGATTAGGAGAAGGATTGCTAATTGTGTTTTAGAAGTTGCTGCCAGCCTGTCTCCATGATTTAACGTCTCAAACACTCCTCAAACGTGCACCGTCAGACTTCCTCATTACACTTGCCACTGTACTCATCATAGCCTACTTGGCCTTGGGCTTTCGTGTACATAGTCCACCTTGTTCAATCACCAGAGTAGTCGCTGACTTTTCATAGGACGAGATTGATGTACACCAAGCGTACACAATCTGTACTCAGATGCTTCGTGTAAGTATACCAAGACCGACATCTCGTTCAGCCAAAGTGCCTAACTGAGCTCTCTCAATAGGTGGCTGATGAACAAGGCCTCTTCGCCGCTGAGGATGACGGCGATCCAATTCTCAAACTGAGCCAAGGAGCACCAAGCCCAGACAACCTCTGGAAGGCATGGGGACGAGTTGAGTCTGTCAAACGGTAATCTACCTGTTCAGTTGGATCACCTGGATTAACGTTAACATGCGCAGTCTTATATGCTGCCTTATCTACTTGGACATGGCATATGCCCGATTGATGAGCACGTCCGGAGTTATTGCGATAGACAAGGTCGAAATCCACCTGCCGTGTGATGACGCTCTCTTTGACGATGCAACAACAGCCACATCCTTTTGGCGTTTCGTGGAGCAGGGTGCACGTATCACTATGCCTCGAATACATGTCCGGAGTCTTCACATGGCGTCAACATCAAAACTCAACCAGAATTCTACTCAGATCCTCCTCCGATCCCTCTACCTTAGAGTGATAGCAGCCAACGCCAAGCTTTCAGAAAGAGACGGTCAGAACTCATGCTCTCGGTCCATTAGCCCTGTTGAGAGATTTTATATGGACGAGGGTTGTCAGGCCATTATTGCTGACGTTGTATTACTGCCCCAGGCGCATGCCAGCTTCTTGGGCGAACGACATCAAAACAATGCATTAGGCTGGCATTATCTATGCATTCTATTGACGACTGACGTTGATCTTTTGGAAACTGCGTGCGGTCGTGATGGGTTAGAAGCTGCTGAGGATTCGCTAGTTCATGTTTTCAAATGGTCACAGTCAAGTAGTGCTCGCAGGGCGCTGCTCCATGCGGCTCAAGTATTCAGCATTTTGGATTCGTGCCTCGTCCGCGAATCATATCTCACTCGACCGGATCTGGTTTTATTTGTCTCAGCGCTTGTGATAAGTCAATACTTCCTTGTTACTAGCCATATAAATACCGGCTTTAATGGGCCTGTTTTCGAGCTGCTACAGGACGTAGATTGGACTACTGTTGGAGATGAAGGCTTTGGGCGAGCCACGGGGTGTACTTTCTTTGCCTTACCACCGGTTACTGAACGTGAAACGGTTACATCAAACCCCGTCATCCGCTTTTTGAACAAAGGCGGCTCTGTTTCATTTGCTGGAGAGGCTCAGGGGCTTGGAGGGGTGGCTGCTAAGAAGATTGCAAGGAAGTTTGCTCATCTTATGGATGGCTTTGGCAAATGGGATGGATGTAGCTATTCTCAACTCTTAAGGGTAATGTGTGGGTTCACGCATGAGTCCGAGTGAGATAGAAGATACGAATGTTAACTGTATATTCACTTTCGGTCTTACTCATTGGCAATGACGCACTCGAGAAGTCTTTGCGTACATCACATGAGCGCTACTTTTTGTACGATGCTAATAAAGATCGGACTTAAGCCAGCGCCATGTGCCTGTCAGATCCCATGTACAAATAACCGGTCCTCTGTTGGGAGGAACGTTTTGTCATGTAAAGCTTCACCAGTCGGCTTGCCAAAAACTAACTGAGCTTTCAGCGACCACTGTGGTGAGATATCCCAATGTCCGATAAGCCTTTGGTCTATGATAGGATTGATGTGTTGCAAGTTGCACCCAAGCCCCTCAAGAGACAATGCAGTCCAAAGATTGAAAGTCTGCATGGCATTGTTGTGCTCAGAGAATTGCAAGAGATGTGTTGAGAATCGAGGGAACTTGGCCTGGTATTCTCTAACAACGTCCAAGTCTTCAAATAGTAGTACCTGTCATGCTCACATCAGTAGACGCTTCTAAAAATGTCAACATGGGCCGCTGGCTTACTGTTCCGTATCCCGCCTGCCGTTGTAGCAACTTCTTCTCATATTCTATGTAGATGTCTGGTTTCATAGTTGCCTTGAAGCACTCCTTTGCCATATCCCAGAACTTGACGTGCTCGTCTTTGAGAAGAACTACCAGACGAGTAGACTGGCAATTGAAGGAACTGGGTGTGTGTTTGACCACCTCCCGGGCTATTTCGACAATACGAGCATCACTGATTGGGGATTCGGCCTCGACCGAGTAACAAGTTCGGCGGCTTTTGATCTCGGCTAGAAATTTGTCGGCCATCATGTAGAGTAGAAGCAAAAGAGAGAGAGTAGTTGGTATCTCGGCTGATGCGAGACAGACAGGAAGCAATATCAGAGAGGATTGCTAAGCCAATTATCAGGGGCATTTGCCCATTGTATAAAAATAGGTTGGTAGACTGCGCTGGAGCCTTGGGGCCCCACAAGTGGGGAGGCCCCATGTCCCCCACATTGCGAGGTTGATGTCCCATCTTGTACAGTCATGTCATATCAACTGGTCCCGGCTATTTATCTACAGGCAGTGACTTGGATCAATCCGCCCTCCCTCATCCGTCTTGTCTTTATCATAACTCTACATCGTCTACCTTATTTCGATCTCGAATTCTCTTCTTGAATCTTATCAAACCTTAACCCTACGAACATGACGAAAACTGTATTAGTCCTCGGTGCCACTGGAACCCAGGGTGAGCACAAGCAACACTTGTGTTTGTGAACTCGACTAAGACTAACTGACTATCATTAGGTGGATCAATTGCCAATCTTTTGGTTCAGTACCCAGATCAATATCTGGTACGATGTCTTACTCGAAATCCTAGCTCGGACAAGGCCAAAGCCCTGGCTGCAAAAGGAGCCCAGCTGGTGAAGGCTGATTTGACTATCCCTTCCACCCTGCCAGCGGCATTTAAAGGTGTTTGGGGTGTCTTTGCCGTCACCGACTTTTACGATACGGTCAGTCTAACCTAGCCCCGCAACCTGTTCCATACTTACAGTACAGGCTGTCCTCGATGATCCTATGAGTGAGGAGAAACAAGGTCAGCATATCGTCGAAGCATCTGTGGAAGCTGGCGTTGAATGTTTCTTGTGGAGTACTTTGCCAAGTTCTCGAGAGATATCCGGGGGCAAGTTTGTCACAAGGCTATATGAAGGTAGTTCACAGCAACACATCCTCCGAAGGTACTTAGCTAACCAGGCGACTGTAGGAAAGCAGTTTGTTGATGCAGTCATTCGCCATGCAGGTCTCAAGGGCGCCTTCATCCGTACTGGAAACTTTTATGAGAATATGATCTCGCGAAAGTATGCTGCATATGACATGGAGAATGATGTTATTACCATGACTCGACCCATTATCGGACCCGATGCTGAACGTGAGCTCACTCTTATCCTTTTGGGGAATATTCATACTAAGCCGTGGCAATGCAGTCACTTCGCTTTACGTCGAGAAGGACCTTGGTGCAGTTGCCAAAGCGCTGTTCGACCAGTGGGAGGAGAAGAAGGATATTCTTGATGGACAATACTTTCTCGCCAGTGGAGCTCGGGAGACAATGGGCGATATCAATGCTATCCTTGAGAAAGGTTCGTCTCCGATTCTTGAGAATTATTAATTCGTTACTAATTTGATATGTGCAGTCTCTGGTAAAAACGTCGTTTACAAGGTCAAACCAACCTGTGGTATTCCGGATCGCGATATCATGCTGCAGCTTTACAACGGCGTGGGAATGTACCCTGGGGTCGAAATCCCAACTCCCGAGGTGGCAATGCTAGGTGTGAAGCTTCATAGTGCTGAGGATTTTATCAGGGAGAGATTGCTCCCGCATCTCAACATTGATCCATGTAACTAGGTGGCGGACCAGCGATGTACGCCCATCCTCGAGTGATCATTTCATCGCAATCAAATTTAAACTTCCTATGACTTAATTAAATTTAAACTGCTTGCCCGAGAAGACCATGCTTTATCGCTAGAAAATTCGAATGATGGATTGCTTAGATTGTAACGTTAAGTAACCCAGAAAAGGAAATCCTACCCTGAACCACTTCTTGTCATATAGGGATCCACTGTCCATCCTTGAATCCATTGGCGACCAATAGAAACACGGAGAGGGGGTTTCTGGGGCTACAGGGGCCTTACGGAGTCTAGACTGTGAAGGCCACCATCGGTTAGTTGTTGGCTGAAATCGCTAGCCGAACTCTATCACCGTCGCCACAGCGCAGACAAGCCAATGAGCTCGAGTCACGGCCCCATTTCACGGAAATTCCAGCCAAATTCCGTCAAAAGCATAGTAAGCCATCCAAGCCATCCAACCCGAGAGCTCCGCATGATCAGCAGCAATTGGACGCTAGGAGATGCAAGGCTCCCCAGCCGCTATTGAGAACCACCAAGCCTCAATTTCGCGGGGAACCCTGACAATCATCTCGGCACCGGTGGCTAAATCAAATCCGACCTGGGGATCATCTGGGGAATGGGGGGCTGTCCCCGCAGTAGCACAGGCCTGTCCACCGGTTGCTTGACCAAGCTTTGTACTACAGAGTCCTGAACTGACTGGCCTTCGGCAGACTTCCATCTCCATTCAAACCTCAGTCGACATAATGTCACCTTCGGATATTCAGGATTGGGATCCAGCTAGCGAGGCAGTAGACCAGACTGCCTCCGCAACTGACGATGCCCGCGATACTACACCAATAGACGACCAAGATGGGACCAAGAAAAGAAACACCACCAAAGACACGGCAACGGCCAGTGCTGAATCCTCGGAACGGCCTGCGAAGAAGATGAAGAGAGGGAAGTACATATCTAGAGCTTGGTAAGAGAGCCCCACGACCTGCACGAACATTCAAACGGTGTGCCTGACCGCCGCAGCACTTCCTGCCAGCAGCGCAAAATAAAGGTTGGTGTCCATGTCCTGCCGTCCTCTTTCACTGTCAAGATGAATGACGATTCTGACGAGTCTGATCATACCAGTGCGAAGGAGGAGATCCATGTCGACAATGCCTCGCGAAACAACTACCTTGCCAGCCGTCTGCCCCAAGAGGCGCACAACAGGGCCGTCCCGACTTAAAGACAGGTCCTGTTGGAGGTCAAGACCAGGTTCATTACCCCTCGAACGACAGGTAATTTGTTTAGTGCGCTTTGTTAATGACATGAGCTTATTTACCATAACAGCATCAATCGCGAAGTGTTAGTTCGTCTGGAAGCAGTAGAACGCCATCTACGTCTGATGAGACCGCCCACTCCCGATCTATCTAGACCAACGCATGACTATGCGTCAGTCGAAGACCAATTCAAACCTTCGGCAGCCAAACTACAAAGTGCCCTCGAGACAGATGGACAAACCTTTGCAGGAGAGATGACGATAACTCCGACTCTGGAAGACGAGAACGATCCGTTGGACCATCAAAGCTCTGTATCGTCGGCCATGCGAATAGACAACTCTTCTCCGGCATCTTCTCTCCTCCCACCAGCAACAGCAACATCACCAGCTGACGCGACGGGCAGAAAAAGGGGATGGTTCGAGCGTATACTGGCGCGGCATGGCGTCATTACCGATGAGAAACAATGCAGGTATCACCTACAAGTCTTCATGGACGAGGTGCACCCGATGTATCCGGTCGTCCATCCACCGGAAGTCTGGGAAATCTTCAACGAAATGTGGCAGCACCAAGCGATCAGTTCCTCCGCCGAGTCAACTCAAAGCGAGCAACTCCGTGTCTCCGTTGCTCTGGTGTGTTTTTGCCTAGCTCTTGGACGATGCAGCATGTCAGCAAGAATGAGCGACCCCAGCGGAGTCGAATCATCCGGCTGGAGTCTGTATAGTGTGGGAATGAGTCTTCTTGGTGATCTGCTCGAGACCAGTAACACAGCTATAAAGTCACTGCTCATGTTGCAAGTTTTGATAGTGAGGGTGAGTCACGACACCGATCCTTGCTTCCTACATGATCTCTTACGCTGCCTAGATAATTTACATGTTCCGACTAGACGCGAATCAGAAAGCAGCCAGAGTACACGCCTTGAGTGTGTCGGTTGCGCAAACAATAGGCTTGCATCGCCAGAGCACCATCGAGAGTATGCCAGCTTATTACAACCAGTTGTACTCACGTGCTTGGTGGTCTTTATATCTGCTGGATCGACGACTGGCTCTTGAGTCCGGAAAGCCATATCTAATCCAAGACAGCAATGTTGATACGGCGTTGCCGCTGGACCTCAGCGATGAGTGGATGACACGATTTTCGTCGAGAAAGGAGACGATAGCAGACCTTCAGCACGAGATAGTTGTCGAGGCTGCGAGGGACTCGTCCCCTTCATGCATTCCATATGTTACTGCCATGGTGCGTTATTGCCGTGTAGCTGGCAAGACGTGGGAAGTTTTATACGGTGTCAAGTCGTCCACTGCTTCCATGCCAGCCATGATCCAATATGTCGATACTGCGATCGGAAAATTACTCAACACAGTTCCTCCATGTTTGAAATATGACCCTGATGTTCCCTATGAAGCTCAGTTTAGCACGAGGACTCGATGGCAAGCAAAACAAACATTTCTCTTCAGCAATGTGAGTTCTGACCGACAGCGAATTCGTTGCTGGCTCCGGTGACTGACAAGACCTAGTGCTGTACATATCTGCGTCTTTTAATAAGAAGACCACTATTACCAAGCTCCAGCTCCATCTACCATACAGAGGAGGATGATCTTGAGTCCTCAATCGAGTGTGCTAGTCTCGCTGCCCAGATTCTTACCACACATCAAAACATAAAAGACGATGGACTCAAGTATAGCTTCGCGCTCAGCCACTACGTCACCAGCTGCGCACTTGTCATGGTAGGCTTGGTGTCGAGAGAACCAGGATCGAAGAGAAGGTACGGAGGTCTAATACTTGCAGCCACTCAGTGTTTGAACGAGTACTGCCAGAGGATTTGGGTCTCTGGAAAGATGATGCGCTGCGTTTCTAGGCTTAGTCGGCTAGTTGGGCGCGTTCTTGCCTTGAACTCACAAGGAGGTCAAGACCGCCAGAGCCCGTCAGGTATGAGGCGAGACTCGGTATCAAGTCGCTTGATGCAGCACCTGACGCCGCCCCAAGCTGAAGATCAAGATCCCGTGCAATACAGAACCGGAACGTCTAACATGTACAACAATCAGCTCAAAGACGCGGGAATGGACTCTCGTAAGAGTGTGGAAAGGGATCAAGAAGTAGATTGTTATTCGTTCAGCACTGGCTCTTTAGGCACAATTCCCGAGAGATCGACAGGAGGCTCCAACAAGCTGCCCACGTCCTGGATAGCCGATCCGAGCCTTGATCGTCGCAATAGCTGGATCATGTCAGACTTCAATTTCGAGACTTTTGGAGAGCGCTTTGGTCCGAATGATGCCGAGTTGACGGCCTTCATGGAAAATGATAGCCTTGATTTTGCCCGGGGTATGGGAATGGCCTCGGGTACTGAGCGGGGACCTGGTGAGGCACGACTTGGCGCTCTGGGTATCAACGGCGTGTTTGATCTTGATATGGACTTATTTCCTACTATGATGAACCTATACGGCAGTTAATATGACTCGTCAATGCGGTGTATTAAAGTCACTTGTGATATTGCGCTGGAGCTAGAAGCCTGTTATTTACAGCTGATAGTTATGTATCACGAGTTAGTCATGCGGATAACAGCTTGATAATGGGCCACGTGGTTTTTGCCTTGCTTCGCATTGATATTACTGTCAACGAATACCAATACCATATCAAGCATCTCTGGAATACTCATAGGTTGGAGCAATCACTACAAGTTTCTCCCATTGACACGTGTGCTTACAATTTATCTAATTCTTTGGATACAGCGGGTAAATCCTGACCATCTCTGCATTCCAGTGATGCAGTTTGACTTGAGATCTCCAAACTCGCACCTGAAGATCTAAAGGATCTTCCCCCTTTCCTTGAGTCGAACATTGAAGCCCATTTGTCGTACAAACCACGCATTATGGAGCTTCCATGGAGTGTCTGGATTGACCAGCTGAAGCTGAAAAAGAACATTAGCTTTCATAAACGAAACACGACGAAAAAACTTAGCAGTCTTACCTCAAAAATCCGTAGAATAGTTGGCACAAGCTTGTAGAGCTCCAATAACGATATGTTCTTGCCAACACATGTCCTAGCTCCAGCGCCAAAAGATAAGAGACAACTATTCATCTTTTTCCGCTGTTCAGGTGTTGCTTCGATCCAGCGTTCAGGGCGAAACTTTGCGGCATCAGCACCATATACCTCGGTATCTTGATGAATAACCCATGGGGAACAACCAGCGATACTCCCACCAGGGATGTAGTGTCCAGCAAGTGTAACTCCAGCTGAAGGAACAATTCTCTCGAGAGTCAGCCCGACTGCTGGGTGACAGCGGAGAGCCTCGTTGATGACTGCGCTCAGATAGGGTAAATCCCTGACTTCCTCCCATTGAACAAGCCCGTCATCTCTCGAGAACCGACCAGCCTTGCTCTCAGCTGCGAGTTCTTTGAGAAGACTTTCCATCTTTGGAGGGTCCTTCAGCAGGTAGTAGAAGACAGCTCGCAGTGTGATGCCAGTTGTGTCAGAGCCCGCAAACATATTAGCTACTGTCAGGGCCAGGACAAGCTGCTCGGTGATAAAGTCGGGATCTTTGTGGTGCGCCTCTTTAAACCGGTTTAAGAAGTCCCTCCTTGGAACCTTTTTCTCACCCGATGCTTCCTCATGCTGGCGTTCGATGAGGTGCTTTCTCGCAAATTCTGCAACTGGCGCACTCGAGTTAAGAAACCCATATTTGACCAACCAAATTTTGATGGGGTTCTTTATGAACAGCTTATCTAGGAACGGGATCTGGCCAATCTGTACAGGTTTCGTTTGTCAGTGGCTGATACCTCAGAAATTTGGGGAGGTCATTTACCCATGATACATAATTTAAGAAACTCTCCAGATCCCGGATAATGTTGTCAATGTCAACACCTTTCTCCACAAATCCCAATCTCTTGGAGAATGTCAATTCTCCGATGACGTCAAAAGCGTAGAACTGGAGCCACGCCCCAAAGTCACAAATGCCTGCGTCGCCAGTGCGGTCGGCAAAACGAAGCTTGAGCTGCCTGATGAACTCGGCCGAAGTTGAATCAACAAACGGTTCGAATGTGACAAGGGTACTCATCGCATAGGCATTTGACACTGATCTTCGAAGCCTGGCGTGATATTTGTCGTTGTCTGTGTTGAACATGGTTTCGAGTCTCTTTCCTTTAGCCAGAGCTTGCTGCACCGGGTAGAACTTCGACTACAAGAGGTGATCAGTTAGCCAGAGAATAGTCGTTTGACGACTCTGCAAGTTACCTTGGACCATCCTGCACTTGGACTGTAAATAACCTTCACAGCATCCGTATCTGCAATGGATACTGCTCGAGGACCCAATCTAACAGCAGGTCCGTACTTCTTGTGTAGCTCGATATGTACTTCCTGCGCTCGACGATCTCGAACGACAAGAAGCCTCCATAGATCTGTAAAGCCAGCAAGCCAAGGGCCGGGTACGTGGTTCAGACCTCGTCCGTATTTGTTGTATATAAGACGGGTCAAGATAGCTCCGATGAGCCATAGGACAGCGGTGCTGAAAGATTGGGGGATTAGGCGTTCTAAGGTCATTGTACGACGTGACTGTGAAACTGAGATCACTGTAAACGATTTACGATTGGCAGTGAATTGCAAGGCTCCAATGATATTTCAAGACCATTGCCAGGACATTCGTCGCCGGTATTTCGGAATTATCCCCGGAACACTATCCGGTCCGTCTCTGGCTGGCAGTGGGGCCCCGGAAGACGACGACGCTCCTTGTATGGTATGTCAATTACTAAACAGCAGGAAGCAAGTCGCTGAAGATAGATTTGGAAGATATTAATAGTATAGAAGTCAATAAAAGAGTACGCAGATGCAGCAATCCTTAAACTTACAAATTGTGCTGGTGTTGAGAGATGTTTTTATTCATTCACTTCGCCGTGTATGAAATGACCTCACAACAAGTCTGCACTCCTACCCAGGCGCTATGTAGTGTACTATAACGGAACCTAGACCGGAATCTATCCACCACTGTATTGCTCGGCACATCAAACCCCGCGTGTGATGTGTGTATCCAGCAATTCCGATTACCTTAAATTTCGCCCCCTTGCGTTGTATTGCTACTTACGACTATCTAAATTCAGGTCAAGTAAGAATTTACCACGCCCCCAACTGCAAGTGGCTACTGACTTCTATGAATTAGACTTGATAATATATGCACTTTGTTGATCAGCTGCTTAACTCTCTTATCCCATGGGTACCTCAAGCCAAGAAAACAATAATGCTGGAATCACAGCTACTACTCGCCCTGTCAAACGGTATATAACAGGCCATGACCTCACGACTGGCGAAAGTATTTACATAAGTGCACCCGAACTATGCACTGCAGCTGTGCCTGGCTTTGGAATAGCATCTCGTTCTTATGCTACTTTGAAGCTGCTTGCAGAACTGGCGGATGACCATGACCTGAAGGCACACCTTTCACTTGACTCTCTCACTAGCTACACCCGGAGTACAGATTTTCTCGTTCCCTCATCACAGTTGAACCCCCAAACAGGACAAAACGAGCTGGGAGGAGCAAATGTGATAAATCTCGACATTGACCCCGATGCGGTGGGTCATTGGCATCGAACGGTGTCTTTGGATATCTCTACTTGTGTTATGGGAGAGGTATATCATGAACTTGATAGTGGCCAAAAGGTCCTATTGAAAGCTGGGGTAAGCGTTTTACGGTCCTTTCATTATACATCAACGGCCTTCCTTGTAAAAAGCCACTAACAGCCGTTCCTTGCAGGATCACATCATTCAGCGGGCAACTATGCACAGATGGATTAACGCTTCCAAGGAGCATCGTGCTCGGGTGATTGCAATTCTTCTTCCCTGCGCCCCTTTCAAAGTCAACGGTCAATACGTGACAGAGGAGCATAGGTTTGGATAATTGATGAAATATTGCAAGTCCAAGCCAGATTGCCCCTTTAATAAATTTGTTCAATACCCCGGACTTGTGTGACTAGTCTGGCATTACTGCCTTGTGAGGTTATCGCAACTAAAACTTATCAAATATACTGTGTTTAATAGCAGAGACAAGCGCATTGGCGTGATACATTTATGAAATATAATTGGGATTTTAAGTATGGCTCTTCCAATCCGTGTGATAATACCCGCCTGTAAAATGAGAACGCATCTGGAGTATATGAGCTGTTCTCTATTGCAATGCAACGTAACTACAATGACCAGGCATAAGGTGAGAGGATGGCCATGGGAATGACGCAAACTCAGATCCGACCGTACTTTTTTATCATACCTTTTATAGGTGGTGCGTTGGAGCCAAGATGGGCGATCACTTTGGTAAGGCGAGGTCGGCGTAGCATTACCTATGCTCAAACTTCTGAACCGCGCGCAGAATAGAACAGACCGAGAAGCGGGGATACGAGATCCGAAGACCGAAGACTACGTTAAAAAATTTAATCACTTCGGTCCGGCATTATAGTTCTTCTCTGTTCTGATCGGACCGAAACGAACACCCCTCTACGTTCGGGCCGAGCTTTTGGACTATAGTTAATATTATCTCAGGTGACTCTAAATTGAGCTATTTTAGCTAGAGAGTATCAGGCTTATACACTAAGAACTAGATTCTTCGTTTTATCACTTACATATAAAGCGTTTATATCTTGCCACTTCAATCAGCATTCCACATTTCATCATGACCGCGCCAGGAGGGAAGTATTTCATTCATGATCAGCTAGATGAGCAGCATCCCCATCATGAGTCGTTCAGCAGCTTATGGAAGACTCGCTGGGAATCCTCAGTACGTTGTCTGCTTACCTGTATAGCTGATGGATTAACAATCAGCAGGCGAAGAACATGACGTACCCATTTCTGTTCACAGACGACGTAGATTTTCAGCCCATCGTGGCGGAGCTAGCAAGGGTGAGTCAAATGTATCCATGAGCCGCTTGATTGTTGCTGCAACTTTTACTAAGGCTACATCAGCTTGACATGAAAGAACCATATGAGTGGCAGTCGTTTGCCTCGTATTTTGAGCCCCAGGCTTCTAAGCTATTTGAGACAGCTGTCGCTGCGGAGCAAACGGGGCAGCTGGAAAAGGCATCGGAATATTATCTCCGCGCTGCCAACGTGTGGTTTATCTCACGGTATCCGGCTTTGCTCTGCGATGCCCAGCGTAATGCCTGGGAGAGATCCAAGCAAGCGGCTATGAAGGGTTTGCAGTTGAGAGGGATACCTATTCAGGAACAGTTTGTTCCACACAAGCACGGCCTCGATGGCGAAGGCGGCAACGTCCCTATTTGGGTCTCATTGCCTGATGGTGCTTCTGAAAAAAACCCAGCTCCCATCGTTCTAGGCATGGGGGGCTTAGATTCTTGGCGGCCAGAGTTGTCCTGCTTCGCCGGACTATTTCGGCGTTGTGGAATCGGCATGGTGATTGCCGAGATCCCCGGAACTGGAGACTCCCCGGCCTTTGCAGATGACCCTCAAAGCCCTGATCGACAGTGGTCAAGTTTACTGGACTGGATCGAGGACCATAAGAGAATCGATAGCCGGAGAGTGGTAGGATGGGGCCTCTCAACGGGAGGATACTACGCCATTCGGGCTGCCTACACGCATCCCAAAAGCTTCTTGGGAATGGTCGCTCAGGGAGGTGCCGCCCATCATTCGTTTGATCCTGAATGGCTGGAGAACATTGATTTGCGAGAATTCGCTCACAGGTAAGGCGTGCTGCGCCTTGTCACTAGTATCTGCTGATCTAATTACCTACTGAAAGTGCTTGCGAGGCTTTTGCTTGGAAATGGGGGTTCAAAGGCGACACGGAAAAGTTCGTGAAAGAGGCTAGTGACAAATTCTCCTTGTTGAAGGATGGAACACTTGACAAGCCAGAATGCGCTCGCTTGTTGCTCATCAACGTATGCATACTGATATCCATCCTTTCTTGCTTGAAGAATAGTGCCAGTACTGAAATCGATGTTGCAGGGTATTGACGACAGTGTATTTCCAGTCGACGACAGCTATCTTTGTCTGGAGCATGGACCACCGAAAGAAGCTAGGTAAGCCTCCAATCTATCAATATCTTGGCCATGACACTCATTCGGGTAGGTTCTTAAAAACGAAGCTCATATGGGTGGCGAGGCGTCGTATATGACAGTGGTAAGATGGATCTTGACTGTGTTTGACAACAACGTGGATCCTGTTGAGGCAATGCGAGAACTGGATTATAGGCCCAAGTACTAATAGATAATAAGTAAGACTACTGCTTGTTTTCTGTCAAACCACCCGACCCAACTGGATCTATTTACAGTCTTCTCTTTACTCAACAACATCCCGGGTAATGACCCACAGCTTCTTTGTAAAGGGACCCTTGGAGACCCAGGTAATATGCATGCCTGATGTCAGGCCAATTGCATCTCCTGCCCTGAAACTATGCTTCTTTCCACTGTCCGTCTCCGTGACATCAACTTCGCCCTCAAGGAGAAGAATTGTTTCGTCACCAAGGACTCCAGTATAAGGTGTCGTTAAAGTCCCTTCATCATCCAGATCAGAAGCCGCAATTCCTTTTCCAGATCGCCACACTCCACTCAGCATGGATCCAGTCGATCCTCCATTACGAATGAAGTACAACTCGCCAGCCACGAGATCGCCTTCCTTGGGCTCAGTAAAATTGTAGTTGACCCAGTCGGGACTGTCACTGACGTTGCTAATTAGAAGATCAGTTGGCGGGTTGGTAGCAGCTTTGGTGCCATTCCAGATACACCAGTACTTCTTGAAAAAGGGAGCCTCGATCTGCCAGTACACCTCGAGTCCCTTGGGAGAGCTAATAATTGATCCAGGACCGACTTTGTATTTAGCCCCAGTCGAGACGACTGTCAAGGTGGCGGATCCGTCAATAACGCACGCGGTCTCGTCGCCAAGGGGAGACGAATAGGTGAGGCTGTGCGACCCATCGCTGTTGGCGCCTGGGGACGTGGCGCCTGTCCTCCAGAATCCTGATGAGAGGTTTCCAGAAGTCCCAAAAGCGCGGGCAGTGGTTACTTCGCCATGGACTTGTTTGCCCAGCTTAGGCTCTTCCCACTCAAAGCTTGTCCATGTGCTGGTGGGCGAAGCTTGTTTGCCACCGTGAACAACGTGAGTGGTCGGTTGAGCCATAATAATAGTAGGTGAGATAGATTGGTAAGATTGGGGTTTAGTTGGTAAGATTGATAGTCAAGTGAAGAATCGCCCTTTGAAAAAGGACATGTTCGAACCTATTTGTACTTGATCACGGCCATAGCCATGCTTTCAATACATGTGAGAGCCTGTTGGTTCTAGCCAGTATCCCATTTAGAACATCAAAGAGGTCAATGTGTCACCCTTGAGGGTGTGGTCGGTGACAACTTCGTCGTGTCTTTGGCACTATTCGTCGGATTTACGGCCATTGATGTCCTATCCTCAAATTCGGAAATAAGGTTGAGAGGGACATGGGGTTGATTGTGACGAGTCTCCGGTGAGGAGGGCAGGGCTGTGATACTACTTGTCCATTCCCCGACGGCCCGGGTCAGTGGGATAGTATATTAATGTTCCTTTTAGCAACTATAGCCAGGGTACGTAGATTCAGATTAATTCTTTTTCCCAAACTAGAAATTGTATTATTTGGTTATGACAAGATGCATGTCGTCGGCAATACAGCCAATGAAAACGAGCGGAAAACAAATACCCGGCATTGCCAGACAGCCAGGCAGCCGATATGTTCAGACCATTCCGCTTATGGAGTTGATCATTGAACGACCTCGGGACCTATCTCGGTGAGATGCATCGAGGCAATATTTATAGTAGGCCTTGTCTAGGCTTTATCCTGACACATAATTTCATATCTTATCACGTACCTATTCATACAGATTTCCATTCAATTTTCGAATATCAAGAAGAACAAGATGCCCATCTATCTGAGCATGCAACGCGTCCGCTTCTCGAGCCCAGACGCCTATGAGAAATTTAAGGTATATCCTGAGAATACATTACAATTCGCGAGGACTCACAGATTCAAGGTTTTATTCGCTGATACTCGCCGTCACCTCATGACCCTTCCTGGATTCTTGCATCTGACGTGGTGGGAGCATCCTGATGATCGAAGTTGGTACAATGAATGTAGCTTTTGGACCAGCCGAGGGGCTCTCTATGATTGGCATAAAAACACCTATCATAAATACTGCAAGTCATGGGCCGCCAATGGAGCAATTATGGAGGATATCATCAACAACTTTGAACTCGTCGGCACCCGTCTTATCCGAGTCTGCCCTGTATGCAATAAGGCAGAGGATAAGAAGTACAATTTGGCTGAGGAACAGGCAGTATTACGCGAGACATGCCCTCAGTGTGGATTCCATTTCCCGGTTCTTGAGGAAACTCCTTCAAGCTTTGCTGTCTTCAAGGATGTACCTGGCCTACCGATGAATGATAAGGAAGAAAAGAAGGAAGAGGCCAAGGTATAAGCTATAAGGAGAGGTTACGTTTGAAGACAGTAGAGATCATCTCACATAGCTGAATACAGAAAAACACCATGGAACTCAACCTTCAGGTACCTTCACAAGGTTCCGCCACCTATGTGTCTGCAATACATGTGCAGATTTGGGATCAATATGTCCGATGTATTGATATGTGCGCAGATTACCAATCGGCCTTGAGTCTTGTAGAGCAGAGGAGGATTCAAACCTTGGTAAATTAATACCTAGAGGCCTCTTTCTCTATAGCGGGAGTCGTCAGTAAGTCTACATAGTAATTCCATTCTTCCGCCCATACCCAGGTCCCTTCTTTGAACCCCCTTGTCACTATCTTGTTGATCATTTTAGAGATGCTTTCTTGGCCTTTAATGGCTCTTTCCGTAGAGGAGTCCACTCGGCATACGAATAAAGGCAAGGGCTTTTAGTCCCAACAGCCTTTTGCAACTCCATGTAACTGCCGGAGTGGTCGGAAAACTAGCCAATCATAATCAAGTTAATCCAATTCCTACGAGTACCATGACATCAGAGTCAGGCCACCTCCTCTCGCTGACATGATAGACCCGAGATTACAACTAGCTGGATGTCCCAAAGATGACTAGTTGCAAACTCAAAATCGGCCGTCAACTGACAATGCAAATGCCCTCAGAATCCTAGATGGATGGAGCGAATAAGAATCTGTGAATCTGTGCAAGCAGAATGTCAGCTAACACCCTTTGCGGGGTTTACCCCGCAGTCTCCAGGTTCTGGACCGCTGATACAGAACTGGAATCCGTTATCTTTACCATAGTAGCTGAGATACGGGGTTGCTGGCTTCGTCGTGTGCCAGTTCACCTTTGGTCACCATACCGAGAATCCCCCGAGATAGGATAACACGCTTGGAGGTGACACCTCCAGAGACCCCAATCCATCGGCTCTACTTGCGCTTCAGCCCAACGTTGGTCATATACCTCCTGATACGCCATGGTGCGATCGAAGACGCCGTCAGCTCGGAATTCCTCACATCAACAACCTGCTCAAGGGAGAGCTGCACCTCGATCTCGACTGGGATGTGCTACTTGTAAGAGACGACACGTGAGATGCGATGAGGCATATCCATCATGTGAGCCTTGCCATCGGTTACAGCTCCATTGCTACTATCCCCATCGCTCGCAACGAGCCCCCGGACCAGCGAAGCAACGGATACTACTTCCCTCCCCAAGCATATCGGGGGCTTCGTTAGAAGAGAACGATCATGCAGCTCAGTTTGACTCATTTTCGTGGTCCAATAGTAGAATGGCCACCGACATCGACGCCCTTTGCAGCAGTTGGGCAGGGGAGCTCGAGGCTTTTGGTAGCCCGAAGTCTTTGTTGTCGAGCATTAGCCGCCCAGATGGTAACTCTGATGTGATAACTGGTACTGGGGTGCCGATGATATCTGAGCTTTCGGACCCAGGAGCTTTCAATAATGCAGCACCTCTCTGGAGGGCGGCTCTTCCCAATCCGGATGTTTCAAGTACAATCTCGACACAAACAGACGAACACTTCCATCTCGACAGCTTGTTACTCACTTCTGGGCGGTCAGAGCATAAACACTCCTTAAATGTCTTTGGCAAGATTATGCAACCACCTGCGGCCATGTTGATGGGGGGCATCAAGAAGTGGCAACACCTGCAGCAGTACCTGGTGAATTTGGCGTCGCACAATGATGCCGTGATGAGTGCATTGTTAGGTCTTGATAAGCTCCTTGAGTGGGATAGTATTAGTGACTCGATAACTCTAAGACGTCATCTTCAAGACCACATACAGAATTCATTCAACACAACAACCTGCATGATTCAACAAGATGTTTCTCTAATTCAGTGCGGTAGTAGCTCCAAGATGGACGATTGGCTAGCTGCTATATTCCTCTTGGCGTGGATTCAGGTTCTCCGCGATCGTGTCGAGCACGACAGTGAGTCTCTATTTCCAACTGAACTTGCCGACATCATCATTACATGCTCTTACGACTGGAATTGGTATTCGAGACAACTTCTCTCATGGTTCAACTCCCTCGACAGCAAAGCCTCTCATCTGAGCGGACCAACTCTCTTGTCATCCAAAGCCCTCCAAGTCGTTTCTCAGTATCCCATTCAGATTATTAGCTGCGACTACGAAGAGTATAAATACAGAAGAGGATCGCTTGGCGATGACAAAGACTTCCAATTACTGTCTCAGAGTCCGCTGTCGGGAGTTTCTGAACATGGGGATAGTGGCATCGTCGTCCCTGCGAGGAGTTCGTGTGATGTGAAAGAGATCGTACTCCGAGCAATTTTGCAGCCAGCTGCCGAATGGTACTTGAAGACGCAAGCATATTGTCGTCAGATCAGCGCCCTTGATAAACATCACTGCAAGCGGTTTACCCCAGATGCCGAGATGAAGGTTGCTCTAGAGGGAAAGCAAATTCACAGCAAGCTCTGGGACTTGTGGGCGCAGTGTCCATCTGTTATATCTCTGTCCACAGCTGAACTGTCCATGTCAGTCGCTCCAGATGTTGCAACGAGACTACAGGAAGTCTCGAGCGTGTATCTGGCCAGCTTCTGGATACTATTTGTCTATCTCCACCGCGTCTGTTGGTGGCACCTTGAGCATACTGAAGCGGTGACAGGCGCATTGGAAAAGACGTGGGAACATATGAAGAACTCTTATGGAGAAGCGGACGATAAAAGTCAACAAAAGACAGTCCACCCTGCTCTTATGTGGCCGGTCTTCCTTTTCGGGACAGAATGCAAAGATGATGAGCACCGCAGTTGGGCCATAGAGCAACTGAAGGCCTTGGGGAGGGCGAGACCGGTGCTGAAGCCTCAGAGTCAGAACCTAGAGACATTACCAGCATTTCGTATCAGTCACGGAGCCACAAGGAATGCAAAAAGGGCAGCGCTTTTGCTTGAGGCCCTCACTCGAAAACAAGAGGAGACAAATTGCAGAGTTGATGATAGAGACCTGGCCATGAATATGTTTAATTGCTATTTCTCAATAGTATAATAATAAGCAATAAAAATTGCGCAGTGTGTTTATCTTCGTTCTGTATTGCTTACCTATTTTGAGCTATAATTAAGATGGAGGTAACTTTAGCTTTATATCCCAGTCTACCGCGTCCTCCATTCTCCTCTACCCTTCCACGAAAAGCTATGACGTATACGGAAGCACCCAGGAGACATATGCAACTCAGACGTGCACGATAAACTTTTGGCCTGAGACTCCAGCTTTCAACTTATCTAGTCCTTGCTGTATTTCACCAAGGCCCTTGCCAACAACAACCGGAGGAGGCTGTAGCTGAAAGCTACCTTGGCGGATAGCTTGGGGAAGATAGTCCTTCCATATATGGTTCAAAACCTTGCTTTCATCACTACTCAAAATCTCAAAAGCAAGTGCTATCGAATCGTTAATATACCAATTGGAATCTCAATAACTGACTGGGGCTGGCCTTACACATTGTCGGAATGAAGTTCTTCGACAGCTCGATCGTTGGTGGTACAACAAGACCGACTTTGTGGCTCCCAATTTGGTCGAGGATTTCATTGATAGGTTTCATGGATTCTGGTTCAGAAATGGCGTCAAAAATGCCGACAAGCTCACGACCTGACAGGACGGAAACAACATCTTGCACAATGGCCGGGCTCTTGTAGTCAAGGACGGTAGTCGCGCCAACGGATTTGACGAGGCTATGATTGAGCTCTGACGCAGTGCTTATCACCTCCAGACCAGAAGCGACAGCTAACTGAATAGCCGTAGAACCGACCGAAGATGATCCGCCCCAGACCAATAAGACCTTGCCACTGGGTTGAGGGCTCAGGCTCGGGAGCGGCAAGTTCAGGTGAGAACGGTGGTAAAGGTTCACAGCTGCCGTAGTAACAGCGAGGGGAGCTACAGCTGCCTCGTCGAAGCTCAAACTATCCGGAATCGGGCACACCAATGGGGCAAACAGAGTAGGATAGAGCTGGAAAGCGCCGAATGCTGGGTTGTTCACTCCCAGGCCAATGCAGTATCTGAATCATGATTAGCTTCGTGCTTTGTTTTTACACCGTGGGGTGAAGGAGTTGCTTATACCCCATAACACGTTGGCCCTTTTGGACATGAGTTACACCTTCGCCAATATCCTCAACATAACCTGCGACATCAGCACCAAGGATAAACGGGTAGGTCTTGATAAAGAAGTCCTGTTCTCTGTTTGGGATCATGTTAGATGAATGATGAGCTGTTTTCTCGACGACTAAGTGAGACTGACTGAATCTTCCATTCAACTGGATTCTGGAGTTGGGGTGACTGTTAGCAATGGGGTATTCCATTTCAAACGCTGAGGTTGACATCTTACCAGAGCATAGCTTTGGGCCTTGATGACAACTTCACCTGACTTCGGAGTCGGAAACGTAGCCGGGCCGACTTCCAGGGGATAGGACTTGGGACCCTTGATCCAAACAGCTCGATTAGTCGGCATTCTGTCTACTGCAGATGTCTCTTTGGGTCGTTCTGTTGATAAAACTAGAAGCCTTAGCTATATATAAAACCGTGGAGTCTTGAATGTGTAGGGTCTGCCTTTTATGTTAAGTAGGGACTTGGAGTTGTTATCCTCTGGAACTAGAAAGTAAACTAAGTTTTTAGAAATTATTCTTCTTTTAAGGGGCCTTTATAAATAAATAAGCTTTAACTTGTGGCTATTAAACTCGGACTCGGTGAAAATTGTTCGTTGACTTATATGAACGGGGACAACGGCTGATAGTTAGTTTTTAACTCGGACTTCGATCTTTACCGACATCCGTTCTTTACAGCGGAATAATTAAGTAAGAGTGGAAGCACGGACCGTCAGACATTATCCGTAGCAACTGGGCTAAAACACGGTAAAGCCATGTTCCTAGTTAATACTTACTAAGTCCGATTTTTCTTTCTTAATTCCGAAAACATACTACCACTTTCAGACTCTCCCCTCTCCCTCTTTCCGCGTCATTGACACATATCATACTGGTCTACTAGGATAAGAAACACACCCTTGCCTTTCGCTAAATTAACCAACAGCGAACACCTTTTACTCCTTCGCAGTGCCAGGCCTGGACTGATGCCATGACGAACCCGGATAATCTAACTTGCCGCTACTGTCGACGATCGTTTAGTCGTGAAGAACACGTTCAGCGACACGTTCGAAAGCATCTAGGCCTGCGCCCTTATTCATGCGCCGTCTGCTCTAGGCAATTTGCAAGAAGGTAAAGCTGCATCTAGATATCACTTAGCAAAGGCGCTATGGCTGATGTGATTGACAGAGATATACTAAAGCGACACCTCAACACTCATGGGCTGTCGACTGACCAAATCCAAGCTTTCTCCATTTCAAGTCTTGGCCATATTCCGCACGCATGTGCCAATTGCGCCAAGTCAAAGCAGAAATGTGATCGAGCTTCACCATGCGGCCGTTGTCGACAGAGAAAACTTCAGTGTGAGACACCGTCGGACAGTCACTGCGGGCCATCCGAGTCTGAGAATGTGGCTGTTGAACGGTTTCGTGTACCTTCAGGGCTGATCTCTGGATACGAAAGCGGGGTACATCCCGCTATGGAGACTCTGGGTTTGGGGGAAACGCAAGATATGAACCGACGTCGTTTTGAAGCCGGACCTTCACAAAATCCTACACCATCATCTGGGCTGCAAATTTCAGATATTATCATGGATAGTCCTGAAGCACCTCGTGCTCACTACCTGGGCTTCCCTGCTGATTCAAATGATGGAACAACTGAGTCGGAGTCCCAAGTTATGCCGGGGGCCTGCCGCGTATCTCATACTGATAATACGGCGCAGCGTGGGGCGGCTACTGAGGCCGAGTTCTCGGCGGTAACCGACGACCCAGCAAATTCGTGGTTCTACCCCTTCTCAGACTTGGACACTGAAGATTGGCTTCCACGACTTAGTCCGTGGGAGTATTCAGTTGATCCAAGGTTGGATACCCCGCCATGTGACGATTCAAGGCCTGGAACGACCAAGCCTCAGGCTCACCCTGGGGCGGATCACGTATCGGCTCCCCAAGTCGGCCTCGGCAGCCATTCCCTAACAGACTTACAAGAGTCCACAAACGCAGAAGGCTTGTCAACGGTGACCTCAACGGCACCCTACGGCATGGTAGGAAGATGTGCGAGAGCTTCTTCCCAACACCCGATATACTTTCCCAAGCTGCTTCTGAGCGACGTTGATACCATCGCCGCAGAGAATTACTATCATGTGCCTGCGCTGTCGGGAGAAACTTACCAGAGAATCCGATTCTTCTTTTGCAGCCTTCATAACACCTCCTCTTATTCCTCTGAAGCACAAGAATTTCCTGACATTGATGTACTGAACTCGTTCATGCAGCTTTATTTCGAATTTGTAAATGCACAATTTCCTGTCCTTCATCTTCCAACATTTCAACCATCTGCGAAGTCCTGGATGTTAGTTTTGGCAGTCGTGGCAGTTGGCTGTTCTCATTCCGCCATCAGAAACCAGCACGAATTCGCAGTTCCGTTTCGAGACTTACTGCGCCAAGCCCTGGTGGTAAAGGTCAGTCTTCCCTTGACCACGAACCTGACTTGAAGACACTCACCCATTTGCAGCTCCTAGAGGGACATTGTATTGATGGCGATCTGGTGTTTGGGCAAACAGTGCTTCTACATCAGCTATTAATGGTGTTTAGTGGCACTACTCGAGCAAGCCTGCAGTCACAAAGCATGAAAAGTATATTGGTAACAGTATTCCAGCCGTTCAATTCCGGCAATGGTTCACTTTTTCATAGAACCAGGACTCCCTCCTCTGCTGAGGGGAGCTGGGCGGAGTGGGTTGAGCATGAGTCGTGGAACAGGCTTATGTACTTTACTTGTTGTAAATTTCTGTAAGCCCCAGGACGAAACAACCTATCAATCACTGGTTCTTACCTTGTGGCTTGTAGACATAGAGTGCTTGCAGTATGTTGTCTGGGACCTCTCCCCAGTGATGTCAAGTCAAGACATTCGTTCCCCAATTCCGTCGGATGAAGCGAGATGGGACTCAGCTACAGCGGACCAGTGGGATCAGGAAACACAGCGACTGCATGGTAAGCAAAGCTACTCCGCGATTCAGAACCGAAACTAACTACCTAAAGATTCGGCCAGCGACCTTCCTCTTTTCGATCTACTCAACAAAAGCATCAAAGTACAAGAAACAATAGAAAGGCTACAAGGCTCCGCTCGTCTCGTTGCAATGACTTCAGTCTATGTGGAGGAGAAGAGACTATTGGAAGAAAGGCACTCTTGGCTTTTTTGTGGTTTACAATCTTCCGCGGCTGGGCAAGCTCAAAAATCCACTGGAACGTCAACATCAGACCAGATTATGAGACGGCAACTCGGCCAAAAGTTTGAGCTCTTCGAAGGCCAAGGCGACCCTTATGCTAACACCACCCCTTTGGCTTTAACTCACTTGAAGACCTACCATCTGCTATCGCTCTTAAGGCGTGTGCCATTAAGGCTTCTCTACATGTATTTCGGCTGGATGATGACCAGACGAGGGACTCAAACTGCCAAGGAAGAACTCTCACGGGTCATTATGAAAGATAAGCAGGGCGCCCGGGAGGCACTACGACACTCGGCGATTCTTTTCAGAATAATACGTACGCAGACTACGACGACATTCTTTGACCCTCACTCGCTGCTTATCGCCTCGCTTTACATACGAGTGTATGTGGAGCTGGGAGATACCCTACTGAAAGAGATCTTATCTAACGTCGGACCTTCGTCGTCAATCGGTCGGCCTCTCCGCATCGACCAGGATCTGGAGGCGGATTCGTTACCCCAGTGGATTAGACTAGGTACAAGGGTTCCCTTACATATTGCTGGCGTTGGGATCCTCGACGGAGTCGAAAGTCGTACGAGGGTTTTGAAGGAGGCAATACGCCTTCTGGGGCGGAGGACAGAATGGAAAGTGCTAAACATATCGACCGTCAAGGTTCTTCAGCAAGTAATAGATGGTATACCACCAACCATCGATGATTAGATTGCGGCTATAGGGATGATGTCTAATATAAGTAAGTAATTGATTGCTAAGTATTATAGAATAGCGTTTACTATGTTTTATGTTTCACTATATTATCTACTCTTAGTACTACTTTGACAGTCTACTGCCTCTGCTTTAAACACTCTGGGCTATTCATAGCACCAGCCTCTTACCTTTAGCAGTGTAAATCGCTCAATATAAACATTAAATTCTATCCTTCAAAGAGCGTTTTTTACTTGGGGACTATGCGACTGATAAGCTTGACAGTTACACTAACAGATAAGGTACTTAAAACAATAGGATAAAGCATTAGCTATACTCCCTTTACCCTCTAGGCGCCTTGAATCTACTACATGGATTTCAATGTCCCCCAAAACCTTGAAATCCATGCTTGAAGCATACCGCCTTTGTCTGGAGGAAGTTCTCGACCGAGTACATATGCATCTCGGATCCGATGCCAGACTGTTTCCAGCCTCCAACAGGCATGTCAAGTCCTTTAAGTATCTCGTCAGGAGCCATGTACTAACGGTGGAAAATTGGCCGGGGCTTACCTGTTAAGGAGCTCCACAGTTGACTCAAACGATTCTGGCCTCAAAAGCCTTGGCAAAACGCATAGCGCGGCCAAAGTTTGTCGTATATACGGATGCTGTAACCTCTAAGTTGGAAAGATGTACGATATAGGGTGATCTCACATATGACTTACCGTGAAGGCCGTACTGCGTGTTATTGGCGATCTTAATGGCTTCTTCCTCTGTCTTGAACGAATTGGCAATAACTACAGGGCCAAAGACTTCTTCTTGGAAGATTCGTGAATCTCTGCCAACATTCTTGAAGATAGTTGGGGGAGCAAAGGCACCCTATGTCAGAATTAGTAACTCACGTCGCTCTACTTAGAGTCTGTCACTTTGGCCAAAAGATATCACACACATTGCCCTCTGGCACCTGTCCAGTATAGACAAGTTTACCAGCCTGCTTCCCCTCATTAATTAACTCCAAGACATTCCTCTGCTGTTGTTTGTCGCCCTGAGGACCTTGGAAGGTAGGTTTGTCAGTTGGGTCACCTATCTTTCGAGAACTCATCAACTTGATGAGCTTTTCAAGGTAGGTGTCAATGATAAATTCTTCAATCAAGATTCGGCTATTTCCTTGGCAATGCTGGCCAGAGTTAACATGAATGGAGATCTCAGTCCTAAGGTAGCAGTTAGATGGCCCGCGAAGGTGGCTATAAAAAATGGTGCAGGAGGTTCACGTACGCGGCTACAGCAGTATCAAGATCTGCATCGGCGAATATAACTGCAGGCGACTTGCCGCCAAGTTCCAGGGTCACATTCTTCAGGTTGGAGGCCGCAGCTGCCTGGGCAACCTTCTTTCCGGTCGCCACGGAGCCGGTGACGGAAATCTTCCCAATCCTCATGTTCCGGGCAAGTAGATCGCCGGTTCTTCCGTCGCCAGAAATAACATTAACGAGACCGGCGGAGAAACCGGCCTCTTTAATGAGCTCGGCTACTTTCAAGACCTGTCGTGATACGATTGTTAGCTATCATACTGGGAAAAAGCTGCTGGAAAGTATAAAGATGTATACATACCGCAGGCGGAGCCTTCTCACTGGACTTGACGATGATGGCATTTCCAGCCACGAGCGCCGGCGCGACCTTCATGGCAAACATGATCAAAGAGACATTCCAGGGGATGATGGCAGCAACCACACCATAAGGCTGCTTCAGGGTTAAGTTAATCATGCCCGGAGTGTTGAGGCTAGACTTCCCATGGATTTGGAGCTCCATGTTGGCATACATCCTAAAGAGAGAGGCACAGGCCCAGTTATCGAAAGCAAAGTTGCCGTAGGGCCTAACAGCGTCTAAGTAAGCCATGCTTCTGATTTCCGGCCTTTGGACATGGGACAAGACACTTACTTTCCCATTGACATTGCTTCAAGTTCATGAAGTTCATCGCGGTGCTGCAAAATGAGATTGGCTAGCCGGTTGTAAAGCTTTGCCCTTTGTTCGAAAGAGATCTTCTGCCAGATAGGATACGCCTCGCGAGCAGCATCGAGGGCAGAATCTATATCCCTTTCATTGGCTTGGGAAACAACAGCAACTTGCTCCCCAGTCACAGGACTATAAAGGGGGAGGGTTTGCCCGCATGTTGCAGGAACAAGCTAATAGTGACTTTGGTTAACGAACAAAGGAACAAAACGGGGCAGAGACTATGGTGTGGCAAGAGGGATGACGAACCTCATTGTTAATGAATAAATTAGCGTCGAGTAGTTTGCTCATGGTTTCAAATCGAGGCAAGGAAACAATGTCTAAAGTTTTCAAAGGTATATACTAAAGGATATGAGACGATCGCGTAAATTAACCACACTTTACCATGAATATGGCTTAAATTGGCCTATGCGAATTAAACATGCCTTTTATGTCTTTTATCGCCAGATCTCGCTTCTCATTTCAGGCGCATCCCCAGTTCCTACTGCTACATGGCATCCCTTTGTCGTTTACTCCGAGCCATTCTTGCGCGTCCCCTCACGGCCCGGCTCCATACCATTTCATCGGCTCCTCATCTACAGATCTAACGCGAGTGATTTCAAGGCCCAAGTTCGGGGTCCCCCGCCTCCGCATATTCTTATTGGTGCCCACGATGTCGGAACCATAGTTTATTTTGTTGCATCTTGCTCCAGTTTCAACTGCAGCGTCCGATGAGCCTGTCCGATGCGACCTGCAGAGCATCCAACCATCCGAACCTCTGATACCGATCCTTGTATGTTCATGTACGGGAGAGTGGAGGGTTGTGCTGCATTCTCTGGATTTCTACCTAGTTATAAAAAGATCCTCCGAGGAGTGTTATTAACTGACTGACGCTTGGCAAGTAATCACTTATTATCGAGCGCAAGACAATATGACAGACAACGACGCAACTCGCTCGGCTGATGACTGCTACAAAGGTCGTGCAGCTGTTCTCAAAGGCTCCTATAGCGAGCCTTATTTGATTGAGAGCAGAACCATTGCGGGGGATGTAGGCCCCCTCGATGTGCTGGTTCACATCTACTACAGCGGAGTCTGTCACGGAGATCTGCATTCCCGCGACGGTGGACCCCCTGCGCCTTCACAGCCACTTCGGCCGCTTGTGGGAGGTCATGAAGGAGTTGGTGTAGTCGTCGAACTAGGCATTGCAGCAGGAGAAGTTAGCAACATCAAAGTCGGGGATGTTGCTGGACTAGGATGGCGCCATTCCTCCTGTGGCAAGTGTAGACTCTGTCTTGAGGGTAATGAGAACTCTTGCGCGGATCAGGTCGTTAATGGATTGCAAACTGATGGGACATTCAGAGGTACGTTAGAAGCAGGCTCGTAGTTGTATGATGTCAGAAGCTGACCCTCATCAACGGCAGAATACCTTGTTGCGCCAGCACAGCACGTCCTTCGCATTCCTGACGGCCTCGACCCTGCATCAGCTGCACCCATACTGTGCGGCGGGGGAGCCACTGTAGCTGCCCTTCGCAGAGGAGAAGTTTCCGTAGGTAAATGGGCCGCTATTAGTGGCACCGCTGGTGGCCTAGGTCATCTCGCCATTCAGTATGCAAAAGCCATGGGTGCTAACGTGGTCACTATCGACGGCCCTGAGCCTGAGAAAAGGGAGTTCTGTCTCAACCTCAGTGCAGACAGCTACGTCGATTTCACCAACGGTGATGTAGCCTTAGAGGTTTTGAAAGTCTCCAGCGGAGGAGTTCACACGACTCACATCATGAATTCTCATCCCTCATCATATTTGTAAGTCAAAACAACCGCCAGAAAATGATGTGTCGGCTTTAGCCTGCTCTACAAACCAACCTTTGCTGACTCTTAGTACGACAGTAGCAATGCATTTGCGTATTCCAGGCCTCGTGGCAATGTCGTCGCGCTTGCACCTGCCAAACTTGAGTAAGTAGACTTTTGCAATCCCACACCCCCGATTCCTTCCTTACTAACCCGGCCGTATCCAGTTTTCACACTGGGTTGCTGTTCATGCGCGGGATTTCGCTACATGCGCAAACCAACGGCCGGAGGATAGACATGTTGGACGCTTTAGAGATCGCTGCGGCAGGCAAAGTCAGGGTTGTTACAGAGGTATTGAAGTTGGACGAAGTAAACGTCGCTCTGGATAGAATCAAGATGGCACAAGTGAAGGGGAGACTGGTCCTGTCGATTTCTTAATAATAAACATGCCTGCTAGCACGGCTTCTCTACATTTTATGCTTCACGTGGATTCCAGTGCTTAGTTGCGAATGCCTTTATCCCTGATCCGGTATATTTTGATTCACAGGGACTGTCCTGCGCCAAAATTGATAGCAAATCCAACTTACGCCGTGTTCATTCCTTCTTAAACGCCGCAACATATTCTAAACCATGAGGTGAGGTGAGATGAGATGAGATCTCTTGCAATACTGGAGTGATAATGGCCCCCAACACTTGATCAAAGCTAAGATAGTATTAGAAAGATATGAGTAGTGTAAGCTGATTCCTAGGTCGTATGATGCCTTGGGAAGCTCGGCAACGCCCGCCATGCGATCAGTCCCCTCACATCCAGACTAATGGTCATGCACCGCACCCCCTCTTCTATTTACTTACCTAGGCAACCCCGGCTACGTGCCTCCTCCATTCCGCTTCCCTTGATTACTCCTCCTAAGTCCTGCCTCTTCGGGGCCGCCTCCACCCCCGATCGGGACCCAGATCCTCTAGATGTCCACTTGCCGGCTCCTCATGAAGGTTAATGATAGGGGAATGCGGTATTATCTTTCGGCTGAGACATTTTATGTATATAGCAGCCGTGGCATAGACATTAAAAGAATTAAAATAAAATAAAATAAGTTCTACTTTAAAAAAAGCTAAGAATTAAGGGCTTTAAGAGGTAAATATAATATTAAGCTATTATTATAAGGCAAAAAGAACCTATTTATAAGATATAAGAAAGATAACTATAAGGAAAAGTTAAAATATAATTAATTAAAAAAATATAAATATATAAAGAGTAATTAAATTATTAAGAAGTAATAATTAAGAAAGTGTTATATAATTAAGGGTGTAATATTATAAGACTTATAATAAGACTAGGTATAATATAAAAACCTATTAAGAAAGGTACTTAGGCCTTAAGAGAAGAGTATAATAATTAAATTTAATTAATTAAATAGTTTATAGTATTTTTATTATAATTTAATTTATAAAGGTTAAGATTTTAATTAACTTACTTATTTAACTAACCTACTTAGTATATATATTATATATATTTAAATTAAATAAATTAAATAAATTAAATAAATTAAATAAATTAAATAAATTAAATAAATTAAATAAATTAAATAAATTAAATAAATTAAATAAATTAAATAAATTAAATAAATTAAATAAATTAAATAAATTAAATAAATTAAATAAATTAAATAAATTAAATAAATTAAATAAATTAAATAAATTAAATAAATTAAATAAATTAAATAAATTAAATAAATTAAATAAATTAAATAAATTAAATAAATAAGTAATATTATATAATAAGTATATTAAATCCCCTAGAGATACTAATAGCTCTAACTAATAAATAATAACTTAACCTATAAAGGCAAGACTATAGCGCCATTCATGTGGGGCCAAATAAAGAAAATCCCGCATATGCGATGTGTTTCCCAGTCCCTCCTCTTTCTAACATAGCAACGATGTCTTTATATGAGTATTCTAAGCTAGTCGACGACGACATTCGACTTCTCACATTGCTGCCTGGCCAACCTGAGTCTGACCTCAAAGTCATAATTCATCATGCGCCACTCAGAGCCACGAGGGAGAAGTCTCATCATCGCATGCCCTTAGATGACCTGCAGAAAGGCTTGCCATTCAGTTGGGTAGCGGAAGAAACCGCTGACGATCGATGCCTCTTATGGAACGAAAAGTTGCAAACCTCTTCGTGGGCTCACCCTGATGGCAGTGTTACTCGATCCCTGCACGGCTCTCATGCAGACGATGTAACATCTTCCCCGCTATATGAAGCTCTATCATACACTTGGGGCAGTGCGGATAAGCCCCAAACTGTCCAGGTTCTATCCCAAGGTGACCTATGTGAAATCAGGACTCTCTGTATTAGGGGAAATCTTGCCAGCGCCCTCAATCATCTACGATATCCTGGTAAGGCCCGGACACTGTGGGCTGACGCAATTTGCATAAACCAAAACGACATTCCTGAAAAGAATATTCAGGTTCCTCGTATGGCCGATATCTTCCGCTCGGCAGTCCGTGTCGTGATCTGGTTGGGGCTAGAATCGGACAATAGCACGATTGCGTTATCGACGCTAGACTATTTGGCCGCACAGGTCGAGATTACCAAGGCAAGCTGGGTTCGACCTTCGCCTGGATGCGTCCACCAAGACTGGTTTCATTCGCTCACTGATATGCCATATGACGAGAGCACTTGGCAGGCTATTGCAGACTTGGCCAACCGTCCATATTTCAGTCGACTATGGGTTGTGCAAGAGATCCATCTCTCCAACCACAATGCAGTCGTGCAATGCGGACTATTTCAGATGACATGGCAACGATTCCGCAGGGCAATTGTCTGCCTCATCTGGAAGAGACATGTCCCTCGCTGTATTTCTTCAAGCAAGCTCCCAATGCTTGGCACATTCTGCTATAACTTTGAAGGCTTAAACTTCGCCACCTTGCTCCAGATGGTCACACATCTAGAGTGCTTCGACCCTCATGATAAGGTATATGGGCTCCTTGGACTCGCTGCATCTAGCCTGCTGCCTCACATTCGGCCTGAGTATGCTCTGCCCGTGGCAAAGGTCTATCGAAGTCTGTTTCTAGGCTTGATGGACCAATTGAAGCGGCTACATTTCGAGTTCTGTAGCTTGCGAACAAGTCGGCCTAGACAACTTCCTTCGTGGGTTCCCGATTTTTCTAGCAACCTGGGCGAGTTGTTATCCCGAGCGGCGGGGTTGGTATCTGGGATGTCTCGTGCCGAGGCAACTTATCGTGCCCCTGACGTTCTTGAAGTGTGTGGCATTCAGATAGCCACGGTGCAAAGCAACAAAGGGACGTGCCCAGCTGACATAACTAAGCGACTGACAGCACTTCAAACTTGGAAGCCAGATAACTTGATGACAGGGATATACCCTACAGGGGAGAGCATTTTGGACGCGTTTATCACCACTCTCGTCCAGGGTAAACTTAGGGATCGGTTCCCCGCTATAATCACTTGGTCCTCCCTTCAGGAACTTAAAAGTAAACTGAAGGAACTTCTGGCGAGCTCTATGGATCTGTCTCACGATAATATCGATGTTTCCAGTTATGCCCATGAACTTCGGTTTCTTTCCAAACAGGCCTTTATTATTTGCAAAACAGGGTATTTTGGTGTTGGTCATAAGGACACAAAACCTGGTAAGCAAGGCCTAAAAGTAGCCTGACTGTGTATTCTGGAAACTAAACAATTGTAGGTGATATTATATGTGCCTTTCTTGGTTGCAAAGTATTAGTTATTCTTCGTCCGTGGACAGGCGGGTGTGTTCAAGTTGTTGGTAGTTGCTATCTTCATGGGTTCACTAGCGTGGAGGCCTTCCTTGGCCCTCTCCCAGCCCCATGGGTTATGCAGTATAAGCCTGACTCCTGCGGAGTCCAAACCCCCTATTTCTTTAACAAAGACACGAAGGAAGCGGTCCAGCAAGATCCTAGGTTAGGCGAGCTACCCGTAGGGTGGGAAGCCATTCAAAAAGATAGGACAAAGCATGACCCCCAATTCTTTTCGTTGTTCCGAAACAACTTGACTGGAGAGATTATGAACTCCGATCCTCGTATGCTTCCAGAAGCTTTGCGTGATCGAGGGGTTAGATTACAGTTATTTAAATTAGTCTGAGACTTACAGTAGGAGTTGAGAGTATTATTATCACACAAATCAGTATCAAATTAATTTCTCTTCATCATCTGGAATCTACATTATCAAAGTATTATAATGTATTATTATTGTATGTTAATAGTCTGCTCTATTATTCATTGACAGACCACCTCTCAGGAGTCCATGGTGGTGGATGAGGTAATGGCATAGTATCCTGCGTCTTTGAAACGGTTAGCAGATGCAAACGCGTAGCTGAATACATACTCTTTCTTTTATATGCTTGCTACCAATTAGATTCTTGCGAAAAATGAGAGATGGTTGATGTTTTGATAACACGAGGTGGACTTGTTGGCATTTGCGCCGGTGGGGGTTACGCAGTTGGCGCCGCCAAGGGTGACCATCGCTTCAAGGCTGTCTCTATTGTCAGCGCGGTCAACATTGGGGATGGTGCTTGTCTCGGCTGTACGGGAATGAAAAGGCAGACGAGAAGGCCGCCGCTCTTGACCAAGTTGCGCAAGCCGTTCAAGCGGAGGCCGCTGGAAACGAGCCTGTCGCCGCCCCTTATGCTCCGCCGACCCTCGATGATAACACCCCTTACGATCTTAAAGAGGCTTATGAGTATTACTTGACCGCTCGTGGCCAGCATCCCAATGCTCAAAACAAGATGTTGCTCCGATCTACCGGTCTCGTCATAAACTTTGATGCTTGGCTAATTGCCGATATTTTCCTGACTCAGCCCCTCCTGATTGTCGTGGGCGAAAAAGCCGAGAGCAGATGGCATTCGGAAAAGATTTACAAGATCCTCGATGGCAAGAACAAGGCGTTGAAGAAGGTAGTTGTACCCAATGCACGCCACATGGACTTCTACGATAAGGAGGACTACATCAACCCTGCGATCGAGAAGATAGTCAATCACCTCAGCCCCAACAATTAGTATATCCAGTAAATAGGAGTTCTACATGGTGTCTAGCAGTTAGAATCATATGATAGGAGAATGGAAAATTCATAAACCGGCAGAAATAAATTTCCTATGCGGTCTAACACGAGCATTGGGCTCTTAGTTGAGCCCGTCATACGGCAACGAACCGTCCAGAGGCATCTCGGTTGCAATCCATAACATAGGTATGAGTTCCGCTGGTGTCGAACGCGTTGGCGCCGCAGGGGTATTGTGTCCCACCTCTGGCTGTCAGCAATATAGAGAGTTGCTTCGAACAGTGATACTCCCGTCCCCAGTTTCCCCAAAACACTGGTTGAAGACCTCTATCCCGGGGCCGCCATGAATACTATCGATCCACATGACTCGCCTCAGATTATTCTGTACTTCGAACCACGTCCTCCCTAGGTTGTCTCGAATCAGAGGGCGCAGTCTTTGAGGAAGCCAGGTCTGATCAGGGTCGTGGAACACAGACGTCGCCCCCACCATCAAGGCCCAGGCGAAGAGATAGCTCTCTCCAGCCGTGGTGGGCGTGAAGGCCAGACAAGCTTGTCGGAGTTGGTTGGCCAGATGCGGGTACTCGAATTTGACACCAGGGAAACTCCAGAAGACGGTTGTCAAGAAAGCGAGAAGTGACAACCGGAGAAGCTCTGGGAGAACATTGTTATCATTAAATTCGAGCAGAAGCAGCCGGGATTGAATCGATGTCATGAGCTCCTCGAGAGACATCTCCCGTATCTTTTGACCGGAATTGTGGCTATCATTGATGAGCTGTGAGAGGCCCTGGACATCCTTGAAGATGCTGTAGAGCCTCCTTCCTAAAGCTTGTACCACACAGCGCGAGCGGGAGAAGCAGGACGCGTCCGATGGCTTGAGCCGGGTGAGTTCAGGTGAACTGTCGAAAGCTGACTCGAAAGATGTATTATCTTGGTGAAAGACTGGATTCGCGCCGGTACAGATGCTGTAGACTAAACCAGTTCTTCAGGCGTTTGTAGTCAGCGACTTTGGCCGGATTATGATGAGCTGAAATTGGAAGGGAGAATTAAGACTTACCGGTAAAGTTTGGCTTGAAGCTGAGGCTTATTTGCAAACGATTCTATGCCACCGCGCAGGCCAACAATTTGCTTGAGACCCATGACGTGCATGTGTGCGGACTCTACGTCTCCAAAGCACTCCGCGATCAAGGCCATCCCCATGACGACAGTGATTGTCGAGTCGGTCAGTGCAGTTGTCGGATCAGCCAGTTGCTTATTGAGCTCGTGAATCGTCCTATATGAGTGGAATTCCGTTCTCTTACTCTTCTGACCTTTCAAACTATCGTAAAAAAAAGACGTCGTATAAAGGATGGAGTGTAGGTAGGCCAAGTCGAGCTGGGTCCAGTGAAACCAGTATGGATTGGTAGCGTCAGAGCGGGAGTACCTCCCAATCGGGTACATTGTATCTTTCAAGTACGAAAAGTCTGGAAGACAGAAGGCGTCAGGGGCAGGGCTTACTTATGCTTGAAGGGAAGAGACGTACATGTGCATAGCAAGCTGCGCGAACTACTATCGATGTCTTCAGGGAACTTGATGAAAGTGAAGACGTTGGCGGCACGGGGGACCATGCCTGGATGTCTGATTCGGGCCAGAGCATCCACGTCAGAGTTGAGCAACTCATGTCGTGTCCGAGCTCCGTGGGACTCTTCGGATGAATCATTGCCTCCTGCAGCATGCTGCGACCGTTGGCTTTCTACAGCGGTAGCAGGGACACGGCCCTTCAATCGATCAGGAGGAGTTCGTGTACGAGTATTCTTCCCCCGCATGACATGACTCCGTATGAGCTTACGGTCTCCAGCAGCCGGCTGACCATGGGCGTCCGCAGTCACAAAAACAAACCCCTTACCCGCCTGTGGCCCCGTCGGCATCGTTCCGTTGTAATGTACCCCATTCATGTACAAGGCGGCACCTTTGGACGGGGACAACATTGACCCAGGCATGCGGTTGCAAGGCTGTTTGCTGGGAAGAAGTTTACTAAGGTCCTGGTACCACTCAGATGGAAGCTGAACCACTGGTATCTGCCTAGGTGGGGATTGCAAGCAAGTTCCTGTCCGTACGTAGAACGTAGATCGTGCCAAGTATCGGCATGAAAAATGGCAGATGAAATGGATGTCGGCACCTTCCGCTGATTGGCGTCCGAATTAGGGAAACAATTGAAGGAGGTAAGTTGCAGACACAAAGTCAGAGCCCGACAAAGATCCTTGCTCGGATATTCGGCCCGGACATAAGGTACGGGAACCCGAAACAACGCCACACGCAATTTATAACAGGGCCTGCAAGATTGAGATTGTTTTCCTTTTGTGGTCCTAGCGTAAACTCTAACCCACTACGGGTTTGTTTCTAGTCCTCCCTCTACCCTGCAAAACTACGTAAGGGTCGTTTTTTCAGCAAGGCTCTCAGACGCCACTGTTCGTACTCGAAACTTTCAAGTACTACTCTCTGGTCCGCCTACACAAAACCACTTCTGTTTATTATGGTGAGGTGGTATAAATAAGTCAGTGTGACGAGCCAGTCGAGGGACAGGCGATTCAACAGCGCGGAAGACGCTAGTTGCCTATCAATAACCTGCTACCGGGTTTTTCTTTTACTTAGGATATATAAGAGTGACCTGGGCTAGGTTCTAGAAGGCCAGAGATTAATCTAATCATTGTTACACCCCTATCTTTAAAGACATCTATGGCGCCAACCCGGCGCATACCCTGTATATCCCCAGCTACCAAGCAGCCTCCTTCACTCTTTCCATTCCAGGCTATCACAGGCAACCCCGCATTGCGGGAGCCCCCTGACTGACCTATTCGATTTGGGACAATTTACTGGCGAAATTATGCTCATCGGGTGCCTAAATGACGAGGAATCCTACTGCTTAGATGATTGTTGTTAGAAGGAGGGTAGTACCGTTGAGCCAAGTACAGAGGCGAGAACCCTTCTATTGAATTAAAGGCTTATTATAGTACATGTCCCCGCTCCTACGACTGCCTACAAGGTTACGAGCTACCTAACAGAGGATTCAAACTTCTGCTGCAGTACCTTATTCGTCGTTCTACTCATGGGCTTTTCACAAGTTACTTTTAAAGTATTGCAGGGGCGGAGGATCTGTTGGCAGATTAAGGGCGCACTTCAGAAACGAGAGAAGGCAAACATTTCAGGGTGCTTTACGAGGAGGAGCCTGCTTAGGGCATGACACCGTTAATTTACATCTACAAACGAGTCTATAAACATATCTTCGCAAGCGGAAGGTCTGTCGCAGCCTGCAACTTAGCTCTCTGTGCGCTCCTGAGAGGGGCAAGGACTTCGGAGTTGTCGTCAGTATGCCACACCCCCAGTCAAGCGCTCAACGTTCTGTCGACCGTCTAGCCGAAACTAAACTCTGCTTGGCCAGTAACTAATCTATTTGATACATTGGTCATCCGTGGAATTAACGGATAATCCGTCATATCTGATAAGACTGCTGCCTTGCGGAGCGAGGTTTGCTCTGCCAGTGGTCAAGTTCTTTTCGACGGTGAAGAGCGTTTGATAGCTTTGAGTTGCACCGTTAGCACTACTGTGTTTGTCATGGACGTGTTAACAGGGTCTTCAGGCTTCTTACTATGTTGTGGAGCAGCTTGCGTTGGCGGAGAGAGTTATCTGCAAGACCCCAGTGACCTCGAACGACTTATTTGTCGGTGTCTCTGAAGCGACAACGGTAATGTTGGGGAAGTGCTGTTAGTTCGACGTCAGCTGACAAGATCCGCGGCTCTCCGTGAGCGTGAAACAAACATAATGGTACACACATTCCATTGGATGGATCTGTCAGCGGGCAGAATTGCTCCTCGGGCTGCTAGGATGGCCTCTCCGCCCGTGAAATTAGATCCCCCAAGGATCAAGGCGCCGCCGGGCGCAAAGAAGCTGGTGATACTGTCGGTTGTGGTCGGATCTTCAAAGGCTCCAAGTAATCTACGCAAGGCAAATGTTAGTTTTGATAGGGATGTCTGTTGTCATTTGACGTACTCTCTGTACCACAGTTTGAACTCTCGGTCAATACCGCAGGTTGGTGCATAATCTGTCATTTTGATCGCGCGGGCCGTTCCTAGGATGAGGCCGAGAGGGAAAATGGCAGAACACTTCATTATAACTGGATTCAATGGACGAAAGAAGCTGCAATTTTGTAATGATGGTTTTTTACGGTGACTTTGACGTAATCACCGCCTTTATATAAGGCTCGAATACAGACCGTCAGTGGCATAAGACCACTTGTCGGACAAGCAAAAGATTCCGGTAGTTTCGCCAACCTATCTCCCTGCACCCTCAGTCACTAGAGACACGTCGTTGTTGGTCAGCATCAAGGAGGGCAATGGTACTCAGTTCGGCAAAGTGATGTTGTAGGGTTAATCAAAAAATGCACCGGCGTTAGCGATGATGGTCTTGGCTTCGAAGCTTTCTGTCGCGGATTTATTCTGTTGTTGTGAGGACTGTTGAGGTGGCCAAGGTGCTAGCAAATACTTGGCCAAGCTGGGAAACAGTTAAGCTGGCCCCCTGTTGAATGTGGCGTCAGTCCTTGCGTCTTGCCGTTTTAGGGAAACAATCAACTGGCTTATGAAGCAATGCCGTGACTTAAAACACTAGTGGTTGGTAGAGTTTCCGGATTGTTTGCCTGATGGGGGCATCCGGCGCAAGCTAAGGCAAACAAAATTAGACTAACCCATTCCAGACACAGAAACACTCCTCAGCGCACGTTGTTCGTCCTTAATAGTGAAACGAGTCAGGCGCAACAGCTTCTGCCAATCTTATCGACGTGCATCGGTAATAGACCCAAGAGCCAAAAGCATCATTCTACCAAGTTACGACAGTAGTCTATGATATTTTTCGCCTTGCAAATATCGAACAGGGGGCCGGTTTGCAGGGTTTCCGAGGTATCTAACGTCTCAGCCTCTTGTACTGAAAAGTATCTTGCAGTTATATAAATCTCGCAATTTTGTGTGTCTTTCCAGTACAACTTGATCAATCTGTTTCCTTGGTAGTAAGGCCACCAAGTAAGTCACTGCAAGGGACGAAACAGTCTGGAGTACTCTTTGATACTCTCTTTATTACAAGAACATGTTGGACGCTCAGAGCCCGGGTATCTTCGTTGATTTTGTTTAACTTTAACGAAGCTGTGGCAGAGCGCCAACAGCGGTGTTTGCCCTGCGGGCCCTTGGTGGTAATAGCCGAGACTGAGGGCGCCAGGTAAAGGTTGAAACACCAATAAGACATGGAAAAGGGCGAGGGGGGAGCATGTCACACATGTCGTCGAAATGACGAACATACCCGAACCGAGTGAGCAACGAATTTGAATAGAAGGAACTAGTACAATGGTTCACCACTGCAGTTGGAACGGTAAAGGAGTTGGGAAGGACAAATTGTGGGCAATGCTACGGCCAGCTATCTCAGGTTGTACTAGAACAAGCAGTAAGGGCCCCCCTTCAACCATGTTGAGCACGATCGTGTCTGCAGACCTCAGCTTCTCCACTCAATCCAGTAGTCTCTCAGAACGATGTGTTCGAAGACTTCTCTGCCCACTTGTCCAACAGCTCCAGCGTGTCGTTGCACTTCTTCCGGATTGTGTCAAGAGCGTCATCGCCCAAGGCCAAGCTGACTGGGAAATCTTCTCCGGCCGTATGGTACTTAACCACGTCTAAGATGCGCGCCACACCCTTGGCAGGATCGCCGGGTTGCTGTTGATGGATTCCCTTCACCTGTGGGTACAGGTTGTCCACGAGAGGCTTGTACTCATCGATCTTAGTATCAATGTAGACTGCCTTCTTCTCATTGAGGAACTCAGTTCGGAAGTACCCGGGCTCGACAAGGAGCGTCCTGATTCCGAGTGGTTTTGTTTCCAAATTCAAACTCTCCACCGCGGCTAGGGCAATAGGTCAGTCTGTTGCTGCATTTGAGCGTGACGAAGGTGGAACCAACCTCGAAGCGCCGCCTTGGAGCTGCAGTACGCCCCCACTGCTGGTAGCCCTCCCCACGCCGCAATCGACCCCATGAACACAAAATTTCCAGCCTTCTTAGACCGAAAGTGTGGCAGGAAAGCTCGTGCAACACCAAGAGGGCCGAACACATGAGTTTGAAAAACGTTTTTCCAGTTCTCAAGGCTAGCGACAGTTAGACACCTCGAGATGTTGGGGACATGGACTCATCAAACCTATCGTCCTCAATGGTGCTGAAGTGTGGGTATCCGGCATTGTTCACTACAACGTCCACACCGCCATAGATACCAATGGCCGTCTCCGCCAGTTGGTCAAAGTCGGATTGGCTAGCGGTCAAGTCTAGCTTTAGAACCGATGCTCCCGCCTTTTGGAAATGTTCGATGCTGGTGGGGTTGCGCGCCGTAGCAATGACCTTGTCTCCCGCAGCGAGAAGCGCCTTCACGAATTCGGCACCGAATCCAGTGGAACTTCCGGTGATCAGCCAGACGAGAGGAGCCATGGTTTGTTAGGTGAGGATGCGAGCTTGTGAGTGCAACGGTCCTCTATAGAACCGGGTGAGTTTGAGGGTCTACGAACTTGTGAGTATTTATGGTTTTTGACGAGTCAACCAATCTGCCCTAACTAATAAGCCATGCGCTTTTGTGCTAAGAGTACTAGACTTAGATTTCGGGAAAGTGCTTATAAATCAGCAGGTCACGGGGAAACGACGGCTTTCTTCAAATTTAGACTGCCGCTATGACATTAGGACGATGGGGGGTGTCGATAAATTTCAACTTTCTTTGTTCACGCACGGTTCTAAACCACAGCCTATGGAGGTGGCATTAGGTCTTCCTCCAATGCCATCCGCACTACTACAAACTCGAACTAAAAGATCCGGGTGGGTACACGGCCATGGATAGAGCTGGCGGTGTGCACACAATAATACATCAAAGGGGTAATGGTACAAAGGTATGCGAGAAGATTCCACTCTGGCCATTTGCTTTCTCTTGTATAGACTGCCGCCCTTTGAGTAGGAAACGCTGCTGAAGGATTGTTTGATGTTGAGATACCCTGTGCCATGGATGGGCCAAGTGCACGAAGTTGACACCTCGGGGCAAAGGAACCTTTCATCATGCAGCCCAATGTGTCCCTGAGAGCTTGTGTGTAGATCGGGCAGTGATGCGGGGGAGGCGATATGCCTACAAGAAGCTTCCAGTCTATCACGGTGTTAACGGAGTCTAATACTGCCGAGAACACCGCAAAGTAGTGGGCTTGAGTTAGCATGTCCAATGCTCCACCCCGCTAACCTACGGGACATTGAAATGATACAGACATTTCATGCGATTTGGGGTTTCCATGCATGTGGACTTGAGCTTATAAATCCGGGATGTAAATGGACCGTCCTGTGCTCTGACTCAAACTCTGAAGCATGAAGCAGCCTTCTGACAGGTCCCCTAAGCTCTCCCTACCGAGTGCCTTGATTGTAAATACAGAACCTGGCACACACACTGGTGGTATAAAACTACGGTGTTCCTCTCTCAAACTGACTGTTACGCACCATTCACGGACTACAACAACACCATCCACTTACCGCACAAGCCAGACTCCTTAAGAACATAGCCACCATCCATCGCAATGTCTAGATACGCTGCCTCCCACGTTAGCACCCAGGGTCCTGGAGATGCGCGGCCCACAGCTCTTCAAGTCGTTGAGGATGAAGGCCTAATCGGCAAGCTCGCCGGCAAGGTTGTCCTTGTGACGGGCGCAAACTCTGGTATTGGTGTCGAAACAGCGCGAGCTATCCATGCCACCGGTGCCACTCTCTACCTCACTGCCAGAGACTCGGCCAAAGCCCAGCAGGCCGTCGACAACGTCAAGAACGGACCCGGCCCCAAGTCCAATGCGCCCATTCACGTCATAGAGATGCGTCTAGATTCCTTCGCCTCGGTACGAGCAGCTGCCAAGGCCTTCCACGGCCAGAGCGACAAGCTTAATCTGCTCATCCTCAACGCTGGCGTTATGGCCACACCTGAGGGGAAGACCGAGGACGGTTTCGAGACCCAATTTGGCACCAACCACTTGGGCCACTTCCTCCTCTTCCAACTCTTGAAGCCCGATCTGCTCGCAGCCTCCACGCCTCAGTTCCAATCGCGGGTGATTTCTGTGGCCTCCTCAGCCCACCGCTACGGCAAGGTCCGTCTCGACGACTTCAACTTTGAAAACGACCCATACGACCCCTGGACTGCTTATGGACAATCCAAGACGGCCAACATCTACTTCGCCAACGAGATCGAAAGACGGTACGGGTCCAAGGGACTGCACGCCCTCTCCCTGCACCCGGGTATCATCCAGACCAATCTCTCTCAATATCTCAGCAAGGAGGTATTAGAGTCGTTGGCAAGGAATGAATCGCTGCACAAGAGCATGAAGAGCGTGCCCCAAGGAGCGGCCACAACCCTTTACGCTGCGCTAAGTAAGGAATGGGAAGGTCGAGGCGGCAAGTACCTCAGCAACCTCGCCGAGGAGGAGCCAGCGGATACTACAGGAGACTGGCTGCAGAGCGAGGTTGGATACGCCCCCTGGGCTTACGACGAGGAGGCTGCAGGGAAGGTTTGGGAAGAATCGAACAAGCTGGTAGGCGTTAACAGCGAGTAATAGAACCCCGTCTCTAGCACACGCGGTTCTTGGTCTACGGATGGATAAGCTAAGCATAGTACTAAAGTACCTGCTATATATACTTCTTAATTTAAGTATAAGAATAGTTTTAGTGTCTACTCTTAGAGTTATTATAATTATAGGTAGGCCTACTTATATTTTATTTTAATAAGGAATTTATATAGTGCTAATAGCTTACCTCTTTATATCACGGGCTGGGTTCGGCAGGACAGGTAGACGGGGAATGCTTTAGACGGAATACGGTCTATTACTACAGATAGGCACTATAAGCAGGTCAGGCTCTATTAATAAGACATAGCTCTTTAAGCTACATTCTGGAGATCTTCTAGCTTAGCTTCTAAAGCTTTGTAATAACATATTGCCACGTGACTAGTAGATATCCGGCTTACTGCCAAATAGCTATCCTGATATACGGGTCTAGGGTAACCTGGTCTTGCGCTGTAATACTTTACTTTATTTTATTTTAATATTTACTTATATTTTCTAAAAAGTAATATTCCTATAAGTAAATTAAATTATATCTTAATATTTTTTTTAAAAACAAATATAAGAGTAATAATTAAAAAAAGTTATTAATAATACACAGCTATTAAATAGGATTTTAATTATTTTTATATTTAATATTAAAAAAGAAATTAAATTAATAAAATATATTATCTAGTAGTTATATATATATTATAATTAAATTATTCCTTAAAATAAAGCTAATAATATTATATAATAAAAGATTTATTTTAAAAAAACTAATTAAAATATTTTATTTATTTTAAAATTATTTTATTATTAAAAAAAGTAATATTTAATAAATATATATAATAAGCTTATATATTAAATAAGTTTATATACTAATATATTATATACTATAATATCTGCTTATTTTATATTATTTAAGTTAGCTAATGAAAAAGCCAGAGCTAACGCCTAACCTCTAGTCTGCTAGTAATATGGGCCAAAGTACTAGCTTGGCGCAGGCGCTGATTGGCTAGGAAAAGCCGGGGGCCGCCATACTACTAAGGCGCTAAAGTACTATCTTAGGTTAGCTAATAAAAAAGCCAGAGCTAACCCCAAGTAGGTTCCTACTACTTATTATAATAGTAAATTAGTTAATTTACCTTTTTTTTATATAAGAAATTAATATAGCGCTATTATATTATAGGTTAATCTAACTTTTTTATCCTTATTAATTTACTATTTCTTAAAAAGCAATCTTCTTAGAGTTAGAAAGGTATAAAAAATTACTATATATTAAATAACTATATAATTAATTAATTACTAATATTATTAAAAGGTTATCTTATAATTATATTAATATATTTACCTAATACTAAGAATTATAGGATTTTAATATAATAGACCTTAGTATAGACTTACTACTTCTAGCCTGATTACTATTCTTATTTTAATTAATTAAGGAAAGATAAGCTATTAATCTAAGATTTAGTATTAACTAATTAAATACTTTATAATATAAGACTAAATATAAATATATAATAACTACTTAATCTAATAAATAATAATAGACTTTTTATCTTTAGTTATTTATTATTATTTTAACTATCTACTAAGATAAATAAAAATATCTTTCTTTATTTATTATTATCTAATATTATCTTAGCTATCTAATTAAATAAAAAATCTTCTTAAAGGTTACTAATTATTACTCTTATAATATAATATTAATAATCCCTAGAGATATATTTTATATTATTTAAACTTTAAGTCTTAAATCTTAATATCTATTATATAATATAAATTCTTAAGAATAAGTATTAAGGTTAAGGGATAAAATCTACTATTATCCTTAACTATCTCCTATTATTTATCCCTTTAAATTTTATTATCTATTTTAATTTAGCATTATATAATTAAATAAAAAGCCCCTTTTATTATATATATTAAGTAATAATAGACTTACTTTTATCTTATTTCTATATCTTAAAGCCTAAAGGATAAAATTAGCCTTTATTATTAACTATCTATTATTATTTAAAACCTTAATCTTTAGTATAATTATAGGTTTATAAATTACTATAGTATTAATTAAGTTAAAAAACTTATTAGACTACTTTTATTCTTAAGTATCTAATATTATCTACCTATTTAACTTTTATTATCTGCCTCTATTTAATACTATCTAATTAGATAAAAAATCTCTATAAAAGCACTCTATTATCTCTATTAAGCAATACCAGACTTACTTCTATTATCCGCCTTCATCCTTAATTATCCGGTATTATCTGCCCCTTTGACTTTTATCATCTGCCCCTACCACTTATTGTAATGGTGAATTGGTCAATTCACCTTTTTTTTATATGGGAAATTAGCGTGGCGCTATCATGTCATGGGTCAATTCACCTTCGGCTCAGTCTTCGAAGCTCTCAAAACCGTAACCAAGCCTTTCACTACGGTCTACAAAGCTATCAGTAAAGCTACCGCTATTTCTGGTGGCTTTAACAAGGACATTTCGTGGAAACTACCTGATCCATCGTCCAAAGACCCTCGTGCCAATAAGCTTATAGATCCCGATCTGAAGCAAGTCCAATCACCTTGGGGAGATTCTATTCTCCTCAAAGCATTTGGCAAGCAGCCAGATCAAATTAGCAAGGCAAATGGCAAGAACAAAGGCGAGACGATGAAGGGCGGCAAAGACAGTAATGTGATTGGCTACATGAACATCTACTGCGTCGGATGTGGAGTTTCTAGAAGCGCCAGGATCGCCGGCAAGGCATCTTGGTCGCCAATTGGAGGCTTTCAGACTGGTCAACTCTCTTTAAACACTGATATCCGTTTTGTTCTGCAAATTGGGATTGATGCTCAGTTGACTTACAAGCGAGAGTTCAAGCACAGACTCCTTGACGTCGGTCTCCCTGGTCTCTCTTACGGCATCGTCAGGATCGGACCCGCTATTACTGTTGATTCACGCGTTGAGCTCGATGCTGATGCCAACGGCAAACTTTTGGTTGGTGCCGAGATGGGCTTGCAGAATACTGAAGCAATCGTTGACTTTGTCAACCCCCGCTCCAGCACTGCGCGCGACTTTGATCCTTCCTTCAAGCCTATCTTTGAGGCTGAAGGTGAGCTTATGCTATCTGCTACCCTTGGTCTTCCTCTTGGTCTACGCTGTGGTGTCAAGGTAGCGGGCTTTAGCGTGGACGTGGCTCTCATTGATAAACCTTCCATTAAGGGTGTTGCTAAAGTAGCGGCTAAAGCCGGCCTTAATGGAGATAACAAGCTCGACGCTGGATTCACTGAAACCAACGGCTGTACGGGAATCAGCACGCAGATGAGCTGCCGTAACAGGGTGTACGTTGACCTTCTCAGTCTCAAGGAGTTCACAATTCATGACACCAAAGACAATGTTCTTGCGCAAGGCTGTATCAAGTTAGTCCTCCATGTCTCATTGCTGACTTTAATACTGACTGGTATTCGAACAGACTTCCTGGGCTTCCATCTAAAACAACAGGCGCCACTACCAACACTGCCGAAACCAATACGGCTAGGACCAATATGGTTGAGACTAATTCGGTCAATCCTCCCGAGACGACTGACAGATCTCACGGCCCCAAAGCAACAGATAATGTAGAGACTGGGACTGAAGCATCAAATCAGGATCCTGTCCCCCCTACATCCGGGATTTCAGTTGAATCTAACATCCCGACACAAACCAACACTCCCGACCAGGAGCAGGTAGATGGTCAACTGGAGCCAGATCAAGGTAGTTCCGACGTATTCGGGAACGATGATTCGTTCCGCCGTATGAAAGTCAGGCAACTCAGTTCGGATAACGAAATGGCCGAGGAACCCGCGGATAACACGTTGGATTTCGAAGGTGGCTCTGATGAGCTTTCATACGACCTTAAGGACTTCAAGAACTCTTCATACAACCTCTCGACCGGATATGAATTAGCTCTCATGGTTGATTCAGATATCACAACAAAGGTTGTTCCTTGCGCCAGTGGCAACATGTACGCCTTTCTCATTGAAGGAGAAGACAATCCCTATTGCTCCGGAATGTGGTCGACCAAGAACGATGTTCTCATCATCGACGACACTCAACGCATCCTGCACTATTACAACAACACCATGTCCGTTCTGGGTGTATCGCGCCTCCGCGTGGACGAAGAGAAGACTATCCTCGACGGCGGTGTTATTGTTGCCCTCGTGCCATATTATCCAGAAGATAACAGCGATGACTATTATTACCTGGCTGTCGATCCCAACGAACAGGTCTTTTCCCCTATTTTGTGTGACTATTCCGACGACCGTGGGTCAAAGATGTTTTTGGCTAGTGACCCAGATGGGGGTGCCGAGTTACTTAAGAGTAAAGATCTCATGTATACTGTGACTGGTGGAGAAGTTTCCGACTGTTATGCATTAGCCTTATTGTAGGGAGAGTATGCAGAGAAAGATGACTACCTGAGCTATGGGGATACTGAGGAGGAGAATAACGAGTAAGTATTGAGACGGACACTGAGAAGGATGGTAAATCATGCAATGAGAGTATGCAATTTATTTCTCTATCGTAGTTTCTCCAACCTGTAAAAAACCTGCTGAGTTGTCTTTCACTGATAACTTGCCATGCAAACGAGCTCCGAGCTAGCGTCGCGTTCTGGTGTATTATCACGCAGCAGTGTTTACTTCAACATAACAACAAAGAAAGCAAAATATGTCCACCGATACAGCCTGAAGTATCACCATGGTTCCCAAGATAGGCGGTATTAAGAGTTAAAGATAATTGCGGATCATGTGAGCGCTAACATACTTCTTGATTCGCAATGCCTCCTTGTTGTGCGCTCTATTTGTTGGTATTGGGTTAATGCACTATGTATATCTGGCGTTTACGCTTTTCTAAAAAAATAAAAAAGATAAACCTATATAATACTTTATAAAAAGAAAAAAGAGATATATGTCTTTGCTAAATTAAGAAGATACTACATAGTTAGAGTTCGTGGTATAAACCTTTGTTCTACCTTTTCCACCACAGGTATCCCTATTCTCACCCATACATTCTAAATCACACTCCTCCATACTAACCTTTGTAGCCCTTGGATTCAATTCATTGCCGCAAACGCAGAGATTGTCTTTTTGGAGAGCAAAGTAGTCAGTCTCGAGGCCAACAGTACAGAAGCTTGCGCACTCTTCCAGAGTTCTATTTTCCCAAGTGATATAGTCCTTGCCCCGTATCACGCGCTCGTCCTTGCTCACGAAGCATCCGATACTAGTGTACTCGACACCTGTTTCTTCGTAAGAACTAAAGACTTCAATAGCGTCTTGCTCACGATCACAAACTTTTGGACCGCCGCTGCAGCGAGATTTGCAGGACCAATTGTGTATACGCCGACTATCCATACGCAGGCGATCGTCACATAGACAAGAGTCGCCATTTTGTAGACCGAAAAGGGGCAACGACTGTGAGAGACAGTAGGCTTGACAAGCAAGAATAGACATAGGTTTGACGTGGCTCAATTTATCAAGTATCAAAACACGGGTGGATTTGGTTGGATCTATCCCACTGGAATAGCATCCGAGGCGCCAATATGGAGGAGGGGTAAATGGTTTCCGGAGAGCTTTTTTAGTTGGGCCGACACAGTAGGTTTGTCCTGGGATAAGACTCGTGGTACAGTTGCCTGGGGATATCGACGGGTTGGTAGCTGTAAAGAGAGAAAGACTCATATAGTGCTGGCCCAGAACCCGAACACAGTCATCTTCCTTCTGAATTGTATACCAACGTCCACACTCTTTAGTTGTGTTTTTAGCTAGACTGGCGTTCTTAGGTAGTGGAACAGGCTCGTCAGCATACTTAGAGTATGCCGGGTCTGATTCCGCGTTGTTGACAATGTTATTGTACTGGCCGTCAGATGGCGTAGTGCAAATGATTCTACCGAGCGTTATCGTGCCCGACGGGAAATTATGGCAATCGTCATCGATCCAGGGATTGAGAGTGACGATGTCTCTTGGGCGAAGACCTAAGGAGTCGGCCACAGAGATGCAGGTGTCGTTTTCTTTGACCTTGTAGGTGTTGCATTGAAATGGTAAACAAACTGGCACGTCTTCGACCATGTCGTAGCAGTCGAGAATGTTAGGGTTGTTAATAAAGATTTCTGCAGAAGAGACGCTGTACTTGAGAGCCAATGAGTCACAAGTATCGTTGGGCTTTGTTGTATATACATCAGAAAGACAAGCTGGGGCCTCGGGCGGCTGTGAGGTTTGGCCTATTTCATTCTCAGAATGTATTCTGTAGCCTCCAAAGTAACTGGTGATGTTTAAATGATATCCGAGCCAAACCAGAATTGGCGTGTAAATGATGAATATGAAAAGGCATATTAGCCACGATTGAGATAATGGCAGAAAATTTCTGGTAAGGTGCATTTCCGTGATGTTGAGCTATTTTTGCAGAAAGTCTAAACGCGCTTCGCTTTCTGGATTGACATCTTATATCTAATTTAAGACGAATTTGGCTGTATGCAACTGGCCTAAACTAACCAATAGACTCGGTAACATGACATTTAACCGAGAGGAGCGGTGGATATACACAACCAACAAAAGTGGGCAAGCTAAACGCATTAGACCTTTGACCCTGAATTTAGTAACCTATTTCGGATGCAAAGCCTAGGCAACTTTGCAAAACCAACACATCTGTCCATTGGCCTTTATTACATGATATAAGAGTCTTACTATTATAAAATGAGGACTCCATTAACGGCCCGAGCCTTGGCAATAATGTTCTTAATCGAGTAAAGCCCGAAACTAGATAACAAGCTAGACGATGATATGACGAAAAGTTGGGCCATATTGCCACTTTATTATGTATTATTTTAACTTATATTTTTTATTTACTTATAACTAGTATAGCTAATTCTCTAGTAAAATATTACTTGTAAAGTATTTATTATAGCTTTTCTTAGCACTCTATCTTATCTTTAAGTTTTGCTAGTAGATTAAGTCTAAACTGCAAGATAAAACTCCTTTATAGTAATTTAAAGTAAACCTAATAGTATTACTAGATATTAAACTAAGGTAAAGTATAATTATAATAGCTTTAAACCTTTTTTAATATTTATTATTTTAATAAGATTTTAATTACTATAGGCATTAACTATTAAATATTAATAAAGCTAATTATATAATTTAAAATTAATTATTATTATTATAACCCATACAGCTATATTATATAGCCCTTATAATTTCTATTAATTATAATAAAAGTACTTTTCCTAGTAGTAATCCTCTTTTATTAAATTACTTAAATTATAATACTTTAAGACTAAATTACTATAAAGTATTAGCAATCCTTAGAGATTTAACCCTTAAATTATATTTATTTTTTATTAAATTATAAGGCTATTTTTATAATATAAATTATATTTATTAGGAAATTTTTATAAAACTTAGCTTACTAGCTATTAATAAAACTTCTTTATATTAATAAGCTTTATTAATATTACTTAATTATTAAGAAATATAATATTTAACTTAATTAAATTAAATACCTTAAATAATTTATAAATATATACTTAATATAAACTAGTTTTCTTATTTAAAACTTATAATTATTATATATTAATAGCTTTTATTTAAAATATATTATATTAATAAATAAGTAATATTATATTATTAAGATATTTAGTAATATTAGCCTAATACCTTTTTAAATTAAATTATTACTTAATATTATTAAAATAATAATTAAGGTTTAATAGCTTTATAATATTATTTATATTTTATAAACTTAAGTAAATATATATTTTATTATAACTACTAATAAGGGAAGTACTAAATAGGATTTTAAAGAAATACTTAAGCCTTTTAAGCTAAAACCTTTTAAAGGCTAAGCTATAAATATAATTTTACTTTTAACTTAAATAAAGGCTTACTTTTACCTTTATTAAAATAAATTAAATATACTTATAAAGAAACTCTTATATATTATAAGCTTAATTTAAGAAAAAGTAAAGAATTAGTTTAAACCTATTTTAAGAGATTTTTTTAAAAATAAAGAAAATATATAAGATTAAAATACTTAAAATATCTTTAGAAATTAAAATAATTTTAAATAATCCCTTAAGATAACTTTAAAGTAATTAATAAAAAATAATAAGTTATAATAAAGTTACTTATATTTAAATAATATAAGTCTTATATTACTTACTTTATTAAATTTTAGTAATTTATATTTAAAATTAAATAAGATAATAAAGCCTTAATAGAAATTTATTATAAAGAATTAAAAGAAAAAGTTAAAAAAAAATTATACTTAGCTAATAAGCCTAAAGACTTAATTATATATATTATTATAATAGTTAAAGTTAATAACTAGTAATATATATATATATAAAAAGAAGCTAATTATAAATAAAGTAATAACTTTAACTTATATTACCTTAATTAATAATATAATAATAATAACTAAGGTAATTTTTAAAGTTATAAATAATAATAAAAGAACTAATCTAATAATATCTTATATAAAATATAATTAAGACTTATAATACTTAAAGCTATTTAATTAGGTAATAATAATAACTATTATTAAGATATATTTTAATACAAGTATTATAATAATAATTAGTTTTAATATATAATATAATACTGCCTAAAGCTTAAGAAATTAAGGAACCTAAATTAAAATAAGTAAACCTTAAGACTAATTAAATAATAAAACCATTAAATAGCTTTATATACCTAAATACTTAATATAATATAAAGTAGTTATAAAATATATAATACTATTATATTAAAGAAAAATAAATTAAAATAAAAACTATATAAAGAAAGTTTAATTAAGGAATTATAAGACTTATTCCTTATATATAAAGATATTATAAAAGCTAGTATTATAATAAAAGGAAGGTATTTTAAAAATATTAAAAGTAATAAGTTTAAGGAGAAGAAAAAATAATACTATGAGTTAAAAATAACTTAATATTTTATATAAGGATTAATATATAATACTAAGAGAACCTATAAAAAAATATCTTAAAGAATTATAAACCTTTGAAGTTATTAAGGAAGGAAAAATAAATATCTTAAAAAAAGAAAAACCTATATTATAAGAAATTTATAAGTATTTAATAGGACTTTAAGTATAATAAATAATAAATAAAAGAATTAATAATATCCTTATAAAGATAATTAATTAATAATATAAATTAACCTTTATAATAAGTATTAATAAAGGGTATATTATAAAGTATAAAGTATTTAATTTTATAGAAAGAGAATTATAAAAGAAAGAAAAAGCCTTTAATAAAGAATAAGAAGTAGGAAATAAAATATATAGCTATATTATTAATACTCTTAAAATATAAAATATAAAAGAGGTATAATATAAATAATTATATAATATCTTTATAAGGAAGATAAATAAGTTAAAAATAAATAAAGATAACTTTATAAACTATTATATAATAAAATTAAAAATAATATATATTTATTACTTAAAAATAGGTATATATAGGAAGCTAAGAAATAAAAGAATATTAAAGAACTTAAAGAAATATAAATTAAAGCCTATTATTAATATAATATTATAAAACTATTATATTAAGAATTATAATTTAATAAAGATAATAATATAAAAATATTACTAATAAACCTTAATTATAAAGATATTCTATAAGTATTATATAAGTATTATTAGTATAAGTATTATTACTAAAATAAAGAAAATAATAACTACTTCCTTATAATAATACCTAGTATATTATTAGTATAATAACCTTAAAGTAGCTATATTATAATTTAGCCTAATATATTATAAATAAATTTAAAAAATAAAAGAATTATAAAAAAGTATTAAATACTTTTAGTAGATAATTAAAGAAGTAGAAAAAGAATTTAATATAATAACTAAGGGAAAATATTAACTAGCTAACTTATAATAAATTTATAATACCTTAATATAAAAGAATAGCTTAAAGAAATTACTAAATAATATTAAAAATAAGAAAAACAATATAAGAATAAATTAATAATAAATAATATAACTACTTTATAAAAGAACTATTAATTAATAATATAAGTTTAAATATTATTAAAGAATTATAAAGTTAATAAATAGTTAATAGACTTTACTTATATAAGAACCTTATAGATTTTTAATAACTTAATAAGATTATAATTATAAAAGATATAAATAATAATAAATTATTATTAGAAAATAAATATATCTCTAAACCTATTAACCTTAAAGAAGTATTTAATTAGGCTTTAATTAATAATAAATAATCTAAATAAGGAGTTATATTAAATAAATAAAATATAAAATTAGAAAAATACTTTTAGTAATAATTATATAGTAAAGAATTTATTAATAACTGCCTTAATAAAAAAGGATATAATAATAATAAATATAAATAAATATATTAAGATATATTAAAAAAAGTTATATACTATTTATAATAAAGTATTAAATAAATAAAAAGTAAAAAAAAAATAACTTAAGTTATTAAATACTTTAAAATTATATAAAAAACTTATATTAAAATACCTAATATTAAAGGTTTAAATTAAAAGAAAGTAGCTAAATATATAAATTAATTAAAAAATTTTTTCCCTTACTTTTAGCCTTATATAAGGCTATTAAGCTTTTTAGCTTTTCTATTAATAGTTTAAATAGTAAGACCCTTATAGCAGGCTATTATTATAGAAGTTAGAATTAGATAAGGTTTATCTGCCTTAATAATGCAATTACTGCCTTAATTAAGTAATATTAATACTAGTTATATCTTAGTAGCTAAATTAACCTTCTTCCTTTAACCTATTTAAAGGACTATACCTTAATTAACCTTTATAATATACTATACCTAATTTATCTATTATACTTAAGTATATTATCTAACCTGACTTTCCCTTCTAACCCTTCTTGCTAATAGCATAATAGCTATGCCGCCTCGATGCCTGTATAAAATAGCCTGCAGCCATATAATCATGCCTACTGCATAACTAGCTACAATCTCGATCTAGCTATTAGGCCTGCCCTAGAGGCAGCTGATAAAGAAGAACTCCGTATGATGCGTATAATGGTCGCTGCCGTTATAGAGAACTTCTCGTTGAGGGGCAGATCTAACCTCGTCAGGGTGGCTGTCTTTAATTGCAGCCTGATCTGGTTAATTAGTTATATAGAAGAGAGGCACTGTATTGGTTTAATTGATCCGAACTGGGTCGATGACGAGCTATCAGGTCTTAAAGACCTAGAAACGGCCCTAAGGGAAGGTCATCCTCTTCGGTCAGACGAGGCAGCTTTCCTTGCTGCCTTCACGAGCAACTCAGCTGCATACGAAGAGTGGCTCCTCAGTGTGTCTGCAAGGGCAGCCGACGTTGCCGGAGAGCTGCTCTTGAATTGGTAAGGGGAGTCTGCATACAGAGTTAGATAAACGCGGGGTAAAGGCAGGGTTTAGAAATTCTATTAAAGTTAAAATATACTAAAGGAATTATGTTAAGTTTTATGTAAGTTAGTTAGCGAAAGTTAAATCGACCTGAAGTTATAACTAGCTTAATTAATTAAATGCATGTAGTAGGGCACGTGTAACGGGTTAGGTTTTAAACAGGTAAACTAGTCCGTACTTGGTTTAATGTTTGCAGAGTTGTAAGGCGTTATACTAAGCAGTTACAAAGTGTCACGTCTCTTAATAATAAATAGAGCAGGTTAGGTATATTTAGGTAAAGAAGTCTTATTAATAGCTAGTAAGCTAAGTTCTATTTACTGCTTAAAGAGTATATATATATATTAGGTATATTCTTTAGTAATTAGTAAGGTTATTTAGGGAATTAGTAATAATTTAAATAAATTAATACTAATTATAGTAAATTAGCTTTAATTATAAAGTCTTAGTACTAATTATCTTTAGTAAAGGGTATAGTAATTAGTAGAAAATATAGGGTATATATAATAGAACTGCTAGGGTTATAATATAATCCTTCCCCTCCCTTAGGCCTTATCTTTAAGGCCTAGTTAATATATTTTTTTATTAATTATCCTTTATAAGTAAAATCTTACTCTTATAATCCCTTAAAATATCTAACTGCATATCTAAGGCTAAGAAAACTTTTATTAAAAATTGCAATTTTCTTTATATCCTAATTATGGCATTTAGGAATCTTATTATGCCTTATTCTAACTATATCTATTAAAAAATAGAAGATTCTTATATTCTTAACCTTATAAAATTAAATTATTATAATCCTTATATTAAGTTAGGAATATCCTATAATAATTATAGTCTCTTTATAGCAGTAAGTATATTTTTATTTATATAAAATTATTTTATAAGTTTTACTAATATAATATTAGCTAAGAAGATTATTAATAAGAAGTATTATTTAAAGTATAAAGAGGAGGCTACTAAGTATAAACTAATTAATCTTTAGGTAAAGTCTATTTATATTTATAATATACTAAATACTTAGTTTGCTAAGATTACTTATTTAAGGTATTAGTATTATTAGGTAAAGGTAAAAGGATTAGATATAATTTAATATAGTTTTAGCTTTATAAATAAATTAGAGAAGGCAGAGTATAATAAGTAGGCTATTTTAGAGGGTGCTATAATTAACGGCTCCTTCTAGGATTAGTTTACTATTATTAAGTAGTTTAAGTAAAATTTATTAGGTTTTAATACTTTTTTTAATTCTTTTAGTTTTAGTAAAAATCTTTTAGGAATTATTAGGTATTAGTAAGGTATTTAGATAGTTCTTATATGTTTTTATTTTCTAAGTAATCCTTTTATTTAATAAGGTATTTTATTTATTTATTAATTTTCCTTATATTTATAATTACTTTTGCTTTATAGACTTTTAGTTTTTTAATTCCTTTTAATTTATTACTAGTCTTAACTTATATTATATTAGCTACTAATTCTAATAATATAATATAAAAGACTAAATAAAGCCTAACTTTTAGTAATAGGTCTAGTTTATAGTTATTTTCTAAGATTTTTCTTTTTATCTTATATAGCCTAATATACTTATAATCTAATTTATAACTTAGTTATTTTATTATAATATTTTTTATAGCTAAGTAGACTATATCTCCCTTTAAGAAGGTTAATCTCTTAATCCTTTTTATATTATAGTATTTTTTTATTTATTTTCTAATAAATTTAAGTCTTTTTCTTAGTTCTTTATATAAAGCTTTTAGGTCTTTGCTCTTAATTATAACAGCTAGGTTAACTGTTTTTAGTTCTTATGCTATATAATATAGGTCTAGAGTAAACTTAAAGTTTGCTATTAATAGTGTTATTTTTATGCTTTTATTATATACTATATTATAGGCAAGTTAGGCACTTAGTAGCTTTTCTACCTAATTGTTTTATTTAGAATTAATATAGTCTTATAGGTATTATTTTAATACTTAGTTTATTTATTTAGTTTATCTATTTATTTATAGTCTAAATACTATTAAGAATTAGTAATTTAGTCCTATATATAACATTAGTACCTGCTAAAATTTACTTATAAATATTATTCCTTTATTTATTAAGATTTTATAAGGTAATCTATATTCTCTAACTATCTTATTATAAAAAATATAAGAGAGTTACTTTATATTTATATCTTCCTTATAGGGTATATAATAAGAGAATTTAATAAGTTAATTTATTATAACTAAGATACTATTATAAAAGATTCTAGTTAAGGGTTTTTTTAATAGGGGTAGCTTAGTTATGTAGTCTATTATAATTAAGCTTTATAGTCTTTTTATTACTTTTAGTAGTTGTAGTAGGCTATAAGGTTTATATTATTATACTTTAGTTTTTATATATAAGTTATATTATTTAATAACCTTTTTTACTATTTTCTTAATTCCTCTTTAATTATAATATATTTAGATATGTTTTAGGGTTTTTATAATACCTTAGTAGCTATATAGGGGATATTTATATATATCTTATATTAGTTTTTTTCTAAATTATTTTAGTACTTATAATTTATTATTATAGGTAGGTATTTTAGCTTTACTCCTAATAAGGTCTTAGATATTATATCCTATAATATTATTTTATATTTTCTCTATTTATTCTTTTTAATTCTTAGACTTATTATTACTTATAAGTCTTAGAGTTTTTACTTATTAAGTAAATTAATATTCTCCTTTATTGTTTTTCCTTAAGAGTTATTTTTTTACTTTTATTATATTAGTATTATAATCTAGTTATTAGCTAATAATATTAGCTTATTTATTATCTAAACCCTTATAATAAATAATTATAAAATTAAATTTATATAGGTATTTGATATACTATAGCTATTATTAATTAAGTTCTTATATTATAGTAAAGTATAAGATATTCTAATAGTTAGTATAGACTTTAATTTAATATATACTTCCTATAAGGTAGTATCTAAACTCCTTAAAGCAGTTAACAATTACTAGGAATTCTTTATTATAAATAAGGTAATTTAGTTCTGCCTTATATAATTTATCGGAATAGAATATAATTAGGTAAAGCTTTTGTTTTTTTTTTATTATTTAATTTATCCTCTTAAAGTAAAATCTAATAAATAGGTCTTTAATTCTATTTCCTTATTAAGGTTAAATATAATTAATATAGGTTTGCTAAGGATAGCTTATTATAATACTTTAAATACTATTTATATATTTAGCTTTTATATAAATTTCCTATTTTTCTTTATAAGTTCTATAAGGGGGTTTATAATTTTATTAAAATCTCTAATAAACCTTTAGTAATAATTAGTAAATCTTAAGAAGCTCTGAACTTTTTTAATTATTATTAGTAGGGGCCAATCTATTACTATTAAGATTTTCTTTTATTTTATTTTAATTTTACTAGGTAAGATTATATATCTTAAAAAGTTTACTTTTTTTATATAAAAATAACTTTTTTCTAATTTAATTAGTAAGTTAGTATCTTATAAGGCTTTTAAAACCTTATAAATATATTCCTTATATTCTTTTTTATTATTTAAGAAGATTAAGATATTATTTAGGTAATATATTATAAAGATATTTAAGTATTATTAGAGTATATTATTAATTATCTGCTAAAATATTATAGGTATATTAGTAAGTTTAAATAGTATTATTAAATATTTAAAGAGTTTAAATTTAGTTTTAAATACTATCTTTTATTTATCTCCTTCTTTAATATAAATTAGGTTATAAGCTCCCTTAAGGTCTAAAGTAATAAAGATTTATTTACTTTATAAGCAGTCTTTAAGTTTTATAATAAGTAGAAATAGGGTCCTATTTTTAATTATAAGGGCATTTAACCTCTTATAGTCTATAATAAGTTATAGCTTCTTATTTTTCTTTAAGATAAATATTACTAAAAATCCTATTAATAAGTTAAATATCTTAATATTTCCTTTTACTAATTCTATATTTAAGTAATCTCTTAGGGTAATAAGTTCTTTTTTATTAAGGTTATAAATCTTCCAAAATAGCAAGTTATTTATTTTAAGCTATATTTTATAATTCTAGTAGCTATACTATAATACCTTTATCTTAAGTTCTTTTTTAAATAGTTTTTTATAAATATAATACTTCTCTAGGATATTTTTAAGTTAATCTTATTATTTTTTTTTTTTAAGTTATTTTTAGCATTTTAATTACTTATCTAGGTTATATAGTTAGTATTTAATAAGGCCTAGGGCTTATTAGTTTTATTATTTCTTGCCTTTTATATATTTATATTATGCTTTTTTTAAAAGTAGTAAATTTTTTACTTTATATATACTTATATTATTATCTTTAGTTAGGGTTTAAGATCTCTTATTATTTATTATAATTATTTTATTATTATTATTTAAGTTATTTTAAAAAGTAACTTAGCTAGTTAGCTAGTTAATATATAGGTTTGCTTATCTAAGCTATAGTATACTAAGGATAATATCTATATCTAGTAATAGGGAAATAATATTTAAGTCTATTTTTTAATTTCTCCCTTAAATAAGGACTTTAAAGTAATTAATCTCTTAATTTATTATTTTATTATTATAATTAAAAGGTTATCCTTTTATATTAATAATTAGATATAAGACTTGCTTTTTTCTCTATAATAATCCAAGCTCTATAACTAGGTCTAGGTTAATAAAGTTATATTTAGCTCTGTAATTAATTTAAGCATTTAGCTATCTCCCCTTAATTTAAACTTTTAGTATTAGGCTATTAGGCTTGCTATTTTATATAGCTCTTAGAGCACTTATTAGTCTAAGTTATTCTTATCCTTATATTTTATATATCTATAGCTTTATTATAAATAGTATTTCTTATATCCTAATATATCTTAGTAAATTTATTTATAGTTATTATTATAGTATCCTTTTTTATTAATATAATCTTTTTTAAACTCTTTATTATATAATAATTACTAAAGATATTCTTTTAATTCTATATCTTATTTATCTAGTATAATTCCTTATCTAGGTTATTTATTATTAATTATATCTTTTATAATTATAATCTTATTAAGTTATTAGAGATTTATAGGGTTATTACATAGGTAGAGTCTATTAGCTTCTTACTAGTATACTAGTTCTTTAGTAGTTTCCAAGCTAGTATTATTAACTAAGGTAAAATTTTTCTCTTAAGTTATATTATTATTATCTAACTTAGTTTTTTTTATTAGTTTCCTTAGGTAATTAAACTTTCCTTTAGTAATTACCTAGAATTCCTTTTTAGTATTTTTTATAAGCTTTTATAATTATTAAATTCCCTTATAGAGTCAGTTTACTTTATAGGTCTGTTAATAGTAGGCTATATTAAATTATAGTTCTGCTACTCCTAGGTTTTTATACTATATATATACTAAATATCTTTCTATTTCCTTCCTTAAATAGGGTTTACTATTAAGTATACTAGGGATAGTTATTAAGAAATAATTATTATTAAGCTTTTCTTATTTATATAATTTATATTAATAGTATTTATAAGATAGCTATAAGATCTCTTTATATTATTTATTTATTAAAAATATTTAAATATTATTTTATTTATTAAATTATTTTTCTTTATATAATAAGTTTATAGTATTATTAATATAGTAAGCTTTAATATTTAAAAGTTTAATTATATTAGTATTTCTATATTTTCTAGCTCCTTATATATACCTTTCTTCTAGTAATATTTACATCCTGTTTCCTACTTTATTAAATAATAGCTTATAATATTACTTTTATTTTTACTTAAGGTATTTATCTTCCTTATAGAGGTATTATATAGTTACTTATGCTGCTCCTCCTCTATATCTTATATTTTAAGAGTATTAATAATAATAATTATAAATTCTAGCTCTTGCCTCTTATTCCTTATTAAAGGCTATTTCCTTTTCTTAAAGCTTATTTATTATTATAGTTTTAATAGGGATATTATCTATTTTACTAGTTAACTTGGTTTTTTTATTTATATTAAAGATAGTTATTATTTCTTATTATATTATTCTTAAGACTTTTAGTTATTATTACTTATTACCTTTTTTATTATCTTTCTTTTATTATTATCTTTTTTTTTTTTTATTAAAAGTATTCTTTTTATTTTAAGTTTTTTATTTTTTAATAGTAGTACTAGTTATTAATTTTATTTTTATAAAGTCTTTATTATTATTTCTCTTTTTCTATAAGCTCCTTTTTCTTTTATCCCTTATAGGTCTTTATAGATAGTTTCATAAAAGTTAATTTATAATATAAGATTATATTATATTTACTTTAAGTTATTCCTAATAGTTAAGTTAGTCTAAGAGGTTTTTTACCTTAGTTTTACTATTACAGTTTTTATAGTTTAAGGTATTATTATACTATATGCCTAAATTAGTTATAGTTATAGTATTTATATTAGGATATATCTTATTATCCCTTATTACCTTATTAAGTAGCTTTAAGTGCTATAAGCCTTACTTAGGTTTTATATAAGGTATTATTTTAATAATTACTTTATTATTATCTTTAATTTTAAAAATTACTTTAATTATTATTATTATATTATTAATTAAGGTAATATAAGTTAAAGTTATTATCTTATTTATAATTTACTTTTTCTCTTTTATATTTATATTATTACTTATTTATTTTAATTATTATAGTAATCGCGGACACGCTGCTGCTGCCTCCGGTTTAGCAGCACCGCCCAAACGGGCAAGGCGCGCTCGCCGCACACCAACCCGACCGCACATCACGTGATTCTCTGTATATAAGACATCGACCTCCTCCAACCCTGGCAGCATGTATCTTTGACCTCTGCTTCTTCCTATGCTCTGCCCGCTGGCATCCGCTATTCTCCCTCTTCTGCAAGCATCGCTGCCTTCAGCCCAGCCCCCTTCGCCCATTCTGCCACGTCATCGTTCTGATTTGGAACGAAGTTCTCTCGCCAGAGGGATTAACCAACTATCGCGACGCCTGCATCGCCCCCAACGCCTGATTGCGGAGGGAATGAGACATGTTCTAGTATTCGTTTTCCATTTTATCCTCTGATGTTATTACTAACTCTACTCTGTGTCTCGTACGGCTTCCTTTCCCGTCCTCTTCTCTCAGAATCTAACAACGCCAACAGTCTGGGGAGCGTTCCCCAGGTTGGGCCGCCTCACAGCGGTGTGATGCTTCTCAGGCAGCAGCAGAGCATCTCACGGCAATGTTTTCCCTTGTGAGGCCTCCAGTCGACGCCCATCCAATGGCAGAAATGCCGCAGTGGCTTATCAATGCCCCCCTGCTGCATGATGGAGGATGGTGCCATCTCGGACTCGCCTCCTGAGCCTGGGACGGGTGGCCCCAGAGGCCTCTGGCACGAACTTGCTCCCCGATTGGTTCCCTCAGCGGGTAGAGCGGGTGAAGCGTCTGATCACGGGCCGCTCGACGGGGTCCGAGTCACCAATTCCCTGTTCAGGGGTTGCCAAGACTACCCGCCGCTTGGGCGGAAGTTCCTTGATTACTTCTTGTTGGTCCTCGGCTCACTTGTTTCCGTGTAGATCGGGATGGCTCAGGCGCTTCAGAAACGGGGCAAGCCAGCATGCCGAAAGGGATGATTGGGTGAGAAGGAGGAGAGGGCCGGGCGCACTACGGCGAGCTGTTGGTGTTGCACGCGTGCAATCTCCGTTAGTCTCGCTGTTGCGGGATCATAAGACGTTCATGGCGGCATCTTGAGCTCTCTGAATGGCTCAAAAGGTTCCTGGCTGTGACGATCAACATGTGCGGGCGCAGCGTCGAGCTTCATCACGGTCAGACGAAAGAGCTAATACTGCCGGAAACTCCCGTCCCCCGTGCTGTCTGACCAACTGGAGATCATGCATTTTGCGTGAACAGCCCAACAGCCATCAAGACCTGCCTCATATGGCATCTCGAGGACTCTGCCTTGCCAGCGAGTGACGTGGATCCCTGATGATGTGCGAGAAGATGAAGCGAGGAGGGATTCATGTGTCCAGCACAGCTGCATCGGTGTGGCCCGGCAGTGGATTATTGGCACAGAGGAGAGCGGTTACGTTCCTGCCTCCATCTGACTCAACCTGGACTTGGAGAAAAGGGGAAACGGCAGTAACATATCCGGCTAAGCTCCTTCGGACAATATGACTTGTGTGGTTCAGCTGCGAGCATATAAGCTGGACAACTCCCGCCCATTTTCAGCTTCACCATCCTGTCAGAGCAACCGCCTTATCGCTTGACTTCCAAACACACGGCAACTCAAACATGTTTTCGATAACCTCTGATGCTGGACAGCACACACTGCTGCAGAGCTTCACTCCCCCTGCTTCTCGAGCAGTCGCTGTATCCCTGAGCGACAAAGAGGCAGTCTTGTCGGCTGATGGAAAATCCAAGGGCGATGCTATTTGGATTTCTTCCGATGACGATTCTGATACGGAAGATGAAGGTGACGATGAGTGTCAAGATCTCGACCACTCGCAATCATGCACAACACCTACGACCAGCATCGCAGACCATTTGGGTAAGTTTTTTTAACACTATCATCCTTTCTGGCGTAAGCCCTAACAGCCTGTTTATAGATAGCACGAGTACCAAACACAGTCCAATTGAGTCGGAGGCCGCCATCGGTGTGGACACTACGCCAACAGTATCTCCAGCTGTAGGAGAGGACGACCCAGATTGGACACACAACTCACATATGGGTCCCCTTACTGATCCTGAACCGAATCAACAATCTCCTTATCAGACGAATCGCACGTCCGCTGGAGACTCGACGGCCTGTACAGATGCCGGCCTTGACGTCTCGCCTACTAGCCCCGAAGGTCAGCCATGTCTGGGTGTGTCAGACGAAGAACAGCTTATCACCAAAGCTATCGGAGCCACCAGCGAGCCGGGCATGATGATCGATGCTCTCTCTGACGAAGATTCCTGTCATGGGGCACAGAATACTCCCACGTCCCCTTCAAGGCGCACATACAGTCCTATTGCTGCCGGCCCCGAGGAGATGGCTCACACCCTACTACACGGTAGCGAAGTGAGTGCGAGCACATCGCACGATGATGCCGTCTCTGGAGCCCACACTTCATCCCCCGCAGTAAGGCTGCCACCCAAATCACAGCAAGAGCAAGACTTCGACCACACCAGCTGCGGATCCAGCGATGCTGAGTCCGAGTCCTCGGAGGCTGAATCCGGATCGCCATCTGGAGCCCGAATGTCTCCCCCGTCTCAGGAGTTGCCGTCCCGGCGCCGTTCTCGTCGCAGATCCTCACATGCACATAGAATGGTGCAAGATACGGACAGTGACGTAGATACTGAAGGCTCTGGCAGTGAGGATGGCCTCGATATTCCACAATGCGTGCGTGACGAGGACTATTGTCCTTCGCCTCCAAAAGTTCAGGGATCTGGCTCGGAAGACGATGATATCGACGATGAAGAACACCAAGATCGCAAGCGTCGCAAGGTCTCTAGGTCCCCTTCCTGTTCGATACGCAATGCGGCCACCAGTGCCCGGGATTCTCGCCAAAGGAGGCGATCTACAAGAGCTGTCGCTCACTCATTAGGTGAGTGTGACACGCCGGCACTCGGCGTGTTGAGTCCAACACCATCGCATCCAAGATCTGTTTCCTCTGATGCCAGTGCGTTTCTTGCTCAGTTTCAGGAATGGCAACTCAAGAATGTTTCAATGAAACGCATTACCGAAAATGGCCAGACTACGTTTCAATTCCAGTTTGAGTGGCCCCTTTGCACAAATCATCCGCAGGCTGCCGGTGTGAGTCCAGATTCGACCCGCTCGGTCGCAGCGAAAAAAACAACCAAGCGAGCTCCCGTACGAGGGGCAAAGTATTCAGACGATGAAGATAACTTCCTCATACAACTGAAGGAAGAGGAGCAGCTTGGGTGGGCGGAGATTCGTCGGCGTTTTGCTCAACGTTTCCCCGAACGAGGCGGCTCGGGCCTACAAGTGCACTACTGTACGAAGCTGAAGGATCGTGGGAGACCTTGATATCATCATGCTCCACTTGGAAGGGGGGACTTGGAGACGGGTGTGATGTATGCTAAACGAGCTAAGGAGTGCTGCAATACATATAGTTCCTTCATGTTCCTGACTATATGCGTGTACGATATGAGTACGCCGAGCCGGCCCGTAGCATCCGGCGCCCGTCAGTCATCAGCGGGGTTCCGCTGACGGGGTCGAGATGGAACAGCCGCTCTACGCTCACGACCCACATGGGTGCCATTCAACAAGGCGACAAGGCGACTAGGAGATGGGCGAATCGTGAGACCAGAGCATTCTTTTAGGGCGACTATAAACACAGAACGATTCCCGTGCTCATGCCGGCACGAGTATTCTGTGAGAACATGAACGTCATGCATAATTACGCCAAGATAAATAGACCAAGAAAATAAAAGGATTATCGCTCTTCGCTTCCCTACTCTCACATTTATTTCCCCGTATAGTACTTTAATTGCATGCTGCGCCAGGGGAAATAGCCTCGAGCTGCGATTGCTTACTGAGTCCACAGATGTAGTGCTGGGCCTCTGCGGCGAGGTAGTCATGGATGAGCGAGCAGTCGCAATCGGTATGTTGTAAAAGCTTCATCTTGAGCTCCTGGACCTCACGAGTCAGGTTGGCTAAGCAGTTGGACAGGTCGTGATTGGTTCGTTCCAGCTCTTGCTCCTCTGACTGGACTCTTAGCATATGTTCTCGCTTCTTAGCTCGGGATTTGCCAGCCGCAATACGATTCTTTTCTTTTGCATGTTGGCTATGGCTCTTGCCCTGTTGGTTCGAGTGCTCAGTACCATGGTGGCCGTGGGTACCGCAAGGTCTGTTTGAACAGCCAGTACCTCCTCCTCCTGTTGCTGTACTGGCTTTGCTGTCTCGAGAGGAATCTCGTCTCAAAGATTTGCAAGTTGAATTTTTATTTAAGCAACGCTTGCGCTTTTGACGCTCCTCCTTTTTAGCCGTTAGGGGCGGAGACGGGATGCCTAACTGGTGCGAGATTTGGGGAATTAGCGTCGGAAAGACTGAGGTTGTAGCCGTGAAGGTGGCGGAAGGGTATGGATCACTCCAGTGATCCAGGGATCTGGTTGGGGAGGTAGGTATGGAATCATTAAACAAGAATTCACTTTGCCTGTAAACGCTCGCCAAAATCCCCCCTTCCGTCGACTGTGGAAGGGCTCGCTGATCAATTGAACACCATTGCCCCCAAAAGGGATTGGAGCAAATAGGTAGTGTATTGGAGATGTCGACACCCAGCTTATTTTTTATAGAATCGACTGCCATTGATCCTCCTTCATCCATAATGTAGTCGCCTGGTAGGTTGATTAGACATAATAACTCGCAGACGTAAAATGAGGAGCTACGGGAATCATACCCTACCTTTTTAGTTCTTCTTTTAAGAATTCAGAATAATCATTGATAAGATTTGTTTATAGTAGCGTCTTTGTTGATTTGGAAACCAACTTCAAGGAAGTTGGACAAATATTTAGTTCCTGAAGTCGGTGGCGGACGAGCCGCGATTGGGCTGGAGGGAACAGACGTAGATATGACGTCGCCAAGAGTAAGTCGTGGCAAGGAGGGGCCATTACCCTTCTTGATGATGACCTCACCGCTTACGTCGCGGGCCGGCTTGATTATATAAAATCTCGCTGCCGGAATAGCAGTGAATCCGATTGCTCGATTCGCAGATTAAACTAGTATCGACCTCTCGCCCTGCCTATGCCGCCCTTGGTGGCACACAATCAATGGGTCGGCGAAGGTGATGGTGGTGAAGGAGCCGAGACGGATTCTCGGGGAGCGTCCTGCAACAGCTTTTGGCCTTGGGTTCGACTTTCTCAAACCAGCGAGGCGTCATATTGACTATGAAGGGGACACTTTGGCCTTATTGTACGAAGTGGAGGTATCAGCGAGGCGTCATATTGACTATGAAGGGGACACTTTGGCCTTATTGTACGAAGTGGAGGTATCAGCGAGGTGGCTTCTCCTACGATCCATAACGTCCATCTCCATCATGAAAGCCTTCCGGCACCATTGAAATGGAGCACAGCGCCGTCGCAGGTGCGTTGGGTAGTCCGCTAATCGCACCAGGCGTGACAATCGCCAGGGCCCAGCCCCAGATTTGAGGTCGAGGAACGGGCCGCTCGGTCGGGGGCTAATCTACCGGCCATTGAGCCCCGAAAGTATTCGGCAATCTGAGTGTTGAAGAGTTCTTGCATAGACTATACGTAGATGGAATCTATGCCGGTTTCGTTAGTCAGCGGCCAGTCGAAATAAGCTATTCAACAATTACATACTGCGCTATGGGAAATAGCCTCGAGGTGCAATTTCTTACCGAGTTCACAGAATAATTCATTCGATTTTACTGGCAGAATCAGTAACCTTCATGGTTGTCCTATTTTTAGCGATATTACATGTCTAGCAGTCTAGTAAGTTTTGCAGTCTTAACGGGAAGAGGCCTCGCTTACCGCTGTGTTCTGAGGGAGCCCCAGGTGCATGGAGTGCGCGCAGACCTGTGAAGCGCCACAACAATCCTTGTGGGCTACAAGAAGGTAGTTTAGATGGGCTATTTCCGCTTCTAGTCGAGATCGCTCAGCATTCAGTGCCCAGTTCTTAGAATATTACTCTCCATAAGAATCCAGTCCGGCTAGCCGGCTAATGTCGCGCTCCTCGCTGGTCATTATAAATGCTTGCTAGCTCGATATAAGCCTATCTTTATTAATAAAACATAGCTTTCTCTTCGAGCCCGTATACAGATAAGTTTGGGTCGATTTTGCTGCTAGCCAACCTCTTAGTATAGCCTCGTAGTTAAAGGGGGAGATGGTGTAGATTGCATACTGGAAAGGCTTAGGCACATAAAACAATATAAGAAATCTTTCCTGTAACTACTAATGATTTAGAATGGGAAATGGGATTAGGATTAAGAAATAAAGCCGCTATAAAAAGAGGGGCGTTATGATGACCAAAGCTTTGCTTCATAGGGCCATCATATATAATATGGGTTCGAAAGATGGGCTCTATCGGCCCAATCTTAGCTTTTAGTGTGGGGAAGGGGAGAAAGAAAGAGAGAAAATAGTTAGTTCTTTGACATTGAAGATATATCACGTCCTTATCATAGTGACTGGGTAAGGTATTCTTATTACAATAACTTGGTGTCAATATTGATAGGGTCCCAGTACACCCGAGGCGCCGGGTAAGCATCTTGTCTGTCTCATCAAATCACGATAATCGCTCTCCTCGATTATGTAAATATATAAAGTATACCAACGATATACATAGGACTTTTCACGTTTCGCTCTGCTTGGCTGCGGCGCAACGGGCTGACCTTAGAGTTGAGGCAGATATGATATGTTAATCTGGTTTATATAATCAATGGTGGAGAAAATGTGTGTAAAATTGTGACATGCGAGGATCATCCTTTAACTACCATGACATCATTCTTGTTGAGAAAACAGCCGCTGCAAGGGGCGGCATTTATCTGATCATGAGAACATAGTGGATAATACACGTTGGCTTTACCCGTAAGCTTCTTTAAGGGTCTAGCTAAAAGGCTATGTTATCATTTCAGTTAATAGCTAGAGGCCGTAGCCTTGCATATATTTCAATGCCGCAACCAGTCACTAAGAACGTCAAATATGCCGCCAAACAGAACTTCCAATTTCTCAGATTCCTCGACCTTGTCAACACACGACTCAAGTCAGAAGACTAATCTCCGACTTTTACTCCTAGCTCCGCGCACTCATCCGGTAGAGACCCATGCCGGGCATCAAACAGCTCCCTTAGCACGAAGAAGAGTTTCTACATCTTTAGCTTGCGAGTCCTGTAGACAATGGAAAAGCAAGGTATGCCACAACCAAACTCTATCTATACAACCTCAAAGTAGCGCTTTTCTTGGAGGTTTAATTAATCGTGGGTTGAATGGTTTGCATAGTGCAACGGTGCTCGGCCGACATGTTCTCGGTGTCGAGAAAAGCACATCGATTGTGTTTACCGGCAAACACTTGAGGCTAATTTCAGAGAGAGGTTAAAAGCGCTTCAAGTGTCGCACCCGGCTGCCGTTATCTATCGCGCTATACAGACTCGGCCAGAGGCCGAAGTCCACGAGATTGTCCGTCGCATTCGTGCCGGTGCCGATGCTGAGAGTATCGCGCGTCAACTCAGCACAGCTGATCTCCTTCTTCAAGTTCAACTGGAACCCGAATCAAGATCAGTTTCTTTACCTCACCCCTGATGCCCTCATACTTGCAAACTCCATCGAACTCTTTTATACACACCTTGATTCACAAGTGGAATGAGAACGATCACGCCGGCAATGTCAGTGCCCCATGGCTGTCGGAATCTGAAGAAAGCTATAAAGCCTAATGCTTGAGGCCGGTTCACGCAGCCTCTATGATAATTGGATACGTCGTTTTCCAAAGTTGGCGGTTCGTGAGGAATCTGGTAGCTCAATTTTGGGCATGATATACGGGGGTAAGGATGGCTAGGCTAGGTAGGACCAGATGGGAGACTCATGACTTTTGACTAGATGATGTGCTTGTTTGAGAAAAAGAATATCGACCACAAAACATCGTCGCTTTATGGATGGTGGCTCAGGTTCGCCTCACCCTCCTCACTTGAACATCCAAAAGTCCCATCCACACAGGCATGGGTGTCTGACACCATAGCCCTCCAACTCCAGTCCAGTGCGCACAATCGTCAACCCAGAGGCACCTGCGAGATTAACCGGTTAATTATAAGAACTCAGATATAGGCAAGTTCAACAGGAGCCGAAATGATCAAAATCATTGCCAAGATTACAATCAACATTACTTCAACGCACTGAAGTATTGCAACCCATTTCAACCAGGGTTCTTTTCTTGTCGCTCTATTTAAGGAATTGCCTCTTAGAAATGTTTCTTTAAAGCGCATTATCAGAGGAGTAAAGGCGACGTTTCAACTGCAATTTGATTGGACTCCTGATCAAAGTCAGCCGCATGCTGACAGGTCTGTATCACATTCTCAGAAGGACAGAGGGCCCCCTAAGGCTTCGCTTTCGGCAAGCAGATCATTCGGTGGTAAATGGACGTTGGAAGAGGATAATAAAGTACGCACCATGAGGCGAGGTGGATGTTCTTGGGTCGAGATACAGCGCGCCGTTCCACATCGTTCCCAGGGTTCGATTCAAGTCCGGTACTCGACTAAATTAAAACAGTGGTCGCTGAGGGATAATGAATACTAGCTAGCCATATAGGTTTTAACTTTTACCAGGAAATATACGTTTCTGTGCAATCCCTATTCTTCCTTGGTAGCCTGTTACGGTATAGATACTGTGATGGCGCTTAGCATTCTGCCTTTCCCCCCGAAGGATAAATATTCAAGTAAAATTCATAGTAATATAAAGAGACTATTTAGTTTAAGCCTAATATAAGATCTACTGCAATATGCAGTAATTAGAGTAAACTATACAAGTGATTTTAACTCTTCTGTCCTCCCCCCGTTCCAGAGATCATACTTGGCCAATTCTTCTATACTTGGTTCTCAGTCTAACGAGTTAAGTATATGAACAGCTTCAGAGGACCAATGGAAGATATGTTGAGGGTTTATTCGCATGAACCTTTCAGAAAGTCATATTATTTATTCGACTTTACCGGTAGAATCAGTAACCTTTACGATTATTCTAGTTTTGGCGGTCTAGTAATTCGCTAAGCTTAACAGTCTTATGGCGTCCTATTTTTATAATATTGGCTCCAAATTCTGCATCGAGAATATCGTAGAAGTGGCGTCTAGGCGCTCCGTGTGCTTTGAGGTATTCAAAGCTCAGCCTTATTATTACTACTCATGTATGACACCAGGAAAAGCTTTCCGAGTCAATATTGCACCTCGGTGCTCTTCCAAACTCAAACAAGGGTGTGAATATCTTCTGTAGGTCTGGTCCTCAGTCATGATAAAGTGTTTCGCCTTACTTGGAAGTCTATTCCCGCCTGGCCTGTACCTCCATGCCTGTCTCTTCGGGCAAACTCCCTTGTAGCAATAGTTCTGAGGCCTTGACCATCTGCAAGACCTCAATGGGATCACTGCTTGTCCTTATGCGGTTGAAGATCTCTTGTGCCTCCTCCATCGACCGCGAGTGTATCATACTGTATAGCTCACGTAGATGTTCCAACTCGGTCATCAATTCGCTATTGCGCCCTTCCAGGGCTAGTATGCTCTTTTTCTCCTCATCGGTGCGGTAGATGCAATCTGTCGTGATTTCAATACAGCGCTTGCACATAGGCCTGACACCATTGCACTGCATTTATGTTAAGCTGCATGATTCTTGCATAAAGTCAATAACCGCGTTCAGGGAGGTCTTACTCGTATTTTCTTCTTTCGACAGGATTCGCAGGCCGTACGAGTTCCCGCTCGGGGGATCCTGATAAGGCCTAAAAGCGAAGACTGAGGCTGGGAGCCGGAGGCATCTTCTGTTGAACTCGATACTAGTGTAGTGTTGGGTAGCAGTGGCCGGTATTTACTCGACATAGGAAGCCTGGACGGGATTGCAGATTTTGTGTTGTTCAAAAGAGGGGTCAGATCCAGCGGGGCAATACCTAATTAAGCTACGTGGCTGGAACGCCGGAGGTTACCCTCCGGTTTTGGTGACCGTCCTCGTTTTCTGTTGCTGTTTTGTCTCGCAGACGGGCTACAGGAGAGGGCTAATTTATCTAATTAAAGCTTTGGCTTTACGTTATATACACATTAGAGTCAAGCCTAGACCTCTTTAACAAGAAGACTAACTCGTGACTCCCTGGCAAGCGCTTAATCCAAATAAGATCATCTGCTAACAATGTTCCGAGTGCACTATATTCCTTAATACGGCAATGTTGTGTGTGTTTGTCAATTTCATTCAGATTCACCATCGGCGACTGGGTTTAGCGATGTTCCCCGACGAAAACATCAACCATAGCCGGGAATAGCATGATCCCGCCTATTATTACCGCAGACGCATGAATTTTTTACTATGCCCTATGTATTGTTGGCGTCACGTTCATACCGAAGAAGAATTGGTGACTAGAATAGTAGATACATAGGGTATTAATTAATCTTGACAGCGAATTTGTCGGAATATTTATGCGATTATAAGTTGTTCAGGAACTGTCCTGGCAACAGCTATTTTATTGGTTCTCTACTACTCCAGCAGTAGGCAACAGGGCTATCATCGTCTCACTGGGAAATGCCTGTAGCGGGTTTCTTGCTCGGTTTAGCGGCGGCCTCCTGAATACAGTTAGGCAAGATCTTTGTTACAATTTTTCGATTAATAGAGTGCATATTCTATGTCTCAAGACGATTCGTCTGGAGCTTCATCAGCATTGACGCTGGTGCTAATATTGACGCTATAGGGGTAGCTTCTGGAATAACATGAAATCGTCTGCCGGCCCATGTGCTCCTCTGACGATCTAGCGTTATCTGCATCTATAGATGGATCGTCATCGTCGTCGGATGTGGAATCATCAGTGCTAAACGGCGGAAAGAAACTGGCAGGGGATGGCAATGGAACTGGTATCAGTCTCTTTGTGCGCCATGATAGATACTCAATCTCGATAGGCCGTGATTCTTCGATCGCTTTTATTTCTGAACCGCCGACAATAGGACCAGAAGTTACTGTCGCCGCGCGGTGGCAAATGATCCTTTCTGTGCCTTTATTCGACCTCCCAATCTGAGGCTTACAGGCCCATGGGAGAATATCTTGCTTAGGCCGCTTAGTATCGACAAATATCATAAAGTGATCATCAGGGCGAACACCACCAAGTCCGCAGGGTACCAAGGGCTGCTGACCCATGTCTTGCTGAGCGTCGTTCCAAATCAAATCCAGCTCGATATCGCTGCTTTGTTCCCTGTCATCGTTTATCAGGCCCTGAACTTCATTGTTATCCTCGCCCATGGCTGAAATCTGCTGACGCAGGTCTTGGCATCTATCCGTCAACGGCCTGTAGTTGATGAAGGACCCAGATGTTGTTCGTCGAGGAGACCGAGCGAAGTTTGGTAGTTGCTGAGAGTCCCTTCTGTTTTGGGCGCTCGAGGGCGTGCGAGTGGTTGGTGATAGATCAGCTGGATCACCCGATAAATCAGTGCAAAAAGGTGCGCCACTGTAGTATGTGATAGCACCTTCGTGGTGTTGCCATTTGCCAGCCGACCCTCTGGAGTGATTCAAGCCGAAGCCCGACCCGCCAGGGTTATTGTCGTCCACGGCTATAGACGAGCAAACCGACGCACCCGGTGAAGTGTGCCCACCTGACGAATCCTGCTGAGCAAACAGTGGCTTGTAGTGGAAACTTTCAACTCGAGCGCAAAGCCGTGAATCAAAGTTAAGCGGATCCTTACTTGAGCCGCCGAATTGGGATTCAGTACTAGTGTAAGGGCTAGTCTTCGGACGCTCTCGTTTCTTTTCCGAACCATCGATATCATCGGCAGAAGGAATTTCTTCAGATTCGTAGCCAGAGCTGTGACTATTGAACTTGGTATCTTTAGATCCGCCTCGCCATCGAATTTTATGGCCGTCAGGAGATAACTGCAATTTGGTGCTGATTTCTATGACGGCCGAGCGAACGAGGTCTGGTGTCACATTGATCAAGTGGAGCTGGGCCAAGTTGTACAGCAGGTTCAATGACACCCAGCCTTCAGCGTCTAGGTGGACGTCCTGGATACTCTGCTGTCCAGGCAATAAGTCAGGCGGCAGTAGGTCCAAATGTTGGATGTAGTTCATATTCTCAGACGGATTCTGAGCACGATCAGGGTCCAAATCACAAGGTCGCGTTGGTCGCTGTTTTGGCAGAAACGGGAGTGGGGGAAACGGCTTGGTACCAGAGACCAAGCCTTTATCATTGCCTCCTGTCTCCATGTTATCCTCATTGGGATCAGAAGCCGACCCAGGGTCACTTGAATGACACTGATTTCCCCAAGGGCGAGATTGTTGTTCTAGAGGGAGGATTCTTGCTTCCCGGATAGGCTCAGTTCCATGAGTGGGTGGTTCGTGGGCGGATGATGGGTCCGCCACCTGTGCATCCAATACAACCCGCGCCATAATGAAGCTACCACCCGGCCGCATAGGCGGCATCTTAGAGATATAGGCATCGTTACTTCTGCCTGTGAAGAGCTGTTCGAGGCGACGAACAACGAGACTCTTCCGCTCATTGTCTGTCATGATTACGTGTCGTGGGTACAGGCCGTCGGGAACATCTCTTAGATAACCCTCAACCTTATCCTTTGATGATTTGGTTGAAGTCAAGATGGGGAGGTTAGAAGGCGTGCTTGAAGACTCGGCACCGGCCGATATGGAGGCGTAAGCAGAGTCAGCTGGCTGGAGGTTGGAACCTAGAGAGGAAGGGGCATGTTTGCGCTGAATTCCAGATTTGGAGTATGTGTTATCGCGATTGAGGGAGGATATCTTTCTCCTTTTCTGCGATGATGACACCTCTGCATGGCCATTGAGATCAGTGGCAAAGTCTCTCAGTGTGGCCTCGAGTTCTCTCTTTTTGTTTTGGGGCAGCCTATGAACCTTGATCTCAAATAGCTTGCCTTTATGGAGCATAGCAGGGCCCGGTTGCTTGTAGCGCTTAAGTTCCTTCCTAAGCTGTTGAATCTCGAGCGTTAGGTCGTCAATGACGCTCCGATAGTCATCAGCGCTACTGCTGTGCGCCGTGATAGGCATAGGAGGGGCGACCTGGCATTGAGTATGCAAGTTTGGCTTCTCTGTATTCCAAGAACCAGATTCTTTCCGGAAGAAGGGGACATTAACTATAGCTTTGCATCAGTTTCCTCTAAACCATCAGGAGTCCGCTAGTCGTAGTGCATACCCTCTATGGCATTGTTGTTGGCTGTCGCGTTCTGGCTCAAGTCGTTATGCCACTCTGGTGGGTCACTTGGCACCGTCTCATGGCTGCCGCTGGGAGAATTAAGATGGAGAGAATGATCGGTTGGTGGTGGCGGGGTTCTATGTAAAGTGCTTTGATTTAAAGGCATCTTAGCCCCATAAGCATATGGGAAGTAAAGCAAGACCCTAATAGGACTGCTTAATTGTCGATATCGCAAGAATTCCGAGTATGCCCATTGTCAGGCTACATTATAGTAAGATTTCTACGGTTCGATAATCGTGTATACGATCGAGAGACCTCTGGCAACAGTCAAGTGTCCTGTACACCAACAAGGCGGGGGGTTAGCAATACCAAAGAAAAACTAGTCATAAATGAAACCACTTGAGAGCAAGAATCGAGCTCTGGCAAAAGCATCGCAGAGTGTCGCCGGTTACGTAGTTGCTGGTCATTGGATGAGAGCGACTGCTGCAGTATGCTATGCTAGCTTGAGAGGAAAGACCCAGCAGTTTTTAATATGCTTACCAAAACGAAAGAAGCTACAACCAGCAATAGCGAGTTGCAGATAATCCCCAGGTTATGCAAATTTGTTCATAAGGAATTTGTTAGAAGTCAAGTCTTCTTCGGTTCGTTAGGCTGACGAAATGTCCGGAACTATCAGGGCAGGAGATCGCAGGGTGAATCTGCTCCTCTCAATTGAGGCTCGGTTGCGGAAAAAGTGATGCACTTTCGGTGTAGTGGTCCGAGCCTGGCTTCCCAGTAATGGAAACGGAGAGCTCGAGTCGCTGCGAGATGACCCAGCAAGAGATGTATTTGACTGCAATGCGTTCTCAAGGACTCAACTAATTTGGCGGTCGATAAATTCGAACAGAAATGGGAAAATAGCGTCGCGTAGAATGCTTTTTTGCAATTTGCCACGTCAATGGTCCGGCCCAGAGGTCGAAGCTGCTACAGTAGACGGTTGAATGGTTCCTGTACCTAGGTGTTGAACTCAGATTGTCGTATGGCGGCGAATAATGATACAAACGGCCATGCCGCTCTGGTCGGAGTATCGTGCGCGGTGCCTTAAGAACGTACGACGAGTACGGGAAGGATGTGAGGTCGAGGGGGCATGCCAAACGTCGCCAGAAGTAGAGACGGGGTAGGTCACTTGCCAGGTACTGGTAGGTGGGGGAGTGGAATAAAGGTGGAGGATCCTGAGGATCCAAGAGCCCGGGTCCGCGAAAGAAAGTTCAGAGACAGGACAGGCCGCGCTAGAGATGTTCTCTGCAAAATGCTCACAGGGAATATCGTAGCGCTCCGAGAGCCTAACTCCGTTAACCGGGTGACTTATGTATTAATGCCTCAGGTCTGAGGTCACCAGAGCATGGAAAGTATCCCGGAACAGGATCTCCGGCTGAGGGTCCGATTCGTTTTTATCGCTTACCGCGGTTTGGAGCATCACGTTTGCGGCCTACTTGCACACAGCAGACCTACCAGAACGCAAAACTCAACAATAAGGCGCAGTCTTAATGGTGCACTTTGGTGGCTACCTAGGCCGGAGAGCGCCCAGATATATATCCTTACATCATGTCCCATTCTCATGGCTCCACGAGAGCAATGCGATATCTTGAATGATATCTTAAGCCAACTCCACTTAAAATCATAACAGATAAGGTATTATCGCGGAAATAAAAAGAGGGCTCTTGCTAGTGCCGCAACGCTGAGTCAAGCTACAATTGCGAGGCCTATGTGTTCTGGGCTCCGCCATCATTTTAAAATCAGACCACTTTTCCGTCATGATTCCATCGTTTCGGCCACAAGCCATTCTTGAGAGGGTGGGGTTCGCCCCACCTTGGGTCGAATTAGGCCTTAGTTCTATTTTATACTGGCCTCGAGGAGTCAGACGCCCTTGCTAGCCAGCGGGTTAACATCGTGGCGTACCCCACTCACCGTTCTTTCATCGACAGGATGGAGTACAGCTTGTCGCCAATTTCATAAACTCCCCAAAACTAGTCGATCCTAACAGCTTGGTTCATAGCTGATCTGGTCGCGATATGTTGGATATACCCATGAATGTTGTTGTTGATTGTTGGATATTTGGCTTGCGCCGGAGCGAATTATTGATTTGGCGAGAAGTCCAGGCTTGTTTTGCCAGCAATCAACGAGCGAGCGCCATTTGTCTGGTTCTCGAAGGCCCCCGCCCTCACCTCCCTCGTGAGTCACCTGCTCATGAACCCCAACCCTAAGAAATTCTCTGCAGCTCGGTGGTTCGAATCCCACTCCACGTTATTCATAGACATGCACGAGTCTTAGGGCCAACTTCCCAGTGGCATGAACAGGTATAAAAAACACATCTAGTGTATTTTCCCAATAGTTGGACTAGAATATCTCTATAATTGCCCCCCATTGATGGAGTACTATGCATGTCCGCGTTTTGAGCATCGACGATGGCCTGCACCGTTGAGTAGGAAGCATGAAACAGGAATTGGAAGGCTGCCAGATTCGCTGGCAAGCGCTGATCCTCCTCGTCCTCCTCCTGCCATTCCATATGGCCTTTTTGCTGCTCTGATTCCAATGCCTTCGCCGTCCTGGTTGTTTTATGCAGGGGACGATGATATCCCCGCCCCGAGCCTCCGGTCGCGTCCCATGACGATGGATGACATCTGAACCAGGGTTTGCAACGCCAGATGCCCGCCAAGCGGCTAATAGGTCTTCTAACAGTTATAAAGAAGATAAATTGAAAGATTTAAGAGCTTTCAAAAGATTCTTCACCCTCTGCTGCCTTGTTATTAACTGTCGTCTGCGCTAGCACCTAGGACGCAGGTCTATGTTAACAACCGGTGGGGCAGACATGACGTCGCCGATGTATCATTTCCCCCGTCATCGATTTAGGATCCTTCTGCATAAAAAGTAGTGTTTCCCCTCGCTTGCAGTTGGGTCATCGCATATTGTGAGTTGCTGATTTCAACGCATTGTCGCATCATAATCAGCAATCCTCGTCTCATCCCTTTTTCAAACATCAGGCTTCACGTTAATCGCATTTGACATGTCTGAAGGACATACGAGCCGATACCGCCCATTGCTCCCTGGCTTGATGCGTGGAAGTCCCCCTGAGGCCCCATCACCAAGACTCGCAATTCATAAGCGTTCAGCTGTCAAGATAGCCTGCGAAGGTTGCAGGCAACGCAAGGCTAAGGTTCTATTACGCAGTCGATTTTATGGAGTCAAAGAGCAACGAACTAAGAAGACATTATAGTGCGATGGAAAGCGCCCCAGATGTTATACGTGCTTCGCGGCCGGACGAGAATGTCGATATGCTGCTTCTCCAGATAAACTTCAGGCGGCTGCCATGCAGCGAAAAAATGATCTGCTTGAGGAGCGGATAGTTGAACACGAAAATCTGTACGAATCGCTCCAGACGCGGCAACCGGAGGAAGCGCAAGAGATACTTCGCCGGATCCGGGCTGGGAAGGACATCAAATCTGTGACTGAGAACTTCCAAGAAGGGGGCCAACTTCTGCAGCTGACTTCTCCTATGGCATCCCACGCTCCGCTGTCGACAAGTTCAGGCGCTACACCTTCGAATCCTGTGACTGGGAATACTGAGACTGGCAGTCTTGGCTTCGTTAGTTTGCAAGCAGACTATCTAGGGAGCGGGCAGCGATTTATCCATTGTGACCCTCCACGCGCTAGGCTTACTTCACGGTCAGTTCGATGCTCGTCTGTCGCCGGACTTTACTAAGGTATATGACTCGATGCGGTGTTTTAGATACGAACATCCCGAGTATATTTTCGAAAAGTCTTGGCGAAACACGCAACATAGATACGCTGAGAATAGCGTATTTGTCGACTTGCCAGGATATACCCTTCCAATTTCAAAGTGGACAACAGTCTCAAATGACGATACACTCTTGAGTCACCTATTGCTGCTATTCTGGACATGGGACACGATTGGTAACCGGGTTATTGACCGGATTATGTTCGAAGAGGACCTGAAAACCCTGAATCCTAACACACCAAGCCAGCCTAATGAGCTGCGTTTCTGCTCTCCATTTCTTGTCAACGCACTTTTAGCCGTCAGCTGTGTCAGTGTCCCAATATGGCCACCCGTGAAGTGCTGGCTGACGAGAATTTAGGTGTACACGACAAACCAGGCGACCTTTCTCCTGTCGAACGATCCAAACACCCGAGGCCAGGCTTTTGCCAGAGAGGCGGCAAGGCTATTGCCTCTAGAGGATACCAGCCCATCTTTGGCGGTAGCACAGGGTCTGGCATTAATGAACACCTACGAGGCAGCCCTGGGCAATGGGGAGACAGCATTGAGTTATCATAGTCGCATGCAAGCGAGATACCTGGCGCTTCGATTGGACAATGTGAGGCGTTCCACTGACGCCGCTATCGCAGGAGCACGCCAGCGCAGAGAGGCACATGCCTTGTCATGGATTTCATGGGGATTCTATGTTTGGGATTGGTATGCTTCAATTTCCGGTTGGGTTTGGACAACGGGTTTAACCTATATCATAGGAAGCTAATGCACGGCCTTTGTCGCCGTCTCAGCATCAAGAAACCAAACAGATCAAAGACGTGGCAAGACGAAGCCACGTCACCATTATGCAGCAAAGACAACCCTGATTACTGGTGGTTTCCCTACCCCGTTTCAGTAGTGCCTCAGAAGTCTATGAAGAGGGAGATCTTTGCCGCGGAATGCAACCTGGCGGAGATCACGGAACAAGTTCTCGAGTTCCTCATATCGTTAGAGGACGGTATTGCGCCTCGTTGCAACATAGAGAGAGCCCTGGAACTCTATACAAAGATTGTTAAATGGAAGTTTTCTTTTCCGGAGCGACTCAAAGTGGAGAATGTGGTGCTGCCAGCCGCTATCGTACTTCAGTAAGTTGGTGATATGGTAGAGTCTATTGCAAGTATTCACTAAATCCTATCAGCCTCACCGCCGAACTCATAATCATCAGTATGCTCCGGCCATTCGCGGGTTTATCCAAGGAAGATTTTGGGCCATTTGATCCAGTCACAACGTCTTACGCACACGCAAGCAATGCCATATCGGCGATATGGCATTTCCGAGCCCTGTACACCCTTCGCAATGAGTACTGGATGATTCAAGCCAGTTCAGTCTGCGCTTTCCGTGTAGTATTAGCCATAGAGTCTAGCCCGATCCAACTTGAGACGTTCGTCAAGGCGTACCAAGCGTTGGCCGAGCTGGGGGGGTCGTTTCCGGTCGCTAAGGACGTCATGCTATCGATAAAATCTGTTGTGAAGAAGCAAAGGCTTAGGGTCCCGTCTTGCGCGCAAAAGCATTTATCTAACCAAGTTGAAGATAAAGAAGATAGTGTGATAGAGCCTACAGTTGTCAAGATTTTAGATCATAGTGTTATCGTCAAGAAGGCGGATCTAGAGGATTATACAGGCCAGCTGACATTGTCAGGTTTGCTTTCGTCAATGGCACCAATAGATATAGGTCCTGATTAGGCAGAAGGCCAAGGCATGAGAGTACTGATTTCACCGTCTTTGTGACTAGCTGTGCAACCTCGGGTGAGTCCTGCCCTCGAAGATCCTCCGCTGCGGTTTCCTTCCAATAGCCTGTTTGAATCACCCTAGGTCCTGAACAAGGTACCCGGATCACCCGATAAATCAATGCAGAAAATTGCGCCACTATAGTAGATGATAGCACCTTCGGATTCGCCTCTCTATCAAATTTTGTGCCTGTCAGAGGGTTAAAGATATTCATGTCAACGAAATCCTGGGCATCAGGAGATATACCGAAATGATCCTTGTAATAGTTAGCACATATTGAAGATGAGATAAATCATGGAAAAAACACCCCGTGAACCCTCGCATTCGTATCCAGGGCGGCATAGTTCCATATTCGCACGCCGGTTCCAAGTCATATCCTCTGTCCATGGATGGCTTGATGCTTGAGTTTCGGTCTTAGAACGTGTCTGCACCACCAAACCATCATCCTTTGGCGTTCAGCCCTGTTCATTCTATGCATTCACAACTTCTAGCTCTCAGATGAGTACACCGACCGGTATACTCCAATTCAGGCAGCACTTCTTTGACACCCTTTCCGGTTCGTCATCAAACTCCTCCTCGAAGTTACTGTTAATTACTTCTCAGAGGACCTCTCACTTGCGCTTCTCGCCGCCCTATTCACCGCGTTCTTTCTCCCATGTTTCTATCTCTCCTGGATTAAAAGCACCAACAACTTCCTGGCCTAAGGCTTTGCCAAGTCTCTCTCGTAGGCCTAGAATCGGCCAAATGGGAACCCTTGTGTATTCGATCTTGAGGCCTGAAACGGCAGCATCGTCATCGTCGAGCGGCGCCTTGAACGGGTCGTGGAATTTTTCCAAAAATTCCTTTGTTACGTATCCAGTGTAGACAATAAACTCCAATGTGTCCGTGTCGTGGGTGAGGATCCTCAATTTGAGGTCGTGAAAGTTAGGGCACGGGGGAATGCCTTGCTCTGGGGATATTCGTAAGTCACGTCTGCCAGTGAAAGGTGGGGAAGGGTAAAAGTGCTTCTGCGCCATCCCTAAAAATACGCCCACGAAGTGCGCATCGTGATCTGAATTTGAAGGCACGAGCATGCGAGCCCTGAGTTGCTGGAGACGAAACACGGGCTCGTTCCATGGTCTCCCTGGGCCACATGCAAGGCGAAATGAGTTGTTTCGGACTGACGCCAGCTGGGTCTTGCCAATATAGCAGATCATGGGTAGATTAGCAGGGCTTTGATTTGGAGGGAACTGCGTTGAGACGTTAGAGGATTTGGCAGGCCGCGCTGAGACTGATCTGAAGGAAGAGTAGGAAGACTTTGCCTCATCAGAAGGGAAATTCCACAAGATCTGCGCGGGCACAGCATTACGATAAACGAGACCGCCAAAGTATAGATGGAATTCGGGTAAGTAATGCGGGTCACTAAAGGCTTTAGGCCATAGCGTCATGAGGGCTGTCTTGACGGCATTGGAAGTGAGGATAGGGTGCATCGGGAGCGCGTTGTTAAGAGTGATGATTGTATTCGACGGATTGAGGTGCCCTGGCGAAGGTGGCGTTGATGGGGATATCGTAGGCTGAGGTGTATCACATGGTGGTAGTTCCTCCCATTTCACACCGAGGAGTTGAGCATGTAAATCAGTCCAGCAGATGGGGCGCACAAAGAGCGCCGTGCCAGAGTGTTGCTCAAAGATGTCGTAAAGGGAGTTCTTGGCTGGCTGGTAGATGCGGTGGGGGCGCCTCTTGGGTCGGGTCACGACAGGCGCTTGCGATGTGCGCGACGTCGTGTCTGGTGATGTGACGCGACGGTTGCCGTTGCGTGACGGAGTGGTCGATGTAGCAGAAGAATGTGAGGTCGCCATGTCCACCAAATTGCGCAACTATTCGATGAAGTTACTATTCGGCAAAGGTGCCTTATCGCGAGGAGGATTAAGGTTCTTTCTAAGTGTTCTTTGCAGGGTATTGTGTGGTATTTGATGGAGACACAACCAGTTCAGAACGTGTTCAATAAGATAAGGGATGGCGGTAAAAAGAAAACCATTAAAAAAACAGAAGAGGTGATCGAAAACCTCTAGATATTCACGACGGGGTAAAAGACGTCGAAAGGTGAAGGAGGGGAGAGAAGGAATAGGTGATGACGCTTGAATGAAAGGGCGAGCTACGTGCCATTGAATGTTTTCCACAGCTATAAAGAGACCCCTGCGCTTTCCCTGAGGCTTATGTGGGGTGGGTAGATAATCGTGGATTGGAAAATAAGACAACTAAACTTAGAGCATCTCTTTGAGTGTCATAAGCCTACACTTACGTACCGGACAGGGGGGTCTAGCCAACCAGAGGACATCAAATAAAAGGTACATTCAGCCCCACCTAATTTATGCGGTGATAGAAGTCCCAACAATTCCCGTATCTACATAGGGGTACTTTGCACTCCTGACAGCCGTACCGTGACTGAACCCTTTTGCCCCTATTCCCATTATTTGTATTAGCTTGTAAGGGCTGCGGCTGACCCTCTCCAACCCGTATTCCTTTACAAGCTTTACAAGGCGAAGGGTTTTTATTTCGGACCCAATTATGCAGTGTTACAGGCGTAAATTCGTCTCCAGTACGAAATCTCTGCCTTGACTGACTGTCAGGTTGATACTTAGCAATGAGGCTATCCACAATGTGTTGCCGCCAGTCAGCTTGTGACTTTATAGGCTTCCACTGTGGCTGCCCTTTAAGCTGTAAAATGAAGCTATTGATCAGGGCTATTTCTAGCAGGAAGTCCCAAGCTAAGGCCTTCCAGCTGCCCCTACGGACACGACGGTCAGGGCTCCAATAGGCTCGCCTTTGGTCACCTTGGTCCACAGCATTCATCTGTTCATTGTAGATAGCAGCAATTGACGGGATAGAAATAACCTTCACAGGCTCGGCACCAAAAAAACGCTTGATTGGCCGTGCTGACGGTTGGTCTGTTGTTGGTCTCTTCCTCTTGCGGTCAACACGTTCAACGCCTGTGAAAACCGTAGATAAAAATAACACAAGAGCGTTGTCTTTCCAAATGATCTGATTAACCTAACCAAAGACAAATTAGTAAGGGAAATCATAGAGATTCTGTCTTTCTAACTGACCAGGTTATCCTTCGTAGGGACTGCCGTAAGGTAGTTGAACTCAAGGTCAGCGGCTGCTGTGTTGTCAACCTTCTTCAGCTTGACTAGGGGTTCATGGAAGCCACAGTTCTGACGGGCTGTGCCTGTGGCTCCGTGCCCTAGTTGACGGAGCCGGCGGAAGAGGTTAGGGGAGGAGAATAGGTTATCTAGGAATATGTGATACCTGGCTTTTGGCAGCAATTTTACTAGGGCAACAACCACAGCTTGGGTAGGATTTAGATGCTCTGCTCTCTCTGACTTCCTAGCTGGCCGTCTTTGCCGCTGTTTCCGTACCTGTGGTGATTTTCGCCGGTAAGCAGGCCTGACCCCTACGGGCCCGTATTTTCGATGTGGCCGGTGCCAAAGCCACCGCAGGAAATAGCCTTCTTGGGCCACAGCCCAAGCTTTGAAGCCTCGAGGGATAGGTTTGTTAGGTACGACTGTTGTCTCTAAGTCTCTCCCTAGGAAGCGGACCATACACTCATCTATTGCTATAGATGTGCCTGGTGTGTAGAAGTCTAAAGACGCCTGCTGTATATGGTCAGACCAGGCCCTAACCCGGATAAAGGTTCGGCTATAATCCTCAATAGAAGCTTCCTTATCGATAGTTGTGTGGTCAAAAAGGCGAAGGTTCCGTGACAATAGCTGGAATCGTGTGTAAGTCATCCATTTTGTAATTGGATGAAGAGGGCGTTGCTTCCCTAGGGGCGAAGCCTTCCAATAGTCCTTGATCTGCTTATCTGTGTGTAGTCTCATATAAATGAAGATTGCAATCCATATATAGATTTCTGCAGCAGAGGTTGATTTCCATTGGAATAGCCGTGACTGTGGCTTCAATGTACGACGGCCACAGCGAGCCTCTTTAAGCACGTAGCTAGCCCAGCTATTCGTGTAACAGGCCCAGCTTTCTACTAGCGAAATAGGTACAAATTGCTGGAATAGCAACAGCGGCTCCTGGGGCAAGGCCGTGATCTTAGGGGCCCGAATTGGAAGCTTCAATGGCCGAAAACGGTAGCCGCGGGAGGAATCCGGAGCTTTGATTGGTCGGCAGGTATTATCAGCCGGCTGCTCACGGCGGCTGTTAGCAACAACAATACAGCTATCGTCATACGCGTTGACCGCTAGGTCGGAGGCTTTTTGAGAAGCCATGAGGCCGTAGGGAATGAAGAAGAAGAAATGTATGATGAAATGGGCGGGGTTGATTCCTCTGGCCCTCCAAGTCACTCCATGTACCTCAGCCAAAGCGGGGGTCATGTGGGGCTCGGTACGGAAGTGTAGGCTTATGACACTCAAAGAGATATGCCTCAAAAGATTCCCAGTTTATCTTAGTCATTTATGTACAACGTAAGGCCATTTTGTCCACTTCAGTCGATAGGTCGATCCATATATTTGGAATCGAGTTTTGGTGTACTATACGTGCATCTCAACCCCATCGTAAACTTCTAGTTCTCACTTCAGTTCTTGCAACACTTATCGCAGATTCAAGAGAATTCTGGGAAATAGGGTGGCCGCAGTCGCAGGTCACTGCTCACGGTTGTGTTGGTCAGCGCAAAACGTTTAAGAAACGGTCCAGGTGTGTGATTGGCTTGTATAAATCATGCAGCCCAAATTCGAAAATCACATGCTAGGGGTTTTCCCCCTAGCTGGCACTACGCCATCGTCACATCAACCCTTCTAGCTGGTCTTAGAGTTCGATGACCATCACTAATAATGTTGGGGAGCGATACCTACGTCCCCAACGCGCGTTCTACGTTGAGTGCAATCAGAGGGAGGAATCATTGCTTTGGAGTAGAAGTGACTCAGCAAATTCTGCAAGCAAGATACTTCGTTATCAAGGGGTTGCATAGAGCCAACGTCGAGTTCCCAAGGCCAGCTTCCCTCACCACCCACCCCCGGAAAATGGAGAACCCTCAATGATAGTCCATAGGCCGCTGTCCTTTTTTGACGCAGCTCCCAACGGCAGCACCAGGATATTACGCTGCCGAAGCGGCACTCCCGGTTGGAACTGGCGCATTGGGAATATGCCAGCTATTGGTCATCATACTGCTGCCGTTAGAAGAGTTTCTGGGTCGGAACCAAGGATATTTCCAACGAACTATGATCTTGTGCCCTCAGCATCCTGAAGGGATATTATCAGTAAAACTTTAACAGATACCTACAGGTACGACCTACCACAAGCAATCGAGACTTGGATCCATTTCGCATTACAGAACATACCAGCACTATTCTGGGGTTGTCTTTGTTCTTCCGAGGTGTTGGCAGAAGTAGATGCATGACTTGATCGTAATTATGGTGTAGGCGCGGTGATCCACTTAGGGTAATGAGTAGGGATTTATAATGAAGAAATAACAATTGTAGAACCAAGATGAATGAATGTAATGAAGGATTTATATTGAAAGTACATGATCGGTCTCGGCTGCCTTGCACAGTGGTCTAAGTAATAGCTCTGTACCCCGCTAGTGACGGTTTACTGTCCACCCATTGGTTGAAATGCAGTATTGGGTGGTTGGGGAAACCTGATTCGAGCCCGGGAATACGGGGAATTCCTTGTTTGTTGGGGCAAATAGCACTCCTCCAACTTCCACAGCCAAAAGGCATGCCCACTTTCTCTCACAAAAGATTTCCTTCTTATCCTTTCCGGTTATCTCTTTGAACGACACAAGGCTACAAACGGGTCACGACCGAGGTCTAGAGCCAATGAAAATGATCGCAACAAATGGTACTTCCCCACGCACCTGATTTTGCGTATGATAGAAGTACCAGCAGTTTTCATTGTTACAATCGCATCCGTGCTGGTAGTTGGGGCGCCCAGATATGTTTGTGCCAGCTTAGATGCACTAGCACATGTGTGCTAACACTTGAGCCCCAGCGCAGCTGTACCTGGATACAGGGGCTGGGTCGGAATAAACGAGCATACCTTATTTCTGGCACATCAAGGCTATTTGCTCTCTTGCGTCAGCACACGCCGCTATACGCCAGTCGCTTTATATTAATAACATATCCCATTAGCGTAGTTTTACCAGTGCAATATTCTTGTTCTTTTTTTGTGTCCATGTCAGCTTGCATGCATCTTTTCGTGCCTCCCAGGTTGAATACAATGGGCTATGTCGCCTTGTTGGGACTTAAAAGCCTGGACTTGTGTTGGGCCCGTATGGCAAGGCTTGTCACAGCTGGGCTTTGTTTCAAGATGGACAACATGGGACAACAAAACCCAAAACTAGCCTCCATGGCGTGCACAAAACAGAGCAAGGAGCCAAAACCAGTCCGTTTTACAAAGATGACCTATATATAGCGTTCAGATAGTATGTACTTAGCTATGAACCCGATTTTGGCATCTTATTTTCTTACGTTTTCGAAATGTACTCCTCTGGCGGGGCGTGCATCTACCCTAAAACAAGAAGCAGCTTCCTAATACACAAAACTTGAAAGCAAAATTATCACCCCTGCGGTTGCTAGAAGTAGACTAGGGAAGGGTTGCTATATGTATTCTATCCCTAGCGGATTATTCGATCAACTTCCTCTCGTCGTAATAATAATAGTAGTTATTAAGAACATACGCGTGAGAAAGAGAGTCCGGAGTATTGAGAACTTTAAGAAGAAATAGAGCATACTTAAGAATAATAGCCTCATTATCCACTAGGTTTATGACGCTGAAGTATATGTTTATATACGCCATAAGGGCGACAAGTATGAGTTTAAGTCTACTGATAAAGCGTTACCGCTATCTGACGTTAATGCTGCTATCAGCCCTTTGAGCAACCACTCACAACCACTCACAAGCGAGAAATTCATCCAGGATCAACGGCATGGCTTTTTATCGCACTGAGCGTGGTTAAAAGGCTAAAGTGAATGTGATAAGCAGCAGCAAATGGAGCGAAGCCGCCGCTCACGGTAAGGCCAGACTCTTTTTTGCGCGCAAAGCAGGCATACGACGGCCTGCGAACTTGATGCAAGTTGCAGATTCATGTTTCTGCAAAAGCGCGGTCAGCCCATCTCCTTCAGCTCTGAGTCGCCGAACTTAACAACTGATCCTCCAGTGGGCTCGAACTCTTGCCCAACGGTATACTACTACGCGGGTACGCCTTGCCACGTTATTTAGTTGAAAGCTTTCTACGCTCAGCTGTGCATCACCTCTGCCCTTGGATGTTGCCCTGGCCATTGTAGGTAAATCCTAACATATGTATTGAGTCTATTACTATCCCATCTCCGACTAATGTTCTTCTCACGCCTGCCTTGTGAACTCGTCTCTACGCCGTCTCAATGTGTCAATGCATCAAACGAAATTCTGTCTGGGGAATTACCCGTGCATCTATATTCGACTGCAGTAGAATAAAGATAGGAACAACATTGACGCAATTACTTCGGTACGAATGACAGGTAGGGACCATGGCTTCGGCAGCATAAAGGCTGGAGATTTGGTCGTAGGTTCAACCGAAACCGGTAGTTTAAAGCCGAGGTAATTTCGTTCGTTCCCTAAGATTTGTCGAGCTGGATCACTTTCTGGACATCATCTTGGCGCTGTTCAGATTGAGTAATTGCACAACCTCTCGGTTGCCCTGATACAAGGCAGTCTGTAGAGCATTGCCAAAAGGGCCGCCCCACGCATTAACATCGGCTCCTTTGTCGAGGAGCAGTTGCACAACCTCTCGGTTGCCCTTAAATGAGGCAGTCTGTAGAGCGTTACCGTACCTGCCGCCCTGCGCGTTGGCATCGGCTCTGTTGTCGAGGAGCAGTTGCACAATATGTCGGTTGCCCTTCCATGAGGCAGCTTGCAAAGCATTGCCGTACTCGCCACCCTGCGCATTAACGTCGGCTCCTTTATCGAGGAGCAGCGGTACAACATCTCGGTTGCCGTTATATGAGGCAGCTTGCAGAGCATTACCATACTTGCCGCCCTGCGCACTAACGTCGGCTCCTTTGTCGAGGAGCAGTTGCACAACATCTCGGTTGCCGTTATATGAGGCGGCCTGTAAAGCATTGCCGTACCGGCCGCCCTGCGCACTAACGTCGGCTCCTTTGTCGAGGAGCAGCTGTACAACCTCTCGGTTGCCGTTCAATGAGGCGGCCTGTAAAGCATTGCCGTACTCGCCGCCCTGTGCACTAACGTCGGCTCCTTTGTCAAGGAGCAATTGCACAACCTTTTGGTGGCCTTCATCTTCATTCAAGGCAGCTTGCAGAGCATTACCATACTTGCCGCCCTGCGCATTAACGTCGGCTCCTTTTTCGAGAAGCAGCGGTACATCTCGGTTACCGTTATATGAGGCAGCTTGCAGAGCATTACCATACTTGCCGCCCTGCGCATTAACGTCGGCTCCTTTGTCGAGGAGCAGCTGTACAACCTCTCGGTTGCCGTTATATAAGGCAATATGTAGAGCGTTACCGTACCTGCCGCCCCGCGCATTAACGTCGGCTCCTTTGTCGAGGAGCAGTTGCACAACATGTCGGTTGCCCTTCCATAAGGCAGCTTGCAGAGCATTGCCGTACTCACCGCCCTGCGTGTTAACATCGGCTCCTTTGTCGAGGAGCAGTTGCACAACATCTCGGTTGCCGTTATATGAGGCGGCCTGTAAAGCATTGCCATACCGGCCGCCCTGCGGACTAACGTCGGCTCCTTTGTCGAGGAGCAGCTGCACAACCTCTCGGTTACCGTTATATAAGGCAGCTTGCAGAGCATTACCATACTCACCGCCCTGCGCACTAACATCGGCTCCTTTGTCGAGGAGCAGTTGCACAATATCTCGGTTGCCGTTATATGAGGCAGCTTGCAGAGCATTACCATACTTGCCGCCCTGCGCGTTAACATCAGCTCCCTCTATCGCCAGATCTCTTGCGGCCCCTGCAAGGCCACCTAGACAAGCATAATATAGTCTGGGTGCTCTAGGAGGTCCTGGTGTACGGTCCCATGCACGGTCGGCCTGATACAATCGACACCAGCGTTGAAATGTTGTCTCGTTTCGTAAAAAGCTAACTGTGATTCGAACAATTTCTTCAGAAGTCTCGGCCGAAGCGGCGTAGTCCATCCAGGACTTTGCTGCATATCGTGCCATGGGAAAATCGGATCTGATTGTGCTGCAATTGTTCTCGATATCACCAAGATAAGTCAGGCAGGTTCTGGTGATGACAATGCTGGCACTTTCAAGATCGAACTGGGCTTGTTCAAGAAGATACTCTTTGACAGAGAAGTGAGCAAGATGAAGTTCTTCCACGGTCTCGGTGTAGTTTGTGACTTTGGCGATTATCACCAAGCTGGGGCAGTATCGTAGGACGTCGGCTTTCAGAGATAGTCTGCCATCAACATCGAAGCCCCGAGGTTCTTGATCTATCTCGGTAGCTATCACTTCGATGGCCTCTGCTAGCGTCAGAGGCCTCTTGGTGTAGACGAGAAATTGCAGGAGACGAATAGCGCTGCTCTTGTATTCCGCTGGTATGTTTTTGAGCATGCGGTAATATGTCTCATTCAGATCTCGGGGCAAAGCTCTGAGAGCTATCTTGATAGCTTTTGGGCTCAGACACCTCGCAAGACTTTCCAGTTGACAAGCTGCCCATCTGAACCTGCGACGAATGTCAAAAACGTGTTTGCTTTATATAGATGACCTAGGCCAAAACTTACATCCCATCGGCTCCATCTCCGATTTTGTCACGAATCTCCTCTAGAATACTTGGAGATAACTTCTTATCCACGAAATCAGGCTTCTGCTCAAGCGTTGCCTCAACGTAAGAGCGTATGTCACCGTTGACAACGTTCTTATCAAGTTGGACACAGTTTAGCTTGTCGAATGACTGAGGGATCGCGCTTTGGAACTCTATTTCAGGCCGGCCAGTAACGATGAGCTGAGCCTTCGTGGATGCTAAATGCTTCAGCCATTGCACAAGTTCTTCCCTTGCTGTACACTCATCTAGGGCGTCAATGATAACGAAAACCTTTCCAGCAATTTGTATCATTGTATCAACACAGGCTGATAAGGCATTTGTATCTGGTTGTCTCCGTCCATCATCATGCGAAGTGAAAAGACTATCAAGTCTTCTCGCGGCTTCATTCCCGGCATGATAAAGCTGAATTGCTAGCGAGCGTAGGAGATCCTCCAATTTCTGTTTCCTGGCATCGTTAAAGTCGAAGAAGAAGGCAAGGGTGGTGTAGGTGTCTAATTGCAGAAGATGATCTAGAATCGTCGTAATCAGAATGGTCTTGCCACATCCTGCCAAGCCGTAGAGCCACAGATGCCGGCGTGTTCCAACTGTCCATTCCTGGAAGACGGGACTGTTTAGAAGCCAGGTCCCAGTGCCGGGATGACGGCGTTTTCTTGCCAAGTTGGCATTGGTTGAACAATCTGGCGGGGACAGCCATCGCTCGATTTTGGCGAAATGATGGTCAGATGCCATACTCATCACCGCATATTTGGTTTCATTTCCCGTGGATTCGACTGTTCAAGGTTAGAAGAGAAAGCGTGAGCTGGCCTTGTGATACTAACTAGAACCGAGGACTTCGCTAATAGGCTTCTCAGCCTCGACCTTGCTGGGAGGAATCTGGCGTAGGAGATCTTTGGCATACGCCGCTGCCATCATTGCCGCAAAGCCCTGCCACTCCTTGCTCTTGTGCGAGTCAGAATAATCGCATATCCCGCGGATCACCAGACACGGGAAGTGGTTCATCAAGCCGGCCGCCTCCATCTCGAAACAAAGGACATCCATACTAGCCGCCAGCTTGTCCCGCGCAAGTGCGTCCTTCATCAACTGATTTGCGCTGGCGATCAACCCATAATGGATGGCAGGGTCATCCTTCTGCTCGCCCCGTTCTTTTCGATCCACCAGACAAGCGGGATCGTTGCTGCACACGTCGCCGCATTTTTTCGACGAGTCCGTATGAACAACGTCGGGCCGGTAGAGTCTATCGCTGTCGGGGGATGGCCGAGAATACTTCTGCCGTAGGCGGGGCCATTGTTCCAATGCCCTATCAATGTGGGCGCTGAGCTGATGCCCTTCCAACTCGTATTCAGCCTCGAGCCCGCTCAATGCTGTGAGGAGCAACTGTGGCGGCTGGTTCAAGGATCCTGTCGTCACGAACGCATGCTCCTGAATCGCTTTACCATAGTCATATTGAAACACACCGCCTTTCCCACTGCCACGGGTACTCACAATAACATCGCCAAGTCGTATATCGTGCTTTGCGTTGGGGGCGCCGCCGCCGATACCGACCATCAATCCGAAACGAATGTTTGGAAAGCTGCGCAGCATGTCCCTTGCCACAGTCGCGGCGGAGGTCGTGCCATACTCAGATTTAGGCAAGACGGCCATGACAACGTTGTGCTTCCCGATTTTCCCCAGAGCATAGTTATTATTGTCATTATCGGCGATTGTTTCGAGTTGGTCGTGTTTTTCGTCAAAGAAGGCTCGCGCAGCGACAAACTCGGTGGTGACGGCACAAATCCAGCCGACCGTGTACTTCTGGGGATTCGACATGGTCGGCGATCGATGTCGAGCGAAGAGGAAGACGTGTTGTATGGACTGACAATCGCAACAGAGGAGCGCTCGAGGAGGCGCATGGCGAGGCCCGCATGTTCTTGGTGGCAGCGGGCATTTATTAGGCTCTGAGGACGAGTGAGGATTCCATCAGTCAGCCTCACAGTGCCTCTGTGCAGCAACTTGCGGCAGGCTGGGCGTTGTTGCCGCATGATTGGTGAAGAAATCCATGTCAAAGCAACCGCCTCCCAAATGCGGAGCGATTGGCGGCGCACGAAAGGCGGATGGCAGGCGAAGAAGAAAACCCATTGGCGGGTGGTGCCGCTCACCATGTCTACGTCGTAATATTAGACTGCCTTAATCGGAGGAGTGGCACTCGTATCATATAAGCCAATCAATAAAGTGAGGCGAGAGGCGAGGTTAGATGGTGAAACACATATGCCTATACCCACCAGTACAAGAATAAGAGCGTGAAAGTTTAAGTTCAAGAAAACATAAAGCGTTAAAAGTGATTACACTATGCCACCAGACGACAATACCTTAGTTTTCTTCTGCTTAGATGTAATCATTCTTCCATCCACTATCAGAATTAAGAGCTTGGCGCTAACGGTAGCGTGAACTTAGTGCGTAAGTTGAAACTACGGCTGCGTGAATGGAGGGTGTGGAAGTAAGGCCAAGGTGGGATGACTACCGTTATTGTAACTGGAACCGTCTCTAATGGATGATGCTACTACTGTCGATAACGGTGGTAAGGACATAACGGCAGCAGATGCCGTAAGAACATCGAGGCCGGTTCTTGGAGTTGCCTCGAATCAGCTCATCACGTGCCTAGCCACTGCGCTTAGCAATAAAGTCACGCAAAAAGGGGATTACAAGCTCATAACAGAGTAAAACGATAATTTTAAACCCTTATTCTCTTATATTCAATTCTATTTAATATTCACAAGATTTAAAAATACATATAAGCTTAAGTCCGGTTGAAATTCTGCTATTACTCAGTTTATTGCTGATAGTGTAAGTAATACTTGTTTTTGATTGGATAGTCGATGGCTCGTAAACCTCCAAAAATGAGGTCTGGGTCAAGCATGGGTCGGAGCTGCATTTTTGTCATTAGCCGAAGTTTAGCCGCTCTCGAGACTCCACGTCTGTCGCCCCCAGTCCTAAATTGACACCACTTCACATATCGGAGCTAGCAAGGAGCAGTTTCATCTACCGTATTCGACGCTACATCACCGTTTTGAGAATCGAGCCATTATTATCCACACACTATCTCCACCTCCTCTTCCGAGCGTAGTCCCAGCTTACACGCCAAGGTTGCATTAAGATCTTATCCTAAAGCTGCATCACTAAATTTCCTAAATTTCGCAATTAATATAGATGAGATGTTATTAACCATCATCTGCGCTCCTACTTAGGTTCCACTCGGAAAATGCCAAGCAAGTTTTTATTAACTGATGCCGCATAAATCTTACGAGAATTAACTATTGTGATCGATATCAAACTATATATAACAATAACATACTGTCTCTTGTGACACTATGGCCCATACACCTCGAGTTCTTTTACTATGTCATCCCTGCCGAAGTCCTTAGCTATCATCGCTGGGGTTCTGCCACTCCTAGTTTGTGTCCCAGTGTCAGCGCCAGCTCTAAGAAGCACTTTAACAACTTCTATATGTCCATATTCGACAGCCCATGACAAAGCAGTCCTTCCACCTCTATCACGCCGTTCAATCAGAACGTTTTCGTCACTGATAAGAGCCTGAACTGTATCGGGCGAGTCAGTCTGGATAGCCCATGCTAGAGGCGTCCATCCATCGATATCTTCGGCATCGACTCCTGGGCAGCCTGCTTCGAGAAGCCTGACGAGAACCTGACAGTGTCCTCGTGCACTGGCCCATGATATCGCATTTCTGTTGTCGTTATCGATGCTCGTCTTGTCTATTTTTGGACTTGCGAGGAGTATTTCAACTACATCCGTACAACCATTTCCTGCTGCCCATGAGAGAGGCGATCTCCCTTTATTGTCTTTGGCATTAATATTAATGCGTGGAAGTTTTAGTAGTCGTATGAGGGTGTCGGCCATGCCGTCTCCAGAAGCCCATGAAACGGCTGTACGTCCTGTCTTGTCCCGGTGGTTGATGTCAACACTGCGAAGCCTTGCTAGGGTGGAAAGGATTGAGTGATGACCTCCCCCTACGGCCCAGAAGAATGGGGTTGCTCCTGCATTATCCGGTTCGTCGGGATTGCAAGCTTTCTGGTTCAGTAATTCTTTGACGATGTCATCATGTCCACCTCCGCAGGCAAACGAGAGTGCAGTCCGTCCGTTTCTGCCTGGAGCATTCACATTGATTCGACTGTCTGCGAGCAGAGCTGTGACACAGGATCGATTGCCGTGCTCGGATGCAACTGTGAGTGCTGTCTGCCCCTCCAGCTGCCGCGTATCAGGTTCAGCACCTGACTGTAGAAGAGCAGTAACGATGCGGTCATGACCAAGTCGAGACGCCCAGTAAAGACTCTGATTTTTAATGACTTGAGAAGGCTCACAATCAAGAAGCAGACTTTTTAGGACAGTATATGAGTCGAACTGTGATGCTAGGATGATTGGATTCTGGTCCATGAGGTCGTCATCTAGTGGTGTTGGAGCTTTTACATGATAGAAGCGTAGCCAATTACGGCAATTTGCTGTGTCAGGATTCAGTAGTGATCTTGCAAAATCTTTGAGCTCTTCTGGTGCATCTTCCTCGCATCTAGCGAAGTGTTCTGCCCAATGCAACGATGCATATGTGTAAAAAGGATAGTCTGAGACCAATGAATCGCAGATTTCAGGACGCAGGATAGCGGGATCGTGAAACAACGTATTGGAGTCCAGGTCGTGATCTTCTTGGTCCCAAAAGTCGCCTTCAAAGTCGCCCAGAGGTAGCTCGCCAAAGACGTCTGTTTCTTCTGCAATGACCGAAGTAGGCGAGTCATTTGTTGGAAAGAAGTCGACTGTGAAATCATCAAGAAGAAGGTATTGGATGCATACAGTAGCCAGCTGTAGAGCGGAGCCTTGCGGATTAACCCTACGTATCGCAGGAGGGCTGTCGATGCTAGCGATGTATTGATCTTGGAGATAGTCCTTCACGGACTGGTGGACCAAGGATACTTGTTGCCCTGTGACCCTTACTAAAGACCCTAGGATACCCTGAACAGTGTGAGCAATTGAGTTATGAGAGTTTTGCATGATCGACTCAGCCGTAGTGTACGAAGGGTCCATGGTGAATGCGATGTTGAGTTCGTCCAGAGACAGGGGCCTGGAGCATGCTAAAAGTAGCTTCAGTAATTTTGACGCGTCCTCTTGATGATCCAAGGGTATGGCAGTCAGATAACGATGATATATTTCGGCGAGGCCTTCAGGAATGCTGGTTATAATCTTCTGGAACTCTTTCCTCGAAGTAAGTAGACTCTTCTCGATCGATGCGAGAACCATGTGAATCCATAGAAAAGTCCGATCGGCTTTAGACATTATCGCTTCACATAAAAAGTCCCTGATGTCGTTTGAGAATTGCCTGTTGAGAGAAATTTCATGGATTCGCTCTTGGATGAAAGTCTGAAGGTCTTCAGTGTAGCCAGTTTGGTCATCATCGATTGATATTTGAGATTGAAACACTTTTTGACTGTTGGCATAGGATTGGTGAAGAAATGGTCGGCTTGTGATAAGAAACTTGACCCTGCTACCACCCTTTATCGACTGAGAAGAGTCGGTGAGCATGTCAGATATCGAGACGAGCAATTGATGACACGATGTCTTCTCACACTCATCGAGCGCGTCTAGAATAACATATAGGGGCCCGGATTTGGGGTCCATTGTAATCCTAAGAAAAATACGCCAGAGCGAGGCGAAGGACTGAATGATGCTTGATCCTTGTTTTTCAAACGCTGAACGAATATATCTAACAAGCGAGCGATGGCGATGAATTATCTGAAGGATAAGGCCAATGAGTACTGCCCTCGCATCCGTCTGCTTGTTCTTGTTCTGGCACAGATAGATGAGGACATTCCGAGACTTATTGCAGGCATCATCGAAATATTGGGCCAACGAGTAGGACAGCATTGTCTTACCGCAGCCCGGATGACCTGTAAGCCACAGGAGAGCATTGGTACCTTTTTCGAGCCAAGAGACGAACAAACTGTGGCCGCGAATCCACTGACATGTGCCAGGAACTGGCTTTGGGGGCGGTTCAACATCTTTCGCGACATCGTTATCACTAAGAAGCAACATGCAGGTTCTTTCCAAGCCACTAAGGACTTGAGTACAATCAGCGATTGATCAATAAAACAAGTCGTGAGGTGGTTACCAATATTAGATGAGTGCGTGCTGGTGCGCTTGATTGTTGGGCCGACATTTGAGGACTTAGTGGCAATCCTTCGAAGAGCTCTCGCCACTTTCAAGTAGCTTTCTGTCTCGCCAGGAAAACGACAAATAGTTCTGTGATCTTCTGGCATGGGAATTACTTCTTCGTATGGAATGCCAAGCATAGCAGAAGCAGGGCTGACAACCTGTCCCTGACGTAAGCTTGCGTTGCCAAAGCATTGACAGACGATTATTGCGTGTAGTGCTACACAGACTTACCAAGGAGGAGGACAGCGGGCCCATTGGCAAAGGCAAAGTTTCATAGAACGAAACTACGTGAATATTGCCTAAACGGTTCCGTGCTGACATCGTCAGGTCTTGGAGCGTATCCGAGTCATATATTAAAGTTTTGAGCAGGTCAGTCCTCACTGTTTTCGGTCCTAATCCAGCAGACGCGAAGCTATTGACAATTGAACCGCAAATACTGGCTAGATTTGCTGCATTACTTCCTCTATGTGGAGTAGCCAAAAACACGACGCCTCGGACAGACTTCAGTACGTCCCCATACAGGTCGTCGTTTTCGTGAGCAGCAACAAGCGCCTGAAATAGGTCAATCTCGTGTTCTTCTCTTGGTGGTTATACGCACCTGTTTGAAGACAATTCCACCAAGACTATGGCACACAAATATGATAGATCGTTTGCTCTAAGAAGGGTGTCAGACTAGAGCTGAATGAGCGAATCAGGTAAATTACGGCATTTAAATCTTCCCGAACATCTCTTAAAGAAACCAGAAGGTTGAGTGCATACTCCTGAACCCTTTCGGACGATTGAGACCATATTTTGGAAGGATAGCCATATGTGTAGACCCGACATCCAGGTAAAAAATTGGGGAGGAGGTCCCGAAGCCATACGGTGCCATCAGGCTCGTGTCGCCATGTTGAGATTGCATTTCCATTAAGGCCATGAATCGCAACAATGTCTACTGGAAAATCCATGAGACCTGCCTCATCTGGCTTGCTGTCCGCTAATATGAATAGGCCATGTGTGGTAGTGCGGGATTTTGTTGGCTCCGTTACACTGCTTGAGGACTCGTCCAGGCGGGGGCATGAGTTCTCAAGTGTCGGCTTGGGTGGCGACTCCGACCGCCCAAGAATCCGGGCTTTGAAGCGTTGTACATGCTTCATGATGATTGAAAGGCTTTGATCTACCTCTTAGAAAATAAAACGATATACAAAAAATAACGACGTCGGCTGGACTCGTTTTTTAGCACTGCGGCTGTTGGTGGCGTGATCTCACAAAGCAAGCCTCCTGAAATCTTCAGCAGAAAGTGGACGGGCCGCCCCGCAGTACAGCTTCCACTAAGTTGTAGATTGACCGGATGGTTAGTGTGTTTTCGGCAAAAAGTCAGTTAGTCCTCGAATAAATCCCATTGTTTGAGGGATGGTCACGTGCATGACTCAGCAAATAATTTTTCCTTTCTACCCCGCCCCATCGTCATTCATTCTGGGCATTCCAAAAAATCTGATGTTTTATTGTAGGAAAGTCCACGTTAAATGAACATCATGGGCACAAAATCTCTCAGTGTTCTTGGCAACGATGGGGCTGGCAAGAAAGCCCTGATCGGCAGCCTCATTTACAAGGTGGGCGCAATTCTAAGTAATCGAGGTTCAAGTATATGCTAACTCGCTATAGTGCGGGCTTGAGCTTCCCCAACTGAAGCAGCTGGAAAGTGAGGGGATTAGTCAGTATGAGAAAATTGTACCATTCTTCGAGAAAAATGGACGTGCTCAATCCTTTTACGCCCCTTCTGGAACCTTTACTGTTCAGAGTATGTCGCCAGCAACTTTCCCTATTCTATTGTATATTAACCACGTCGCTCTAGAAAGCCAGACACCAGATGTTGCTTTCTGGGTTGTCGATGCTTCCGATTCATCTAGCTGGGGCCCATCTGCCGAGAAACTCTCAGTTACGTTGTCCAGTAGTATGGTCAACCCACGAGAGAAACTCGTCATAGTAGTAAACAAGATGTAAGTCCAGAAAGAAATATATCCTCCTCTCATTTCCATGACTGATGTATTATGTGTACAGGGACTCAGTCAACTGGTCTGAGCAGACGTTCAAAGAGGTTGTGGGCGCATTCAGTTCGGTCAATCTGAACAATCGGTATGAGAAAACATCTCCTCATTAAAGTAACACTGAACTCATCATCTCATAGTGCTTATATCATCCCGGTTTCTGCCCTTCGAGAAGGAGGAAACATACTCCCAACCCCCGAAGCGCCCTCATGGGTACAGAACTTATCTACTGACCAGTTTGGGGGATCCGCATCAGTCTCGGGTGAATCGTTGATGAATCTTCTTGGGTGAACACTCACGTATTTTACTTCGATCTATTCCTTGGTTTACTGCAGTGTATTATTAACAGAAGGGAGGAGCGGAATCCTTGTGGATTAATAGACAGTTTCGAAATGGGATGAGCCTCTCCGAAGTATTCAGCAGCTCTGTGACAAATGCAGTATATCAAGATAGACAAGTGCATGTGGCTTAGCTTCCACAAATAATTTAAGTATTTTGCGCCTCTTTTGAGTGAAAGCTTGTTGTAAGTCACTGCGGGGGCATCATGGGATAGCATCTGGGCCGAGCATCTTAATGCTCATGCGGCACTAAACTTAGAACCAGTACCAATTTGTAAGGCCACAGAGTTTCTCTTGCTCCTCGTATACAGCTAGCGTGTTGATCCATGTGGGGCAACCTGTCCAGTGTTACAACGCCGCACTGTGCTCACCTCGCGTGCGCATAGCTAAGGAGAAGCATGTGGGGCGGGCTGTGCCTTCATGAAACATCAAAAAGAGGCTAACGTACACGATAAGCTTGCCGATCAGACAAGCATGCCGATCAGTTCCACTTTTCACCTTAAAGACAACTTTTTAAATAATTCTTAAAAATCCAAATTAAGCTTAAAATAGCTAAAATTTTATTAATAGATATATAAGTCTTAAAATAAGCCTTATTAATTTTCTTAGATTTTTTAAAAAATTCTATATAGCTATAAACCTTAAAGTATACTTACACTGTAAAATACACTGTATTTTAAGGTTTTCTATAAAAAATAAAATATTTAAAATTCTTTTAAAAATTCTTCTCTATATAAATAACTATACTATTTTTAAAAATATTTTTTATAGATTTTTAGCTATTTATGGTTTAAAATACTATAGGGTAAGCTACTTTTAGCTGCACAGTATACTGATCGGCATGCTTGTCTGATCGGCAAGCTTATCGTGTACGTTAAATGCTTGGTGTCGCATTCAACTGATCCGACAATATGCTTTACTTCGGCAGGACCTGGCCCGAGATGAATGTGTCAACCTCTTGTATCGCTCAAATTACGGCGCAAGTCACTGGAAGTAGACATAATGTGAAGCAGGCATTGTCTCTGAATTTCTTCCATTACGCGCTTCCCAAGTTTGATTCGAGCTGATTGGCCATGATATGCCTAGGGAGGGTATGCTGTTGGTTGCACCCTTTACTTCAGTCGCAGATCTCAGAGGTATCTACTTATTTTGGCTATTTTATTCTAGCTAGGACAATAACCGCTCTTCTTGATTACGTACGGCTTTGGTAGCATTATTCTTCGCTACGTACGAAGTGTTGCTAATAATATAGCAATAAAACAATATGCTGCAATATAAACCTTATGATACGGACTTTCTCGTATTGCCACGATATCATATGGAATTTTTGATATTGTACCACTATGATACGAGGATGTCCATATTGGCAATATATTCTTTATGTTGGGTTGTCGATTTTGAAGTGAAACTGACCTTGTCTTGACTTACCCTACACCTTGTCGCAGGTATATGCGGCATTTTATTGGCGTGCCAAGATTTAGCGCACCCTTCCACATTATTCACAGGACTTGACTTAGTTAGACAACGCCGACGAGGGATCAATGGCATCAGCTAGCTGTATAGAACTTGATTCATTTGAAGAAATATGTGTATTTTGCGTGATCTCCATTTCTCTGTAGAACGGGGTGCCATTCAGCGGTCGCTTGTTCCGTCCGGCAGTGACGAATCTCCCAGTAGCACAAGACATAAATCTATTGCACATTTTTACTGCCATCTCCTTTCACCTTCCTCTGCATAGTGCGTGAGATACCCCACCTACACTGACGAGTCGATGTCTTGTTTGTTGCAAGAACGTTCAACTGATCGTATATATTCAGGAGGGGCGGTTGCGCGGGAACAGATTGATGTTCGTTCGTTGAGGTCTGACGAACTCTCCGGAAGTCGGTATGCTACCGTTGTTATTACCATGAAGAATACCCATTGGAGAGTCATCTGGCTTCAAAAGTACCTGAGAGTTGACAGTGGAAGTAAAAGTGCAGAGACAAGGAGAGTGATTAAGCCCAAACCCAACAGATGATCAGCCGTATTCTTCTGTATCCTGTTTCGGAATATGTCTCGAGATGACGCCCAGATTACACCTATAGCTGCAGTTTGTGAAGTGAAAGGCATGATATATGCCAGCTCCACGGGGGTCGGGACTTGCGGAATCATGGTAAATATCAAAATCAAAGCAACTTCAACACACACAAGTGCTGCAGCCGATTTCCACCATATCTCGTTCCCTAAGACTGCGAATGTATAGATGATCGTGATAATCTACGTTGTGACCTTAGAGCGTGCAACAGTTATCTTCCTGACTTTGACTGACATGGATGACTGCCACCCCCCACAGGGATGTTGTGGCCAAGATGGTATTTACAGATCTCGCTAGTTGTTGTGGAAGTTCGACCGTCTGGGAGTGTTGGAGAGAGAACAGGACCAAGGCTGTGAGCTGGAATGGAATCCATACTCCTACCAGGCATGAGAGACAACCCTCCTTTGACCACGGGGCATCAAACTTAATAACAACAAATAGGATAAGGCAGGAAAAGGAGAGGACAGACATGAGATACATGTCGTTGGTCTCATAATATGAAGAAGGGTCCATGGTTTCTTAACCGCATGAGCGATAAAGACATCTGTCATGGGGTTGCACCTTGAGAGGGGACTCTCAGCCCTTATTCATGCTTGCGACTCAATGACCTAGCAAGGAAATGCTCCACCACACCATATACCGCGTGATTAATGAGACAAAGGACCAACACGAAGATGGTTGTATGCATCCCCTTCCCGAGTTGTTGATCAGTTTCAGGGCTCAGGGTCATGGCGGCCAAGCAGTCCAAGAAGCCATTGACGCTCGGCAGTATCATACACTAACCGGCCATTGAGTTTGATATGAAGGGTAACACTCTACAAAGCTTTCCTTAGAAGAACTCATATTCATGAATGTGATTACAGAGTAATGAGCGTGGTGTTGCTAAAACATTCTAGTGGCCAGTTGAAGACTGTAGGGACTGACGGGCCACCACCTTAATCCTTTATCTTGTTCGGCGCCGCTTCACATGCCTCTCCATAATTACCCGAAGCACACTTCTCTCTTTATGCTTCTCATGCACGAGAACCCCCAATCTGCTAGGTCCTAACTAAGAATGTATAAGGAGTGAAAATCACAAGAACTAAAGACAATACAGCAACTTTCCCCCTTCGTCTACTTCCCCATCCCATAATCAGGCCGCATCTAGAAGCGTAGTGAGGATAGGACACAGCTATTCAGATCAGAAGTAAGATCTCAAGTTGTCGGAAGCACCGACTGCGAGGTGGTGTTCGCGAAACTGTTCTCGTGCCGTAATGGAGTCCATGAGATGATCTTTGCAGACAACTGTACCCTCATATACAGCCATAGATTGTGCCACGAGCACAATGTTTCGAATCTGCGCAATAATTAGCTGCCATCTTAAAAATAAGGCGAGACCATACTTCACGGCCATTGAGCTCCTTATGTGCCACACTATCAACCAGTGCAGTAAGATTCGGTGCACCACGCTCGGTTGTGGCCTTCTGTAAGAAATACTTCCAGACAGCTCGACGCGAGTCTATTCCTAGCGGTTGGTATTCCAGTGCAAGATGAATTCTACTCATCATTGCTGTGTCAAAAGACTGCACTCGGTTCGTGGTTAGGAACAGAATACCGTCAAACCGTTCCAACTCTCTAAGAAATACGGAGACAAGGGCGTTGACTTGCGGGTTGTCCACTCGTTGAGACAGGAACATATCCGCCTCATCAAGAAGCAGGATTGCCTTCCAACGGCCCGCGATTTTAAAGGTGTTTGTTAGAATGTTCTCCACCTGTACCGGGTCCACGCCGATTTGGCCTGCCGGGACCACGTAGAGAGGTCGTTTGTGGGTCTCCGCAATCGTCTCGGCTGTTAACGTCTTGCCAACGCCGGGCGGCCCACTAACACCGATGTAAGTCAAAAAGGAAAAGGCTGTATATTCGCAGTACATACTATAGCAGAAAGTTGATGCCCCGTCCTTTCCCTTGTACGATATCCCCGAGGCCATTCTCAGTATCGCCAGGAAAGTACGTGTGAGTAAGAGCCCAGATGGCCTTCTTCTGGGCGTCGGGTATCTTCACGTCATCGTAGGACGACGGCATCCACGTGATGACACCGATATGAGCGACAGCAAACTCAACTGAGAAATTGTTAGCCATCAGCAAAATTATTCACGGAATTGTCTCGACTTACGAAACTTTTTACTGCCAAGACAGAATCCCAGGACAGTCGGACCGCAGATGAGAAAATCTTCGTCTTATAATACCACTGTTTCCGAACTGAAAGACCCTGTCCAGTTGGACGGCCCGGATGTCTCTTGTATGGGGTTGACATTTCGGACAGTCGGCTGCGGATGACCAGGGTTATGCTCCCGGAAGCCGACCGCATCCACCATGATCCGCCCATTAACATGGCGCTTCATGATCTCGCCCTCATCATCAAAAAAGAAGGCGAATCCTCGGTATTGAAGATGATGACTACCATGCAAGGAGATAAATCGATGACCATTCTCCACCAGCTCTCGGAATATCTCATCGTAGTTATGATGGTAACGCAAAGGGTAGGCTGGGAGAAAATCGATTCTTCTGGCTCCAGGGAAATGCGGAATTTTGATTCTGTTGATTGCTTCACCGAAAATCTTCCCATCTGTGCCTAGAAAGCGAGTGTCAAGGCGCATGAATTTGGTCCCGTCCATTTCTTCCCCCTCTTCACAATAGTTGTGGAGAACGCATCTCGGGGAGTCAGTGCCGGGACAAGTGGTGAAGACCTTTTCGTTCGGCTCAAACAAAGCCCAAAGAAGATCAAAGGTTATCTCATTCTTGATGACAAGGCCAGCGAGCTCTTCGTCTATTGAATGAAACTCCGTCTCAATGTAATCCACAAAGAGATTCAAATGGCTATGGCTCATCGCATCTTGTTCCGCGACAATGGTATCGCGCCGATACCTCAGGAAACTTCGAATGTGAAAGACAACTTTTTGTTCAATCTTTCGAAGGTCAGCTATTCGTCTTTGAAACGGTAAATGGGAGCCTACTGAAGGAGTATCACCAGCAAGTGAAATACCCCGGAAATCGCGGCACGCTTCCCTCAGGATATCTCGAAGTGCCGCAGATTTGACATCAATAAAGGTTGTTTTGTCCTGTGTCCTTCTATCTGCAAGACTGGTTAGACAAGCTTGTTGTTGATAGACATTAGCTCACCGATTCTGTCTCTGGCAACAAATACAAATTGGTCGAGATTTTCGACGCTGGATTGATTATCTTCAACGATCTTGTATTTGAACGCTTTATCATCCCAGCTGAAAGGTCTTCATTAGGTGGTGTATCAATCAGTTAGTGAGGTCACATACGCTTCTTCAACGTGCTTGTAACCAAGAATTGTCCCACGGCCAATATGAGGCTGTCCTCCCTTTGTTTCAGGTTTCTCGGTGCCATCTGGATTGCTGTTGGATAGCTTGTTTCCCACAAGCGTCTCAACAGCAGTGATAAACCGTGCAGCAAATGCCATTTCTGCGTATTCAACCTCGAGCGAGTTCGAGTCTGAGATCGTAGAGGCACCAGGGCTAGGTGGCGGAGTCGACCGCGAGTTGGCACAGGGACGGGGCATGTCCGTGATAAGTGACATGATGATTCAGGTTTCAATGGGTGAGGAGGTAGTAGTTTTGGCTGGAGAGAGTACCAGTACAAGCTAGTCGAGGTAGACACGGTTCTTATACCCCGAAAGAGGACGCGAGAGCTTCTGCGGCAGCTCTCAGATAACGAACTGTATACCAATTCATGGCCGTGATGAGTGCATCGCTTTATGAGCCATCGCATGCGCTGGTTCCTGCCGTCCTTTGCTAGCCCTGTTATTACCAAGGGTCTCAGCTGAGAACTGAACCGCGTGTAGCGCAAGCACATCCCGTTGGGCGATCTCACAGGATCCCAATGCTCACCCTTGATGGATTTCAGGGGTTTGTACGATGTTGCAACCCAAGAACAGTGCCAGCGCTGTTGGCCTTGCGTCTGTGCATTTCTCGTTACCGGCTAGATTTGGCAACGACTTTGCTCTCCTGCCCAACCGGGGATTATGGCGTGCGGCAAATTACATGGGTCACCACAGAGTTTCCTGAACTGATTTGACTTACATGCCTTAAAGCAGGTCATATTTATGGAGCTAAGAGCTAGACCTATTATAAATCTAGCATTATACTACTCTGCACCACTCTGCACCACTCTGCACCACTCTGCACCATTCTACACCACTTCATACCATTTTATACTACTTTATACTACTTGGCACCACTGTGCACCATATTCTATATTATTTTGCACTACTCTGTACTATTTGAACTGGTATATACATGGTTAATTAATGAAGAGGGCGTCGCAAGTTGTTAAATTTATAGCCTAAAAGTACTAACCGGCTCTTGGTCCACTGATGCTCCCTCGAAATGTAAGATTATTGGACCGCTCCCAGCACACTCCTTGTTCTTGATTTGCTTTGTTTGCCATCGTTACCAATTCTTCTATCTCTAGTTAACGATGTTGGGAGATCGTGGTCTGTAGCACTAGTGTAGACTTACCCAAAGACTTCCCCCAGGTATGGATCTGGTGGGCCTTGGCTATTTTTTCTCTCCGCACTCTGGGCATATTTGGCCTTTGTCTGTGATGCCTGTACCATTCACACACACCTGACAGCCAGAACCGGGCATCTTGTCTCAATTCAATGCGTTGCTCTCCAGAGACCTCTGGATTTAGAGGCGACTCCTAAAGTGCTTAGACACGCAGCTGGTGGTGTATCATGTAATATAGAGCTGATGTGAATCGTGGTGTGCGATGGCGGCGGTGAGGAAGTGATGTGAAACCCAAACGTAGTTGGGATTATGTTTATTGCTGATAGATGAGCTTGGGCGTCGATTTTTTGTGAGTGGCAGATGTGTATTTAAGCAATGGCTGGAAAGCAGCTTGGGGAATGCACTAGAATAAGCGATGACGATTGGGCCGGCATGCCTGATGGGTCATTCTGCCGGTCCCGACCGCCCGGCCTTGATAGAGCCCAGCCCATTCCGGGGCGCCACTTTTGTCTAATATCGCGTGCCCCAACGCGTTGCGCCGCACCATCAATAAAACCCCCCTGACTCCTGATTACGGCTAACTTGTCTTGCATTCTTAACTTCACATACTCGTTCCTACCTCCCAACCTTCGCTTTCATCGGCGACCACTGCCGATCTGGCCCTTTCATTTCACGAATTGTCGTCCATACCCGCATCTGCGCGCATGAAATTTGTGCCGCTGCCACTGGCCTCCCAGCTTCCTGGGGTCACCCGGCAACCAAAGATTCGCTTTGTGTCGGCACAGCGTTGAATCTGCTCCAGTCGAAAGACCCTCCTCTTGGTGAGTGCATCTGAAGTCGACCTCTATTCTGCTCCAAATTGGTATCTAAGGCGAATGAACTGTAGAAACGAGCCAAACGCAGCGCCGCCCAGAGAGGGGATGACACTCGACGTCCGCGTTTCTTCGACGAGTCGTGCGGGTCATGGTGATATGCAACCCCGACCGAACGCCTTGTTGAGATCGTCACCCGCCAACGACGTCTACTAAGGCCTGTGCCTCTTTCACCCAAGTGTACCGACCACTTTGCGAATGGCTACCCTTATGCCTCGCGGATATCGCTCCGCCACCGAATACCGTTTCGGCGAAGAACAGACCGATGCCATTGTTCGAACCGCCGCCTACCATCGCAAAGACTACTGTCTCTCCGTGATCTGGTTCTCGCCTCGTGAACACGTCGATATTCATCTATCAATAGCAACACCCTTCCAGCGGACTTCGAATATGGGACTCGGCTCCCTCGATCGACTACCACTCGAGCTCTTGCATGACACGTTGTTCCGTCTTGATATGCGTTCTCTATTCAAGTTTCGACAAACAAATCTTAGATCGAGACAGACGGTGGACTCTCTCAAGCAGTATCAGATGATAGTCTCGCATGGACTGAACCTTCTCTGCGCCTTGTTACGAACACGACTTGCCACCGACATTTCTCTACTCGACTTTTACAACGCACTATGTATCAAGGCTTGTAGTCTTTGTGGCGAATTTGGCGGATTTATATCTCTCCTAGCGTGGACGCGATGCTGTTTCAAATGCCTCAAAGAGGCTCCGCAGACCCAAGTGCAAACTCTTGCCGCTATCCGAAAGCAATTCCACCTCACTAAGGCCGAGTTAGACCAACTGAGGTCATTCAAGACCTTGCCTGGAATATATTCGATGAAGGAATCCGTGCACAAATCCCGCATTGCGATCGTTTCTGTTCATCAGGCTAGTTTGATTTGCAGACGGCAATCACATGCACTGGGGCAAGCCCAGTCAGCGAGCTCAGAACGAAATAAGAAATTCAACTTTATGGGGTCGTGTGCACTTCCTTATTACGATAAACTAACCGGCAATGTCGAACACGGAATGTCGTGTGCTGGGTGTCAACTTGCTCTTGAAAAGGACATCATCGGCACTAAGGGCGAGAAATGGGCATTCGAGGCTCGAGACAAAGTATATGCGCGAGATGGCTTTTTGGAACATTTTCGATGGTGTGAACAGGCACAGCTGCTGTGGAGATCGAGTGTCGAAGGTAAAAACAGGCCAACCGAGCTACCAGAGGCTGCTCGAAGAGGCGGCTACTTCAACAAGAGAGAATAATAAGGATGTGAGATATGTTCACCGTTGTATTGCAGCCAGGCTACCTACACATCTAAATAGAACATAGGAAGCGGACAAATTCCTAGACACCCCAAAGTACAATGCAGCTCCACAGTTCACAACCCGTGCTTTAATCTTCCAGAATCTCTCCATTTGGATCCGTGTATTTCACTGGCGCGTCTGGCTTGACCAGGTGCCTCGAACAGTAGTTAGTCGAATCCTTGCCCCATTCTTTGATAACTGGATGGCATCTGATGTTGGTCCCCTGGCGCTCCGAGCACTGGATGAACTCCATCTCCTTTTTGCAGCCGCACGTATATTTGATATACTTCGAAGTGCACATTTTAACCTGGCAAGAAATCACAAATTAACCCTGCTTAGATAAAGGGGATACCGGCCTCCTTACAATGTTGATAGACAAATGACTTGTGTGTACGTTGGCGATGATGAATACAAGCGACTAATGTAGAAAGTGAAGCTGCACTTGTACTATCGAGAAACTTGTATAGTGTGCTGCGAGCTGGTTCTGAACGCTTGATTCTGGCTGATGCAATGAAAGGAAAATTGATTGTGGGATTTGGATGCTGCTGCTGTGTAGATGATGCTTCGAGACGAACAATTTATAGCTGTCGAGCTAGATGTTGCCTCGAGTTCTGTTGGCTCTGGAGTTGTTTAGGAGCCTTTGGGTAGGCGGCTCCCATCAGCTAAGACAAGGACTGGATGGTGATGTAGAGGGTATAAACGACGGGCTAGCCTATCATGGCCGTCATTTTGTCGCCAGCCCAACTCCGCCTCCTTCTAATTTGGAGAGCCAAGACGGTTGAGCCAATGAATGATCCGTCGAAAATGGGCTTCGTCGAGTTGAGGATGTTTCAAGTAACCGCCGCGTCTCGAACGGATTTAGAAAAGCGAACAAAGTCCCCAAAAGGGTTCCAGAGGGGATGAAAATTGGTTCTGGCGCTAAAATTAATACCGCAGGGGACTCTGTAGTGCTGGCCACCTGCTAAGCTCTGGAGTGTGGGAAGTACGTACACAAGTCGCTCCAATTGTGGATAGTGATTGGACAAATTACGTTGAATCTTCGCCGTTGCGCAGGGGCTAGGCCCGGTGATAAAGTGGGACCAGAGTCCATAGAGCGCCTTCATTGGCCCGTTTAACCGCTGCTTTCTGAGCCAATTTGGTTGCCAAGAAGCCCCGATTGGTATTCCTACCAATTCCTGTGAATTCCAAGAACGTTGATTCCTTAAGTATGAAAGTGCCCTTGTCCTTCATGACAGTCGTTCTTCTGAAAATAAAAGAGGGTAAGGATGCATAGCGATTTCAAAGGGAATCTCGAAGCATAAGTGTGCGAATGCTACCCTCTTTCAAACATATCTGGTTGACGGTTTTGTAGTGAGCGGTCCAATGGTGAAAATGTCTGACGATCAAACTGCAAACCCGCCGCCAATGCAGCCGGTCATCTTGTCCATGGAAGTGGACGATGACGATTCATTTGAGAGCGAATACCGACTGCGAATCGGAAATCAAGTCAAATATCTCATCATCTCTCCTAGAACCTTTGACAGAGATACACTTTCATTCCCTATTCAGTCCCTGCCCCGTCTTCCTTACAACGAGGAATGGACCGTAGCCCACATCTCGAGAGACGAAACCAGCGGCGACTTGAAGACTTCCATCTCAAACCGAACACTAGCTGGCGTCAGATGTCGATGGCATCATATTCGGGTTGATTGTCTGGAGTTGGAGAAGACCAAACAGCTCACGGCGATGGCTTTCGAAGCCGTCTCACATTCGATTCTTCCAATCACCCTCCTATCATCAGCCACTATAATCGCCAAAATAGCCCGTTTCGAGTGGGAGCTGCCTCGTATCGAACAGGAAACAAGAGCATATCAGTTGCTTGAGGGTTCCGGACTGGCCCCTCGCTTCCTTGGTCATATCCACGAGAATGGACGCATCATGGGTTTTCTCATAGAGAAAATAGAGGGACGCTTTGCCTCCTTTCAAGATCTGAGCGTCTGCGAAACAGCTCTGGGGAAACTCCACGAATTGGGACTTATACATGGGGATGTGAACCGATATAATTTTCTCGTCACGGAAGAGGGGGTAAAACTGCTCGACTTTGAACGTCTTCTGCAGAATGCTCGCCCCGAGTCAATGCGTAAGGAGTTGGAGCATTTACGTGCCGAACTGGTTGATGAGTCAGGACGTGGCGGAGGTTTCATTTTCCATGGCGATAGCAATTAATATTGTCTGATTTGATTTGATTTGATTTGATTGAATTATACCGTACCTCTCTACAGCGCTGGGCGGCTCGCCACATATGCTTATGGCATTTGTCGGGGTGGAGATTGGGTCGGGAACAGAAGTGCTAAAATTGGGGACGTGGCGAATAACATGGAGGGTAAGACAAGGTATTTTAGAACAATTGTTGGGCTGAAGTAAGGGCATCACCCACCTATTTTGGCCGTTTCATTAATGCTGGAAACCCAATTCAGGAACCGTTTTTTGTTTCTTGTTTAAGGATCTCTCGATGCCAGGTACAATAAAGATGGCATTGCGACTTGGGGTCATAGCGTTACAGTATACCAAAGCTTAATAAATTTAAAAACCTTACATCTACTCGCTAGCTCTTGTTAAGGGAGATCATACCCCAAGCTTGCGGCGGTTGTTGGACCATTGTCATTGTCCTCTGTTGTGGTGGCTTCATCAGACATCTAGAAACCGGCTTTGCTCTCCTGTCTCTTGTATTATGCTCTTCGATTAGCGGAAACACAATTGCGCAAGTGATCAAAGTGGCCGCGTCGATTCAAGTGTACCTAATTATAGAAAATTCTTTGACGATTGATTGGACAGCCTAGGCGCCTTTAATTATGTCGGAGCGGATGAAACCGGACCAGACCGTTTTTCTGCCTTAGGCCAACACTTGGCACCGCAGGAAAGGCCACTTTGCGCTTTGTACAGTATCTTTGCAAACCTGCTGATCGTCCAAAAACGTCCACTATACCAACGTGGCTTCAGGCGTTCGGTTCCAGATCCATGAATATCTATCGTGCCGCCCAATTACTGCCGAACGACTAAACGATTAGAACGACCAAAGACCTGCGTAACTCGTCACCACGTCTACAACTGGCCCCCTAGTAGCCGCCAGGTTTGGGCGCAGGACAGTTTGGTCATAGGAGGGCTATTCTCCACCTTTGGTTGCTGCTGAACCAATGCTATAGTCTTGCATGTGTGGACTTGGGCTAACAAATCGTTTACCCACGATTGAACTTCCATCGTCGAGCCAGTGCATTGGTTTGAGACGTTTATGGGGGCCTTGTTGCGCAAAAGTATTGGCCAGACTTGAGGCGCGCGGCAATCCCATTCCATTCGTTGAGCGCCTGGCCTCGGTATGTTATATTCCCTCAATCTGACAGCCTTTTCTGACACGATAAACCGATAAATACCTTTCATCAATAGCTGTGACGAGATCAATTAAACCAGATCAATTCAACTCACAACATCTCTGTTCAATGGCTGAAGTTATTGGCCTTGTATCAGGTCTTCTTACCTTGGCGACATTCGCCCATAAGTCTGTCACCAAGGTTCAAAAAGCCGTGCAAAGCTTTCGAACCCTCCCACGTCAACTCAGGGAACTCCTTTCAGAGTTAGCAGAGCTGAGTACGGTGCTCCAAGACCTCTCTCAAGCACCTGGCGGTGACATAGAAGTGGACCTTTCGGCCCTCAAAATAACGCTGGAGCAATGCAGCCGCTCATGTGATGAATTTGAGCAGGAGCTCAGAGCCTGCAGTTCGCGGTCTGGCCAAGATCGAGCTAGTTTTCGGGACTGGGCTAAGCTCACGTACCGGGGCGGCGACGGAATTGAAGGCTTTAGACAACAGCTTATTGGATACAAGTCCACCATCATCGTCGCTCTCAGTTTTGCGAACCTGTAAGTATTCACATTTACAATTATAAACCATCATACTGATCTATCTGCCTTAGTCGCACATCTACCATCACTGTCGAAGCCATACAATCTTGCCGAGGATTGATCGAGACAACAACTATTGATTTAGAGGCGCACCTTGCAGATGTAAAGCAGAAGCTCGATGCTCTCGCTTGCCGGGCCATTGCCAGTCCTGAACCAGACGAAGCGACGATTAGATACATAGAAAACGAGCGCATCAGTACCGAAAAGGGCCTTCAGTTTTGCCTGCAGCTTTCTCAGCATATTGATCAGATTCAGCTTCAATTTGCCGCAGAAGAAGGGCACACCCCCAGCCTTCTGGGCCCGCACCCAACTTCGAATATGCTTGTCAACGAAGGACTTGGTGGCTGTAAGGATTACATTGGATTTGCACTCGAGCGATTGAGGAGACATCGCCAGAAAGTGATTGAGCGAATAGGTGCTGGCTCGCCAACCACCGTATCACCAGATGATAAAATATTACTTGATAACCTGAACGACGAAGCCGAGGCCCTACGTCATTCCCTGAACCTTTGCTCAAACATCGACACCTACCTTGAGGAGAAGATCAGTAACATTGAGAACCATGCTGAGGGTGATGATACTATTCAGTTCATGGTCTCGACAGATGGCAAGCCACTTAATGGAAAGAACCACGGCGTCGGCTCGAGACTCAAGCAAGCAGGAGGGCATTTTAAAGAACAATCTCTTCAGCAGATCTCCCAAGACTTCACCACAATCAGCTTGCATCAAACAGGAGGCAAGAAGCCATCTAGAAATGCTTCTTCGTCAGCAGCCCAATCAGAAACCACGACGGAACCTCTAGGCACGCCATTCAACGGAAGAGGCTTCACTCTTACACCGAAACCTGAAGTTAGATCGACTCCATCTTCTCGCTCTACGACAGCCTGATGAACTTGGGGCACTGTATTATCGTCTGAATTTGGCTGCTTGAAAGCGTGGCTTTGCTGTTGACATGAAGAGATGCGGCCTTATTCGAAGTCCAGCCCTTGAGGTCGGCTTGAAGCCGAGTGTTTTGTAATCAGATCAACTAACGTGTATAATTTTGGCAATGTTTCGTGAATAAAACCTGTTTTGTCTTACCCAAAAATTGACCCTGAACTTCGCGTTGTCTAAAAGCACAGCTCTGCTTGTCCCAAATCAATCCTAAGAGGATCTACCTTCCATGCGACAATTGTATGTACCCTTCATGATGTCAAGTGGACTAAGTCTTGAGTGAAACGAGTTCAAGAACGGCAACAAAGCGTGAGGCGTAGCTCTCAGTTAACAAAATAGTGCATTGTCCTCCCATTACCAACACATAAGATAAGTGCAGTTTGATTTGCTTTTAGTGAATGGTGGTCTGCGCCCGTGACATGGGACGAATTGGCGGTACACGCAGGTGGTTTCAGGTGTACTGCCTCTCGTGAAATGATTGGCTCACAGCGTACCTTTATTCGCGACTTATCGATAAGGCCCCACTTATTTGGAATATCCCTAACCAGTTCAGCTTCAGAGTCACTCTCACCCGTCTCCAGCCGATCAAACTCGTGTCAAACGTTTCGCCATGCACGGCGTGCCGAAACGTACTGTAATAGTGAATGCAACATGATACTAAACGTGCTAGACGAGTAGCTATTGTGTGTATGATTCGACGTGCTGTCTCAACTTCTCCGACCTTGCCTAGCCCTCACTTGTCGGTACCCTCTCCAGATCTCGATGGTCTGAACAATAGGAACTCCTGTTGTGGTAAAGCGTGACTAATGCGGGGTCCAGCCGCCGACATGGTGAAGATGGATTCTAGAGAAGCGGAAGATCCTCGGCAGTAAGACCAAAGCAAACCCCTCATGCGGGGAACACGTCCACGTCATACTCCAGCAGGTTGGCCACGCGTGTTTTCCTGCTAACTCGGTGTGAGCAACGGAAACGACACGACCTTGTGGATGAGGAAAAACTTGCCATGCCAGTCTTCGGCAAAAGAGAACCGGCAGACAAGAGGGGTTTGTACGAGAGAATCCGTGGGCCTTCAAAGGAGGAGGTCGAGACTGCTGTGAGAGAGAACGTGCGTGGTTTTTTTTCCCTCCCCCTCATTAGAGAAGGAGCGATGCTCACCAGATTACATTAGTTTGGCCTCAAAGAAGGACGATATGTTGAAGCCCGACACTCTGATCAACAGGAGTCGATCCAAACGCCATGCGTGGTCTTTCTGATCATTGGAAAATTTGATGTGGGCGGAGAGACATGCGATGAGGTCTACAAAGGCTATACCATTACTGACGAGAGTGCCATCAAGCTCTGGGCCCATTCTGCCGTCGTTGTCATGCCGCTTACTTAGACGACGGGATTCGTCATGACCGGGCCCATCTGATGTTGAGTTCCCGGCGTCCATCCGACTCAGAGACATAAATCTCGACTAAGCCACGAGGTTTCCGAGAGTGGCAGGAGGTCAAGCGGCTGCGGGAAGGTGTTTCCCATTTCCATCATCGAGATGTCTAGTGTCAATCCTCGCGTCAACCAATCTGGCTGGCAACTACCATCATCGTCTAGCGAATCGTTGTCGTAGCAGTAGCCCATGTTGGCACTTTGCCACGAACTTGAAGACAAGTTCCTGGACTGGGAATTGGATTCGGTACAGTTGGCTCGTTCGGTATGCTCTTGGTCTTGCTGGGCTGGAAGAGCCTCCACTGGTACGGAAGCTGTGGTTGAAGGTATTGGCATAAGACTCGAAACTTTCGGCAGCTCAGGCTTCCCAGTGTTACGACGACGTTCCAGGGACATTTTCTGGCGCTTCCTTGGTTGGTCCTCCTTTCTTGTTATAGTGCTGAATGAAGATGTTTGATCTATAACCAAGACTGTTGTCTGGTCGAACTCGGCCACGATATCCTGCACATAGTCTCCAATCCGTTCTTTGATGAGGTTGTGTCGCTGAGATTCGGCCGCGATGAATTTCGGTAATCCGTCCATCATAGCATCAAAGGTTTCATTCTTCAACTCGAGGATTTTACTGGGCTTCAGAGCAAAGAAACAGAGAGATTTCGAATAGTGATCCAGTGTTGCAAGTAATTTTTGCCGGCGCTTACTCTCATCATTATCATGCTTCTCTTGGTAAACGAATTTTACCATCGGCCTGATGCGACGATATTTTTTGTGGCGATCTGGACTCTGCAAAAGAAGTCCAAGGGCAGCAAAGAGTGAGTCAAGAATAACCTTTTGTTGCACGAAGAACAAGATGGTATCTTCGAGTTGCATAACATCGGGTTGAGCAATAAAGTTGACCTTGGCCATCTCTGACATGATTGTACTGAACTGTGGGAGAATGAGGCATGAGGCTCGCTTGTTAATGTAGGAGAAAGAGAGCAGACAGACTTAATGGGGTAAGGGTGCTCGCATATGCGATGGAAGATGAGCGAACCCTCTTCAATCGGCATAGCGTATTACGTAGACCGAAACATGTGACGAGCTGGAAGTGATCAGCGCTTACTCGAAAAGGTGAGTGTGCTTGAATAGTTAGCAAGATGCGAGCTGAGCCGCTACATACGGATAAGCGCACCTGTCTTTGGGAAGGCGCGGTTCAGGTAGGCAAGGATTCCCCATGTCTTAGGCCAATGAATCTCGAGCGTTTGACTAACTGGGGGAGAAGGGTGATTACAACGCTGGAAAGGCTTCGGTAGGTCCAGTATTTCCCGCCACAACTGGAGATAAGCCGCAATAGCTGAGACATGAGCACAAAAATATACAAGGGGCATGTACGCCATGCCAAACGCATAAGTGACATGTCTGGATATTGTAGGATAGAAAAGGGCCACATACCACCTTCATCCCTTCGAATTCTTGACACATGTCTTCTATACTTTCATTGATTATCTCTGTCAGTATCTTTTCGAGATGGCTGAGTCAAATGGTCCTCCAGTGATGGATATTTTGGAGCCCGATGACCAACCGGCTGATGATTCCGGTGTGGATGAGGTATGCCCTCATTCCTACGTACTCGACCCATCTAATCTCGTTGTAGGCCACAGACAACGCCTCGTCAACTCAATCGATCACGTCCAGTATACTCAAATACCGAGAAGAGAATGGCAGGAGATATGCAACTTTTGGAAGCGGGGGTAAGTCGTCGTCTCGCTCCCTGAAGTTAGCTTGCTCAGTGTTGAATAGAATATTTGCTTCCGAATGATGAGGTACATTCGATGATAGAAGTAGTTAAAACAAGCCACTAACCTATACAGGACGAACAAGAAAGGCTAGGTGAGTTCCTAGTTTGATCCTGTCGAAGTCATTCTGCTAACACCGAATTGATATAACTCACAATATCTGGATGTTGGTGAATGACAATAAGCTTTACCAAACCCCTCCAAGGAATTGGAAGAGAATTCTTGATGTAGGCACAGGGACTGGTATATGGGCCATAGACGTTGGTATTTATAAAACTCCTCAAGGCGGTTCGAGCGAGCTGCTGATCATGGGCTCAGCGGATGAGCACCCAGAGGCTGAAGTCCTTGGTGTGGATCTTAGTCCAATCCAACCCAGCATGTATGCTTTACTATGGAACACTGATAGCCTCATCACTGAACGCCATAAATCTAGGGTTCCTTTTAATTGCAGGTTCGAAATAGACGACTTAGAAGATGCCTGGACGTTCAAGCATCAGTTTGATTTCATATTTATCCGCAGTATGATCGCAAGCTTCAAAAGCTGGCCGGATATCTTTTCTAAAGCTTTCGAGTGAGTTTCTACCAAGATAGGGATGTCTATGCTAATGCAACTTTACATATAGGAATCTCGAGCCCGGGGGATACATTGAGGTCCAGGATAATGTATACCCGCTCGCGAGCGACGACGGCACGATTCACAACACCGACATCCTTACGTGGTCCGAGCTTATGGTTAAGGCTGCCAACAAAATTGGTCGCTCTATTACTGTTGCCTCCAAATTCAAGTCCATGCTTGAGGATGCAGGTTTCATCGACATAGTGGAGATCAAGAAGAGGATCCCCATGAACCGCTGGCCGAAGCGTTCACGGTATAAAGAGTTAGGAACCTGGAGTTGCTACATGCTCCAAAGTAGCCTTGAAGGAATCTCAATGGGATTGTTGACGAGACTTGGGTTGACTGTGGACGAAGTGCATGTCCTTCTGGCCAAGGTCAGAAGGGACCTCCTCAGTACCAAGATTCATGGTTACTGGTATACGTATGATCGACCCCTCCCGCGACAAACGATAGGCGTAGACTAACAGGTACCCAGATACTTGGTGTATGCAAGGAAACCAAGGAACGTGGCTGATTGAGGACATCTGTACTTGTAGTATCGTTACTTTTAGCGCGCAATTGATAATCGTGGGGTGCGGGAAGGAATCCCCCCGCCTTCAGCGTAGGGACCCATTGCAGAGCCGCACTTGCAACCTCTACCAAGGGAATGTCGACGTCTCCCTACTATATTGCAAAGCTTCAGCAAGCAAAAAGTATTAATATTAGGCTTAAGCTACCTTAACTTTAATAACAAATGTAAATATCCATGACGAGACCTTTGTTAAGTTCTACCTATTCGAGGGGGAGAAAATAAATGATGTTGTGGCGTCTACGTTCAAAGCTATGATGATGGGGTTAATTTGAAATTCATTCGAGTTTATTCCGTATGATCATTGTGAATATACCCTTCCCGAACATATTCTCCCCTGCCTTCACGACCCGTCCGTGAACTTGCTCTGTCTCCTCATACTTTCCCTTCGTCCATCAATACGAAGCAAAATTCTTGCGCAAGTCTGTCTTTTCCCTTAGTAGGATGAATCGGCCTCACTCTACTCTTGATCGTCCAAGTGGTCGTGACTCTTGGCGTTCTTTGACCGGTTGTTGCCCTTCTTGGTGGGAATAATGCATCCTTACTCTTTTAGATGCTGTACCAGCCCTGTACTAGCTTGCCTTCCTGGGAAATCCTTTGCTGTGCTTGATTGGACAACACTCGGCTATTGTCCTTGCTGCTCCGTCCGAACAGCTATTATAATGAAACTGCTCGACTACTGGGGTATGGGGGCCAACACTACAGTGTCCACCAATTGCCTATCCGTTGTCAATCACCGTTCTCAAGCCGAATACTTAAAGGGATGCCCAACCCAATAAGACAACTACAGGTAGGCCTCACCAACACTCGTTTGCCAACGCACCTCCCGCGAACAGCACAGGCCCATCCTCTTCCACTTACAAATTACTCTCCAAGCGCTCCGTATAACATCATCTCAGCTTGCCCGTTATGAGTCTAACTACCTCTCAGTATACTCCCCTAAGAGTGATACTCATATTGAGCATGCTGAGTACCATCCTTTTCTTATACAACCTTTGGAGATTGTATTCGAATCCTGAAATCTCAAGTCAACGGTCAAAAAAGCACAAACAGCTCTGCTTACTTGTTGCTGCGATTTTGTCAGCTGCAACATTTGGGGCGGCCATCATTGGACTTCTCGACTATGTTAAAGAAGAACTAATATTTCTAATTCTTCTTGTAACTGATCTTTTATCATCGGCAGGCAAACAGGTAAGATATATTTATATATTATGTTGCTTTTGTTAATCTTCTATAAGGACTTAGCCATGGCCGATTTCCCTTCTCGTATATCATATTTTCTTCCGCCGATTGCAGCAGGATTAATATGGCTCATCTGTAACATCCTATTCTGCTTTGGGATATTCCTTAAAGTCGAAAATGCATTCCTTCCTCTGGTACTAATCTCTGATATTCTGTATTGGCTTTCAAAGCTGGGTCAATGGGGTGTACATGTTTATAAGAATGTTCAAAGAAGGACAGAAGTGCTTAATATGGCCCCATTCAGCAATATACAAAACGAGCCATATATCCTTTCACCAATCTGCGATCTTACTTGCTTTATTGCAAGTATTTTTATTCTTATATTAATTAAATCACAGATAGATAAACTAATTGTAAGTATTAATAACCCTTTTTCTAGTATGAGACTGATATTATAGGTATTATATTCTATCTTTGTGATACGCAGCTTTGTCGCTGGAGCTGTTTCTTTCTTAATAACACACAGCTTACTTTCGAGAGCTACAATGTCTATTAGATCTTTACTTGAAATCTTTCAACAGTCAACAAATACATCTACATCTGAATTACCATTAACAAATCGTTAATTTCAGGGGTAGTTAGAAAAACCTTTAGAATAAAAATATATAGGATATATATCTTTACTGCTCTCTTGTACAACTTAATCCTCCCCAAGACTATCAATTAGGTGCAGAGAGCTCTTGGGTTACCTGTTCACGCTAAACCGCGATATGTATCTTTCTGATTGTCTATCAACAGAGAAGTCCAGCGACACAAACTTTGTATTCTCTGCGTCAATAACACAACGCCACCATAAGGCAGCCTTGCCTAATAGCTTATTGTCTATTGGTGATTGCATACAGACATGACTACTCATTGATAAAGCCTCTCATCTATAACTCTTCCTCTGCAGGAAAAGCACTTTGGGGGACAGTAATGCTATGCGGAGCGATACATATTGCCTCATGCTTGTCCAGCTCGTGTTGAGAGATGGTCCGTCCCTCGGGTAGATAAAAGACGAGATCCCCAAGTTGAGCCACCATTTCACTGATTTTAAGAGAGATTGATCCTCGGGGCCAGGATTTAGCTATCCACCCAGACCCAGGCTCAGTCCATTGTAAGACTTTTATTTCATCTTCGTTGACTTGACGAACTAGTCTCATCGCAGAATCAGAAAGACAAAGACTTACTCCCCTTGAGTGTTGTGATACCTCATATTCTGAGTCAACTTGCATCTGCACGGCGTGATTATCCTGATTAACTGACTTTTGCTGAGATGTTGTATCTGGCTGTACCGTTAGATGCTGCTGAGGGGATGAGCCTTGTGATCTCAGGTGTCTCATCACATTCCAGAGGAGTCGCTGTTCCCTCCTTCTACGCGATCCTTTCTTCCGGCTTGAGTTCTTTCTTATCACCTCTCGATTCGGCACAAGCCGGTTCACTATATCCGTTTGTTGCGAAGATTGCCTTCTCCCTTCTTCTCTTTGGTTGCTGTTTTCCCTTCTAAGTCTCTCACGAGACTCAGAATTTGCAGCCCCTTCTGGCGAATGAGATTGACTGCCTTGTGAACTCGGTGATAAACTTTCAGGAGAAAGCATCGCTTCATCTCCGTCCTTATCTTCATCAAGTCTCCAAAACGCATGGAAGACGGATTTACGGACGAATAGAGATGTAATGTCCCGCGATTCTGGAGTACGGCGTGAGAATCTGGCAAGATTGAATGACCATCGGTCACGTATGTAAGCACCAGAGTATTGACGTCCACAACGACGGGTGATAGGTTCACCAGCCCCAATAGTCGTAAAAGTTGATTCAGATTCATCGGAAACGCGAGCCCGAGCCCTGGTAAACTCGTGGACTATGCGGCTCAAGATGTCTTGTACTTCAGACTCATCATATTCATACCATGATGATGGTCTTGCATCTTGTAGGGCTTTGAATGCAACCTGCTCGTCTGGATTTGTCACAGCTAGGCGCCTTATCTCGTCTGATTCAAAACCAAGGCGGCGCGCTTTTTGTGCCAACCGGTGCCAATTCATAGGATTGCGAAATGATGCCTCAGGCGGCTTTTCGCCGTCTTCCAGAAGAGGCCACTCGCCCGTTAGCTCTACCAAGTCTTGCATAATGTATAAGTATAAGCGCTTCAAACGTTCGAAGAACAGGTTTTCGGGTTCAATGAGATCTTTCGGCGAGAATGCATCATATGCCAGGACCTGTACCGTAAGAGGTATCTTTCTTTTACCATGCAGAAGCCGTTTCATGGTATCAGTACATAATCGCAGATATTTAAAATCTTTCTGCAGTGTGTAAATAGAAGGTAGGAGATAGTTAATGTTCTTCATTCGATGGAGAATTTGCGATCTCTCTGCTGTATCGGTGAGTCTTCTGAACGCTATGCCACCTTCAACCAGATCGGCGAGGTAACGATAATCAACTTGCGAGACCCCCGGAACCCGGAGCTGAAACTCTTTGACATCCTCAGTGTCGACATAAAGTAAAGCTTCTTTAGAGCCCATAAGCTTTACCCACGATTCTAAAGTGAACTCCATGTAACGTACAACTTCCTAGTCAGGGGTTAGAAAGTTCCTTTACATATGGCAGACAATATATACCTCATCACACTTGCCACCGATAATCTTATGCCAAGTACCAATCTCAAATCCCTCTCGCATCCCAGGTATATTTATGATTAGTTCTAAGAGGGCAGGTGCTATTGATGGATGTTTGAGTATGCTTCTCAAAATAACTCCTAAACTCTTAGTAAGTCGAGCCCACCATCGTTTCTCTTCTGTTAGATTGTGGGAGCGATGGTAGACAATTCTCTCACATATGTGTCCATGGGAGAATGCACCCTCATTAGTGTAATTCTCAGTAATAATGTCGAACGCTTTTGGATCCAGATCTTGATATAGCCTCAGTATCCGTATACATATCCATCGATTTGTAACTCTTACCTACATAGAGCTCAACAGTCCACCATGTACCAAGATGTGGTGTATCAAGCAGAGCTGCGGCTCGACTCCTGCCGTTGGCGCACTTTATGTATTGAAATCGTGGAAGGTAAAGCATTCGCGAGCCTTCTGAGCCTCGGAGACCATCCAGTGTCAGCTCTGACAGGCGTAGAGCTTCTGAAAGAAGGCTTGCTGGAATAGTGCCTAATATGAAGTTCGAAGGCTCACTTCGGTTACAGCCTTCTGTCTTGAAGATTCTCTTGAGTCGTGAAACTTTCGCAGCACTGATATTCTGATCACAAGGCATGAACTCTGGTGAAAACACAAGATCCTCAATCGAAACCTTGACGATCCCCCTAAATTTCGTATTCTTTTCCTCAATAACGTCGTCAGTAAGCGAGGCCAAGCGATTGGCATGGGTCTGAAAGCTGAACATTGTCTTGCTGATTTTAGAGTCAGTGAGGAAACCTTTTTGATGGTTCCTTGAGTAAGTCTACTGGTAGATAAATATAATCATAAAGCCGTGAGCGAAAGTAGAGGGTGCCGAAACCCGCACTCGCCGTACCGGCGGTGATGTTTGTGGCCAGGGTGTCAAATCAGCAACCGCAACCCTGCTACAAACAAGACGACTTTGCGAGAAAGACCCGCAAGGCAGCAATACAGGCCATACGTATTTAATATTTTCAACAAAAATTAAATTTCTTTACCTCCATGCCCGTTAAATATACTGACAATGTCAAAGCTAGACCGGCATACCGTTTTGATTGATGATGAAGCTGCGGCTGTTTTGCGTCCATTCAGGTCTCTGCAGTCTCCCGAGAAGCAGGGACCTCATTCCAACCATCGCCGCGATGAGGAGGTGAATCATCGAAGGCATCCAATCGATACCTCTCGCATTCCAGTGAGAGGGTTAGACACTAGCAACGTCAAGCCGGTCCTAGTTCCAGTCTTGGCCGGTTCTCCATGGAAGCATTACACAAGAGAATATTACGTCAAGCACTGGTGTCTATTTGCAATAGCTATTAGCAAACAAAGCCGGGACAAGCTTTACGTGATTCGTTCTTCGCCGACTTTGAACGATGAAAAGCTTCAGATTATCCGTCAAATTTCTCACCCCAATGTTCTTGAGAGTATTGAGATTTACTCTGAAGAAGATAACAATTACTATATTGTCTCTGGGATGATAGAAACCTCATTAATGCATGTATGCCGGGCCCCAGAATACCCGTCAGAGGTACAGCTAAGTTCTATATTATTCCAGGTGAGACGGTACTTCTTGGATATCAGTATCTGTTATTAAATCCAGCGGCAGGTCCTATCAGGGTCAGAGTACCTTATAACGCAAGGTCTTGTACCCGAAACGATTACATGTGGTGGGGTTCTTATCAATCTTGCAGGTGAGGTCAAGATTAGCAACGTTGAGGAATTCCAGACAGGCGGTGACAAGAAAGTGTTTTTAGACTCGTTCTGCAGGCTATCAATGATGCTAATGGATAAAGAAAGGGGCCCGAAAGCTCAAATTGGTCTATCGCATCCAGATCGATGGTCCTCTGAAGCTGTTCATATGCTTAGTTTATTAGACTCAGAACCGAGTATGGAAGAGTTAGCTATGCATAAGTTCTGGAAAAAGGGGAGGAAAGAAGAGTTAAAGTCACTTGTATACTTTACTCTCATTACAGCATATCATAGTAGATCTTAAGTAAACCTTAAATCTTAGTTTGCTTTTAAACTTTATCTTAAATTTACTGTATTTCTGTCTTATTTTATATACTAAGAATAACTATATAACTAGTGATAAATCAATATATAAATTTTCTAACTTCCTCGGCCAGCCTTAAGTACTATTAGCTAATTATATATAAAAAGTCTTCTAGGTATTAATTTAAATGAATTATAGATATATCTTTACTTACATCAGGTCGATTAGTATTTAAATCTGCCATAACAAAGCTCAGTCAGCTAATTATCATTCGACTATATATCACGATACTTACCAGACACGAACTGACCATAATGAGGATTCTGCGCAAGCTCGGCATCCTTTTGCAAAGCTTCGAGGAGATCATATACTTTAGATGGCCACAGTTTTGGCGGCCGGCTATCAACAAAGGTAACCAAGCATGAGAAAATATCATTGCGCATATTATGCACAAGCCATGAGTTAGGCGAGAACGTAAGTGCCCAGGTAACTATTGCGTTCGGGCTTAGTTTTCGAAGTCTTTTGCATCGATGCTCAAAGTTCTTGGCTCGCTTTTGCCAAAGGCTTTGAGACTGGAGCGAACTACCAGGACCATTGAATATCGCTTTGATACTCCGACGAAAGCTTGAAGGTACTAGGACTTCTTCTTTGGCAATGACTTTGGATGTAGCAGCTGCTACTTTGAATCGTAGCCCTGCACTGGCCTCCCAGGCATATTTTGACTCTGCTTTGGACAGTAGTGTGACACCAATTCCTTCCAGCTTCTCACCTAGTCTAATAAGCTCACCTAATTCGCCTTCGTTGCATTGGGTCGGATCAAAATCAATAACCAGATCGGTAAGCGTTCGCGCCGAAACGGCAACCTGGTCCAATATAGATGTAGTCATTAAGTCTGATTAAAGGTCCTTGAAACGACATTAACTTATTCAATATATAACCACAACCAGAAGGGATATACTTGGCATAAATACACATTTAACCCGCCGTTCAAATTGTACAGGTAACCAATCGATCAATGTCCTGTGCTCAGGGATCCGAAACCTGTTCCAGTTGCTTCCGTTTATGCTCGAGGACCAGGGTACCGTTTTCATTCATTTTTCCACGTCAATTCCCCCACAGTCAATGGTCCAAAAACCGCACCCTTGCTAAGATTGGAGTGTTATTGGCTTCAAGGAAAGAGGTAATTTCCTCCGTGCCGGTAAGTCCGGCTCTGCTACAACTAACAAGCTGATCCCTCGGCCTATTTGAACCTTGTGGCTAGACTTAGCTAATTTTGGTAGGTGAAAGTTGAAACAGATGTTGGTTCTGCTGCGGATGCCTCCACTGTGCAGAATCACACTAACGTTAGCAGTTCAGAGCTGTGGCCAGAAGTCTATCTATGCCCAGATAAGTTTAGTGCACTGGCACAGGAACAGGAAGCAACAAAACCGTACTCAATCAATTAAACAATTCACTACGGAATCGACAATCTGAAGCAATTACCACAAAATTCATTTCTTAAACAAAGACTGTTATCTTTTCCTCCTCTACTTCAATAATTTTCCTTATGAGTTTTTGTGCCTGCTCACGGCCTTCATCTATAATCTGCCTGGCAATCTTGGGTCGATTGGATAATAAGAGAGACAAGAGCACAGAGTTACCGACGAGTGATATAAAGAGGACAAAACTCAAGAGACCAACAAGTGTTTGGCACCAAACTACCTCGCGCCAAAGACTAGCTGATTGAAGGCGAGGTAGCCAAGCCAGGACAATGGAGATGACCCTTCCGCTAAAACACGTCGAAAGAACTTCCAGCAAAAAGAGCACGAAGTCAGCGCAACGGCGGACCTTGGGTGAAAACAAAACGTTCACACTACAGTACGGAAGTGTAAACCAAATTGTCCACGGAAGGTAAAGCGAGAGAAAACCCAGATAAGCTCTAGCCTCCTTAATCAGGCTAATCTGGACCACGCTACCGCCCAGAGGGGAAATCTGATTATCGATGTCCCAAGTAAAGTACCAGGTACCAATTGGGATACCTAGAAAGATAAGAGCCAAGAAGACCATTTCAACAAAAAGAGCAATGGCTCGAAGGGTTAACTCAAGGAGAGTGTATTGTATATCCAAAACCTTCATTGCGGCAGACGGTTTAAGCAAAACGCTTAGGGAAGTGAGCTTGTAGTTGCTGTGAATCTTCCTGGTACCAGAAAGGAATTGGCTCAATGAAATCACAAATGGCCTTTATTAACCCATGGGCTAATTCGTAAACATGTGAAACCAAATTCCATGCGCAAGGGTGCCAAAACCTGCCACCTGGAGCAAGGGTGCCAAAACCTGCACCTGGAACAGGGGTGCCAAAACCTGCACTGGAAGGGAGTGCTAAAACCCCGCACCTGTATGGGTGTAACGCTGTGACAATGGTACTAGGAACGAAACCATGTAAGCTTTGTTGGGTGTTTGAGTAGTGAAGTAATGAAGATAATTGTGTGTTAAACCACAATCTTTAATATATAGCATAATAGACCCAGATTCTTATCTCCTTAACTAACCTAGGTCAGATTACTGTGCATTCTAGATTGACCGACTTTGTTTCTTTCCTATCTCACGACTATGGCGACTTTCTCACAGTGTTTGGCTTATTTTCCTATCCTGGATTGTTTGCTGTCCTACCTCTCAGCAACGGATTCTTCTATTGTACTCGGCCTTATCGGAGTTCTCTATACCAACGACAATAACGCATACAAAAGATATGTCGATGTTTTTAGAGACATCCCTGAGTATGCCAGTTGGATCAAGCAGATGTTGTCAAAAGGTCACACAGTATTGCTTGTAGGAAAGGACCTGGAGGCACTTGAGTTGTCTTACAAGTACCCTCTCTGGTACTGGAGAGAACACTCTCGCAGTGAGGTGAGAAGCTTGTGGCTCGTGGCTCTCACCACAAAAATGCGAAAGGATAGCCTAAGGAAGACAGATGCAATTCCTGCCATAGACGAGAGTGGTGATATTTTCGAAATTCCCGTGTTTGACGAGGGCTATCTGAAGTATAGTCACATTGGAGGGGGTTGTTCAAATGCGCTCTGCTACCCATTCACGTTATCAATGTCCTACAACATGCCATTACCTCTGCCATGGCTCGACTGTGCCTACGACATGATGCAGAAGCGATCCTGGTACACGATCTCACGAGATAGCGATTCAAATATTGATCTCGTCTATCTTCCTAATTACTGCGCTCAGGATATACTTTTCGACGAAGCGACGGAAGCCTCCATGCCGTACTTTACAGCCATATTTGGCTGTCCGATACCCTTCAGCGAACCAATTGCTATCCCGTACATCAACCTAAGAGATGGAAAGGTCCGAGTCAGTCTCACCGATCCGTACATAGGTCAGGGGATAGAGTTTCCAGTGGATATAGAGTGGACTGGCGAGGATTGGAGTGAAGAATCGGATATGAACAGCTTTGTTTTTGCCTTTTATCAACCTCGAGTTCATAGACAAACTATAGGGCTCTGCCGGTACAGCTTTATGGCTATAGAACTGGAAGGTCTTGATCCCGACGTTAATAGCATCGAGACTTAAACTCCCGAGGACAACTCTAAATAGCAATGATGTTATATAGGGTTAGGATAGACAATATAGTAATAGCCGAAATCAGAAGAAGCCTTGGTACTCTAGAGACAGTTTCTAAGCACGGAATAACTTCAGCTCGTCTACTACGTTGCTTTTGAAGCTGTTGCGAATGTTATTTAATTCGTGTCCAAGGAAGACAGATAAATCAGTCGCCATAGGGTAAGGGTAATCTCCAGTATTGCAGGCCGGAGATGCAAATTCTCCAACATGTCATCAGGACTAAAACTCATGCCGTATCAAGGCCCTTCCAATGGCTACCTGTAAAACCTGTTTAAGGCCGCAATAGGAAGCAACACACAGAGCATTGCCTCCCTCCTCGAAGTCAAGTTGGACACCTAAGTCGATGACCAACAGATCTGTGGATTCTTTTCTAGAAATTATAGAATGGTTTTTTTTAAAGCACAGTTGGCCAATATTGACGTTGAGAGTTTGCAGTAATTCGTCGATTCTTTCGTTATCATCGTCATCAGCAGCTTTATGGGTGGGTGTCACTTCTAAGTCCTCCAGTCTAGTCACTATTCACCTTCTCGAAAAAGCGCAGACAGGCTCACGATAGTATAGGTTATGTCTTTGCTAGACACAGTGTTGTAGTGTCCCGCCTTTGTATGCCTTCGCAGATGCTCCTGGGTGTCACCAGTCACGGTCTCGTTATTACGCCAGAAAGGTTCTGTGAGTGACAGAGCTGTATTAAACTTAAGGGCTCTGACATTCAGTTCCAGGTGGTAGAGTTAGGTTAAGTATACTTCAAAAGATAAGCAGAGGAGGTTAAGAAAAGGACAAAAGAAGGAGAAAAAAAGAATTGGTGAGAAACCTGCTCTAATAAATAGGGGTCCTCATCACGTGAGGATGGATATCTTCTTAGTAGAGTTTGGGGGGGTTAAGCCATCACAATACTAGCACAATATAGACGCATTAGGTCCTGCTACACCAGCTATAGATAATCTATACTCGGAAACGTTTTATAGAAAGCTAAGGTGGCCTCTGATTTTGTCCGAAACTATAAAGGTTTTACGTAGCACTTTTCTCCGTCTAAAAAAGCCGTGCTTGCTGTTGGCGCATGCAGGGGTATAGAAGCCGCACCTGATAATGGAGGGGCCGAAAATTGACAATAGCGCCAGGGTCACATATAAGAATCAGTTTGCGAAAACAGATCCTAGCTTTAGGCGAAGCATAAAGACCAAATAAGAGCCATTGTGATGGCAACTCGAAAGGCTCGTTGTATCCATTTCTAGCCTGGATAGGACAATGACCCAATTTTCGTCCTTTTTGGAGATGGCGACTACAAGAAGGCAGAGCAATGCAGAAAGAGAAAAATGGAGGACTAAATGCTGCGAGGCGTTATGCAGTCACATAAGTGCGGTTCAAAAGATACCGTGTAGTGTGTAGACTAACTCTCACAGATTCAAGGTTGAGTCTTAGTATTGAGCCATCCCAAGTCAGGCTGCTACCTGTTCGAGAAGATCCATATCGTTGGTCTATCGTCCCTGGTAAGGAGTACCTGTTTGAAAAGAACCTCAGCGACCAGTCCACCAAGATATATAAAGATCTTTACCAGGGGATCAACAAGGACTTCAAAGCCACGAAACCGCCTCCATCACTATTAGACAAGCTGCCGCAAAGAGACAATGCTGTAAGACCTATTAGATCTGCTCATCTTTCACATATTGACATGAATAGAGCACATCTCACCAAACAACTATCCGAGTCACATCACAGATCAATGAATTGCAGGTGCAGAAGGACTATGCCCTTCAGAGAATAAAACTACTAGAAAGTCAGCTCCAGGAAGAGTTAAAACGCAGGGTAGGTCTGGAAGAGAAGCTCCAGGTAGCACATGAAAGACAACAGTGCTTAATGAGAGAGCTGCAAAAGGCAGAAAGACGAGAAACATACTTTCGGAATGCGGCACTTGACTATTCCCAGGAGATAGCGAAGGTTGCACCGGCTTTAAGGAAGTTAACTGAGAAGACGTATTTCACAGACGATGGATTTATTTGATAGCTCTATGGAAACCTGCTCAGGAATTGAGCTGGTGTTAGTAGATGACGAGAAGAGATTGACACCTGACAGACCAGGGTCCGGTTTTGATATCGCATCTTAGCGTTATTACATGAGCACTAATTAAAGTCATTTAAATAAAATCCCATTGTCGCACATATGTTACTGCTGTTGTTCTGGTTAAACATATCACTATGAGCAACGATTTAAGCCACTTAACACGAGATATACTGCAAATATTAGACGACATGATGCCACAAGACACTTCCAAGACGACCAAAAGCCTGACGATTGAGATTGGGTTATTGAAAGAAGACATCGAGAAACAGAATGCCCGGCTTTTGGCATCTAGAGCTCTTCTTGAGGAAATCATGGACATCATTCGAATCACTACCAAAACAGCAGAGCTATTCAAGAGACAAAACATAAATGCGGAGAGTGTCTGGGCTAGCTTCTGGGGCATTCTAAAGGAGTGCGATGAAGCAATTTTTGAAATGGATTCAGTTGGTTCCCGCGATATTTAGCTAGCTGTAAGCGCCATAGTCCTCTTATGTTGTTAAGAATCAGTTAACTATCGAGGCATTTCCATTCCGGCGTAGAGCGTCCAGCATTTCTCTGATGAACTCTGTAATTTGAAGGTTCCTTGCGGTCTGTGAAGCCTGCCACTTCTGCAGTTCCTCCATCTTGGTCTCAAGTTTGGTGATTCTAGCCTCGAGAGATTGTGGGCTGGCATGATCCTGGCTGGGCTGACCAGAATCAACTACTATTTCTCGTTCTTCCTCGACGTACGTGACGCCCCCATCTGTGAACTGGCCGCTGTTCAGAATTCGATTCTCATCTTCTGTATAGTCTTCGAAGGTAGAAAGCCCCATCTGGAGGTCCATCCCGGGATCAGAGAGAAGTGTGCCAGAATTTCCAGTTCCCAGCACTGGAGGAAAGTCGAGTTCGGTGTTGACATGATCATTATTAACGTGATCGGCTATACCAAGTGTGATTCCCTCAGTATCTACCATATTCAGCTGATCTATGTAGGACAGATCAAAGTTGTCCGAAAAGCCTTGCAGGAAATTAAGACCTTCCTCGTAAAGTCCGAGGGGACCAAAAGCCCCATCGGATGCGGGTTGTTCGGTGGTGGTTGTCGTCCACGGCGAGTCAGTGGGGGCAGGATCTGCAAGAAACGTAGGGCTAGAAGACGCTAAGACAAAAGCTTCGCAACTCTGCGCGAACGAACTGTCGCTAAAACTCATGGCTAATGTAGAGCTGTAAAACCAGATACAACGGCAAGAAAGGCATGCGAATCTGCATTTGCTTCTGAGGACTTTTGACCTTAGGCCAGGTGGCGCATGCGTTCGACCGAAAGACATAACTTTTCACTGCCAACAGCTTCCCTCCTTGATCTTGTTGGTTTTGAGTCTGTTGGTTCAGCAAATTGTTGATCCAAAGCCAACAGGTTAATGATACAAGAGAGCATGGGTACATATTGCGATCCCACGCAGCTGTTTTCTGTACCCCTAGCAGATTCCAAACATTGAAGTGTGATGACTACTGTCAATTTGGTGTCATTGGCAAGGCGCTCAACGACGACAAACTTGTTTAATTGGTGGTATCAACTGATCGGGAACATCAGACTTTGGTGCTTCCCCTAAATTTTCACCAAGACGTGATCAATATCGAACCCCTTGTTCAAATGCCAACCAACACAATAAAATACACTAATAGAACATGACCGGCAAGCTCGGGGCCGTTTTCTGCCACCCTGGTCGCTCACCACCGGGAATAGAATCGGCATCAAGAACCGCTGCCAACAAAGAACATGGCTTGTAGATTGCATCTGACCACGTAATATATAGTTGAAGAACTGCTTGTCGTTTACAGCCAACTTTACAACCAGAAACTTACCCTTATCTACCCTTTCATATCATTCACGACTCGCTTTGCAATGGTATAGTACTTCTTATAATGGAAGAAGAGAAGAAGCATTCGAATTGACCATTGATAGGAGTATCAGCACCAACTGGTCACCGTCCCTGAGAACTCCATAGTGAGAACTTGGCAACAGCCAGCGCCTGTGCAGCAGCAATCGTCACACCCGGCTTGCTTTGTGTCTCGACTGGCAGGGGAGCTTCTCCTTTCGCGTACTGATAACATGAATTTACGTCATATGAGTACTCAGTTACAACAGGATGTTGGTAGTTGGCGGCAAGAGTATGAAAAACTTCTTGTGGAGTACTGGAAGATATCCGAACACAACGCTGCTCTTTTGGGTCAGGTTTCACGGCTGAAAGAGCAACTCCGGGCGACTAGATCTAAACGAGGCAACAACAGAGGTCGTCGCGACGACGGCATTGTCTCGATGCCCATTCCGGCAGGAAGCAGTGATATCGATGGTTCGAATGAGCAGGAAGCTGTTGGTGATCAGTGAAGTGAGGTCAGTGCGCACTAAGCTGTATTCATAGTTCGCGTAAAGTTTAACAAGAATCGTTTTGGTTGATGACCCTTGCCTCCAAGTCTCGTGTTCACTTCTACCTTGCATTATGCAAGGTTCATAAAGCTGATCCCTGCAAGGTGGATTCCGTGCCTTGCTTTAACCCGCAGTACATCGCGGAGAACAGAAATCCGAGGTTCAATACCTGTTATACCCTTGTATATATAGAGTTTGTCTTCAATCAGGCGTCCGCCATGTACTGCGAGGCATTGACTCGTTCGTTTGCGACTGGTGGAGGTGCCGCTTCTAGCACCTTCCCTGCTCGCGATGATGTAATTCCTCGGACAGGATCGGATTTGACCTGACATGCATAAACCATTTAAACTCTTCGACATGGACTTGTTCTTTTTCTCACCCTGCATAGAGCTACTACTACTGCATTGTTTAAGTTGTATAATTACTCCGCAATGTCTCATCCAAAGGTCACTCGGCGCAAAAGGCGCACTGAGACATTAAAAAACAAAATGAAGCAATACTCACATATTTTCAACGTTAATATTACCGTCATTATGCAAGACAGGTCGACTTTGCAAAACCAAACTTTCACATTCTCACCTGATCACGGCTGGGCAACCGTAAGTGCAACAGGACAGGCTCTTAGCGTTAGCTAATCCAGGTATCGTAGACCCCAAGTCACTCAACTAACTCCCCAGATCGACCTGAGATAGTCACTTGGCCAGAAGGTCAAAATTTTGTTGAGCGATTAAAGCAGAGATTTGAGCAGCTCAACGTCGAGTGCCCCCCTTGAAAAAGCTCGGAGAATTTCTTAGCCCTCCAGTGCCAGTTGTCTCCACCCTTTGTCATTCTCTAGAGCCACAGCATAGAATAGTGGGAGATATCGTTGCAAGAATTTAGCATGATGAACCTCTATAAATATATCCACATTGTCCTCCTTTCATTTCTCTCCCTCTGCTAAGAAGACAAACATGCTATACAAAGTCTCCTTCGCTTAGAAGGTCGACTGCAAGTCAGTTCCCGCACTCTCTTCTTGTGGGTTCGCATCCCAAAAACAGCAGTTGTAGATCCTCTCTCAATGAGATTCGTGATATCGTATGGCGACCCACTAATTGGAAAGGCGCGTAAGCTACCCTCTTCCTTCAGTTCGATCAGCAGGGATTTATCTGTCATAAATTCAAGGTGCTGCTGAATATTGCCATGCTCGTCTGTTTCTATTATCGATCGACAAGACTTTCCGTTGATATATACTTTTGACCGGCGTAGCTTCTTGGCTATCTTTGGTAACGCTGCGTCCCTACCTTTTCGAGTGCAGAGTATACTACCCTTGACATAAAGATTCGACCCGCTCTTTTGAGGCAAAGCGGTCAGCTCAAAGTAGAATAGAGTTGCGAATAGGTGGTAAGCAATTTCTGGCACAGCTCCGAGCAGTATATCGTCCCGGTACACCATGGATACGAGTACAGGCATTGATGTAGTGTCGTCAATAGCGGGAGGATTTGTGATAGTGAGGTCCAGCCTGTACCTGCCACAATTCCTACCGGCGTTGAGATTGGCACTTGTGGCATCGTCCCAAATCCTTTGTCCTTGCATTATAGACATGTACGCGCGTTTGAGTCGCAGAATCCAGCTGTCAGTGATAAACCTTGACTCTTCGTCTCTTAAGGGAGCATTTGGTGACGTTCCGGTCCCTACATTCAAGACGAGGTCTGGCTGCGCGTTGCCATTCCACGCCGCAAACTCCGCTAACGCGATCATAAGGGGGTTGTTTGCTAAAACCCCCGCATCCTGGAATGTCCCGAGACCGGCAAGATATTTTGCTCGTTGGTATCTAAAAGTAATATTAGATTCAGCCTAGCCGTCAAATGTGAGCGCATCACTAACAATGGTGCAGCTGAGGCACTTCTTCCGCTGCTAAAGAATTAGCCAGTACTTTTTGTAGCTTCTGAGGTTAGCCACAGCTTACACTTCCCATGTCTTGATATTTTCTGCCTCTGTCATAACCCTATAACCTCGTGTCTCTTGCTTTGAGCTGTTGTAGTTCGTGAAAAGGCAAAGAGAAGAAGGGTATTTGATAGTGGCAGCCGGAATGCCAATTTTGGCTCCTATTCTCTGCGCATACGCTGCTTCAGTAAAGGCCTTTTCACCAAATACGCTCTTCAGCGCAATCTCAATGTCGGTTTCGGAGTACAATGAGTCGGAAAGAATGGCCCGGATCCAATTCATGCCAGGTACGGTTGCTGTTGTTGGAGGACGGAAAGCAAATTTTGCCAGCTTCTGAAATTCAACTCCACATCGTTCTACCGACCATCCATTGGCGAACATTGCGAGTACTATTAAAGCTCCTAGTGGCAGTCAGTTAGTATGGTTCCGCGCGCCGGAGTTGTTTAATCATGGTAACATACCTGCGCTTACACCGTATGCCATTGTGAAGAACTCTTGTATCGGTATAGGGAGATCAAGCTGTTGTTGGACCTGACCTAGGATGGCAGGAGGTATTATTCCACGAACGCCACCCCCATCAATACACAATATTGAGTGGCCGGCTGTAGGCGGCCGAATACGTACCATCAAGTCTACAACATCGCCATCAAGCAAACAATGCTTGAGGGAAAAAAGATAAGGGTCAGCTGGTTCCGATACGCCGAACATCTGAACGCAAGTTTCACAGATCCAATGGCCACATGATAGTTTGTGCCTCGGAATCTGTGTAAGACAGGAGAAACAAGTTCTGTAGCTTTTGATGTTGGCCCAGCGATCCGAGTGATCGATCAGCACAGATTTGTGTATGCATTTTGACGACTCGCCTTGTTTAAGGCGGTTGAACAAACAAGAAAACCCGTGCACAATTGAAGTCGAAATCCCGCTTGGCAAAAGATGTCCTTCATTTCGATCGACGGCAGTCGCCTGCTTGCAGGCCTCCGTACAGATATCTCTATATAAGCTTTGAAAGACATCTTCGGGGTTGAACACTTCAATATTTAGCATAAGTTCTTGAACTATCTTCAGGAACTTACAATGCATATCAGGAAGATAATGGTCACAAAACAAACTAGACGCAATTATGGGTGAAGCAAAGGAGATGAGATCTTTCGGCGAGGGTATATGACTCATGAATTGGACAATATGGTCTGCTAGCTCAGTTGAAACTGGAATATCGCGCCGAGCACTGCGAATGAGATCGATGGGTTGGTGGTACAGGGTACCTGCTGACTCAAAAGCCCTTTCAAACAATGCGTTCGTATGCTCGACAGACAACAGCAGTCCGGATTCTCGGCGTCGCTGGCGAACCACAGCGAGATGCTCGCGGAAGCGAGCCTGAATCAGTGCAGAAGAACTTGAATCAGCGGTTGGAAGAAACCAAGAGTCAGTGAAGTAGAAGTCCAATGAATTAGAAGTCAGCGCCGTGATTGTTGAGGTAAAGAGGCGCTCTGCTACAGCCGCAGCATCTGGCCGCAGCAAGTGTTTCTCACAGAGAAGAACCATCAATGATGGCTTCCAGAGGGGACCATTCTGAGATGGCCAAGTGGCGATCCAGCGCGCAACCTTGGTCAGGTCTGAAGGTCCATATGAATAGAAGCAAAAGATATCCACAAATGGATACAATAGGCGAGAGAACAGGAGCCCATGAGACTGGGTATCAGACATTTCTCGCGACAGCGAGATTTCTGAAACTGATGAGCAACACCCAAACATTCTTTGGGAGTTACGAAGAGGCATAGTAGCGTTGGCGATCAGCACAGGCTCCTCATTTTCCGCTCCTGTATCAATATCCAAGCGAAGTCTACCAGCATATTGCCGACGTTTCTTAAGAAGGTTTTTCTGATGGCTGCCAAAGATGACATTGAGGCTCGGACATGGAATTTCAGGTTGAAATGAAGAAGTAAGCCGTTGCAGTCTCCCCGAATGATGGACTGATGGAACTTCCTGGGTAGAAACCCATAACCAATGGCTACAGTTACACCTGGCCATCTCGTTTGCGTGTTGGAGCGTTTTGTGACTTAATCTGGCAGGAGAAGCCTTAGACAATATGTACGCGAGAGAGATGACCCAGGCCCGGTCCTGTTTTGAACACCGCTGTCTCTAGGGCTTTGGTAACCCAGGACACGAAACACGCACCCATGGGTCTCCTGCCACAGTACATAAAGGCATTAGCAAGCCATTAAGATTATTATCAATGTTACTTTCAACAAGATGGACATAGAATCTGGCATAAAATCGCATACTTGCGGTATTTGTCATCGCCCTCGGTCAGATGAGTTCCATCGCCGTCACCCTGCTGGCCAGGGTTATCCTCGCACCCATTCCATCTGTCGCCGTTGTCGTCAGGAACAGCGTGGAGTTACAAATAAATTCCATGAGCGACCGGTTTGCCAGACAACACGTAAGAGTAAACCCGTGCGCCGAAGTGTCATTGTTGCAGTCAAGACCATCTGTCGGGCTCTCATGAGTGGCAACGGTCTCGATATCCACGTTCACCATCATCATTGGCACCATAGTAATGAGGACGATGGCGTGACGAAGGAGCGGAAAAAGCTCCTCCCAGGATCGATAGAAAATACTGGAGAGCGACGTATGCAGGTTGCTGAGCTTGCTGATGGCCCGGCGCCATTACCATGTGAGCTGCCTGCATATCAAGACTTGACCTACGGTCCATCGCAATCAGAACGGAAGCCAGCATTCAGATTTCATGTTACAGAGTACCTTTAGTTAGATGAGTTATATTTTATCACGATAAGCATTAAAGTAGCGCATGTGTTCCCGAGAAGCCACTAGTGACATTCATCAAGCTATACAGTATAGATTAGGATCAGATTCGCCCGGAGTCATATCAAGATAGCTACAGCGTAAGCACATATAACAGGAAATAAATATATTCAAGTATGATATACCAGATATCTAAGGGAACTACTACGGGACAACTCAATCGCAAGTACTGTGGTTTCTAGCACGATGTTGAATCTAATGTTGCTTGAGAAGCCGCAAAAACCAGAATTGATACAACAGCAGCATCGAGCCCATAAAAAGGCTACAGAAACCAGCAATACTAGCTGTTACTATGGCCGCCACCGACCAATCACCGTCTTGAGCGGTGTACACATTTGTGAGGCTGGTTAAAAGAGCCATTAATGCGTTAAGTAATCCAGGGCTCTGATATATCAGCACATGTTTGTTCAGCTGTAGGACATACTGACAGAAAGATTCGATAGACAAGCCAGAACCAATTGTGCTTGAGGTTCCACCAAGCCCAAAGGATACCTAGAATGCCGACAATGCAAGACAAGCTTCCAATGTATAGCAAGGGTACATTGCGGACAGCACGTTGGATGACACGCCCAGCCTGATTGTGATCCAAAAGTCTGCTCCGACTGATAGACGTAAATGTTCCAGGAAATACAATAAAACCTGCAAGTAAAAGCCAGTTGGAAATTGAAGCAAGAAAGTTCCAACGAAGAGGTACTTCATGCGACTCCACAACCATTCTTTCGTAGCTTGATAGGGATTCAGCCGGAAGGGGTACCTGAGCAGCCTTCAAGGCAACATCTTCAAGTTCTTCAGCTTTGCTCCGAGTAGTATCCATTTCGAATGAGATGGGATGTTCGCATGGAAGTATTTCCATCGACATTGCTATTACAGGGCAAATACGCACGCTTTTATGTTCCTCTCATGGAGTGTCTGGTTTCGGCACCCCTCGTGACCTATCTTGCTAGCTGCTGCCTGTCGACAGGGGTAGGCGTGCCGGTTTTGCGATTGATACATCTATTATGAAGTATGCTAAATGGAAGCTCCTTTTCTAATTGACCAACTTCTGGCTGTCAACTGCCAATATGGAATCTACGGATATCTATGGTATCTTCATGGGAAGTGTCATCCTTTTTCTGCTCATCTCTTCTTTCTCGTATTCCATTGCTCAAGTAGTATACAACCATGTCCGTCGTTTCTTTCTCCGTCAAATCTATTTTTCCCTCCTGCCCCGGTGGCTTGGTGGATGTCTTCGAATGTCAAGATACTGCGGATTGCTGATGATTATTTATGTCAACGCCAATGTATGCCTGCTTGTCGTTGACATGAAAGATGGCTCTGACTTCACACGAAGACTTGGAAGAGCTGCATTGATAAACCTCGTCCCTCTTTGTGCGGGTGGCCGATTCAACCAAATCGCACATGTTCTTTCAAGTCGGCCAGATAACTATCTCACTTTGCATAAATGCATCGGTCTGGTTTTCATCATTGAAGCTTCTCTACACTCCATTCTCTCATGGCTGCGTGGCGATATTGATCTCAGAAGTTGGCCAGATAAAGCTGGTTTAGTTGTGAGTGTATTACATATCCTGTACCAAGTGGATGGTTTTTCCAAACCCTTGGCTCTTAGAAGCTTTAGTGGTACTAACAATTTGAAGGCTGCCAGCTCAGTTGGTGCACTCGTATTATTGTCAATTCCTGTTCTATGGAAATGGATGTACGAGCCTTTATCAATATTACACCTCGCTCTTTCAGTCACAATGATCACTAGTCTCTGGTTTCATCTACCATCAGCAAGCATAACACAGATCCCTAGGCTCTACCTTATTCTCGCAATATCGATCTTTGCGTTGATCAAGTTAATCTTCTTTTTGAAACTCCTTTTTCTCAACGTCTCAACCGAACTTATTTCTACCGCTACTATTCAGCAGGTTGGGGAGAATGGCATAGAAGTCCGGGTGACTATGCCGCGACCCCTGAGGTTTCGTGCCGGCCAGTTCGTGTTCTTAAGTATTCCACGACTTGCCTTGTTCCAATATCATCCTTTCCAAGTGGCCTGGGAGTACCTAAGTGACAAAAGTGATGGCGGACGACAGGTAATTGTGATTATCATCCAGCCTCGTCATGGTTTCACTAGTCGACTTCGTCTGGCGGTTCCTTTCAAAAGATACACAGCCCTTGTAGAAGGGCCATACGGAAACCCTACCAAACTTGATCAATACGGAACTGTTTTACTCTTCGCTACAGGGATTGGCATTGCGGGGCAACTGCCATATATGAATGAGCAACTACGATTGTATAGAGAATGGCGAACGAAAACCCGGAGACATGTGCTGTATTGGGAAATTGATGCCGAAGGTTTGGTCTCCTATGTTAAGGCTGATTCAAAACTTACACTTTGTAGAATATAGGTACTGGGTAAACGAATGGATCAACGAGATCCTGTCATGGAATATCGATTACGTTAGTATCACCCAGCCAGGTCGTTGACTGCAAGTCATATTAATCTTATCACAGGACATCCAATTATACATACGAGGAAGGTTTCTGGCCAAAGACGCTGAGAGAGGTATATCTGTGAAGAAAGGAGAAAAGCTTAAGCGACTTACATTGAACTATGACACTATGGATCCACAGAGCCTTCTAGGGGATGAGATACGAAGACGCAAGAGTGGAAGCCGTATGCTAGTGTCTCGTATGCACCTCCCTGCAAAAGCCTTGATGAAGCTGACATCTTTAGTTTGCACGGACCCTATCACGGCTCAAGCAGTGACTAAAATTGTTCGTCCATTGCTTGGAGACGACCTTGACTTGGTAGAGTTGGACTTTTGTCCTTGGCCAGAGTCAAGACGCCGTAAGTCGTCACCGACAGAAGAAAAAATATAAGATCGCCGCAACAGAGAAATGAATTAGACTCGTTTTGTGTGCTAAGTATTTCCAGTTCTTTCAAATTCATCTATCGAGCTCTGGTAGCCCAATATAATCGTTCAACTGTCTATTGTAATCAGATAACCCTTGGGGGCCTTAAAGTGATAAAATTTTAAATATATATAACCTTTAGCAGACATGATCCTTATTTTGCCAAGTCTAATTGACCTCCTTCGATCTGTTGTAGTCCTTTATGAAAAGCAATAACGGCTAGCTGTAGCCGGTCAATGACATATTCAACCTCTTCACAAAGGTATTCACCCAGCCGTCGGACATCTTGTAGGTAAGCGACTTCTGCACGGAGACGCCCAACTTCACGTGTTCTTTCCAAGATGGTCTCTTCGGGGGATTGTTGGTCAAAATTCTTGGTCGCTTCAAGTTTGTCCCGAGTAGCATCTAGCGAAACAGACTCGCCGTGAGCGTTTGCTATCTCTCTGTCGATTGGGCGCGGACTAGCAGGTCGATCCATGTTACCACGATTGAAGATGGGTATCAGCCTAGGAAGTAATGCCACCTTCATCCATTAATTATTTATTCATGGATATTAGCGTCACACGGCATGGGCTTAATGGATGCAAGTGGCACCCCTGTATTCGGTAGTACCAGGGTGCGCATTTCAGTCTTACCAGGGTATATGTTTTTGATCTCATGAGCAAAGCGTATCTTGGGAGCAATACTTAGGGTGCCATTGCCTAGAACGTATAATGTGTGGCAGCTAAAGCTTTCGGAGTCCTTATGTGCACAACACCTTGGAATCGCGTGGACATTCTCACTTATTTATTCCCTACCAATATGGATCCCCTTCGTTAGTACAAACCGTTCCAACTTGTACAAGAGGACTAATAGTCGCAGTGGATTTTGTGGTTCATGACACAATCCTTCAATTATATAGAGGATTTGATGTTCTAGCTGCATTGCTCGCTGTCATAGCTGCAATAGTAATGTCGTTCGACACTATTCCAGATCAGCAAAGAACCATTTTTAGCAATTTGGCAACAGGATTCCTAGGTACTGCTATTATCTCAAGCATTATCGCCTTAGCCTTTAACCAGATGGTGCTATTGAAATTCCAGGCCCATGGTCGCTTGGACAGCAATCAGCTGTGGATCCCAACGGGGTTAGTTGATGTCAGCATTGCTCACCTGATGTCTGGATTGATAGCCTGGTCTATCGACAGATATCCTCTCTGGGTTACTGCTCTACTTGGGGGTGAGGCGCTCATTCTCTTGCTGGGCGCGATGGTGCTGTCATCCAGAATGAGGGCGGGCATGTCAGGAATACAAGAACAAACTCTGAGCGAGAAATTAGTGGTATAAAGAGACAGACCGCTTCTGAAGAACATGCAATAACTATTATAATACAATTAGATTCCCATATACAGTAAGGTGCGGGTCCACAGTCAGTAGTCCACCATCGTAATTTTGTTGTAAGTGACCCAAAACAGACTAGATGTGGCGCACACCTCACTTACTGATGACGCTAGTATAGTCCCTGTCCTGTTCGCTCACTAACAGCATCCAGATCAGTATCAAAGAATATGAATGAATGTGGACTCTATCCAGGACCGGACCAAGCGATGATTATTAAGCAAGATAAATTCCAGGTTATTAAAGCGATCATAGGTTCATCTTAACACCGGCACCTGATTCCAGACCGCCGAGATACAATGAGGCTATTACGACTGAGAGATGGCGGGGTTCATTTCGACTCTGGCTGTGCATGGGTCTTGCGCCACGCTTAGTCCATTTTGGGACACTTTCCATAAAAGTATTGTAGTAAACTACTGACGGTGAACCCGCACCTTACTGTATCTTCTACTAGATTGATTTCTGTATGCGCTGCAATATCCTCTCTTAATCGTCCTAGGTGCCCCTGCAAGATCTACTGATGGATGTCGGATAAATGATTAATAAAAGTCTCAACTCGCCGGAACCTCTTTTTATTGGAACATAGTGGGCAATAGTAGATTTCCTTGGACCCGTAAATCCTGAAGTCTTCGGGACCTGACGAAATTGCATCGATCGATTTTGTCGCAAGTTGGCGCAGGATACGATCTGAGAGAGGCTGTGGCCATCGAGAGGCAACCTGCATTATTCCTGGCAGCTTCGTATGTCTAGGCATCTGCTGTATATCTATACCTGTATATAGGCCTCTTATTTCTGATGAGCTGCTAGGAATACCCGTTACCTTACTGAGCTTGTCTACAGTTGCTGGGCCCTGGGGTGATTGTTCCAGCGTCCTCGGAATCTCAGGTATTTTGTCTGGAAGGATGCGCTCAACGGAGCTCCTCTCCCCGGCCGCCAGAGAATGCCGAGAATTCCGGATTATTTGGGTCCTATTGGGAGGCGACTTGGTAGTTGTCGGCGTAATGCTAGGGCTGGTTGTGGGGAAGCTCGATGTTGTGAGCGTTGTTGTGCTTCTAGATGTAAGCCTAGCGGCAACCGCTTGAGCTTCGCTCTGTTCATCTATGGGCCAAGGTTAATGACTCACACATAAAGGTAAACAGCAGGTAGACTATACCTAATTTTAAACCAAAACTTCTCAATTCCCAAAGACTTTCTGCTTCAACCCACTGCGTGTCAAAACTTTCTGAGGAATTGGGATCTGATACATAGTATGCAATAGGGAACTTGCGCTGATGGGAAAATGGCTCGCCGTTCCCAAATCCGTCTCGCCACTGGAACTCGCTGGAATCCAGATCATAAGTCACACAGTTTGGAGTGTTTTTGGAAAGACCCAGACTATCAATAGTCCCTAAGATACCAACGCGATGTAAGTCATTTAGAGGAAGCAGGAGCGCTGCAAGCCAACGACAAGACTGCGCATGGCATATTAGGTAAAGATTCCCAGCCTCAAGGTAAGGCGCATCCTTCAAGGCGTTCTTGTTCTGGTAATCCAATCCTATAGCGAGTTGAATCTTCAGCTGGTTAATGTAACGTTGTGTATCGGCTAAATCCTTCAGCTGTGGGGATCTCTTAGTTCGGGGTTGACTGTAGCGACGCCTTCGCGCATATGGCGATTGCTCTTGGGGCGATGTAGAGCGCTTCCTCTTTGATGCTACGTTGAGAGAGTCTTTAGTAGCTCGCTCCGTATGTTTCTCATTCCTCCCTTCTGCAGTCGTTCGAGGTATAACATTCATTATACTTGGAAGAGCTAGTAATGATGAAGAGGGTAGAAGGCAGAAAAAGATGTTAAGATGGTGGAAAAGATGATGGACAAGATGAAAGGGCCAGTTGATGGCGGGTCGTCGTAACTTTATACCTGAACCGAGATGCTGAGCTAAGCACCTTGTCTGGGAGCGCACCCACCATGCCACGTCTGAGGTGCAGGTTTCGAACCCCTTCATTATTGAGGAGCCAAAATCAGATCCCAGCAATTGTTTGGCGCGACACATGTCGGGTCCTGCAGGACATTTTCCTGCCCGTCAGATATATAATCTGACCTTGGTTACCAAACCCTCAGTTCGACAAGCCACCATGTTATTCCTTCCCACCTTTCTCGTTCTTGCACTTTCCAAAGATACGCGAGCTCAACTGGCACCGAGAGAAGTTGTCGATATAACTATCGAAGCGGGTGACTTAGTCGGTACTGGTGTAATCGAGTTCAAGTCGCCCGGCCAAGAAGGTGAGAGAGCCTCTATATCAGCTTCTACAAGCAGCGATACTCTGTGCACCTCAACAGCGACATGTCAGACAAGCGTATCTACTACCTCTTTAAGCCAGGACAAGTCGCCTGTGCCAACTTCATTTACTGTTCCTTTTCCTCTCATCCCTACTACTAGCTACTCATTCTTGAATGGCTCTACAAGAGCCACACCAACTCCGAGACCCAGTGCTCCTGTAGTATCCGATGCAATGACCCTTCGTCAAGCAGCTTATGCTTACCTTATTAGCTTAGTTTTGATGGAAGGCTTTTTCTTCTTATTTTAGTTTAGTGGCAGGACCATACTCTTAGATAGTTCTCGTTATAGTCAAATCATTTATTTAAGGCACTTATGTCGGCCACCTTTATCACATAACCGATTCAAAGAAGCTTTGATGAGAGTAATTATCTTGCACAATGCCAGAGCGATATGCACCCAAGTATCCGGATAACGATTGACATCCTCATAACCGGACTCTTTGGTGCCTATGGCAAGTATCTTATTGTAATTACTGAGGTTGATTGAACCATCAGAAACGCTCCGTAAGTGCGTCTCGACATCGTTTTTCTCGCTTTTTGTAGTCTAGTATGGCAGGACCATAGTCATAGATAGTTCTCATTGTAGTAGAATCATTCATTCCATACTATTACCATTTCAAATTGATGCTGTCATGAACACCTCCATTTCTCACATCACATTATGCACTTAATAGCTCCCAAATCACTTCTTTCAATCTATGAAAATAGCAAATAAACTACATATTGAACCTGAGCTTAAGGTGCCGAGGGACCTGCCCTGTAACCTTTCCCCTGAACCTTAGTACCTACCCCTCTACAAGTAACTTAGATTCCATGTAGTCTTGGTATCTCTTGCGATCCTCCCTGTCTTCTGCCATAGCCAGTACAAGAGTTTCCATTGCAGCGATCAGCCGCTCTGGACCGCTTGCGATTTGAGGCTGAGCGCCAGAGGATCTCGTCTGAGGCGCCCTTCTGGTAGCAGCCTCTTCATATCCAATTGACCCCATGTTACCATGAAATGGTAGAGCCTTGGGTAAATGGCTATCGATCTCATAATATTTGATTCTGGGTGCTGGAAAAATAAGGGGTCGGGCACGCAGGTGATTATAAGGATCCGGGTAAGGTGTATAGGCCCATGGTGGCTCCACGCCGACCTCTTTATAGAACTTTTCTATCTGAGAATCGGCATCTTTCACCAACTTCCGCAGAGCCGTTCTATGGATAATTTTTGCTTTTGAAGGATCGCTGTCTTGTTTCAATGCGATCTGTATCCAGGTGTCGGGAAATCTGCCTTCGGAGGGCTTGCCTGACTTCTTGGCGCCGATGCATAGGATTCCATCATATGTGGCTGGAGTGATGGAGGGGTTTGAACCGGTAACGGCGTCAATATGTGTGGAGACATCATTCCCATCGCCTTTGTAGTAGTTTAGAGCTTTAGTTGAAATCTCGTGGCCGAGATCCCCTAGTGAAAAGACCCCAAAAATCGATGCTCCGGGGGACTGAATGAAAAATATGACGTCGTCGGTCAAATATTGCTTCTGGAATCTGTTCCATCGCCGCGACGATCGGTAACCGAGTATTATGCCTTCATTGTTATCAGCATCCAACATATCTGTAACTGGGTTGGTTTCTTCCTCAGCGCCTTTAGCATCCGTCATATTTGCATCCGAGCCGTCTTCCTCGTTGGAGGGAGGGTCGCTTTGGTTTATTTCATCCAGCTTTTCACGAATGGCTTGTACCATAACTTCTGACCAATTTCTTGGCCATTGAAAGATTCGCTGTCCGCAAGTATTCTCACATTGGCCCTTGAAAACCGAAAGCTGCTTCTCAGCTTCTTTCGCGCCCTGCGTTTCCCGAATCTGGATCACGTGTACCTGCGCCTCTTTTAATCCCTGTAAAACATCTCTGTCTACCTGGTAATAGTCCCCAGAAATCCCGGCCACAGCGTTTAGATTCCTGATCTTGTTGTTGGCTTTTCGGATTCCGTCGTTAAATACTGGCAGGCCCTTTGTAAAGTCTGAAAAATATATTTGGATGTGTTTGGAAACCTTTTCATGGACTTTCTTCACTGCATCAGGAACATCAGGTATGGACACACCATCGTCCCCAGGGTCTGATTCTTCATCATCTTCGGGTTCTGTATCACCTGTTGCGAATGCCCCAGGCCCGAAGACGCCCTTGTGTTCTTTGAAGATTTGAGACCCTGTAGGCGGCTGATATCGTTCCTGATTCTTATTAAGTAGCTTATCTGCAGCATCATTGACCTCTGTTGCGTGTCTCAGTGATAAATAAAGGATGAGGTTCGGCACCACTCACCTTTGGCACATTTCTGGGCTTCTTTATCCTTATTCTTGTCTGGGTGTACCAAGTACAGAATTCTACGTTTCCGCTGTCTAAGCTCAGGAAGCGTGATCGCCTCGTCTATACCTAACACGTCGTATTCATTACCTCCTGCTGCTAGAACGTTAAGTATACGTTCTATTTCTTCGCGTGCCTCCCTTTTTGGCGCTTCTCTCTTCTGTATACACAAGTCAAATGCATGTTCAACGAAGAACTCAATGACTTCTTTTTTGCCAATCTCTTGGGCAATGGCGGTTGTGTTTGGTCTCTTTCCTTGTGTTATCTTGTTGGAAACGATGTTGCTGATCGTCGCAATCTGCTTTTCTGAGCTGAGAATGTCACGGTAGGTCTCAACATCTCCCGCAGCTGCATCTTTTAACTCATTTTCCATCCAGGAATTAACAATTTCTTTACGAGCCGCAATAATCGGATTTTGAAGAGAGGCATCCTGTAAAACCATCAATGAACCGCCATAAGGTATTAAGCTCAGTTGAGGGTTCTGGTGATGACTGTCGCTTGCTGAGGCATCTGTGACAGTTGGGGGTCGATACCCCCGGGCCCCAATGGTATGAGCTGCCATCTGTACCGCAGTAGATATGAAGAGGTACAGGATTTAGCACTGACTAGTGACTATATGTATAGCTTCATCACTCGTCGGCATATCTGATTTCGAGGCCTCTTGTCAGGGGTGTCTGCTTTTGACCCACCCTTTTTGTGGTAGGTGAGCAAGGGTATCCGGTTTAATCCTCGAACGGCCTCTTTTCGAAAGCCCTTCTGAGACTATTGAGTATGGATATATAGAAGGAAGTCCGCTGTAAGTACTTAAAATTGATCTTTATAACTTTTTAAGAAAAAAATAATGAGAGAAAAAGGAATGCCTCCTGTAGGTTACTTTACTGTTTGCTTCTAAACCTATCTAACAAACCTAGGCGCTACCAAATGAATCGCAAGTAGTTGCAAGGTCAACTAATGATGCCTACACATCGTGCATGTCAAATGCATATCATGCACTGAAAAATAGATTCAGCCAGATACTGCAGAAAAATGATTCACTAACGAAGAATCAAAGGTCTTTGCGACGGCAACTCGATCAAGCTCAGCGAGAGAACACTAAGATTCGTAACGAGCGGCAGCGTTTGCAAGTGAACTACGATAAACTAGCCAAAGATATAGGAAGGATGTCAATGGAAAAGTCCCAGGTGTATGCGCAACTTGAACATGAAAGGTTCCAAAGAGAGCTTGGAGACCTCGTTCTCGATCAATACAAAGACGAGATTATAGAGCGCAATGAAGTAATTGAACGAGAGGTATTCAAGAAGGAGCTGAGCGACTTGCTCTTAGAGCAGTACCGCGGTGAGATCGAAGAGCAGAAGAAGGCTCTGAGGGAGAACGAGCTCCGCATTGCATCATGTCATCGTCAAATGTTTGCATTCAGCTCCCAAGTCTCGTATTGGAGGCAAAGGGTCAATTTGGGAGAGAACCAGATCTGCAAGCTGACTTCCGAGCTTGAGCATAGCAAAGGAGAAATGCATAGGCAAAACACATTGATCGCGAAGCTCGAGAAGGAGCGAAGTGAGGCTATGGACGGGTGTTCTTTTTTTCAGGCAGAGATCAGAAAGCTCAAAGCTACATACCACGAGCTGGAAATGCGGGTCGATGCATTGGGCGCCACGGATGTCACCGAGGCTGATGAGCCAAGAAAGAGACGTAACACGAAAAAAAGGCGCAGACGGCATACTAGCCAGTAGAATTGCGTTCTTTTGATAGTTCAGAGGTCTAATTTCATTCTTGCATTCGTCATATAGTACAACTTCAGTGAAAGGTAGTACACACAGGGATACTGTCTAGATTAAGTGGTAGGGTGCTGTAAGTTGACCCCCCGGCTAGCTGTGGGGCTTTGCACTCAACGGCTCAAGGGTGCCGAAAACAGCCCCCGTCAAAATCTATGGAAACTTGATATAGTCCACATTCATCTCTGTTCCCTGGGAATCGTGAAAGCAAAATGAAACCACCGAGGCCACCAACCCCTGGACTAGCTCTTCCTCACCGGGCAGAGATCAATTCATCTGACTCTCAGACACAAATCATGGACTTTTGGTCCAGGTTACATTCTCGAACACCGAGACTTGTCACGTCAATATTTCCTACAAACCTTCATTTCCTTCTTCTTACAGACGATGCTTGTTACCCAAAGCCATTCATTATTTCTCAAAGCTATGACATAGCTGCTCGGCAATGCCAGTCACAGGTTGAAACCATAGTGAGCCAATGCAACCTAAGCAATACCAAATTCCGCGACACAGACTTTGATATCGAAGGTGACTTTGCTACAAGCCAGCATAATTACCTCTTCGATCTCACGACATGCATTGAGCAAACTAGCAGACGTGGCAAAGATCCCTTCGTAAAGGGTTCGCCACGGTCGTCACGCCGGTACTCCAGCCATAGCAATAAAGACGATGACACATCTCTCCCCGGCTCAGTTCATCGCATTTCTTGGATTTTTGAAAATCCACAATTCACTGTAAGTGGATTCTCAAGCTCAGATATTCAGCAGGGAAATAGCGGTGACTGTTGGTGGCTTGCTGCGTTAGGCACTATTGCTCATCGGGAGGATTTGATGAACAAGATCTGTGTAGCGCGAAACGAAGAGGTAGGGGTCTATGGCTTCGTATTCCACAGAGATGGAGCCTGGATCTCAACAGTAGTTGATGATAATCTTTACCTGAAAGAGCCGGATTTTGACAAGGAGACATATGATGCTACGGGCAGTAAAGCGAGACATCACCGCAAACAGAAACAGTCCAACTCAGAAGCTCTCTTCTTTGCCAAGTGTATAGATCCAAATGAGACCTGGCTTCCGTTGCTTGAGAAGGCAGTGGGTTACTTCCCTCTTGACTGGTATGTACTCAGCTAATGCCGAAGATAGTTCGCCAAAGTCCACGGCGATTACCAAGCTCTAGACGGAGGATGGGCTGGCATTGCAATGGAGGATCTCACTGGCGGTGTCGCTACACTTATTGCGACCAATAGTATTCTCGATAAAGAACGACTCTGGCGTGAGCTCCTCTCTTGCGGTATCATAGGTGGAGAATTTCTTTTCACATTGTCGAGTGGCCCTTGCTTTAAGCACCGAAATGGAATTGTCTTGAGCCATACCTACTCTATCCTCGAGGCTATCGAGTTGAAGAAGGAGCATGGCGGCATGACTCGCTTGGTCAAGATTAGGTTAGTGCTGTTCGGCTGGCTGCTTGGCATTTTGCTGTCTCTCACCTACTCCTTCTCTTGTGAATAAATGCACGTGCTGACATATGCGAAGGAACCCCTGGGGCCAAAGGTCAGATACTGGCTATGGCGAGTGGTGTGGTGCATGGGCGGATGGTTCTAGGGAATGGAATACCTATACAATAAATGCACTTCAACACGAGTTTGGTGATAATGGCGTCTTCTGGATGACTTACGAAGATGCTATGGAGAATTTTGATTATATGTATAGGACTCGACTTCTACATCACGGGTGGACTATGGCACAGAAGTGGATGAGTACTCTTGTGCCATGGCTGCCAGGATTTCTAAAGAAAAAGTTCATTATCGATCTCAAAGACAAGAGCACCGTAATTATTGTTCTATCTCAGGTATGTTTTGGCCACTTTGTTGATTTACACGACTAAAAGCTCGGCAGCTAGATGATCGGTACTTTCCAGGGCTTCAAGGGGAGTACGACTTTACCCTTCATTTCCTCCTGCGGCCTATTATCTCCAAGATCGATATTTGTCGAGTTTCTCCATGTCATCTTGGCGACGGTCGATCGATTAACTGTGAACTCACCCTGGAGACAGGAACATACGAGGTTATCCCAAAAATCATCGCTGAAAGGAATGGCCTCGGCCCTGTGGAGGAAACAGTTAAACTAGCTGCAAGTAGGAATCCGCAGAAGTTACGCCAAGTTGGGTTGCAGTACGATCTTGGATATGCCAAAGAAGGAGTCATAGACCCCAGCCAGCAACTGGAACAGCCTCCTCCCAATGACCTAAGAGCAAAGAGCGCCAACTTGAGGTCTAACTTTTCTCAAGATAAGAGTCTGGAACATTGGAGTCCAGTCTGTGTTATTAGCTTGCGAGTCTATGCTGAGCATCCCAACTTTGTTATCAATGTTATATAGCCAATACTCAAACAGCACAACATCTGAGCTAGAAACACAGTATATACACCTCCAATATAATCCTGGTTATTAAGAGTTTTCAGACCTAACTTGCAACATCTAATTAGCAGCTAACTATGTAATTAATTGCTGCCTATAAGGGGCTTTAGGCTGCTAACACAGGTGATAAGTACATGATATTCTTTTTTACTTCATAAGCTTCTACCAAAAAGGCTTCCACAATGTTGATTGGCAGCTTTAGAGGCAGAAGGACAAGAGGTCTTTTATGAATTATTATATCCCATCAACTTAACATATCTCGTAGAGATATCATGGGCTTCAAAGAATTAAACTAATGCCAAATCTGTGTTTTAAAAAACTTTTTTTTATATAAGATATATACTCTATAGAACTATCACGGTCAGATACTGGCCCGGCCTTTCTGACTCCCTATGCCCGCTACGTCGACCCTCAGACTTAAAGTTCAACATTTATTACATTAAACCCCTCCAATAATCATAGCTAAAGCACTCATGGCGAGAAAATCCAGGCTGTCCGCTACCTATTACATTTAATTAGAAAAGGCTTGGGTAAAGTCAAAGATTCTTACATTCATGCCACAAAGTATCCATATCCTTCATGCATGAGGATTTTGGGATATCTATGCTTGAGTGAGGCCTTTTGCATGTTGACCGCGATCTGATGGAAAAGTTATGCCAGATTCCGTCCCTGAGGTAATTGCGTTCCACGGTTGTGTTCCCCTTCAACGGACCTGACTTCTCTACAAAGAGACAAAACTGGGATGATAAACCCTGGAAGGACTGCAAGGGTAGAGGTTGCCCGATAGGTAGGTAGATACAGCCAACAAGAGGTGCATCACCAGATCGCTTTTCTATTTTTGGCTGTCCCATCCCAACTGGATTCATTCCAGCAGGATCAACTGCATCAGGTAGAGGAGTGCTTGTAGTAGAAATAACGGTACGGATGCAAAATAGAATAAAGAACCAGCTATAAAACTCCATTTTGCTGAGTTTATCCAATGACTCCTCTTGTATGCCATAGGGATCTGGTGTAGTCTTATACTGACTTACTAATGGTGTGGATCCATCGCGCTGGGGTGCTGAAATAGGTTACCCAGCACACCCAAGGTGCCTGAAGCAGGCCCCCCACCCCCCTCGCAGAGCCAAAACTGTCTACCCTGGATATATCGGGGGTCTCGTTTCAACGCCGCTTTTCAGAAGAATCAGCAGCACTCAATTCACGGCATTTTTCTGATCTTAAGTGAGGTAAAATCCTCAGAATTCTGTATCAATGAATAAGCTCCACTGCAAAAGATCTGTTCTCTCTCTACAATTGTCAACCTCATGCTGCTACTTGCTTTCAATATTGCCGTTTTCTTTGCAAAGCTGGCCTTTGCAAAGAAACAGCCTGATGATCTCACCACTGGCCCAACCACACCGGCTCATATACTTGTTGGGTTTCCCAAGCACATATCTGTCGCCAATAGGGTGCAAGGTTTCCCATTCTCGATTGACAAGGAAGTTGCTGGCATACCTTCGTGGATGACTCTTAGCTATCCAAACTTGCTTTATGCTGTTGACGAGTCGTCAAATGCCCTTACACTCTTCGAAATCAACCTCGTAAGTAATGAGATTACAGCAAAAAGTTCAAAAGAAGGTAGCTCCGGCGTCGTCCATTTACAGTTTAATACTGATAATACCCGACTTGTCGGCTGTGCATACGGTAATGGTACCATTGACATCTGGAACACTACAAACGGCAGTCTAGGACTTGTCAAAACCATTCCCTCACCAGGGCAGCCAGGTCCTGATAAAGAACGACAAGCAAGCCCTCACCCCCACCAGGCAAACCTTGATCCAACTGGCCGCTTCTTCATCATTAATGATCTTGGTACAGACTCTATAGTGGTTCTTGACTCCAATGATGATGCTTTTCAGATAGTGAATATCATTCACATCTCGCCCCAGGGTTGCGGCCCTCGACATGGCGTTTTCTATCCCCAAGGAGCATTCAGAGCGACCCATTATATTCTTGTCTGCGAGATCAGTAACAAGGTCCTTGTCTATACGGTATCATACCGCGAGAACTACCTTGATTTCACACAAATCCAAAGTACTTCGACATTTGGTCCTGGATTACCACCCGCCAACTCATCCAGTGCTGCTGCTGGGGCAATCGTGTTAGCGGCAGATAATAGGCATCTGTACGTTTCTAATCGACAAACAGGGAACTCTACGGACTCCGTTTCCCATTTCCAGATTGATCACTCAAACTCTACCTTCCTTTCACTCCAGTTTGTAGGCTCTGCTTCTACATATGGGATTTCCCCGCGTATGATGAGCTTCAGCCATGAGGATCGATACCTGCTCATCGCCAACCAAGCTGGAGGTTTTGGTCTCGTGGCTCTTGAACGGCGGTTGGATGGCACACTCGAGGCAGAGAATCCCATTTCTGTGTTGGGAGCACCCGACTTTACACCCCAGTTTATCCAGCAGATCACTTAAAATGCATGCGAGAAGCAGAGGCAGCCCCTATTTACTTAGACTTGGTATGGTATCAGTATGGTGAAAGGAAGGAATAGTGTGGTTTCATAATAAAGAACTTGTACTTAAGGCCTGATCGAGTTATCTACTTCTGCCCCAGTAGTGCTAAGCTATAACTTATTACAAGACAGTTCCATCCCATCTTAACAGGGCCAAATAAATTGGCGTACTCTCCTTTGCTATCACCTCCTCGTGCGTCTCCTTGAGGAACATCTCGTAGAGTTGTCTCTCATCAGCAGCTTTTCCACTACTATCGATGTAAGTGAACCCCCTTGGCCGCTGGTTGTCTGACCCTAGGATCTGTGCATGGTACTCGCTTTCATGTACCTCTACCAACTCGGCCTTTTCGTCTGTGGCAGAACTAAACTTGTATACTGCTGTCCCGAGGTTGGCGAAGCAGGATGAAATTTTTAATTCCCATTCCCCGTTGTTCGACTCCAACTGGGTTCTGTAATGCCCAGTAAGCGTGTTGATCTTGCCGCCATGGGTAACAATGAGGACTTTAACACTTCGCTCTTTGGATTTGGCGATCGTTTGGACCAAGTCGCGAATTTGAATCCGAAGCCTCTTGTCCTGCTCCTCGATCTCGTCAAGGGGCTTGTATATTTCGATGGCGGATAATCGCTTCTGCAGGTCATTCCAGTCCTCCCACTGGTCCTCTGGTGTTTCCACAGTCAGATCAACAACTTCTTCACCCAATAAAGTCCATTCAGCTAAGCCTCCCGCAAGATCAACGGTAGAAGCATATCGCTTGCCGCCTTCCACATATGTTATTGGAGGGATATCCTGTATCCATTTGGTATTTTCAGCAAGGCCGAAGAGGCATACAATTCGAGCCTTGTTTGTCTGCGCCAATCCCTTTGCGGTCAGAATGGATCTGGTCAACGGGGAACAAAGTATGAGATCCAAAGAATCTAAGAACTCTGGATGTTCATCCACGTAACGCCGCAGTTCTTCTTTTCCATGTCGTGTGAGGTTATCTGGCAGAAAGTCTCCATGTTTAATAACATTTCTAGAATGGAGAAATTCGGAAAAGGTTTTATCGTTCAGTGTGAAAATATCGGTTCCATGATGGCTGAGACCGATGTTGGAATTGGCGTGGCCGTGACGAGCTACATAGATTAAGTGGCTGTCCATATCGTTGACAAAATAGCGCAAGATAAAATAATTCAGGGTAACAAGAGTTGCAAATTCCCTTGATGGAAGGGGTCACTCTCTCAACTTATATATGCGAAAGGTTCGAACAAGCTCCCGTGAGCGTGTTGTTCTTAGTGCTGCGCCAAACCCAAGTTCAGCCAAAGCGTGCCGCCGTCTATTTCTCAGAACAAATTTTCTCACGACCAAAATAGAATAACTACAAAATCAAAGGAAGAATTTGCATTTGGTACAAGGAGATGAAATTGTGAAAACCACTACGTCGTTATTATCTCAAACAGCGCCGGGCTTGCTTCATTTCTGTAGCTCTACTTTCTACTGCCATGTCTCTTGCATTGCTTTAATAAGCACTCTAAATTCAAATCCTATTTACATGGCTTCCACAACTACCTATTCTCTTGAGCTGCAGATCTCAAACGTGTCGAGCAAGGGGTGTACCCTCCAAAGACCCAGCGTCGGTCTTTTGGGCAGGAATGATATTGTACATCGCTAGAGCATATCAGCCTCATAGTCATCATTTATTGATGCTCAGGGAACTCACACATTCTGGTCTTCTCATCTCGATAGCATTTTGATACACTCCATCCGGAACTTTGGATTATGCGCTGAAATTCCGACATTGTGTACTTGTAGCATGCAAACCAGGAAAATTCAGTTCTGGGTTGTGCTAAAGGGATACAATGAAACTTGTGACACTGAGGCGAAGCAGTTGTCTTGCACTTAAGTGTCCATCTTGTATCATCAAATTCTTTCCACCCTAAAAGCTCGTTCGCCTTATCCCAGCCACCTCTCATGAACTCAGTGAATTCAGGTGTGTGATAAGAACTCTCCAACTCTTTTTCCCTCATTGGCTCATGCTGGCCAAGAATGAGCCGATCGACAACCTGGCTCCAGTCTCGGAGGATTTGGAGCACCTTTTCAGGTTCAAAGTTAGTCAATGTGGAGGAGCATGAGATACCGACTTTCTCCCCTGGCATATCCATCGCCAATCTCCTTGCGTCTTCGAATCTTCCGTGGAGTCCAAAGCAATTTATATAATTATATCGCTTGCTTAAGCCCCAGACATGGCTCTCAAGTGAAGCCCTGTTGACGTCGACCGCGAAATAACGACAAACCTTCTCTGCTTTCTCGAGCTCATTAAATATCGGCAGCAACTTTTCAGAATTCCTTCTTGAGTTAGCACTTGTCTATTTGGTAGAAATAAGACCCAATAGTGTACCCAGAGCCCAGGTCGAATATGGTGAGTTCAGCCAATGGGCAAAGCTGTTGAGCAAGCTCGAAGGCTTGCTCTCTCAAGATCTTTTTCTCACCAATGGATTGGGGAGATGTGTCGCCCCCTGGCCAAGGTGAGTCGATATAGCAGACCGCTTTGCTGAGATATTTTCCAAGGCGTATAGACTCGTTCAACTCCTTCTCTATGCTTTGTGGCATGGCCCCCCCTCCAATATCCCGTACTTGTCCAGGCGATAAATTGCCCAGGCAGGTAACTAGGCCTGTAGCAAGTTGGCGCTGATTCTCAAACATGGCAGAATATTCGTCAAAAGGGCTATTGTATCTCCTCTTCATGAGCATAGCACGTGGCGTCAATCATAGAAGGACTTACCTACGGTAGAGTACAAGTTCGTTCGGATGATCTACTAAGTGGCAACTGAAGACTAGTGGGTGTTAGGTCGGAAATGAACTTCTACTTGTAGCAAAAGGAGACAAAGGATAATACTGTTATGATGAAACGTCATACCAATATCATGCAGGTCGATTGAGCAAGGACAGCAACACAGTATGTCAGAAATAATACTCATTGTAGTCCAGGGTGCATGCGTAGTGAACAACATTCAAGTCTGGACTACCTGTCTAGAATTCTTAACTGCACTCATATAAGCCAATCCTTTCTCAAGTATTTCTCTACACGCATCCATCTCGGGTAGGTCGTCTTTTGGAGTAAGCTTGGAAGGCCATGGCAGTTCCTGGAGGGGTGACTTGTTGGTATTTTGACCTAGCATGAAGACGTCAGCATCCGCATACGTTACAGTGCAGCCCTCAACTAACCCGCTGGTAGATACGTAACCGTAGCGTATTGTTGTACCATATAGGTGATGCTTTGCGGCCTTTTGCAGGAAACTTTGGCTGGGTCTGTGGTGGACGGCATCATGCAATGTAGCAAAACCTCCAAGGTTGGTTTGTCATGTAATTGTTGCTGAAATGAGATGACGTGCACGATACTGAGTCCCCTCAAATACTCACGAGCAGAGCCTCTTTCCGACGACAATCACTTGAAATCACCCTGACGCTTTGCTGTCGGTAGATCAATTCATAGTGATATACATGCAGTGGCTTGCATTGTTTATGTAGTACAGATCACACCGCGTAAAAATACAGGCATAATTTGATGAGTTATCACCTGCAGCCACCAGCCCTCCGGTGACTGTGTCCCTCAAACGTATCTCAACCTCCAATTCACCACTCTAACACTGACCCCATCCTTGGCATTCATTCGGCTGTACTATGGTATATCCAGAATCCTGGCTTAGGCGGTGAAGTATTTCTTTACATCTCGAAAGAGAATGCTCCTTTGCTCCTCAGGGATACTATCCATAAACTGGTCCCATCTGACACTGAGTTCCATAAACTGCTGCACTTTGTCCCTTCGAAAAATATCTTCCTCCACCTTCTTTTCTTGATCTCCATCGGGCAAGGGATGGGCTGGCCGAGATATAGAATTCGTGAATTCCGTACCAACACAGAGTCCTGCATTTGTTTTCAGATCATGCGGTGTCTGTAGTTGGGAATAATGCTGATTTGGAAAAGTATCAACTTCTCTTCCCATAGAAAAATTCGATGTTGGCGTATTCAAGGTATATTGCTTCGGGTCTGGTGGTTGTCGTATCGAATATACGGATACGGTGATTTGTATTTGTTCTCAGGGAGGTTGACCCCAACAGCGGGAGTCTGAAAGTTCTGGTTAGACACATTCACCTGAGGGCTATATAGATATGTGCCAGTTCCCGCCATCAGTGAGTAAATTTCTTGCACATTAGCTAGGGGATCTGGGTTCGATGAGGAAGAGAGCTGCTGGTTAGTGGTAGGGAAGCACCAATGATGACTAGTTTTAAACCATTAACGTTAGGCCAAACTAAATAAGCATTAAGAAAAAACTGACTCAAGTTCTGTGTATCTTTCCCAAGACTGCTATCTCAGCTTTATACTCAATAACGGTTTATAAGTACTTACATAGTGACACACATGGCATTTCAACTTAGAGCTTGGCATCTTACTGTTGACCTAGGACCTAGGGAGGGCGCGAGGATTGTCTGCTCAATGAAACATGTAGCAGAGTGCTCGATGTGATGAGGAGGGTCCTATTTATAGACGTGAGGTCGGTTGCTTGATTCCAGCAGGCTAGAAATTTTAATGTGCATTGTCTCTTCTGTAGCCAAAGGCTCATTTAGACCTTCCAGCAGTACCTTGGTCAGCAGACATCTGACTCAACAATGGAAGGTACCAGGTCCCCGACGTACCTCATCCGCCACGTCAGCGTCACTTTGAAACCACATTGTGCAGGGCAGATACACAATAGGTAATTGAATAACGTTACGGGTGTACTGTATCGCTAAGAACTTGCAGTGGTTATGAATAGTAAAATGCAATACTGATGAAAAATAAAAACATATTTTATAATACTTGAGTGATTCAATCAAGGCATTAAGTCTATGGCTTCTTGCAAACGACGGCGACGCGTGTCGTGTAAGGCTTGACAGTTGTCTTCTTCAACTCATCGCGCAAACCTGCAGCGAACATGTGACATCTATCCTCTCTCCAGCCCGAGTTCTTAACGGCTGGACGAAAGATGGACCCTTCGATGTCACAAACACATTCCAACCAAGCTAGCCGTCCTATCTCCCCCTGCTTCTGCCAATGTTCAATCGGTACCTGCAATAACCCATACTTAGTTGTCGTTAAGGTTCTCTGCACGCTAGAAACTTACATCGTAGGTATATTCCTTGATGTCACTGAAACCAGCAGCTCGTAGCGAACTAAGCAGTATTCCAGATTCGATAACGTCGAATCGCGCCCCTCGCTCTGCACCTGCCTTTCGAAACAGGTCTCCCCATTCCTTCATAAAACTATCCTCCGGAAGCTCCGCCTTTGCTTTGAACTCAATGGTCCGTTCATGGAACTCTGCAACGCCTCCAGGTTTCAAGACATCAAAGATCTCTCTTGCAAATTCGACCCAGTTGTTGATCCTCCCTTTGAGTTCGCGGAGATGTACAAAATCTTGTGAAGACTTTTTAAAGGTTTGAAGATCGAGGCTCTTCACAACTTGACTGCACGAATGTTAGCGTTGATTGGGCGTGAGACATATATGTAGCCTCACAAACACAGATTAGGCGGGACGTAATTAGGCGCTAAGGGCGTCAGATCAATACTCGTAACTTCAACCCCAGGATGCTCGTCTGCAAAATCTCTTGGATTGAGTTAGCTACAATACCATTTGAATCGGATCAAGAGAACATACAGAGCCCAACGACCTAAATGACCATGTTGGCATACTTCTCAGATCACGAAGAGGGTCATACAATACCACTTGCTGTTCCAATATCAAGCACGCGCTTGTAGCTTCTATTAGCTAGGTAACCAGCGAAAGTAGTAGAAGGGAGACTGACCCGATAGGTAGAAGGAATCGATGTTTTGCAAATCTTAAATAATCTTGAATAAATGTCGTGACTGCCATACCGAGTCAACATGGGAAATTTAATGAGGATGCGCACTAACCATAGGTCCCAAACCAAAACCCTCTGGTCATCATGTGGCTGCCTGAATGATCGACTCAGCAAAGGTCGCTCAGGGTAAAACGCCTCCCTTACCATTCATTGATCGGATATTTCCGTTTCCATAGGGTCTCGAGTTTGATGTCTCCGGATCGGATCGTCTCCAAGGAACATATGCTCTCATCGTCTCCAATACCATCATCTATGAGGCCTTCATCGACGGGATCATTGTCTGTTATACTGCTGTCTCTGGTGCTGTCGGCTGTCGTGGGATTTGTTGCGATATCGCCGTGGATGGTGTTGTCATCTGCAATCACATCATCGAGTATCCTCTCAGGCTTGTTCTTCTTGGCTCTAATATCGAGAATTCCGCATATATCATTCCGAATTTGTTCGGTCGAATGAAGTGTCCCACGGTCGTAATGGGTGCCCGTGTCTTCGCGTCCCAGCGCGTCTGAATGGGATCGTTTGCGACTGATGCCGTGGGCAACTGACAAGATCGAAGGCTGGGCCGGTAGGAGCATCGCGGCGAGGTGAGACAGAAGAATGTCCAGGAAGAGGCCCAAAAATAAAGTGATCAAGAAAGTCAGTTGTTGAAGAGACGTTCGAAATGGGGTAGTACAGAAGATGCCATTGAAAGGTGCATTTATGCTTCTCATGGCCGAGAATTGTAAAAGAAATTAAATTATCAGGTACTCTTAGTTGAACAACAGCGCGACATACCGATCGTCCAGGAAAGCCACACGGTTCAGACGGGCTGAACACGCTAATAGCGTCGGCCGCTTGTATTGCAATTAGAGCGGGCAGTTCCGATTCCGGCATCGTGTATGATACTTCTACCTGACCCTGACTAACTGGTCTCAGCAGAACCGTTGGCGAGCCGGCCGGACCATGCAAGGGAGTGCCTCTCGACAGCATCATCGTGGTGAAGAGATCCACAAGGTGGTTCAGCTTGCTAGCTCTGACCTTTCTCAAGATTCTGAAAAATGACTTCTTAGATTCGAGAAGTGGCGGATGGATCGGGAGTGAATCGAGGCGGAGTTCAGGCCACAGCACTGAGACAGCTTCCTTGATGACGAAGGCTGCTGTTGGATGGGGCTCGACCAGCCAGTCAGAAAAGAATTCTTGGGCAAATTTTAGGGCCCTTTCTCTTGCCCTCTGTTTCCTTCTCTCCCGTGGGGTCATTTCTCTCGGCGGCTTTGCCTGTTTCATTCTCAACTTGATGGTCACGGTAGTGGTGGTCAACAGGAAAATGGAAGCATGGTAAAGAGGCATCTGAGGTTTTCAATGTCTTCGATGAGGCTTAAAATTGATGCAATCGTAAACTGCCATGTATACATGGGGTCATGGAATCACACCGACATTCATGTTTCATGGATCTGTTTGCGTCTACATCGAAGCGCTGTACAATCCCCAGCACCGAACCAAGAGGTATGTACATATTAGTTACAATAGAATTACAACACCTCAATCCTATCCGCCTTCAAGCAAGCCCTGCTTCTCCTCATCAAACACTAGTTTTAACCTGGCCAAGCCCCTTAATTTCAAAAACCAGGCTCGGATGGCGACGAAGATGTCGCGCAACACCTTGGGCATTGAACCTTTTCCGGTCACAGGGGACGGAGTCTTGGTGGTTGCCGCCACTTCGACTGTCTGGTAATGTACGAAATGCTGAGCTTTTCCTTGCTCAATCTGGCGGGATCAGCATACAGCGAGAAGTAGTCCAACAATCGACATACAGTGACTCTAATCTCTCTAACAACGTTAATGCTCAACTTGGGCTGTTTTGCCATGGTTCGCAATGCTCTAAATAAGGCGAAAGATTGAATGCACAGCTGACTTGCATATACAGAGAAAATTGGGCATAAGGCAGAGTTTGACTTGTACTGAGAACCAAAGATCCGGGCTGTAGAGAGAAGTATCAACTGTGATAATGAGGTTGCCTAAGTAGGGGTACCTTGTGCAAGGGGAAATGTGAAGAAGGCAACCAGGCGGTGGTGCAGCAGTACAGTTTTCTTCGACTTCATGAGCGTATTTGTATTTTGAGGCCATCCACTCCCTCACGCTATGGATTCAAGTATCGTCCAGGATGGGCTCACCCCCCAGCTTGCCAGGTATTTCTAATCCATGGTAAGCAAGGCTCATTTCCAAGCCGCCTATGTCGAAAACTTAATATACATAAAACACATTTCATTGGACGCCCACTGCTGTCTGCATGCATGACTACACAAATAGATCCTTGTAGAAGATGAGGCGGGACATGAGCAAGGATGAGATATGATCTCGCCTGCAGACGTGGGGTCCTGCCTGCCCCCAAAGAGGAAGTGACCCATAGAAAAGGATCACCGTGATCCCTTTTTATGGGTCACTTCCTTTTTGGGGGCTCCTACAGACTTATGGCATTCAAACCCAATCTGTTCCTTACTCTTTTCCAACCCGCGAAGCCATGGATACTGACAAGCCTCTTCACGATCAGCTCCGTATTCTAGGATTCTTTTTCATTTCTGTTGCTAAAGCCCAATCTCATCAGTTCAATTTTGATAATAGATTGGAACGGATTGTAAGTCTCACCTTTCTCTCGCAGCCGCCGTTCGCTCATACGACAAGATCTCGGACGCCTGCAAGGTCATCGCACAGGACGTTCCCGAAGCTGTCAGGAACAAACTTCATCGACTTGGAACCGAAGTGCAAGCGGAATTCCGCAAAGCACCATATGAACAGATATCGCCCGACCATTCCCGTTTCCCAGATACAACCACAGCAACGATTGTGCAAGATAGTTCTCTCGATAGCCCAAACAAACAGCAAGTCGAGCATGATTCACCCACAAGAGCCCTCCAGCCTTTAAAGCAAACGTCGGCAGCGGTAGCTGAGATTTCATGGAGTCAGTCTTCCAGAAAAGAGAAATCTCGTAAGGAAGCATCTTCGACGGGAACTAAATGTTCCCCTCAAGATGATGAACAACCCTTCCTTATCGCCGATCTGAAGTCTTGGGCCCAATCACCAAAGCCTTTTCTCAGCTCTGGGGCAATTTCCATCGACGATCTCGCCGTGTTCGACTACATCCAGGCCCTCGAGAAATCATCACAAATAACCAAGATTGCTCGGCGATTTGCTTTAGTGCAGCTGTGGGTATCAAAAGAGGTCTGGCGGCCTTTGCCACCCCAAGAGTTTAAGAAACGTCTAGGTTCAGCGTCGGGGGCGAAATTTGATCGATGGCTCAGGGAAGGGAGGACATTATTCTTGCTCAAAGCACACAAGGGTATAGAGGTCTTGTTCTCGAAGCTCAAGTCACAGACTAAGTAAGTAGTGCATCATTCAACTAAAGGACAGAGACTGAATTTTACTCGAAGGCTTACAGCGCTATCAGCTGAGTCGAAAGCCCATCTCCATACGAACGCCGAGCCGAATGTCAACAAGGAATCCTACAATAACATCGAGTTACTCCTACAATCTCAGCACACTGAAGAAGCTAAAAGAATAGCTTCTTGCTTTGATGTAAAGGAATTGGAGCTTCCCAGGAGTTGCGAAGATTGTGTTACAAACTCCAAACTATACAGAGATGCTGCAAGCAGCATTTCGAAGTACCTTGAGGAGCTTCATATTAAGCGACTGTTTGGCGACCAAACACAACTAAGACACAGGCTCGAGGTCCGTGAGAATGAAAGGCCAGCAAAACGATGGCGCCGATGCTATGGACTACCCATGGAATCCCCATCGAACCTCGGAGTGATCCGGTACCATTTCGATCAAGACCCAATGCACAATGACAGTGGAGGATTGCCGTACGCCACGGAAAGCACCACCGATGCCGGAAGTGACGGTGGCCACGAAGCCCAAGGCGCATCTACTGATGCAAACATTCCTGTGTCGGGCTCTCCTGAGGACGCAGGCTCCCAATTAGGGGCTTTAGTCATGCCTGGGAGCGATTCCTCACTCATTGCTACGCCTTCTTTGGAGACTACCGCGGGTGGGTATGAAACACAACCATCAACAGAGACAACAATTCCAGTCAGAAACATCGAAGCTGATATGGGGCCTGTCCAACTCTATTCCCCCACTGGTCGTCAGAGCACACATCAATTGAACGAAGGTTATATCAACCGTCCATGCGCTGATATAGTGGAGAATCTTGATGAATGTCGTGGCAACATTACACAGCTCTCCAGCGTATCTTTCGGAATACATGAGACCCTGGGTCAAGCATTGAGTACCCAGCCAATCGTTGAATCAAGCCTTCCCAACTGGCTTCATATCGATGCGAGTTCATTCAACTTCGATACAGCCATGTTCGAACCACTCGGAGCACTCGAAGCAATGGAATTCAATGACTATCAGGGCGAGTTAAATGCACAATAGTAATTAAGAAATATTCTCAGGCAATTTCCATCCTTGATTTCAACACCAGATCGTTTCGGCTCGGTTCCACTACTCATCCTTGCTCTCTTGGCTCTTAGCAGGCTCCCAATCATATTGAACCATGTCAAAGCATACTGGCCCTTCCTCTACAACGATTCGACTGTTTCCGGGGATCTGAATATGGTTTCCGACGTCCCAAGGTAGGAGTTGCCTAACCTCGGCTTTATCCTTATCAGGCTGGTACAGTACTTTGGAAAATCTTTGCGTACTTGCAGTTTGTGTCGCTAGTGGTATAAAGACGGTGATAGTACGCTCAGGTGACGCAATCGTGCCTTTGTCAAGTTCACGAGGTCCGTAATTTCGGGCGTTACTGACACTTTTGCCTTCATGTAGTGCTTGCCGTCGAATATTGGGCGCCTGAGTGTACTTAGCAGAGCAGTTCAATTCACATGGTTCATTCTTACTTGTTCGTTCTCGAATCTAGAGAGAATCTTGGTATCTGTTATGGTGGCTTTATATTCACGCAGCGGACCACGGACGTTCTGGAGCTCTCTTTCCTGTTTTTGTCGACATAGCTCTTGCATCGATTCCGTAGCTGGAAGGAGTATAGGATTGCTCATTTCTACTTTGACGTTGGATAACAGTTCTGCTGTATAATGATCTCGAAAAGTGGCGATGTTGCGCTTTATATATATACCTACCACCAAAAAAATGGCTGTGAATCATTCATTGACTGCTGGTCTCAAGTGTTACGATAAGCGGTGGAGAGGAGATGTTTCTTTTCGCTCAAGGACCACCTGATTCGCCGAAGGGTTTGTCATGTGGATATTCTTGGTCACGAGACGTCTTACAACCCGGTAATTACATAATGAGGCCAGAAGGATTGTTTTAACAGCCCAAGTACAAAATCACAACTAGACAAAACAATGCATCAATAACAAGAATTATGACGCTTTCGAATTAAACAATTGCTTCAATAACCCAAATTCCATTATCTATCTTGATGGCAAATTTAGGCCCTTATAATTAGAGACTCATGGCCTGAATTCCAACGTCCACCCTGACCCAGAAGCATCCGTGCAAAATTACTGCTGTTGGCTATAAACTATTGTTCCTAAACGACAAGTATACTCATCAATGATCTTCTTTATGGTTGTGTGTTACGTCAATAGGGGCAAAATCCTTGGTATTGAAGTTGCCATCTGAGTTTTCAGTTGAGCTGGTGTCGTCACCGTTGACTGGATCGGCAGGTACGGGTTGGTCATTGCGAGGAGTGCTGTCAGCTTGTCTTGAGCCGCTCGAGTGCGTAGGGCTATTGCCCCCCTCCTCATTGCTGGACATTGTAGGAAGGACGACTTTGGCCATGGATGAAGATTCTATTCAATGAGACCCGTTAGAATATTAAAGGAAATCCAAGTTGTGAATGGCATTTAAGACTCTTATAATATAAGTCTTCTCACTCTGGAGACATAAGCCAATATATGATAGAGTGATAAAGAAACAAATTACTACTAACCAAGGTAATCAAGTCAAGTGCGTCTCTAGAAAAAACCTCGATATTTCTGAAAGTAAGTGTTGGTCTGATATCTTGGCTTTATATAAGAGGGAAAGTGCATTCTTATACTCTTTAACAGTCACCAATTCAAGCAGAAAACTCGTCTGCTGCAGGGGCCAGGTTACTCAACACAACTGAACAAGGTGAGAAAACTCGCTCCTACATAGTTATTCCCCTGCCGTCTCATCCAAGAAGATCTTGGCTTAGTGGCATGCAGGTTGGTTGCGAGCTCGTCCACGTTACGTTGACCTACAGCAATTATCGAGGAACTGAACCAGCCAGCCCAATTCTTTCAGGGGTGGCTCATAATGGCCGGGCAGCTGGTCATGCCATGGAGAAAGGCTAACGCAGCCGAGTCCTTTGAGCTGAGCTATGCCTCCCTTTGGCACCCATTAGTGAAATAAGGCGGCCAGACAAAGCGACCAAATGAAATACTTCAGTGAGTTATATGCATAAAGCCCATACGCTGAGATTAACTAACGTCTAACATTGCCATATTGGTATAAAGGTATTACGCGCTTTGATTTGCCGCATGAACACGTCAGGAACCTGTTCTTGTTGCCTCTGGTTGTCTGATACATGATCAGGGCTTGGTTGCATGCAGGTCGGTCGCGACTTGGTCGGCGCTACATTGATGTGCAGCAATTTTTTATGGATTTTTGCTCTGTCGAGGGGAAATGCTGGCTGCCAATCAATTGACCATGAATGTTGAGGCAGCCGAGCAGCTCTATAGGCTGTCTTCTCTCCCTAATTTCTCTAGTGTATCGCCCAATGCGAGCTGGCTCCTCTCGTTCGCCTCATGTTGGTATTCAAAGATAAAACACTGGCCAGGTGGTTTTAAATCGATATAGGGGTCTGCTCGTAAGGTTGAAGGCGTAGTAGTTCTCCCTCTCAACTCATCATAGGATAAATTCGGAATTACGCAAGCCATAGGCAATGACTATCTACATCTGGGCACAAAGTCCCAACTTGCGGTACCTATTCACACAAGAGCATCTAGTATCCTTGACCGTTAGAGAGGCATATTAAACAAGCAACCGCTTGGATCAAATGCAGGTAGACTTCTAATTTTAGCAAGGCTGATTTTTTATTTCAATTTCAAATTGCTCTCTGGATATTTCAATTGCACCAACTTTCTTCTGTTTCAAGTTTCAGATTTCAGATTTCAGATTTCAGATTTCAAATTTAAAGTTTCATGCTTCAAATTTTCAAATTTCAAGTTTTCACCTAAAATGCCTCATCTCCACCTTTCTTCTCAAAAATATTCTAAACCAAGTAACTGACTGCTAATGTTAGCCACTCAAATTTCATTTCTCCACTCCTTCGCCGAGAGCCCCACAATGAATCTTCTACCCCTCTTTCCTACATCTCAAATCCTCCTTGTGTCGACATCCGATTTCCCAAACATCCAGCTGACGTTACTCCTATGAGCTTATAAAGACTATTTTACGCCCAAAGGTCATTTGTACCTGATTTCCGAGTACGTCGGGTGATTCCACCTTTCGTGGTTTTGCCAGCTGTCAGGCTCTCGGGACAGGGCCCAATGATGCCTGCACTCCACTTCTCAATACGCTGCATCCCTACCAAAACTCCCTCATAAACGGGAAAACAGCCTCTTTCCCCTGCTTCTCTCAAGTTGAGATTACTCCCCAGTACCGCTCGAGTCAACCACGAACGATATCGGCCACTCAGGCTACCGTGAGCTAGTCGTTTTCTTCAAATCCGATGGTGGTATGCCCATCTCTGCTTTGTAGATGAGCCCTGTTAACATGCTCAGTTATTCGAACCGCAAGCGCTCGACATTGACAAAGACAACGATGAGTTTTTCTCGGACGCGAAGACGGGCGTTCAGCCTGTTGTTGGATCTGGACAGATGGTATATTGGAAGCAGTGCACTGTAAGAGTTTTCGAGACTGGGAAAGAAGATGGGCAGCCGTACGAGCGGTATCCTCAGCAGCACGATGGACAGGTGTTTTTGAGAAAAGGCGTTAGCATCATATTGGAGAAGGGCAAAATGAAAGAACTCTGAGATTGAGACTACCCATAAAACTTTTTTTTAATTGCCGATGCTCTCCATTCTCCTAGAAACACGGTGATCTTAGCACCCTCCTTCGCCTGGTTTGATATCGTCATCGAGACACCATCCGTACGATTGCGTCGCTCGACCTTCTCCCGCTGGTATATAGGAGATGTGTGAGCGCCCTCGTGCAGAACGCCTCGAAATATGCCAGAGAGGTCCCGGTGACATGCCCGCAATTTAATCGACGGGTCGGGTTCTATTTTGCCCCCACCTGGATAACAGATTGACCTAACCCCGTCCTTGTCTTCCAGCTTCACACCAAAGTATTGGAAGGCAAGGTCTGCTACCTTTTCTTTCGCGATCCCGATTTCCATCTGGCATCCGAAATGTTCTCGGATATACCCTTCCTGAAAAATCATTGATATATCGGCCAGTAGCACACCGGGTTGCTCTTTGCTCTGTGTTCTTTCAATGGAATCCCAGAACTGGTCGTGAAATAGTTCTTCGGCTGGTTCAAGAGGAGCTCCAACATACACATCCCTCGAGGTTACCAAGGCGGGTATCTGTTCTGTAACGCTGGGTTCGACATCCGTCAAGCATGTATCTGCGTTTCTTGTAATGGAGGTCGGTTGTACAGGAGCCACTGTGTTGTCCTCGGTGGCAATGCCTTGTTTAATTCATTAGACGTAGATTAGATCATGAGATAGGGCACATACGACGGCGCTTGGCAGACTGCGGCGAAGTGTTGGCATCTATGCTTTCCATAGCAGCTGCGAGTTGATTTACAAATTCATGCTGGCGATGCATAGGCTGGTTGCCAAGGTGGTCGAGTAAGCGCGACAACTCGACTCTGCCTTCCGGCCCGCGATCCAAGGTTTTCGTCTTGTGCGCAGCAATGTACGCATACCAGGCTGTGGGGCTTTTCTCTACAAGGATTCTCTCTACAGAGCTCCCGTCGGCCTGTTTCGCCTTTTGCAAAGCATCTTTTACCCTGTAAGGACCACGAGAGTACCTTTGGTAGTTCTCAATTACTAGAGTAACAAGCGCTGACAGTGGGTCTTCGCCCTCTGTGATAAGGGCTGACAGCGGGTCTTCGCTCTCTTGCATGGGAGAGGTCGTAAAGACGAAGTGAGGAGGTGAAGAAGTTTGAGATTTGAAGGGGAATTTTGAAATTTGGAGGGAAGGTTGAAATTTGGAGGGAAGGGTGAAATTTGGGTGAAGGTTGAAATTTGGAGGCAGTACCGATAAGGAAATTGGTTGTATGGGTATAGCGTAGATGCATATGTGGAGAAAATTCCCAAGCTACGGAATGACAGCTACGCAGGCGTGACGAAACCTACACTACGTTGGTTGTTAGCAACCTAACCAGAAAAGGTGGGGTGGCGCGGGAGGATGTAACGGGCCGCAGAATAGGAATCGAAAATGGATAAGCCTAGGCTCCAGGGTTGCATTACCTGTGTCCCCCTGCGCGATAGCAATAATTGAGGCGCCAAAGATTACAAGCAGATCCAGTGGACCGCGCCGTGCTATCCAACCGGCAACAGCAGGGCATCATCACGACATAATCAAGGTCAACCACCCAAGTTGGTGTCCTGTTATGCAATCCGCCAATGATAAAGGCGCCCTCTTTCGGTTTGGTCGCTGTGTTGGTCGCCAATGTCCGCTACCAATGACGCATGCCTTAGATGTAGATACATGACCACTTGTGGCTTCACGGAGCTAGTTCTGAGCTTCTGATTTGCGAGGAGCCGAAGCTTACCCCACTTTCATAAAGTCATGGTGCCATATCCTGATTAGAGATTCTGTACTCCGTAGAGGTTGTATTGCTCCACCACGAACACTGCAGGGTAGCAACCACTGTTAAAACATGTATCAGTGATATGTGACGCATGCACGAACAAACCCAATAGATCGCCCTGGAGACATGCAGACAGCCGAATTTTTCAATAAGAAAAATCATTCCACTAGGCTGTCTCGATGAAGATTGTATGTTGTCTCCATGTCGGAGAAAATGTGCAATCAGTCACTCATGTAAGTTAAAAGCTGGAGATGTCCGGAAAGATAACTAGCAAATCCACACTCAGAATATCAGCAAACTTATTTTCAGTCATCTCTATCATTATTTACTGCCTCTTTCCGTTTTTCCTTTTAGCCTTTGATACTGCTACCATGGATTATAAAGACTGCAAACTCGAAGAGCATTTTGATGACATGGAAATTGAACTTATACATCAAGTTGACAACGCAAAACATCATCTAGAGACCACAGCCTCTGCATTCTGGCAGGCTTACCTGCAGCGAAACTTTCCCAGACCCTGGCTAGTACTTTGTGAACAAGGTCCTGATGGAAGCTTGAGGCGAGTTGACATGAAGGTGATATATTACAACAGTCATGGCCGCAACTTTTCTCCTGTTCTGTTGGTCGAAGTCAAACGCAAGAAGGGATCAATGCATGAAGTTGAAGAGCAGGGCCTAGATGCTGCTCTAAAGGCTATCAATAGCCAGAATTTGACGGGCATGTATGTCATCACGGCAATCGGGCTCAGATATAGAGCCTGGTATTTGAGTAGGGAAGAACGAGAACTGCAGCCATTGCATGGCAGCATTGAGAAGGCGAGTTGGGAGTATTTACATGTCAAACAACAAGCTGGCGTTTTGAACCTGGAAGAAACAATCCGACTCATCAAGGGAGAGATGCCTATGCGACAGGCAGGGGTCGTCCCAAGTCAACATATTGAGCTGGAGAATATTCTCCGGGCCGAAGCATCCCATATCCAGGAGGGATATAGTGTGGAGCAGGCTGGTTCGGCTAGAGATGACCAGGGAAATGAGGCACCTTGTTACCCGTCTACGACATACTATGAACAGCCATCGGAGCAAACAGATGCCCAGTGGTCTGACCCCATGGACGTTGAAGCGAGGGCAGAGTCAAGTGGTGAAGACGACGAACCCTCGCAAGCTGAGGACAGCAAGGGCAAGAAGCCAAGAAAAGAGAGGACGATAGTGAACGTGAGAGTCACATTGATACCTCATAAACTTCGGAAGGATGAGTGCGAGTTTCGGGATACCAAGAAGATCAAACAGACTACCCTGAGGAGTGATTGGAAGGAGAAGCATGATGGGAGTAAGACCTACTTCGAGTTCAAAGGCAAGAACCATCGCTATCGGTGCGAGAAATTTGAATACCAGCGTTAGTCTTGTTGCTAACGGGAAGTGGGGTTTGTGCGCTATTTCTGGAAGGGGAATAGGGACAAATGAGATGACCCACTCTCAGGAGTCAGATTGGGAACCTGCCTGGAGTAACAATGTTCCGTTATTTATTTTTTAGCACAAGTTCAAAGCAGACCAGCATAACCCCTAACTTCTTAATCGCACCGATAGCCGCGTACGTTCCTACATTCTATGGTCCTTGTTTTTATTTGATACTGTTCTATATTCTTCCTGTACAAGATGGTCAGGCTCTGCTTAACACGCAGATGTGGCATTTGTCATTTCGATTTCTGCGAGAATGATGCAATTATTGCTGGTATTTGTTCTCCATATCAGAATTATGGCAACAACCCTACTGACTTGTAGCAGTGAGACCCGACGGTAAAGAATCAAAGCAGTTTAAGTACCGTTCTGATGCGGAAATTAACGACTCAATTGGACTTATTTGGTGCAATGCATGCCCTATTCCTTGCGTTCATCAACGCGACCAGGCTGTCGGCTGCCATCGCGTTTGCCGGAACATCCTGACTCCTTCACCCCTTGCCGAGTTCCTTCAGACTGCTGCCTATTCCTGTGAGCCTACTTTCAACCAAGAACGAGAGCGGCGCTTGTGGCTTCTGAAAACCATAGAGTCGCGGCTCAAACTCTTCGGAACCCTGGCAGGTGAGCTACGACGGGAGATAGCTCAATACTTGCTTCAAGACGACGCCGCGAGGACAAACATACTGGGGCTCACCTGCAAGAAACCCTTTCAGTCTTCCTTCACCGTGCGGGCTCCGTTTCGTGGGAATTATGTGACGTACGAAGGTGAAGTCTACTTCAGGTCTCTAATCAACGAGCCTCAGAGGACGGACGACTGGCTAGCACCCTTGGCTGTCTATGTGGCCGAAGACCACCGCGGTGTAAAGAGATTGATATGGAGTCGCTATGAAGAGCCTCCAACTGTAAGTTGTATACCTGGTGTGTTCTGGAAAGGATTGCCGATTCGAAACTCTGAGGGGCTCATGGAGTTCTATACCAATGTAAGCCACCCATCCCGCAGAATGCATGGGTAATAGAGTGGCTAAAGAATGCCATTTACACAGGGCCTCTTACTACGCTATTTGTCGTGTCGCGACAGTTACCACGAGTACAGCACACGCACCTTAGATTCTTTTGCCATTCCGCGTCATCCTTTCAAGCCATCGCGGAGTGTAAACTTTCACGGAATGACAGACAAGGCACCGCGACGAATGTCTATATTCCAATACAATCGTCCTGAAATCACCGGCTTCTCAGTCTGCTGTAACCCTGCTCCCATCACCCTCTATACTCACACGCGAGGAGATGATCTGTCATTCTATTATTCAACTCCTGCTAATTCTTCTTGGATTTATGTTCCCCTTGAGCATAAGGAGTATATTACAAGCATTTGGATACGCCATCCGAAACCGCTAAAGAAGATGCTGGCACTGGCTTTTGAGACAGATAAGGGACATTTGTATTTACTAGGTGCTCAGGCAACACCAGCGCTATCAAACTGCAACTGGGAGCTCCTTGATATTTCAAAAGGGGAACCCGGTCACTTCTTTTTCGACTCACACCCCTCTGCTATGAGGGGCCTAATATTCGACTCAAAAGCGCCGAGACAACCCAGAGTTTTAGATGCGCCTAAGCCTGTGTCTCCACATCCGGGTTTGCATGTCTGTGAAGACTTTCACTGGTCTCAAGCCAGCCTTGAGAATGTCGTTGCGGTGACTCCTTGTTGTCGAGTGACGAAAGGATCACCTGAATTCATAGGTCTTTTGCTGGACTACTCAGATGGAAGCAGGGCATGTGTAGGGCAGGTTCGCCTGGACTGTCTCAGTCCTCCTCTCACTATCAAATCCTCCCCAAGGCTTTGGTTCGGCTTTGAACTCAATGACGAAAATCGCCCTTATATAGCCAGGATTGAGATATCTGACGCACATTTGGATAAGAAAATGACCATGTGGTTCGAGGTGTTCTTGAGTGGTATAATTGAATGGTGGTACTCATACCGACAGTGCCAGATATGGCAAGGTGGACGTCGAAGTCTAGCCACGAGATCTTAATAACTTGGCATGTCAGAGATGAAGCGCGCTGCGGTATAAGTCAGGGTTTAGCAATGTATTAGTAGGAATTTCATCTAAAGCTGTTGTTATAAATAGGATTAACTTAAATTCTACCCTTTCTTTCTTTAATTTATTTAATTTCTTTTTATAGAAACGATCTAGTGTAGCCTGTGTTATGTCTACAATCCCTTATTTTATCTAGCATAGATTTGCTACTGTTTATTCTATATGAAGTGACCGCATAACTAAGTATCGGTCTTTATAGCCGCCATAACAGAAAGAGTAGTAACGTTTTACACTAAACATGTCGTTCAACCAGTATCCATCGTTATGGCAAGAGACGTCATCTTCTGCATTTACGGGAAATAGAGCATTAACATACAAGAGGGTGCCATATATTTGGCTTCTCTCCCACTTCCATGATTCAGGTTTCTTATGTGCCTCTCAAAGGGTCGTGGCCAGTTATTCTACCAATGCGACTGGAGCGTCCGCAGAAGTTTTAACACACCGTACAACACTTAGGTGCTGCCCCTTGTTAGCATGGGTCGCACTATAAGAACACTCAAGTACCCAAGACCTTTGAAGCCTCGGTTTGATACATTATTTCATACTTAATTTCAGGAAACTCCTAACCACGAACATACATACCCTCCAGATATTGGATCAGAACCTACGTCAGCCGCCTTTCGGTACCTCAATCACTCATTATTAATATCCGTCTTATTCGCCGCATCGAGTCGATAAGCGTTCACCAGCGAGCTTCCGGGTCTCAGCCAGAGACTTGAATAACCAATACTTCAACCATACTCCTCGTATCATCATACACATATAGTCTCGGTTGCATATTGAAGCTGAGTAAATACAGCCATGGAACCTGCGAAACTAGTCAGTACCCAGCTCAGTGCCGGTAAATTCAAGTGCAGTTGGCAGGCATGCACAAAGGTCTGTTGTCTGATATGCCCTACACCTTCTCTACTTGGCTAACCTTGGGTATAGAGTTTTAATAGCAACGGCGACTTAACTAGGCATTACCGTATACATACTGGCGAAAAGCCGTATAGTTGCTCATTTGATGGCTGCGCAAAAGAATTCACCCGGAAGGACGCTCTAACTAATCACATTCGAACACATACACAAGAGAAGCCTTATCAATGCACGGAAGTTAATTGTGGGAGATGGTTTATTAATGTAAGTGTAGAGTAAGTTCTCAACTGATATACAACTAATAAGAAACTTTAGACATCGATCCTTAAGCGACATAAGCTTACCCATACTGGCGAAAAGCCGTATCGTTGCTCGTTTAATGGTTGCATAAAAGAATTTACCCGGAAGGACACTTTAACTAATCATATTCGAACACATAAACAAGAGAGGCCTTATCAATCCACGTATCCTGGTTGTAAGGAACGATTCTCTGATGTAAGTGCGAAGTAATTTCTCTATTAATGTGTACCTAATCAGTAACTTTAGGCATCCAGTTTTGCGCGATATCAAAGAACCCATCCCCAAGAAATCGCTTCCTTGAGACAATCAATACCATCCTATATCACACAGCAAGTAAATCCAGGAGTTACTTCAATAGCAAGTCCTCTACCGACCCAATACAAACCACCACAATCATCAGAATACCATCAGCCAGAGGAATTGCCACGTTACACCCAGCCGGCCTTTCCTGAGTGTGGTGACCCAGAGAACATTTTTGACTCAAGCCTCATCAATATACAGCAGTCAACTCTACCTTCAAGGGACCATGCGGCCATAAGTAAGATCATTCTGCTCGATAAAATTGCTGGATTACACACTGACATGTTTACAGAAACCTCCGTACATGACCTCTCAAGCACTGGTGAACAAGAGGCGCGTAGCCTTAGACATGACCGTTTGAGTAAGAATCGGACCCTCGAGCAGCACCAAGAGTCTCTTGATCTACAATTCATACAAGATCGGTTTGCTATCTTCTTCGAACAATGGGCTCTTTTCTTTCCCGTGTTGCACGAACCGACAGCTTTTGGAACTTACAGAGAGTTCATGAACGGCTCTGGGAATACCAAGAATAAGCACACCCTCGCTCAGATATATCTCATCGTCGATATTGCGGGCCTTTCGTGCCATGCTCCGGATCTTCAGCAACATTCGATTTGCAAGAAAAAGTGGCAAGAAGCGTTAAATGCAATTGCTTTCGATAAGGACATTCTTACCCTCCAGTGCCTTGGGCTTGCTATACTCTGCTGCATCATAAGGGCGGATGATAAGCTAACTGCCTATTACAAGCATATTGCCATTAATCTCTCTAATGACCTTGGCCTGCACACGAATCAAGGACATATCAGACTTGATCCTCTGACCTACGAGACTCGGAAGAGGATCTTCTGGACCCTCTACACGCTCGACTGCTTTTCTGCCTCTAGGCTTAAGACCCCCATGCTGTTGAAAGATACAGAAATCACGATCGATTATCCTGGCGATATTGACGGCGAATATATCGCCCAGCATGGTTATCTCAACACCCCTTCCCGGAAGCCGTCTCGAATTTCCTGTGCGCTAGCTTTGTTTAGAGCAGCCCGGGTACTTGCCAAAGCACTTGATGAGAGATGCTCTGACGTTGATGAGTTCATATCTGAGCGGATGACAGCCATCGAAGGCGAGCTTGACGCTTGGTTAATTCAGATACCGCGTCACTTGGAGCTTGAATTTATACAAGATAAGCGTCCTCAAGATGTTGAAAATAGCCGCCCTTGGCTCCTTGTAGGTCAAGCTTCTACTCTGAATTGCTAAGACTTCTGTATTAACCACGTACAGTCTTTAGTCTACTATTACATTACTTCAGTCATTAAACAGCCTGTTATAGATTATGCCCTGCATTTTAGACGGACTATTGCACCTGGTACTCATTCTAGCCCTTTTTTCGATGTCGACGAGGCATTTGAAGCAGTGAACAGGTCTAACTGCTGTATCCGCCGGATTATTCAACATTTCGACCAATATCATTTCGCCTTTTCTATCTGCTTAAATAAGCTTGACCTTATAGCAGCTACTAGCATAAAGTTACTATAGTGCCGTGATCTTCTGTATTTAATAGAAAAAGACTATTGGAATAAGATGAAGTTGTGGCTATGTAATGAAACTGCGAGGATTGGGAGATGAAGGGGTAAAGACAAGAGCTCGAATCCATGGGTGCCATTGACCCTTACCTACTTTATCCAGACGCCCCTGCATGCTACCCAACAGGAGTTGGCATGATCAAGAGCCTCACTCTATAACTCAACATCATATCAGGCGTTATTTGGCAGGTGGAATCTTCGACAATGAAGTCGTCAGGATGGCCTACTCCGCGTAAGAAGTCATGAAACTGTATAAATAGACATGTTGTGCTTCTTCTATGGCCGGCTGGCGATGTCAGAGAATGTGATTCGTGAAGAATGGCCTTTGCATGGCGTTGACTGATTCGTGGAGCACCAACATGGCAATAATGTTGGACAAGGGAAGAGTGCTTATGGTTGATGAGGTGGCCAGCGGAACACCTATCTGCTTTGGAAGCGGTCTCTGGTCTAGATCATAACCATCATGACACCTGTATGACTGAACCCAACCGTGATAGCTTCAAGCTCCATGTGTATGGTGGATGTTAAGGCAATAAGGCCTAGAACTTGGCCGTGTCGATACGAGTCGCCCCGAATCTTTGGTGGATGCCGAGCTTCAGATATCACCCACGAGGGCTGTGTATGCCTAAGGCGGTTTGGCCAATGACACGTGCTAGGAGAAGTGTCTAGCTAAGTACTTATGACACGTCCCCCCCGCCTCATCCTCGTCCTACATCGTCCCCTTCCTTTTTTTCTTAGTTCTTTCATCCATCTCCCGTCTTACAACACTTCTCAGACAAGCCACTCAATATGGACTCGCCCTGCTGTTCAAGCTGCTTCCAAGGGCTTGAAAACAAACCCAAATGGCGACTATCAGATAGCCTCAAGGTTGGTTATTCGATATATCCTTAATAGTCCATTCCATAACTCACTCAATTTAGCTTTTATGCGACAACTGTGCTATACTTTCTAAAGAAGTCGAGACATGCGACCGCAGTAGTATCGGGCCTTGGATCGAGCGTCAAATTCGTGAATCGGAAGGATATAGTTACCGATGCCGCATGAACCTTGATCAAAACATCTTCCCGTTCGACGACTTCAAAGCCAATTCTTCCACTGGAGCTCCAGTCTTTGTACCCAGAGGACGCTGTAACATCTTTGTCACACCACTATCCGCAGCAACATATCTACGAAACGTGAGGGCTGTCAAGTATTTTCTACAATTTCCTGATCCCCACGAAAATAACGGCCTTGTCAGCCCTCTGTCACTAGCTTGTCTTCAAGGACATTCCCATGTTATTCCACTTCTTGCTGAGAGGAACGAATCCGGCAATACCTTAAATACTGCGCATATGGCTGCGAGAACAGGCCGGAGCCATTTTATACACCACCTTTATCACAAGTTTTATTTACAAGGCGCCTGTGATGTAGATTCGATCCCGCCTGCTATTCATGCACTCTACCTAGACGACGATGAACAAATCAAAGAGGTTTTCTTAACGCTTATAGGCCTAGATAGGGATGCTTTAGATACTCTGGGGATATGGAAGTATCATTGGACATGCGCTGATCTTGCCAGGGCGATGGGAAAAAGCAATGATCTGGTAGCTTGGCTTGAAGATAAATGCCGGTCTCTTACGAGCTGATGTTATACTTGCGCTGATTAGATAGCCTCAATAGATACAGTCTGATACTGTTATAAGCTGCTCATGCAATAGCTGCTATCATGACCGAGTAAAACTGCCAGGTAGGCTGCAGCTGCTTCAACACCGTGTCATACCCCGTTCCCCATCGCTATCACATACTAGGCGCAAGCCCCATCTGCCCACACGATTGTAAAAGGGGACTCCGCTCGTTGCCAGTAAGGCATTTTATTCCTCTTAAGCTCCCTTTTTACGTATTACTAAGTGCTCTGTCTATAATTAACTCCAATAACAGCCTTAGGCCGTCATCCGTCTCCAATCGTGGGCTTGAAAGTGACCATCCTTAAACATAGACTAATGTAGTTGGTGGTCTCACTCGTCCACTTATGAGTTGCATTTTACCTGGTCATGCAAAAACCCAAAGTTACACACTCTCTATCAAGTGATTACTCATACTACCTGGCCCTAGTGTAGTATTTAAGGACCATTCTCCCCTTCTAATTCTCTCCTAACTTCCTTCTTTATCATCATCAAAGCCTGTCACAAAATAGCTCATCCCGCTTCAAACATCTTATTTCATCATTACTCTTCATCTATAACAACTCAATCCATAATGGCTTTCTTAAACCCTGCTTCTTTTGGCTTCCCTGCCTGCAGCATTACCTATGTCCACTTTGGAAACATTTCCCCCAAATCTTATGATCCTCTCCGCGCCTCTCTCTCCCAGAATTATACCGAGGAGTTTACTTGTACAGCAATGCTCTCCCCGCTATGTTTGGCTGCATCTAAAGGATTGACCGAGGTCGTTCGTTTCCTAGAGCGGTTTGACTCCACAGACAAACATAGGGACTTAAATCTTGCTTTATTCCTGGCCAACCGTTCAGGGCATTTAGAAACATCTGCTTTACTTTTAGAGAAGAAAGCAAACCCACTACAGGCGTTCTCTGCTAATGGCTTACATGGTGCCGCCTGGAGAGGGCTATATGAGCATATACGTACTTATACTAGAGATGGTTATGTAGATCCTGATATTTTAGATGGATCATCTGCAACACCAGTTATATATGCCATACTTGGGATACAAGACGAACAAGGCGCATGGGAGACGATCAACTACCTCTTCAATCTAGGAGCGAGACCATGGAGAAGATTTGGCATTCAGCAATTAAGTTATTCTCAGATTGCACGGCGAGAAAGGAGAATGTTTCTAGCACGAAAGCTTGAGGAATGGGAAACACGCCTCTCACCAACTATTCTGAATTCAAGCCGCGAATCAAGCTGCATGCCAGGGGAAGACGATGATATCCAGCCTGACAACGAGCAACCACACGAAGTTCTAGAGGCTGAAGGAGCACCCAATGCGATTGGCGAAGCAAGGCCCACCGGAGGGGAAGACAATAGTGTCCCGCCTGACAACGAGGGACCACGAGAAGATTCGGGAACTGACAGAGGAGCCGGTACGAGCCGCAACCCAAGTTGCCCGGCAGGGGTGGGGACTGATGGTCATATTGATAACAAACGGCCACGAGAAGATTCAGAAGCTGCTAGAGAAACCAAGCGAGCACGTATAGCGTAATGGTCTTCAGTCAAGTAGCGGAAATCATGTATCATATGAGTCATTTACCAAGTCTATTTTCTGCGTTCTGCCGTTCCGTTGCTCATTAAAAAGGGTCCATCTGCAGTGAGCTTGCTATATCTTAAGATCCCATATCGTCAGGGGTGAAGAAAACCTGCCCTTCGCAAAAAATTCGCTAGCTTCAAGACAGTATACAGATCTCCGAAGCAGGCGTTGGAACCCAGAAAGCTAAGCTAATGGCACGAGTTTGGAATCTAATTGATTTTATTGTTTCCTTATATTTTTTTGGCATCAACCTCTAAGCTACTCGCAAGGTTTTTGATCTATTCTGCTCCTGTAGAAGGTGACAACGAGTGCCAAGAGACTTCTCAGGATCATCTAAGACCTTCTCTGCCTCATATTTCGAAAGCACTACCATGTACTCCATGAGAGGCTCTGTTCCTTGATATGTGTTAGCATCCTCGCTCTTGTGAATGTTGATGCGCCCTAAGCTCCCACCCTGGACCATCATTTCGAAGGATACCACGTCTCGAAGCTTGAGGATGCATTCCTCGTCGCATTCCTTGGCTTTCCATTTCCTTGACTTATGTCGAATGAACTCCACGGTCTCCATGGACCCATCTCTGTTTTCTTTCTCAACCTTCACCGATATCACCCGGAGAGTCACTATCTCGGGGAAGGACTGCACATCTTCATAACACCGTTTTCGCTTCTGCTGATTCCGTCTTTTACTGCGGCTTGACTCTGTCCTCCGGTTCATGCCATTTGGCATCAATGGCAGACCCTCTGCAACCGCATCTGCAGTGCAGCTAGTAGCACTATTGGTGTTGGGGATTGCTGTAGCAGCAGGCGTCTCATCGCTGTCGAGAGTGAGATCGATAATATGAAGAGAAGGTCTCATCGGAGAAGATGGCCCCTCGGTGGTTCCAGGCACTTCGGGTTCAGGGGACTGAGTATGACAGCCAACCGGGTTGATACACGATGCGGAGGAGGTGACGGCCTCTTGATTAGATTCTGGCCCTTGAGTGAAGCTGATAGTGTCTTGGGGCGGCGTCAGGCTTCCAGTGCGACAGCTTGGAGAATACACGTTGCCGCTGAAAGTCTCCACTGAATCACTAAAGGCGTCCGGTTGGCCGTATCTAATGCCTTCAGATTGAGTTTCTGTTAGCATTTCAGGAAGGTTGTCGTCTTGAGATCCGGGATTGACAGGAGAAAGTGATCCTGCAGTGATTCCTTCGCATTGCTCTTGCAGGATACTAGAAAGATCCGTTTCGCAAGTATCTCCATTTTGGAGATTACCTGCAGGTTCTTCTGTGAGTCTGGAGGCTAGAAAACCGAAGAAGCCCTCGCCGCTGTCGTAGCCAGTGGGATGTTCCTCTGCGCAATGAGGCGATCCTGAGATACCCCACAGTTGACCAGAGAAGGATTGTACTCCTGTTTGAGAAGATACAACCCCATTACCGTTTGGAACTGGATTGGCAAACCAGTCAAGATTGCCCATATTGTTGTAGGAGAAGGCGTCGGCTATCCCAAAGGAGAATCCCTGCATAATGCTTTGGATGTCTAAAGGAAGCCCAAGTCGGGCAAGAGTATATCCCAACGTCATGGACGCAGACATGCCTGGCACAAAGTCGATGGAGCTGCCCGCCATGATAGCTTCGGTAGAAAGCTCACAGAGCTTTTCGTTTGCTTCGCGTGGATGAGATTGTTGTTCAGGGCCCATTGGCTGATTGGAACCAGTGAATTCGTCCACTGAGAGCCAAGGAAAGGAGCCGACAGAAAGCATATGATCCATTATCGAGGAGAGAGCATAGAGTGAGGGAAAAGAGACGAAGTTGGAAATTCCTTAGACTGGGTGACGATGTCCCTTAAATACTTTGACAACACTGTTGAACTGTTTGATGAGCCAGTACGAGGCCAGTCATGAGATCTTCCGGGCTTAACTTCGTACCGAACTCCAGGCATAATGCTCCCAGCCTTTGAAATGATGACGAAGCAACTCGTGATGGAGGGTCAAAGGGAAAAACCTATTGGGCCGTTTGTATATATCCATCCAACAGTTATTGCAGATCAGCTCAGACTTCTAAATACAGTTTTACTTCGCCCTCCTTGCCCTGCAAGCTTCTCCCCTCTCTCGCATTAGCTTGCACCTCTTATTGCCTCTACGACGTCTGATGGGTGTAGCATAAAGTTAGTTGAGTATCGCTATCGTCACACAATAAAGTCGGGACTAAGGTTACCGGTAGTATGTGCCTTGGGCTCTTTTTACCCGATGAGTAATATATACCGGACCACATAATTCGAGCTGCGCCTCAACGTGTGACCCTCTTTGAACCGGGGGTTTAGTTTCTGATAATCGTGTCCCATTATTACTTGGTGTTGGACCAGCGGCTACGGAAGCAGCTCCTAACCCATGCTGGTAATGACGTGCCTTCTCGATCAGGAGGCAGCGAGCCACATTACCTAGGAAAGCCCGCGATATATAGAAACAGAGAAACAGGCAAATTATCTCTAGAACAAGTTATCGAAAGTTAAATATTGGGAGTATACTTAATGCTTTCGATCTTCCAAATATAAAGTGAATCAGCTCATTGACTACAACTGTTGGCTAACTATAGTGTGATAGCATGACCAATATCGTGAAGATCGAGCCCTCTATGCGTTCCTTCCTCGCTTTTCAGCATAGCCTAGATGTGAACTTCCAAATCGGTGAATGAACGAGTCAGTCGGGAAGCCCCGAGTGATCTCAGCTAATCTAGAGGTGGAACTCCTCCGCTACATCTGACTTCATTTTCTTCAAGTCGTCAGGGTCTAGGTCGACGGACCATGCCGAACCGCTGTTTAGGGGAACTTCTTGATAAGGTGGTGGGGGTTTCTTCTCGAGCCGACAAGAGCACCATGGGCCCCCATTGTGTAAGTTATGGGATTTATCCCACCTCAGACATGCAACAACCCCTGTTACATTCCACTTAGATGTATCCTTATGTAAAGCAACCTCTTGTATGCGTTTATCCAGAAAGTGCTGTATTTCTTTATATGTATAACTTGCCTTGTGAGCTCGAACCTCGGCAAAGAAATTCAGAATATCCTGGGGGGCAAGTACTCTCCTTTCTTTATAAGCGACGGAATTGCCTTTATTATCTAACACTTTAGGCCTTCCCCATAGCCACGCGTGCGCAAGAAGCGAGACCAGCAGTTGACGTCGAGCATTGCGTATTCTTTGTTCTTGTAGTCTCGGTGCTTCTTTTAAGTCCTTTGATCCTAGTGACGAAAAGAGTTTAGCAATAAGTAGAGAAGCTTTCTGTGTATAAAATTGAACGGATCTTTCTTCAAGAACCTGATGTGAGAAAGTGCCATCCTCATTCAAGTATATAGAATTATCAACCCATTGTTGACTCAGTTTGAGATTCTCTAGTGCATCAAGCTTCTTTAAAGCAGAATTTCTTATTATTTGAGGTTCAAAGTAGATAGGCGCACAGAGCCTTTTGCTAGGATGCATAGTGTTTGTAAAGTGTAGTGGCATAGAAAAGAAAGAGAATTAGTTTGAGTCTATTAGGCAAGAGGAAAAGGCATGTGCCCTAAAATGACCTAGTAATAAATAGTGAGAAGTTATGTCTTGGATCAAAGTAGGCAAGTAAAGAGTTTGGGTCAGACAGGTGCAGTTTTGGTTTGTGGGGGTTAGTGACAGGGGTGGCTGAAACCTGAGATGGCAGTCCTGCTCTCGTCAGCTTAGCCAGGGTCGACATGCGTCAACAGGGAGCTAAGAACGGCACCCATGCTGTGCCCAAAACGGGCCGAGGAGCTAAAACCGGCCTCCTTGTAGAGATGACGTATACAGAACTAAGCCAAAACATAAAGCAAATAATCAATCATTATTCAATGTATGGAGCCGAAAAGAGTCCCTGAAACTGCAAAACTCGAAGCAAAGATATATTACGTATATATATACGTCTGCTATCTAATTAATATTTTGGCAGTCTCCTATCCCTTTGATCGTAATGGCAGCCACTGAGAATACTTGCATGAAAAAAAGAGACCGCAGTAACGAGAACTTTAAGAAGAAATGGAGCACACTTAAGAATAACGGCCTCAATATATACCAGATTTATGACGCTGAAGTATATATTTGTATACGCCGTAAAGGCAAAAAGTATGAGTTTAAGTCTACTGATAGGGCGTTGCCTCTATCTGAGCAGGAAAAAGTCAGTATCTTACTGGTATAATTATTCTTTCTGTAACTAACAGAGCACGGTAGAATGAAAGCTTCCCATTACCTGTGCTCGTAACAGCCGCAGATGTTGCACGCCAGAGGAGCAATAAGAGTTCAGGAAAGGGATATCATAGTCCAGAGCGATAAATATCTAGGAAAAGTTCTATAGTGGAAAGGTAGTTGTTAATAATTGTTGTTTGCTAAGCTACTCGTATGGTAAACAGACTGTTATGTTAAGATAGCCTTTTAAATTAAGGCTAAGTAAATTATTTATTATAAGAATAGCTATTAGGCTTAGCTATTTTAAAAGTAACCTTCTCAAAGCTATTAGGTAGATTCTATATACTGACTTGGTTGTATTAGTAGTAAGTTATACCTGTAAAATGATTTTTTTCTACTAGGCAATCCCTTATACGAGGATAATTATACCAGTACTCTATCTTGTTCTTCCTAGACCATTTATACAGCTCGAGGTATACTAGTCGCATTGGAATAGTCTATTTCCCTAGACTAGTCTACAGGCAAAGTAAGACTAGTATATCCTCTATACCAGTCCTGGCTAACTAGCCCGACCAGTCAACTCCTACTGTTACACTTCAACCAGGATACAAGGGTCTAAATACTGACCCTGCACGACCAGTACACTATTGCTACCATTCCAGTGGCTTTCCTCTACTAGTCCATCTATGACGGGTATGTTATCCCTACCGAACTAACAGTTCTTTCCCTACTAGTACATCTGTAACAGCTGATTTGAGACCCAGCACCCATAAGCTTCCCTCTACTAGTAGTAGGCCTAGGCTGATCCGCTTATAGAAACGTATCAGGAAGGCAAACTGATTGTTGACTACTGTACAGTATAGTACCTTACTTTATGAGCCTTTGCTAAGGACACAGAGGGAAGCAAGCGTGCCTTGCTAAAAACGTATTTCAAGAATCGAACATCATCGATTGGGCATAAACTCATGTTCCGCTTAACAAGATGGTAAGAACTGACAGTTCTCCTCTACTAATATATCCGTAAAAATAAGTTAACGTCGTCGATTTAAAGCATGAGCAGACGTTGGATGACACTCAGTGAGTTTTCTTATACTGTACACTAACGACTGGTCTATATCTACTCTCTATTATACTAGTAGGCCCTGTTTCCTAACCATTTGGCGACGCCTTTCCTTTCGCTGCCGCCTCTGTTGCACTTGCTCTGACGACCGTAGAGTAACACCATGGACTTTCTGAACATGGTTCCGGAAGTGATTTATATGTTGAAATTTGAGGTCTCGACACTTGGGATGCTCACACCGTATCTTCTCACCGCTCCGCTCAGCTTGCTCGCGTTTCGTCAGATGCTGATCATCAAAATGGTCGTTCATGACAGTCGGACGGCAGTATGTAAAGGTACGCTCTTCACAAGAGAGTCGCTCATCGCCAATACAATCGGGGCATTGCGCGGCATGTAGGAGCAGAGGGAACCGATTGGGGCTAGGCGACGTTTCGTGTTCTATTTCGAGAGGCTCTGTCTTTACGGACGGGTAGGCTTTGAGTCTCTCTTGAATACAATTGCGCTTGATAGTCTCTCTTTTGTCACAGAGAGCCACCATAAGATCGACGGTTTCAATCTTAAGCTGGAAGATTTGATCTTCAGTCAAGTCATCGGGCTGGTGGCAGAAGATTTCTCCTAATCTGGCGCGTTCTGGGATGGTGACATTGATGATAGGCTCTGAGAACTCTTCCTCCTCTTCTCCTTGGGCTTGTCTTTCAATGTCCCAGGTCGGACGGTTATAGAAGTAATGCTCACGGTATTGCTTAACGACTTGCCTATCACGCTGCGAACGCTTCTTGCGGATTTCTTGGGTAAGCTGCCGGATCTTCTCTTCGTGTATGTGACCATCAATCCGATAGTTGCCCTCTTTAAGTTCGGCGCGCTCCTCTTCGAGCTTGACAATCTCCGGATCGGGCGGGAGACTTGCCCACACCTCCTCGGGGACCATGTCGGCGGTGGCTCGAGGATCGCGCGTGAGACTCACGTGGGCGAACAGTCGGAATAGCTGGCTCTGCTTCTCTTCCTCCAGAAATGCATTTTGGAGGTCGAAGTTGGCGATCTCGTTAAGATAGGCGTGGTGAAATGTCGCGAATTGGGGGTCATGACGCATCATCTGGTCACGTACCGAATCTGGCGCGTCTCCTGGAGGGAAAAGTCAGGTCAGTAGCGGTCTGAAAAATGTTAACAGTGACAGCATGGCGGAACGTACCGTTGGCGGCATTGCTGGCACCTCTACGCGCAAACCTAGGTGTCCATCGTCTCTCGTGTCCTGAGTTGAGACTCTGGTCACCGATGTCGTCTCGGAGCTTGGAATAAAGCATGGCCTCGTCCTCGGAGAGGTTCGCCCCACGATACCGACGGAAGACTGGGATCTTCAACTTGGACGCCTTCCAGCGGAGGGGCGTGCAGACCATGTAGGATGGCGGTCTCGATCCAAATATTGCTGAGGCAGTTGTCAAGCTTGGCGCATCGAAGGCGTCGTCATGCAGGGCAAGGGCGAGGATCGTGGAAACAGCACAGAAGAGGAGCTTCCTGGTGGGAGTGAAGAAGAAGATGGTCCTACAAAAGACTGTCAGCATGCGCAACCGGATGCATCATATCACAAGGAACCACCTACGGCCTAGGCTTGTTATCGGCACCTTTGTGATGTATGAACTTGATGGCCATGGCCGGGATGCACCGTCCGGTCACGGGGTGCCGCACGATCATCATCAATATGTCTTCGTAACAGAGGGCCTTGGGACGCCCGCGTCCCATGGTCTCCTGCGTGAGAAGGCCTTCGACTAGATTGGCTTTCTCATTAGAAGACAGCTCAGGATCTGTACCGTTTTCCATGGAAGATGAGTGGCTAGTCTTGTGGCCAAAGAGTTCATCCAGAGAGTTGTCTTTTGGCTTCTTCCGCTCGCCATCTACCAGCTCGGCAGGTCGCGCTCCGGTATAGCACAAGAGCTGGTAGCAGCCGGCTAGACTGATGCGGTGCCGTTCACCGGGGAAGATTGAGGTGTCGAAGGCGATGTTAAACGTCAGAATGACACGCAGGTTGTCCACGTTGAGCACCGGCTTGCCATCGATGTTCGGTGGGCGATGGCCAAATCGAGGGATGCAAACGCGACGATAATACTGGCTGTGTATTAGCATAACGAACAAGTCGGTTGGATCGGGCAACCAGCTGGTGATTAACGCCAATATGCGCCCGAATGGACAAGCCCCAACACACCTTATAGACCTCCTTGGAGTGGTTCCTGTCCATGTACCGTCCGTTGACAGTAGTGTAGAGCTGCTGGAATTGTCGAATATACTCCTCGATGCTGCCCCATGATGTGATGTTATATCGTTCGCACATGTAGAGGACGAAGTCCTGCGTCGTTTCGCGTTTGAGATTTTGGATCGTTGCTTTCCAGTCACCAACTTCCAGATCGGTGCAGTACCTAAAGTAAGGGAGTCAGCTAATCCAGCAATTGCGAAGAGGGTTTTAATAAAATAGCTCTGCATACCGCAGCCATTTTCTGAAAATGCCGCTGATATTAATCTCGGTTTCACCGGAGTACTTGGGCTTGATGAAGAGAACGTCGGTCAGCTGCGCCCGGTGCGCAGCGTGCTCTTTAATCGAGAGCGTCGGCTTTTGCTTCGCCGCTCGCCACTTGGCTTCCTGAACAGCAAAGCTTTGAAGAAAGACGGCGTTGTTCTTGTGTAGACCGCCTGCGGCCGCAGATCGTGGTGCGGTCATCATGTTGGTAGACATCTGCTCGAGAGGGTAGACAGACCACAATCAGCGATAAACCGTCTCGAGCGAACGTGGATGGGGGAGTAGAGGCGTCGAAGGCAGAGGCAACGCTGCCACTTATACACTGAAGAAGCCATGTCAGTTCGGGTACGGCTATTCTGGGCGACAAGGGATAGGTCCATTGTGGACGACGATGAAGCAGATGCAGTGGGTGTCGAAATTAGAACGCCCTTTGTGGTGATGAAGGCAGAAGGGGGACCGAAACTGGGACCCCAGGTGGGTAAGCCATGACAGCCCTACTATGTTAGCCTGGGGCGATCTTTGCGTGGGTGGGCCGGCTAAAGTATATAATACCTGCCCTGCGACCTCTGGTTGTTAGGCTCCCCGTACTGCTAGCGCCGCCTAAAATGGTACCACTTTCCGCCCGATTTGGCGGCCCTAGCAGCGCTTTCTCGGTTTAAGGAGTAATATATATAATTAAACCTTTTTTAGGTCTATTAGCTAGGTATAGTTTATCCCTAACTTTTTTCTTTAATCCTTTATAGTAAATTTCTATTAAGGCTTTATTATCTTATTTAGTTTTAAATATAAGCTATTAGAACTTAATAAAGTAAGTAGTATATAACTTAGTTTATTTAAGTATAAGTAGCTTTATTATAGCCTATTATTCCTTATTAACTATTTTAAAGTTATTTTTAAGGGCTTATTTAAAATTTCTTTAGTTTTTAAAAATATTTTAAGAATCTTAATCCTGCTATTCTTTTTTATTTTTAAGGAAGTCTCTTAAAATAAGTTTAAACTAATCCTTTATATCTCCTTAAATTAGACTTATAGTATATAAAAGTTTCTTTATAAGCGTATTTAGCTTATTCTTATAAAGGCAGAAGTAAGCCTTTATTTAAGTTAAAAATAAGATTATATTAGCAGCTTAGCCTCTAAAGGGTTTTAGCTTAGGAGGCTTAAGTGCTTTACCTAGGTCTTATTTATTACTGCCTTTATTAATAGTTATAGTAGGATATATATTTATCTAAGCCTATAAAATATAAATAATATTATAAAGTTATTAGACTTTAGCTATTATCTTAATAGCGCTAGGTAATACTTTAGTATAAAGAGGTATTAGGCTAGTATTACTAAATATCTTAATAATATAATATTACTTAGTTATTAATATAATATATTTTAAATAAGAGCTATTAATATATAATAAGTTAGGTTTTAAATAAGTAAACTAATTTATACTTAGTTTAATATTTATAAAGTTATAAGGTATTATATTAAGTAATTATAAAGTATTATATCTCTTAATAGTAAATAAAGCAGGTTAGGTATATTTAAATAAAGAAGTCTTATTAATAGCTAGTAAGCTAAGTTCTATCTATTACTTAAAAAGTATATATATATACTAGGTATATTCTTTAGTAATTAGTAAGGTTATTTAGGGGATTAGTAGTAATCCAGATAGATTAGTACTGATTATGGTAGATTAGCTCTAATTATAGAGTCTTAGCGCTAATTATCTTTAGCAGAGGGTATGGTAATTAGTAGAAAATATAGGGCACACGTAATGGAACCGCTGGGGTCGTAACAGCACGTGACTAATTAACCTTATATATAAGAATAGATAAAGTAAAATTAGTAAAAAAGCAGTAGTTTAAACTAGGGATAAATTAATTATAAAGCTAAATAAAACTTTATTAATTAAAAAGTAATTATATAATTAAAATTATTATAAAGAAAAAAATAAAACTTATACTTATTAATTAATATAAAAAAATAACTATTTAATTATAATACTAAAAAAGTTTTTTTATTTTATTTTTTATTTTATTTTTAACCTTATAAGAGGCTATCTAGCTTTTTAGCTTTTTTATTAATAATATAAATAAAGAGACCTTTATAATAGGCTATTATAATAGAAGTTAATATTAAATAAGGTTTATCTGCCTTAATAATATAATTACTGCCTTAATTAAGTAATATAAATACTAGCTATAGGTTTACCTCTTAGCAGCTAGATTAAGCTTCTTCCTTTAACCTACCTAAAGGAATACTATACCCAATTCATCTATTGCAAAGTACATTACCTAACCTAACTTTTCCTATACCTATTAGTCACACTTGCTAATATTAATTATAGCTATTATTATAATGGCTACTATTTGCAATAGCCTGCAGCCTAATTAAGGCTATTATATAACTAATTATAATCTTATTAATATAATTAAACTAGCCTTAAAGCAAGCTATAAAAAGAGATTGCTATATATTATATATAATAGCTATATTTATTAAAAAGAACTTTTTATTAAATAAGAAGTCTAGCTTAATTAAGATAATTATTTTTAATTATAGCCTAATTAAGTTAATTAGTTATATAGATCTAGGTTATTTAGGAGGTATAATATCTCTAGCCTAGATTAATTAAGAGCTATCTGGATTAAAGAAGCTAGAAAAAGCCTTAAGGCATAACTAGCCTTTAATAGCAGAAGAGGCAGCTTTCCTTACTGCCTTTATAGGCAACTTAGCCTAATATAAAGAGTGGCTTATTAATGTAATTATAGAGGCAGAATAGGTACTCTATATCCTCCCTATTATATATAAATATATAAACTAGGCTAGTTATAGTCTTAGACTTTAAGAGCGTAGCTAGGACGAGGAGTCTATATATAAAGTTTTAGGATACTTTAAAGCTTATAGCAAAGGTGCCTAAAAGACCTCTAGCTTGCCTTATTATTATAAACTTACTTCTTATATTACTAGGACTAATTCTTGTAATTCTTGCTTTCTTAGCCTTAAATAGTAATATTAGAGATATATAAGTAAGACTAGGTATTACTTTACTTATTATAATGCATTTTAAAGCTAATAAAGGTAAGGTCGCAGTAAAGAAGATTAATTATTTATTTTAAGAAAGAAATAGGGGCAATAGGCCACAGGTTAGGGTTAAAAGGAGTGCTTTAGGTAGCTAGAAATTTACCAGTTATAGGAATGTATATTAGATTTGACTTATTTAAATGGAGCATAGTAGAACCACTGGCGGCTCAAACCTCAGAAGTTCGACTATCGAGACAATACGATTATATATGCAGTCAATTGTTAAGAGTGACACTATTAGACAGGACGGCATAATAAAAGTTCTAACAAGCCTCGAGCTCAGACACTTTTACTGATCTGAAATTCTGAAATTCTGAAATTTATTCCCAGCTATAATTTCACAACATACATATATATCTAGAGCCTAAATTGCCTCAAAGCTCTGCAGTAGATACTTATGTTGCTGCTTCAAACTCTCAATCTCTTTTGCGAAATCCCTTATCTTGCTCTGTCTTTCTCTGTCATGAGTTGCTGGGCTTACTTCCGATCTTTTATAGGATTGAAGAGCGATATCTAAATCAGTTTTGACAACTTTGAAGACATCACTAAGCAAGCTGGTGAGCCTTCCCGAGGTTTCTGTGATTAACTGACTCATTCTGTCGGAGATTGCGATGGACATTTTTGGGAATATGACTCCCTCTTCAATATATCCTTGGATGATCGATTTTTGACGTGCAGCCTTACCGTCACCTTCTCAAAATTTCCCCTGTTAGCTTCCAAAACTTAAGAAAGAGCTACCCGCACAAATATAGACTATCGTGTTGAGAGGTGTATTGCTCAACTGAGAGCTTTCATAGGGAGTGATTCGAGGGAAAGATACACATACCTTTTTGACTAGCCGCAGACCGATACTGGGGAATCATGTCTTGAAGCACATAGGAGTTGTAATTCGATTCCGACGCGTACCTTCGTATAACTCTGCAAAATTATTAGCGATGTCCTACGGTGATAATTTCTGACGCTCTGTCAGGAGACAAAGACGGAGAATTCATCCTACCTAACTTCTGCATGCAATCTCCTTTCTTCTCTGCTCATCCTATACTTAAGATTTTCGATTTGAGCAGTAATACTTTGAGCAATTGGGTTGACATGCTGCGGAGGAAGCGAATCTGTAAAGAAATATATCCTTAGCTTCTCTAGACATCTTTCAAGGGCTGATAATGGTGGACTCACGAGATAAACCAGATTTCAAGGAGTCCAAAAGACTCATCGCACCGTGGAGCATGGCCGAGAATACATCTGTCACCTCTTCTTCCACAATGTCCCATTGGCCTTCAAGCTCCATTCGCATCTTCCAGATAATTTTTGCGTTCCAGTCCTCGCGCCCTCGCTTCGGTGTCTGGTGATCACCGTATTTAAGACACCATGCGTTGTACTGACCTGTGATCGTTTTGTTAGCGCTATGTCTTCATAAGTCTGTGGGTTCATGTGCTGAATTACTCCAGTGCCACTGGGAAGCAAAGTTAGCTATGTGTCTAGGACGCGATACGATGCTCTTCAACTCACAGTTGTCCACACCAAACCTTCCTTACTAGCAGCTTGATCCCAATGATAGTCTCTCTGACCTTGAGACAAATTTGATTAGGTTTTTCTCATGTACGATTCACCAACTAGTACGTACCAAAGAAGGTCATTATCTGCTCTTGGAAGCATTCAGTAAAGTCCTGCCGGAAGGTCGCGACTAGATTTGGAATCTGTATGCTGATTCAGTATCATTTGATAGGATGAAAGGTACACCCATAAACCTACCTGATCTAAAGCCTCTTTCGCCTTTGCTCGGACGGAGTCATCTAGCTCTTCAATCTTGTCTTGCTCGTCAAGCGAGCTGTTCGCCCACAGATCAAGCGAATTCAGAAGCGCAGATAATCTAGACCTAAGATAATGTTTCGCTTCATTCAACTGAGCATCTGCAGTCAGTGTGTGACAGAAACGTCGAAGGTCTGGAATACCGCTGGCGTCCACAAATGTGTTGTTTCCTTTAGGGCAATACTTTTCGTACCACTTGTTAGACACGCAAAATACATCCAAGTTTCTGCCATCCATCTCTGACGAGTAAGCTGTTTGGAGATTTCTTTTGACATGCTCATTCCGCGCTTGGACTAAGAGAAGCTCCTGCCTATGCGGGTGTTAGTACAACTTGGGGGATCAAAATAGGACATGACTGACTGTTTTTTGGCATCCTTCTTTCTTTTTCTGTCCCCCGAGGACTTTGCCGTATCAATCTCACTATCCAGGCTTTCCATAGTAGCAATCGAGATAGCCTTGTTTGGACCGCAAAATTCACGTCTTGCTGTCACAAGGTTGATTTCCTGATTGAAGATGTTAGTGTCCCGAATTACCATCAGAAAGACAACATAGCATTACCTCTGACTTAGTACAAACAACTGCAACGTTCAACCTTTTTGCGCCAGACTCTTCCCACTCTGTTGGCATATGGCGAGATAAAACGTAAAAGAGCGAATATTTGAGGGATTGGTCGGTGATGGCACGGGATATCTTAGCAACAATTATAATGTTGTCACATTTCATGAGATAATCTTGAGTGGCTCGAACCCTCGCCAGATTCGTGTCTTGGAGTCCTGTAGTAGAGTTTGTCGGTCAATCGTATGCTCACTAAGGAAATGGGTTGGGGCAAAATTACCAGGCAGATCCGCGAGGACAACTCCAGTCTTGAGTACTTGGGAGTTGAGATATACGCTGCAGAAGTGATATGTCAGACATTATTGCCAAAGCGAGGATGAGATCGCTTACCGAATGATTTTAGTGAATGGCCAAAATTTGTCTTGCATAAATAGTTTCGTATGCTCAACACATTCGTCGGCTGTCTGCGCTGTTGATGTCCAAAACCCGTCAACGCCGCCTGCCGGCCACTCAGTCTCCTGAGCCCACTCAATGAGCTGACCGGTGATCCTCTCCAGAGCCCCATTGGACATATCTTGGGCAAACTTCTTCGTGAACTGCCTTTTGTGTTTGAACGCTGCATGCAGAGCAGACCATGCCTGTTCGGATTCTCTCATGTAGCCGTTGTAATCTTGTTCTGAGGTCTCATCCGACTCGACACCAGGAAGATACAGCTGTCTGTAGCTCCACAGAAGTTCTTGTATCATATCCCGGATCTCAGGCGCTGAAAGATACTCGACATCGATGGTGATCGGGGCAGTATGTCCTGCTTTCTTCTGTCGATATTCAGTAACGACTGAGGTGCAGGCGGATCCGATGTCGCCCTGCAATTTGAACTTGCATTAGTACCTATAGAATTAACGGTTTCAGAATCATTTCGTGATAACATACTGTTTGAGCAACACCAGGAAAGTGAAGCAGTGAATTGATCAGACTACTCTTTCCTAAAAGGTAATATCGGTGTCAGTGTTGAAAAACACGGATTCGTTAAGAACTTCTTACCTTCTCCCGAATCACCCAGTACGGCAATTGTGCGTGTGTCGCTACCCTGGAATTGTTGCAGGTCTTTTGCGTCATCCAAAAACTTGCTAACATCTGAGTCAAGAATGCCCGGGTTCCCGGCTTGCATCTTTTCAATTGCCTTTACAGCCTTCTGGGCTATGTCGGGGCCTTGTTTCAATGCATCTTGAAAGACGGAAGTAAATAGAGCATGAGGAAATGCTAATTCTGTTCTAGTATCATAAGGAATGACAAGCGCTGGTGGCTCTGGATTTGGGGACGCCATATAAATTGAGTCCGGCGTTTCCAGCTGTGTTCGGCTTGGAGTTGAAACAGTTGATGATACAAATGACAAAGATCGCTGTCTACTGTCCGACGCTGGACTAGATAGGGAATTGAACGAGAATGGAGGTACCTGAGAATTGCTTGTAGATTGTGCTCGGGTAGTTCTTGCAGGTGGAGTCATGAAAGACGAAAACAGCTGAGAAGACTGTTGTTGTGGAGGTGTTGCGCGAGAAGGCAAAGGCGAAGGCGAGCGTGAAGGAAGAGGTGTCATATTATGGAGCGACTGGAATGAGAATGGCTGGGTCTGAAGTGATGAAGAATCTTGGTCATCGCCCCCGAATTGTAAGACGTTTCTGGAGCTGACATTTTGGTTCGGAGACTGGTGGCCGGAAACAAAAACGCCATCAGATGAAGAAGAAGGACCAGGACCAGAACTAGGTGAAGAAAATGAGAGGTCAAATGTCCTTGGGGATGAACGCCCGGGAGTGGATTGGCTCCCATTTTCAGCAGAGCTCGGATGATCTGCAAGTGACAAGCCCTTGAAGAGGGTTGATGGTGGGTTTAAAGAGGAATTGGCCATGATGTGGTATGGGTTAGTGTGTGAAGAATCTAGAGTGACTTCTACCTTTGCGAACAAAAGGTAGGACAAAAGAGAAGGGAGAGAGGGGTTGGGGCTCTCCATAAGATAAATACCTCGTAAGGGGATGTTCTCACCAGGATACAAATGTGTTGGTTGTGGTTCTTATGCATGTTGGTTCGACATTGTCCAGAAAAAGCAGCTAACGGTTTCAGCCCACACTAACGCAGCCAATTGAAGAAATTCACCGTCGTCATTTGGCCAGTACCATGTCCATCGAGCTATAATCCCAGTTCAACCTAGCCAATGACACGCAGACCAGAGAGCCCTCAAGTCAGATATCTCGACGCCGTGCCAGGCTCTCTTTCGCTTTGACCTGTAGTTTATCGCTCCGATCCTAAAAATGCCTCATATCTCATACCATACCAGAATCAGGTGGGGAGCCCCTGCAGCCGGTTTCCAAAGGCCATAGCCGCTTTCCTCATATCACTATAAATAGCTACACGATTCATATTCATATTTACATCGGTATGAAGCGTGGTTAGGGTTAGTTAAATAAGAATATTAATAAAACCCAAGTTTGCACAACTGTTTTTTTCGCTAATTTTACTTTTAATTTTAGACGTAAAGTTCAGGCAAGTTATATACCTTACTATATAATTTAATTAATCTAAGCTGCCACAGACATTGCGAGACGCAGTTACAGTTACCCGTTGTATTGGAATACGGTATATATGGATTGATTCTCTATGTATCATTCAGCACGGAGACGATGGCAAAAATCAGGAAGTGGAGGCCAAGAAGGTGGGGGCAGTGTATGAGCGTGCTCTTCTCACTTTGTCGGTGACTGGCTGTTCTGGCGTCACCCAAGGCTTTATTGGCATTCGAAAATTGTCCTTGGAAGTTGATATACAAGTCCACCAGGTTTCTTGGACCACATGGAGTGGGGGCACGGCTCAAGTCTTCTTTCGACAGCGACTAGCCCATACTGCCATCGTGTCGGAGAACTCAGAGAGCATTAAGGCCTATCCCTTGCTTTCTCGAGGCTGGACTTTCCAGAAACGACTCCTGGCGACCAGAACATTACATATCCTGCCATATGAACTCTTATGGGAATGTAAATGCGAATATTGGTGTGAGTGTATGGGTGTCCTCGCAAACCAGATCTGGAAGATAGGTCAAATGAGAGGCTCAAATTTCAACAACGTAATGGCAAGGCCGTTATTGGTCGAGAATCCAATCAGCATTTGGCAGACTCTAGTTGAACAGTACTCGAGACGATCCTTTACGAAGCTGCATGATAAGCTGCAAGCCTTTTCCGGCGTTATTAATAGGTTCTCTAGAAGTCGGAGTGGTCTTGGTGATTTCCAAATGTGGCGATAACTGTGCAGGTCTTTGGAATAATGCAGACTTTTTCCGGCTCTTGATGTGGCAGGTCGACTACACCAAGGTCACTGAAAGGCGCGACTTGGCTTTTATACCAATGAATTCAACTAGAGAGCAGCACAGGGACAACAAAGAGGACACACAGCGACCGAAGCTGACTGGACTGAAGCCTTCTCGGTCATGGATTGCAACGTCGGGACCAGTAACATGGAAGCAGACCAGCTTCACACATCCTATCACTGAAAGCAGGTACCTTTTAACAGATATCAATCCCATACTTGTAACAAAATAACGACATACTGCCAAAGAGGGTAGCTGGTCGGATCCAAAATCTGGTCGGCTTTGTCTAGGGACCTGCATGATTTCCGGTATCATGCGTAGAGATAGCGGTGGGTGCTATCGGTTGGACTTTACCGGTCTCGACGACGTGAGAACTAAAGCTACATCGGCGATCTTCATCCCTGATGCATCACTAGTAGAGTTAGAGTTACGTGTTGGTTGTACCATTCGTTGTGTTAATATTTGCACTTACATAGAAAACGAGGAAGTACACTGGGTTGCATTGGCACTTTAGCCGTGTAGCGATGCAATAATTGACGGACAAGATGCCAAGTGGCCCAGCAATAGGTTTGTGCGTATCGGGCTTATTAGAGGGAAAACAGACACAAAATCAAGGAAGCTTGAAGACCTTCCTGAGCATATATACGGCCAGCACATGTCTGATAGCGACTGGTGCACTAAACGATGGTGTGAAGAGTTCTATTGCGGCATTTGGAAGACAGATGGGAGATTGAGACGAGATATCTGTATAATCTACTGAATGTCAAGTTGGTTCATTTTGGTTCGATCAAGATGCTCATTAATTTGCTTTTGGGATATTATAACAGAAAGCTTTTTCGTTGCGGCGGTGTTTCCTGGCCATGTCAGCCTTGCTATCAGACCCAGCCTGCTGCATAACGCCACTGGCACACAGCCCGACTTCCCAGACCAATCATAGATTGACACAACAGTGAACACTTTCAACTATTGTAATTTTCAAGCCATGTTTTTCTCATGTCACTCTGGCGGTCAAATCCTGAGATCTAGGCTGTTTAAGCCCATGCAGCCCCAGTCGTATTTAGTTTCAACGTCGTCGTGCTACTTCAATACCTTTGCAAGCCGATAACAATAGCCAGCGATCATCTGCTTTTCTCTTCTTTTCTACTTTTACTTTCCTGTATCCGTATCCCAGAGGATTTTGGCCATGGTGGACAATCTCGCGCTGACGTATGCTGGGGCCACGGGAGGCCAGTTTGATCAACAAGGGTCTATTGACTGGATCCAACTGGCCAGAATGTCTGTATCGGTTCCAATTTCTGTCCTCGCCCGTGTTTCAGCTGCAGATGTCTCGCCTCTCACGATTGTCGTGGGACAGGAAATTTCATCGCTCTTCAAGTTATCCACCGCTGGCCATGAACGTCTTGCTAAGGCGCTGTCCGAATTGAGAAGCTTTTCCGCCATTGGAGATGCGATCTGGTTTGGCTTTGGCATCAAGCACCTTGTTAGAGTGCTCGCAGAAACCAACAAGGGGTTGACACTTCTCACCCTATGTGGGTGTCTTGCTGAGATCCATCCACCAAAAGCTTGTGCTGAGATTTTGATCAAGCTGGCCTATGTTTCCGGCGCTCCTGATGAGCTAAGGCCGTCGGCAAGTCAATGGATCAACCTAGTAGGAGCTTGTTCTGGCACTCTCAAGTCAACGACATTTGGATGTATCGCGCAGCAATTCATGGCTTTCTATGGCGGCTACGTGTTTGCTGAATATCTGGATGACGCTGAAGGCGTTGCCAGGGCTTTCCTCGCCGTTGCGCATGTCTCTTCTGGGGCTTTAGAATCTGTAACACTCACGGGTGGTCGATCTTGTGGATGGATCGCCGCCATAGGGTTCTATTTTCTCGGCCTAGACGTCGAGATTCGAAGTCCAGACAATGTTTCAATCTACAAATCTACGCCCAATGAAGACTCAGTCCGTATCCTGGTCATATATGGCACAAGTCTTGCATCTGACCAGATTCAAGTTAACTGCACTGCCTACTTCATCAAATCCATCGATAGCCTTGTGTCTAGCTACGAGGAAAGGTTCGATTCTATAATGTGTGGAACGATTCACTGGGAGAGTTCCCTCTCACGGACATTCGGAATACCTTTTGAAAAACTACTGGGAGCTAAAATAGAATTTGGAGCTCTAGTCGGCTACGCTGCGCGCGTCTTCAAGGGTCTGGCGAATTCTGAGGCCAGTAGTATCTTCGACGTTCATGACCGGATCAGTTGGTTTGGCTTCCAAACTAGCCAATATGGACATGGATTTGCAAATGCTCTTGTTTCATTCTTTCCAGAGCTTTCTCAGTTAGCACCTCACATCCATGTCGATATGCAAATGTCACTCGATGCATCTGTCGGGGCATATGAAGAAGCATCAAACGCTTTATCTGCCATTTGTGGCTCTGACTGCTGCTCAGGCGGTGTTCACTCTAGTTTTGGCGGTCGTGGTTATTGTCTTCCGGTTCTGGCTGAGACTATCATTTCTCTTGTATGGAACCTGTCTGCACTTCAACTCCACGCCGATCTGAAGCCGTATCACTCCGGCTTGAGATTCTTGTACGAACTCCATGCCGGTCGTGCGTCGACTGATGCTAGCTTCGGGGAAAGATACGGGGCTGGTAAAAATAATGGATCCTACTGGGGAGACATTACTGACCTTGTGCGTCTGCTCGACCTTGCGTCAGTTTACCATACTGCACAATTTCTCTTCACCACCAACCTATACCCTCTCAGAAGACGCAGCGCACTTACAGCTGTTTCTGTTGGAGGGCTTTGTTTCTATTTTGATATATTGCGAAACGTATCGGATCGGCCGGAAAAGGCAATGGTACTGCATGTTGTACCAGGAGTCATTCAAACAACGGCCGGGCGAGAATATCAATTTATCGCGGACAAGACAGCCGCATGGTCTGAGGGCCTTCTTGGATTTGATTGGAGAGATAACTCTTCATTCGAGGCAACAGCTGAGTTCAAGACTGACTATCAGGCTAAGGTCACGGAGACCATTGGGGGCAATATTTCCATTCCTTCTCTCGATATGGACACGGGAAGCTCTGATCTCGACGTGAGACTTTTTATTGAGGAATCTGCCGGTGGCCTACTTGTCGATCTTCACTTCATTTCTCTCGCGGGAACTTGTCGGGTTGGTGCATATACTATGCTCAAGGAGATTATCGAGAACTCAGGGTTGGTCCACTGTGCTCACCGTAACTGCGCTCGTTTGGATCAGTTTTCCTGTGATATATCAACCCTGGATGGAGAGGGCTGTAGACCCGAGGGTCTCCAAGGGAAGCTGCATGTTCGAAGACTCGTTGGTAATACTTTGGCGAGATGCGTGGGTCTTTTGGTCAACAGGGAGTGGACGGAGCCGGCCATACTGCGTGGGCGGGAATGTATCCCATGTTGTATCAGAACTGCGATTGATTTACGACCGGATTACCAACGATCTCCATCTTATGTTATTCTCTAGCAACCACCTTATTCCTGATGCCATCGGAACAATTAGAAGAAAATGAAATAAACATTAGTCTAATGATACACCTAAGAACATATTAGTACTTTTCACGATTATATTCTCGATGTAAACAAGGGTGTGGAATGACGGCATTCAGCTCTACCAGGCTTCTGGATGTACTTGCAAGCACACACTTGGCCAAACACAGTACTAAGGAAGCAAATTCAGCACGGGAGCATGTCATGTGAATCTAGATCAATAAGAAGCGTGATTGAGCCAGTGGCGCGTATGATCTTTTCGATCCTTCTTCATGAATATCACGCCAGCTAATTGGTCGTATTTTGAGACTCGCAAGACTTGATGGAACGTGAGAGAAAAAGACATACATCAAGATTACCCACTATAGGTTGACTCTAGACTATCTGAGCAAAACATACCGATGCGCAAACCAAACTACAAGCTTCCTCTTTCGTATTCACCTAGTAAATAAGTCCAAACCTATCCTCCAACCAAATCCATCGCTTACCGCTCAGACGACTTACAAGGTCATATCTCAACCCCGCTCAGACGCCAAGAATTCACAAAGTCCCGTTAGCATTTAGCGACCTGCCATAAAGAGTTATGCCGATGCACAAGCGGCCCGTCCAAATGCAACCTTGGGTCAATTGCCTCAGTGGCTATCGCACGGCATAAGGTTTGATTCTGGAAGGTCGCCAGGCGTTTATGCTTAATCTGAGTGTAGGAACTTATGAATCGTGATAGGCGGTATGGTGTCACTCGTGTAATATATCTCCTGCCGCAATGGAGCATTGAAATCACGGAGGATAATGAAATGACGATTGATGGGCGATGGGATTGGGCTCCTTCCTAACACAACCTTCGGAGGGAGATCGTCGTTCTCTATATAAGTGACGATCCCATGATCGACGGAAGTTTTAGCCAAGCTCAATTCACTCCAGCTTCAGCCTTGATCACTTCTGCTTCTCTGTCATCATGCGTCCTACTCTTGCTCTTGCAACCCTCATCGGGTTGTCCAACGCCGCTACCATCGATCCTCTCTACAAGATTGAACTTGCACCTGGCGATGTTCGCACCGTCACCGAGAAAGAAAAGTAGGCACTAAGGGCTATCCTATCCTAGCTGCGAGGCGGATATAGGTCTAAATCTAATAGAAAACATATATAAAATAAAACCATATTAATAAAGATAAAGACCTAAATCTATTACCCTTAATAAATATAAATTACTATTATTAAAAGTTATAAAAAATAACTTTTAATATAATATATTAATTTATAATTATTAAGATATATTATTTTATATTTAAATTATAAAAATTAAGTATTATAATAGTATAATTAGTTTAAAACTTAGTTAATTATATTTAATATTTTTAATAATAAAAAGCAATTAGTAAATTATTTACCTTATATTAGTTTATATATTTTAATATATTTAAATATAAGTAAAGGAAAGTAATAAAAATATAACTAAAGAATAGTAATTAAGCTAAAATAATTTATAAAAATAGCTAAGTTATAATAATAAATAAAATTATATATTAAAATATTTTTTTTTAAGTTTATAAGTTTATAAGTTAGCCTTAAAAGGTATATTTAAGCATCTCTAAAGTTTAATATAATTTAAATATTTATTACCCTTATAGCTAGTAAAGCTTTATTAAGTTAAATTATTATAATTAAATGCCTTAATTACAGCCTAAACCTAGCTATATATATACTAGCTAAAAAGCCATACTTATTAGCTAGCCCTAACCTTCTTTCTGTAACCTACCTAAACGGCTACTTTTTTATTAACCTCTACTACATACCACGCTTTAATTATCTATTATGCAGTAAGTTATTTAACCTAACTTTCCCTTTTAACTATAACTACTAATAGTATTATAGCTATATTATTATAATACTTGCTTTTTAAAAAACCCTATAGTTACTTAATAAGGCCTTTTATATTAAAATACCTAACCTAACCCTTTATTTTATAATAGCCTTTAAAAATTATAAATATAAAATTAAGCTTTATATTATAATAATAAAATAAAAAAAACTTAAAATAAAAAGAAATATTATTATTTTTATTAAATAAGTTATTTTAAGCTATAAGGTCTTTTTATTTATATATTATTATTATAAAAAGCTAATATTTTCTAAAGGCTACTTTAAAGGCACAGCTTTAAATTACCAGTTACCAAGTAAAGGAATCATCCGCCGTCCTCTATAATACCCACTCCCTCGTTTTATCTCACCTGCTCAATACTCTGCACCATGTATACTTCCTCCATCCTCATGGCTGCGGCCGTCTATGCCTCTACTGTCACTGGCCTCGCGACACCACAACTCTCAAAGCGATTCTCTGTCGCCGGAGCCTCGAACGAGACTGGTTTCACCGTCCCAAAGAACGTTCAGCCCGGCGTCTACTCGGTCTTCATTGACGAAGATGGTGTCGCTCACCACACCCAGCTCGACAACACCGACAAGCCCAAGAATGAGCCTCGCGTTGACCAGCTCTCGGCTGACGACGACGTTTCCGGTCTTGAACGGAGAGAAGAAGGCACAGGAATGCGATTCATTACCTGTGGAGATAACAGGGAAATGGACCGTCAGTCGACAATCGACGCAGTCCAAGACTTGGTCAACCAGTGTGGCGGTGGTCTGAAAGTCGATTCCAGCCACCACATCTATTCTGTCAGGGGCAACGTGGCAGCATTTTACTGCAACTACGTCACCTTCATAAACTCAACCCCTCCTTGGGGGGTATTCGGGGCGCCCCAGACTTGTTGCGGCGACAGAGTCCGGAATATCATTTCCCATCAGATCAGCGACGAGTGTGGCTCGTTCAAGCCTGGCTGGAGCGAGGACACATTTGCAAAACAAAAGAATTCTGTTGGATATCACGAAGTCGGCGCAGATAAGAACTTCTGTGGAGAGGGGCACCATTGAGAATGTTTTAAGTTCCTGACCTCTACCGTTGTATACGAGATGGCCCTTGCACTCCAGTATATCTTGTTGTATTACATGTGAGGGTTATCGAGTTCACAAACCATGTACCTGAATCCGTCTACCCATACAACATGGGTTTATTATCTTCTCTTCAGCTAGTACTTATACTTCCATAAAGACAATGTTTATTCATTCTACCCTCATCTTTACTCCATGATGTGGCAGGCTGTGTCTTTATAAAGAGACTTGGCCTGATAAGGATACTTGATGGCCTTGGCTATTGGCCCGGGCTTGAGACAGGCGGATGACAGAAGCAGCCTAATGAGAGAGTGAATGCTATTTTTCAAGCCCCCTTTGGTCTTATTTAGGACATACAGCGATGGGTTGGTTGAACCTCTAGGCAGCTGAATCTACCAGTAAATCACGTGTTCGGCACTCCATATCTCCAGGCACCGTAAGGCTTGTGGGCCTAATATTTGCTAAGAAATATCTCACTCATACATAGGTTGAGGTAAGACTTAGGTAGTTCTTATTACCTTGAAGCTCCACAAGCTCTACGGCGTTTGAAAGGATAGTGCAAGCACACGTTGATTCTCAAACAGGACTCTGAAAATGTCATGGAACTAAGTAAGATGAAGCTGAGGAACGCGAGGTGATGACTTCTGAGCTTATACTAACTGCCTTATTGCGTGTCTCTCTAACTAATATGGAGGGCACATAACACCATTAGTAACTAAGAAAGAGCTGAACTCTTTCTTGCTCTTAAAGGACTCACAGCCATCCCCATCCCAGAGTGCAAAGAGCTCGTTGCCAGGAGGAACTTCTGTAGTCTTGCAATCCTTATGAAGGTAAAGACATGCCTTCCAATTTTTCTTTCTGGAAGGAATATTGCCATTGACACTGTTCACACCCTCGGGAATATTGTTGCTACATGCAGTCTCACCATATCCGCTTGCCTTCCCAAGAGAGCCTTTGCAGTCCTGCGTTTCTCGCTATTAGTACCAAGACTCGTAAGGTATTGTAGTACCAGACACAGAGTAAAGCAACCTGACTCACCTTTGAGAATGTCAAGTCCCATGCTTCTTCAGCATCCCCGCTACAGTCGCCTGTAGTGACTCGATAAGCCTTGATAGCTTTGTTGCTGAATCCAACACATCCACCGCTTGAAGGTATTCCGGAACCACCAGAAAGCATGGAGTAGTCGCTGCTACTTGATGCTTCACAATTGTCTTTATAATAGAAGCACGCCTTGTAAGAGCTCTTTGTAAAGCCGGAGACTTTGTAAACGGAGGTTGAAGCAATACTTGTGCATCCCCTCTGCGTCTTTCCGTACTCATCTACAGCCACAGATTCACCACAATCCTAACGTCGATGGTTAGTCATCCCACTCACGAGAGAACTGCATAAGGCGTACCTTGTCCATGAACCGGAGTCCAAACCTGTCATCCGGTGATCCTGACCCTGTTGGCTGAGGCCTTAACGTGGTTGGCTCTGGCTTTGACGTCGTTGTGGTAGTGGTGGAAGTGGGCGGCTTGACTCCTCCTTGGGGGTCATTTCCATTGCGGTTGGGGTCCTTGGGGTCACGAAAGTCGGGCGGTGGTCCAGGCGGATTGGGCCGACAATAGTATCCGCTACAAAGCTTTCCACCACAAGTCGCCTCAGCCCGCTCAAAGAGTCTTCTGATGAGACTGTTTGCGCTGCACTTTGGCCCATCAGGCCCTGATCTCCATGTTATTCTCTTGGGAGAGCCTCCTGGGCTGCTAGGGCTATCTGGTAATGTACTCAGGTCTGGGGGGAGCTCAGGACAGCCATCAGGAGGAGGCGACTTGCCCATCAAGCAGCTTTCGCCACCAGAATGACCGTTCCAGACAACGTGCTTTGACACATAATCATCAGGCCCCTCTACACGGTTCGACTCCCATCTCGCAAAAGGGCGACTCAGACCCTTGATCAATCTTTTGACAGTAGCTGGTTGTCTAAGCTGCTCTTGATATGACTTGTTTGGAAGAGATCGGAAATAGGCAACCAAGGCAGCAACAAGCGGGGCGGCTTTGCAGTTATAGTTAATAATCGACCTGTCACTAGGGAGAGAGGGCCTAGGCTGTACTCACAAAATGAGGTACCACGTCTCGTCTTTGTGGCTGTGCCCGAACCGTCAGGTATAAGTACTCCATCACCAGGAGCATAGATGATGTCCATGAAGAAATTCTCTTTGCTGATAGGAGACAGCCATCCTCGTTCGTTTGTGGCGCCTACGACTATCAAATCGTCAATAGCAGGAGGGCCGTCTGGCAAAGAATCTGCACCAAACGATGGTGGCCATTCATCAATAGTACGACTGGGGTCCTCTTTAGTTCCTCCGTTACCAGCACTCGTCACGACGACAGTCTGGGTCTTGCCAAGCTCAATAATAATCTGGTCTGAGTAATTTAATCACAACGTCAGCGGATCATGGCATCTACTTGAGATAATATCCAGTAGCCTGTTGGAGGAGGAAGGGCAAGGGGTTCTTACATAGGATCCCCAGAAATGCGACATCGGTATCCTTGGGAAACACTACGCTGCTACTGACGACAGCGTTACCCCGGCGTTTCTTCTTCACGATGTCCTTGAGTGTGGCAGCCCAGGCACTTAAAAGCATAGCAGGGCTTCTTCTCTCATGCCATGGTATATTCGCCATGACCAGGGTGCTCTTAGGGCTCATACCCATAGTGCGACCAACTGCCATTGCGGCCACTCCACTCCCGTGCTCGGCGTCTAACGTGCCTTCGTAGGGTAGTTCGTGGTATATGGGCAAGTCGAGGTATTCTATATCTGCGCCCCTGAACTCCTGGTATATGTCAATATAATCTACCTCTGAATTAGTACTGCTATAGGCACTCACTTCATGATCTGTATTGATGGCCTCTTCCCCGACGACATACACATATTGGCCTGAACCCAGCTCAGACTCAGAGGAGATCAGATAAGGGTCAGTTTGGAGAGGGTTGTATTCGATGCCGTTCGGGTCTTTCCAAGCTTTGCCTTTAGGGAGAGTAATTTGTGAGGGTGCCCAAGACTTTGACCTTCTTGGGACTGTGAGGTCTTGACCACCTTGGCGTGCAGACAGGAGACTCTTGTCGTTTTCAATGTTTCTCGACTTTGCTTCACCTGGGGTTTGTTCTTCAGAGGGCCGAGGAATCGTCAGAATTCTGAAAATGCCATGGAGCTGCGTGATGAATTATTAATTAGCAATCACATGGCGCAGAATGGTAGTATAAACATACCTGTGAGTTTATCTTGTGTCTTGTGGCCTCGCTCATATTAGGTATCCACCAGTATACGTAGAGATCCTTGGTGTCATCTGCATCCCTGGTCATGACAGTCTTGTATGCTATTCCGTCTGCATCGAGCATTGATGACAGCGAGGTTCCATCTTGGTGCAAATCATATGGTATCGCAACAGTGTCTTCGTAGCACCCAGTATGTGGTATCGGATCTTTTCGCTTTGCAAGATCTCTGATCAAGTGGCGCTTCGGAGCAGCTGTTGGCCGAGTGCAAGGTTTCGTCTTTGTCAACTCGGTTTCCCAGTCTGTTAGACTGCAACCGTAAATCGTCTTGCAGTCGGTGTCTGAGTTGGTGACTGTAGATGTAACTGGGCCGATGACGGTCGGAGAAAGTGTTGTAGTCGTCCAGCAAAGTGAAGCTGAGTCCGTCTCGCACTGAGGTTTCGGGGCGTACGTGGGCTTTCTATCTAGACCAACACTTGGTCTGGTCAGCTGCGTACCTTTACCTTGCAGCGGCACGAGGCAGGACTTACGTGATGCGGGGCCAAGGAGGATATCTAGGTGGATGTATAATTCCAGGTACAGGTAAATTTTTTAAGAACGACGGTGGTGGAGGACTCCTGTGTGCATTTTGGTGTTAGATCAGAGACTTTGAAGATATCTAGGACTTCCCTAAAGATGACGACTTACGGTGGAAGAATGCCGGGACCGATTTTCCACTTCAGACCCTTGAAGCCCGGGAAACATAACTATAACAGACTAAGTATACATCAAGGCTTGGGCTTAGACACTCACCTGGAAGAACCACAGTTCGCATGGCGTTTTAAACCCATCATCGTCAGGTGTCGGCTCCTTGATTTCCTCTTTTATAGGCTCGATCCTAAACTCAGGCGGCCATTGCGTGTACACAGGTAGCCCTGATATGGTTTCCTATCCATATGTAAGTAAGTGCTCCACGGCTCAAGATGGCTTGAACCTAAGATATATATATATAAGGGAAAGCGAAACCTACGTCTGGCGTTTCTTCGGCACCTATCCACGGCGGTTGCGGTGTTTCCACTTCATCCCAATCAAAGGTCGAAGTTCTTGAAGGTTGTGAATGATTGCTGGATCCCCCTGTACTCTGTGCAGAGAACGGCCATGGAGGCAGTGTCAAGGTACGAGTTGTTGTACCTCCCTCACCATCTGGAACATGAACAGGGATATGTGGTAGCTTGATGCTGGGCCTCACGACCAGGTCTGTAGGCTTCTGGCCTTGGGTGATGTTGACGTTGGAATACATCATGCTGCTGGTGACAAATATCGGTACATCAACGGTGATGGTGGTAGCCTTGGTGACGAATGCTGTAGTCTCTTTGCCGCTGATGGTGGTTTTTCCGTTGGCTCCGTACTCAAGTGAGGTTGTATACTTATTGAGTTTGATGGTTGTTGGTTCTGGGAGCTTACTCGGCGGGAAGACTAATATGCAAGGAGCCTCACAAGTTGCCGATGGAGTTTCCCACACCTTGGGATCGAGGAAGACTGGCCGGCCCGACGTATAGCGCTTATCGTAATCGCCTTGAAGGTCGATAGCCCAGTCCGTCGTTCCGCCAAAGTTGAGCTTCATGTAGTCTCTCATACGACGAGATTTGGTCACCTTGGACATGTAGGCGACCCATTCGTCTCCGTCGTAGACGAGATAATCTGAATCAGTCGCCTCATCATACCATTTCTTGATAGCACCTCCTTTAGCAATAATTTCGTTGATTTCAAAGTCGGATATATATCCGGCAGTGTTGGTACAGCGACCTTTCTTTGCTTTGGAGTCGTTTCTGCCTCCCAGAAATGTACCTTGAACAACGCATTAGCTTTAAGAAGAAAGGTATTATAGAAATGAAGGAGTCGTACACTGAGGGCCGCGACAAGTAGAACTGGACATTTTGAATGAACGTCCGTAGCTGCTGACACCAACAACAACCTTGTGGGACTCGACTCCAGCTCGCGTGATCATGATGAGGGCATCCAGTGTTTCGGTGGAGTTGACGTGAGAACGAAGACAGTTTCCAGCTGGGCAACCTGGACTCACCCACTTACTACCAACGTCCCATTGTCCTATACGAGGTGGGTTAGAGAAACAATACATGTAAGAGGTAAAGAAGGGACATTCGGTGATCATACCATGCAGGTCATATGTCATGTAGATAACATAATCTAGAAGACTGATCATCTTTTTGATTGGGAAGCTCTTGAGATACCAGAACGAGGCTGGAGCTGCGATAGACAGCGATTTGTCTTTGGGAAGCTTCTCTCGCACAAGCTTGAGGAACTGATAATAGTTCTCACCGTCGTCCTTCTGTCCCGGGTCAGATCCGGGAATATCTGTGGCACCCGGATATTCCCAGTCGAAGTCGACGCCATCCAAGTTATTTTCAGTGGCAAATTGCACAACACGGCTTGCAAACGCCTGTCGATTACTAGGGGAAACAGCCTTGCGAAAGAGACCTGTGCCAGTCCCCTCATTAGAAAACGCCCACCCTCCAAATGCAAGAATCTTCTTGGCCGAAATGTCGGTTGTCTCGATGAAGGAATGGAATTGCTCTTGGACGTTTTCGGGAATAACAACGTCTAGATTGTACGAGATTTCAGCAAATGAAAAGTGAATGTGTGAGTATGACTTGTCGATATCCAAGACATGCATATGGAGGCAAGGCCGGTCGTAGTTCCATGCCTCAAAGTAACCAATCTTACGGAACTTTTCAGGGGCTTTGTTGTTGTTTGTTAGTGTCCGCTCACAATTGGAGATACAGCCAGCCTCTCCTGGCTGACCTGTGCCTGGATTGGATTTTGACTTGAGGCAAAACTCATCTGTCTATATGTAATCATTCATTAGTGTCGTCAATACCAAACACTTGGACTGAGGAATACTGACCAATCCACACATACCCCATCTATTACAGCATACATTGAGGGGACACGGGTTCAAAGATGACAAGTCTTCACCTTCTCCTGGAGGCCCAGTGTCGTTCCTAGTCGGTCCGCACTCGGCATTCCATACTGAAGCAGGCAGGGGCGGATTTCCTGCGCTGACACAAATTCTCACGAATGGGTTCAAGTTGCCGCAACCATCCCAACCCCAAGTCTTTGTGTTCCATTTCTCAAGATCGTCGACTGAAATGTCATGAGCCGCAGCAATTGTGTCGCAGATGTCTCCCATTATAGTCTCGTAGCTTGCGCAGACTCCATTTGCTTGGACCTTTGCCTTGCGGCTTGGAGAGGTTCGTCGAGTACTGGGTGCTATTGCATATCCCCAGGCAGAGCCTCGATCAAGCTTGTTGATTTTGCTGTCGTGGGAGCCAGCAACACATTTGCCTTGATTCCAAGACTTTACTACAGCCTGAACTGCGGCAAAGTCACCGGTAGGGTCAGCCACCATGCCAAACACACCACTGGCAGGGCCCTTGTCACAGGCTTCAATAGCAAAACGAGTGTTGGAGCCACCTTGAACCGCATCATTGAGGGTTGGAGTCAGAGATTCCAACGTCTTGCGCTGGTCAACTTGAGATCCCGAATAGAGACCAACAAGTGTACCTCGAAAATAGGCAAACAGTGTAGTCTTGCTACAGTCCGATCGGGATCGTTCAAGGTATGCCTGCAGCTTCTTTGTCGCGACGACGGTGTCTGCTCCTGGATGATTGCTGATAGGCGCAAGTTCACTATTCCATGATGAAAGGGATATGCGAGTCTCTAGCCTTTTTGAAGGACCACTGCCACAAGTACTGTTGTCTACAGCAGCTCGGCGACGAACAGTATCAAAGTTCGTTTTCCCCATGGCGTCAGAGTCCACAAACCCCTGCTCAGTAAGAAAATTGGTCTTTGTTTTGTCATTGCCCAGTGTACACGCATAAACTGGGTTTCCTGTTCCCCCGTCTTGGAACGCGGTGTTGAGGCCAAAGCCCAGCAGCATAGGCTCCGGACAAACAGCAAGCTTATCAGCCCTCGGGTAAAGAGCCCAGTCGCTAGGTCCTCTGTCTTGACAAGCAACGGGGCATGGCAAAGCGTTTTGCTCAATCTGATCCAAAGAAGTCAAGGCAGAGGCTGAAGCTGAAAATAGCAGCAGCTTCGGCAGAGAGCCGCGAAACGGCCACAGCATCATTGAAATTGCCAGGAACTAGCGAGAATAGAATCAGAAGTATATTTTTTTGCAAAGTAAAGTATTATGCGAGAATGTTAAGAAACAGGGTAGACTGGCCACTTCTAGGGGACAATAACCTCCTTTAAAAGAATGCGTAATATATTACAAACAGTCTTTGGAACCTGGTGATCGATTTTGAGAACTTTTTCTGTCTGCTGTGACACCTGAATTCAGCATAGCGAGAACCTTTGTCCATGCTGTATTATCTGCAGAGCGCGAGATACAGAAACATAACGGTGGAATGATCCTGATAGGACCGACCCTGAGCTCAGCCGCAATGAAACTGTGAAGCTGACTGCATATGCCAGGGCGCATTTTGCGCTACAAATGAAAGATCAACCTTGATGAATGGAGCAATTTTATTCTCCCTAGCAAAAGAAGTAGGTCAGCCTTACCCGAAACGTTCGTTTATGCGGGAAGTGGGGTGATACTTGCCCTGCATCTCAAGCAATGATTGCAACGATTTGCTTAACTTGGGTATTATTTTCGAGGTTAATGGAGCGTGATCACTCGCAAAAAGAGCGCACCATATGTCTTAAAACATAGTCTCGATTAAGCTACATAGACGAGCTGAGTCAGACTCCAAATTGCGCTGGAGATGAAGCTTTTGCGGCACAGATTCTCAATTAGGCAGTTTACACGAATTAAGCACGTGGGTAATACTCGTAATACGAACTCCGCAGAGCCTCAAGCATTTAGTGTGGAGAGGATCGGAAAACAGACCTTCCAAACTAGGTATCTCACCTCAGCATGGTTGACTGGAGCAGCATCGAGTTCAGCTGCCCTAGGGTAAGGCTTAGGCGACATATACTCCCATTGGGGGATTCTTATCAAGGGTCTTGACAAAGGTGGATCCGAACAGTCACAAGGCTCTTTAATCAGGTGATAAGTTGGAGCCTCGCGCTCTCTACTCAAGGAATTCGAGTCCTATGATTGAATCTTTGACAATCGATACGGGATGAACGTTGCGAGGTACTTTAATAATTGTCTTAGGTCTGTGATGTAAATGAACTTTTGCACATTGCTCACCCTATGCAACAAGTACCATCTATCACTACAATGATATATGACTCAAATAACCGAATTTGGATTAATCACGCAGAGGCGGCGCGGTCGCCGGCAGGGTTCTTAAGGAGGAATGTGCAATAGGTGTATTACTAAAACAACGCTCACTCACTTACCCTCGGGGAAATCTTCGTTTATAAAGCTTAACGATGCCCAGGCCACGAAACAGCACTTTCCATGCAACAACCACCTCTGCAATCATCCCAATACTTAAAGCTCAATTGGTCAGCACCATGAGCTTTTATAACTTCCCCCCAAGCATTATCAAGTTAGCCGCGGTGCTCCTGGCGGTACAGAATGCTCAAGCTGTGCCATACAGTACTGCCGCTGGTGTTATCCGGTACACCAACACCAGTACAACCGTATCGTCGCACCCAGTGCCAACGGATACCAACAAAGTCGAATTAATGGACATTGATCCTAACATGCCACACGATCCAGATCCAGAATGCCAATTCTGGTGGGACAATGATGGCTCGCTCTCTTGCAAGGACACGCCGAAAGCTTTTAAGATCAGTCTCCAAGACTGGCTGCGATGGGTAAGTGTCGCTTCTCGGCAAAAGGCCTTTCATATGTATTAATAAATCATAAATACAGAACCCATCCTTGACAGAAGATTGTAATAATTACATTACTGGCCGTTCGTATTGCATCGAAGGCCCAGCCGCCCCTCCATCAACGACCACTCAGCCGCTGCCAACTACCCCCGACCCCACTGCCGTTGTGACACCTTCTCCCATTCAGTCTGGAATGGTTGACAATTGTAACAGGTTTCATAAGGTGGAGAAAGGCCAGCTGTGTAACGACATCGCCGCCGAATTTGGCGTGTCTGAGGATGATATTAAGAAATGGAACCCTGGAGTTAAATCCGACTGTACAGGCATTTGGGCCAATGTTTATGTATGCATTGGAGTCATTGGTGGGAGCACACCTGCTCCGTCGCCTACAGCTACAACTACCGGAAATGGAATCTCGACCCCCTCGCCCATTCAGACCGGGATGGTCGATAATTGTAGCCACTTCTACACAGTACAAAAGGGGGACACATGCGATTACATTGCTGAATATCATTCTATACCTCTAGAGGATATCCTGAAGTGGAATCCAGCTGTTGGTCCGGAATGCAGAAAAATGGTAGCCGGCACTTGGTTGTGCTGGCAGACGATCGGTTACGTCCGCCCAAAACCCACCACTACAACCAACGCGTCACCCACCAGCCCCGGAAATGGCATTGTTACCCCTTCACCCACTCAACCCGGTATGATCAAGAACTGTGAGAAGTTCCATTACGTTGAAAAGGGCCAGAACTGCGCCTGGATCGCTGCCAAATACGGCATCGCGCCTAGCAGATTGGAAGCGTGGCACACGTCAATTACCAACGGCTGTGACGGGCTCTGGGCCAATTCCAATGTCTGTGTACGTCCCCAGCGGTATAAACCTGCCACGAAGCTTCAGTGCTTCAATGATGGTTGGGACTGGGGTGGAAATTACCAAGCTGCTTGGGATTCCGTGAAGCAGTGGTGTGATGGGAAGGACAATAGTGATGGTAGCTACGGCTACCAGCCTGGTCAGGAAAAATATGGCTGCTTTAACACCCCGATTGGCCTTCACACGATCCGGTGGATGGGGCGCAACGACTTTGGCAGCGGCGCTTCTCTCGAGCCGTCTACGTGCGAGGGAATGCTTTATCACCTTCTCCAAAACTGTCCTAAAGGAGGCAAGTCGTGGTTTGAGGGCTGGTACATTGAGTAAGTCTACATACGATTCCCGCCTTTTCCAAGATTTGAAGTTGACAGGCAAATTCTAGAGGTTCTGTGCCCCAAGGCCGATGCTAAGATTAAGGCTAAATGGGAAAGGAAGAGGCTTTCCGTTACCTTCGTCTGACTTCTCAAATCAGATAGCTAGTGTCTGAACTGAACAATCCTATATAAAAGGATATATCATAAGTATTTAGCTACGGAATTTCATGGCTGTTTAATCACTGAGCTGACGCGATCTTAACTATCTTAACGATGCCCTTGACCCTTGTTTCTGCCGGGCTGGCCACTATTACCTCGACCCTATAGTTTAGGCATTCTCGAGAGATTGATGTTTTATTCTAGCTATACAAGCCAAGTCTGGATAACTGCTGATAGGCTCAAGCTCACTTTCCAAAGAACTCTGTTGGGTATCACGAAGTAGGCGGGGATAAGAACTTCTGTGGCGAGGGGCACCATTGGGAGTCTTTTAAGTTTCTGGCCTCCCTTGGACAGACGGCGGGCAGATCAAACGCAGGGTTATTGTCGCGTTTGGTTGAAATGCCAAAGACCTGGGAGATGATTGTTTTTGTATTATCTTGCAATGCTGTCATCTTCATATTCTCATGGCCTTAAGGATTTCACGGGTTTAAACAGACGCAAGTCGTGGGGGAATAAGACGCACAATCTAGATTGCCATTCAACATACACTCTTTTAAAGAGGAAATTTCTGACTCAAGGGTCACTCATTTGGGTAAAAATAAAGAGCAATCAAAGCAGTAATTCCTTAGAGTAAGCCCGCAGTAACTGCAACTGATGATTCCATAGCAATTCCATGGCAATTTTAACTAGCAATTCCAAAGCAACTCCAGAGCCATGCCCAAGTCCATCGCCTACCTTGTCCCTAAAAAGCGAGTCCATAGTCCATACCAACGCCCACGAGCAATTCCAGTATCGTTTCCTCGGAGAAAGAATAATGCAAAAACCGCGTGCCATAAAACAATTATTTTTCGTGAATTAAAAAGCTTGATCATTCCGCAATTCGAATGTTTGTGATGCCTGTAAAGTTCTTAATGTCGGCAAAAACATGTTCAATAGGTGTCGCAAACCCATATCCGCGATCAGAGGAGTCGACGTGCTTGTGGCCCCTAAACAACAAGCCAACGATTCCACCATCCTCATCGAACAGAGCTGAGCCCGAATCTCCATGGTCGCACAGCTTGCGGTAAGGCTTATCGATGTCGTCTCTTCGCCCAAATACCTGCTCCTTGGTTACAAGACGGTCGTCACCGAGATGGGCGTCGTAGTCCATCACAACAGTCTGTCTCTCCCACTCATACTTGCCACATGTCGGTCCAGTGATGGTGCCCACTTTGAAGATGTTGCCGACGACGAATGGGTTCTCAATTGAGCGCTATGGGTCCTTGGGTTGCATCGGAATGCCATAGGTGTTGTCAGGGTGCGCTGCTACTTGAGGGTAATTCTTTTTCCATGCGTCAAGGTCTGGCAGAGTGTTGCTCCATGGTCGAGATTGGTCGAGCTCGATCAATGCCCAGTCCATCTTTCTTCGTTCAACGGAGCGTCGGAATCCAGAAGACGCAATGAGTTTGCCCAAAATCTGCTTGTTTTGATCAAAGAAGGCGACTTGACGGAGCTTCTCGGCTTCCAAATCAGCTAAATGAGCCTTCAAGCCTCGAAGGGCTTCTCTCGCTGGCTGTTTGAACTTGGCAGTTTTCAGGGCCTTTTCCTTCTGGCTGACTAGCTGCTGTTGATAAGCGGTGCCTTCGTCGAGAACAGCAATCGTAAAGTTGTGCTTTGTTCGAGATGGAGATTCGAATGGAGCGACAGCGTGCTTGAGCTTCGAGCATAAAGAGTTGTAGCCGTAGTAATCAGCGTTCCACAGGTCACTGCCAACTGGTGGATATACTAAGATGACAGCTTTACCATTGCGTTGAAGTCCAAATCCATTGAGAGCAGATCTGACGACGTGGTGATTCGTGAGAGCACAAGTTCGCCATTTGGTGTCGAACTTGAACTTGACTTGAACGAAACAAGCAATGCTTCCGAACCCTGGATTTCCGCGTGACTGGTCACTGACAGGGACATAGCACGATGGGCTGAAGTCAGCGCCGATACAAACTGTCTCGTTGTAGTCACCCTCGATGCGTTTGTTGGAATCGATGCCACTTGTCTGTCACCGGTAGCTGGAAGTAGGTCGAAGACGAACGGCATATTAAGGTTGTGCTCGATATGGAACTGGACATGTTTCCATCCAGTATTGCCATGAGCCATGCGTTTAACTGCAGCAATAACGTCATGCCAGTCGGTTTCTCGAGAGCCGTGATCCATGGACATATAGATTGTCGGTGGGTTCTTGTCGATGACTGGGTCCAGTCCATACTTCTGAAGAGCAAGGCAGGTGAGATGATTGCGGGTTGTTTCAAGCGCTTGGAGACGCATAAAGATCAGATCGCTCATTCGATCCCACTGCTTGGAAAGGGTTGCCTCCTTAGCTGAACCATAATATCTTGTCTGGCAAAGCTCAGCTGCAATAAGTTCGCCCTCAATCTCAATCGCGTTGGGCAGCGCTCTTCCAAAGTCAAGCAGGTAGTCCAGCATTTCTTGTGCAGCGTGCACAAACGAATCGTTCTTCTCGGGTGACCAGGAGGCAGTCATGACAATGGTAGGTTTCCCCGATGCCGGATCGGATGGGTCTTGCCTCCATCCAAGATAGATTTCGTTATCGTAGCAACCATCGGAAGTAGTTGTAGTCAGCAGCCTATGCTTTGCTAGAATGTCTTCTGCTTTGGCCTCAACGTCGGTTTGGATTCTACACCAAGTCTAGTTTACGACAGCCTCATATTCCATCACCGCCTCCCATGTCCCCTTCACATAATCATCATCAGTAAAGTCACAAGGCCATGCAATTCTCAGCAACGCCGCCTTTGCATCCTTCCACGTCTTCAATCCCAAAACCCGACTCTGCTCCCGAGCAAACCCTTCAAAATACGGCCTGATTCCTGGTTCTTTCGCGAGGTCACCTTGTTTCTCGTGCATCTGCAGACTTATCACCGCAACAAACGACTCCCAGAAGAGTAGATCTGCTAGCTGTGGTGCATCTGGCTTGTGTAGAGCATAGCCGAGATCGCGCTGGAAGATCCTCATGGTGTAGAGATAATTTTCCCTTGTGAAAGGTCGCCAGAGTACCACTACCTGCTCCAAGTACAGCTCTATTGCGATTAATAATCCAACCCATGAAGCCTTCTGCTCATTCTCGTCACCAGTGTTGGCTTGGGATTTATGATTTTTGGGCACGGACCGTTTGTGTGCTTCAATAAGACCGTCGTACAGCATAGCCGACGTCTCCGATTGCCAGAAGTCGTCCTGTATTTGGCGAGCGCTTCTGGGTAATGGTTTTGAATACCCATCGTAGAAGTTTCGCGTGAGAATTCGAAGTCCTGGGAGCACACGGACGAGCGGAATATCCTGAAAGATTTCTCCGCTGTAGTTGAAGGTCACGGGGAACTCGCGAATAGCTTTGAGTGCGACGCTATGAAAGTAATGGCCCCTATCTGTGATATGCCAATTGTTTATGCGGCGAATACCGTCCGGAGATACTGAACCGGTCGTGGTCTCAGTGAAGCCTGCAGGTCGGCGGGTACCGTCGAGGGCCGTCGTTATGCCATGCATAAAGGTAGAAGTTCTTATAGTGTCAATATCAGTTAATGGACAATATAGACGGGTGATGGTGCGTACATTAGAAAATATCGGTCTGACAGTTCTTGGTCCATAGTCTTGCCCCCAGTGGTCACTCGCCCTTCTCTATGGCGTGAAAGAGCGTATATGGCGTTCAAATGTTTCTCCGCCATCTGATGATCACCACGGCAAACCTGCAGTGGCTCAGTACTCCTCCGATTATTATGATTGGTAGCTCCATACCTCTGTGTACGCCAACGTTGCCATCTGCTTCGTGATGGCTGCACAAAGCGTGAAGTCTCCCTTTGCAAACCATTCCTTTACTAAGCGCACCGTCTCGAGTGTGTGAAAGTAAAAAGTCTGCTCAAAGTTCTTGAGGTTACCAAACTTGAATCCGAAATGGGTGGCTGCAATTAAAACTGCACTTCGAAGTGCTTCAGGGTCTGATATAATGTACGCCATGCTGTTCAATGTTAGTTTTTTCTGGTGATGAAGTAAGCCGAATAAACAAACCGTCTTTGGCGGTGGTCTGCAGGTGATGCACCAGCGCTTCCGCCTGGTTGGTAGACTAACAAGAACACGTTAACAATGACCTGTTGGTCCTGGATGAAGGGCCTCACAATAATGAAAAAGTTCGTGCGATTTGAGCGGCATGTTAATCGACAAACAGTCCAGGTTCTTCTTAGAACTAGATAAAATAAGTTGATGAACCAGACTCTGCGTATTGGGCACCTCGGGTTGCTTCGAAGAGGTTGAAGCGTCCCATGGTGTAGGTTCCCACGGCTGAGCAACTCCAGCTCTCTCCAGCGCTCTTCTTTCCCTTAAAGGAATTTTAACAGGTGGATATTCACAAACCCTTTGACTCTTGATACAGTTTTGACTACGTATGTAGTCAGCATTTGAACAAATAACAAATTGTCAGCTCACCATGTGGGACGATGTTCGTCACATCTTACTCGTCGAGCTTTACACTCAGCACAGCCCGTGCGGCTTCGGGTATAGGCACGCCGCTGTCGGACTTTAGCAGGCTTTTTGTCCTTGGACGTCATGGTTTCAGTGGTGTTTTCGGCCATACGTGGTATTGTTTTGTGAGGAGAGGAAAACTGTCAAGATATCATGCGGTTTTTTTGAACAGTCAGCACTAACCAGGATTGTTGATAGGTAGAAATACGTCGTGTTTTGAGGTTCCAGACTGCGCGTTAGAAGAATACTTGTCAGATTTATGCCAAGAGGTAACTATCGTGTTAGTCTGGTGGGAAAATACCTCGTCTAATTTACCTAAAGTGGTCTGATGAGTATTGCATTAACACCCTGTATGAGCGATGATTCCACATTTGCTTGGCTGCATGTGAGACCTGCGTGAGACCTGCGACTTAATAAAACTCTGCTATGATATGGGCCCTAGGATTCTAAGGAGTCACAACAGAAGTGGTCATACATAAACATAAAGCAAAAAATCAAATAATATCTACTTAAACACTCAAGGAGGGAATCAGCACTTAGGTTTTCAAGACCACAACCAAGATTCCTTATTTTATATAACTCTTTCTAGAAGCTTAGCATTGGAAAGTATGAAGATAAAAAAAGATTTTAATGATTAGATCTATATTCCTGTTGTAGCTACTTGTTAAACTCAAGAAATAATGCCATCACCGTTCGACCTTGACGATTTCCTCTTATAGATTAGTACAGTTTCTAGAGAGCGTAACGATTCACCAATTTGGCTAGCGTTAATAAACTATCCCATATCGTCACGAGGTTTGTGCGACTGGATGTGAAACGCCCCCGTGCTTTGCCGTCAGGCATATTATTGCAGATATTAATTAGGAGCTTCTCAAGTTCGCCAGCTTTGCTAAATGAGATCTATTGTCAGTTGAAAATTACAATATACTGTAGATTATAGTGTTAGCTGTGATTACAGATAAATGGAATAACGATTAGTTATCAATATTGAGTTTTAGGTTATCTCTTTGACCGGCACAAGGCTACAGATAGGTCACGACATGGGGCGGGCGCCAATCAAAATGACCGTGACGATCGGTACCTTCAACCACACCTAAATTAGCGTGTGATAGAAGTACCAACAGTCAGCATTGTTACATATCGCTACATCACATACTTTGCAACCGTATCGGGTCCTCCGAATTCGCTGATTTCCTGAAATGGGCTTGAGATAGCCTCCTTTTTCCTTCCTTTTTTTAAAGGGTCGAGGCTGCCCTTGCCGGCAGCCTTTGCAAGCTAGGCAGGCCGAATTTTTGCCCCTTCTGACATGATTGATATCTCTTTGTAGGTGAATTTGCCGTGCTTCAAGATCCTCGCTGTCTTCTTCCTTCCCTGTACGGCATCTCTTCCTTATGCCGCTATCAGTGCCGTACTTGTTGAAAATGGCGTTGTAAATAGCCTCTTTCCAGTCTCGAAGCGTGCTATAGGGCTTCCAATGAGGCTGCCGGGTCTTCTTCTGTAAAATGAAGCTATTCGCAAGTGCAACGTTAAGGAGGAAAGACCAAAGCAACGCCTGCCAAGGACCGCGCCGGAAACGATGCTGATATGAGGTATAGGATCTTATCTGATTGCCGCGATCCATATGATTCATTTTATCGTTATACTGAGCGGCAACAGAAGGAATAGGGATTATCCTAGCCTGATCTCCATTGAAGACCTCCTTCAGGCGTTGTGCCTCTGCCTTTGTGCCTCTTTTGGCGAGCAACTTCCTCTCTTTTGGTGTGCGGTTAAGAGGGGTTGCGCTGTGTATAGTTAAAAGGAAGAGCACTATAGAGCTATCTTTCCAAGCGATTTAAAGGACCTAGAGGGAAGGAAAAGAGATAGATTAGTAAGGGAAATACAGGTAAAGTTATCTATACCTGTTTATCCTTCGTCGGGATCAAATATACCTTATTAAATAACAAAGGCTTGCCATCAGGAAGCTTCCTGGTCTCTTTTATCTGCTTCATTACGGTAGTGATGCCGCAATTAGGGCATGCTGTGCCTGTGGCCCCGTGACCAAGCTGCCGAAGGAGGCGGAAGAGTTGCGGTGATGAGAAGAGGTTATCTGTAAAGACATGATATGTCGCCGTTGTTAGCCTTTGCAGTAGGTGAACCACGACGCTCTGTGTATTGCTAAGAGGGATCTCGGTCCGTAGGTATCCCTTCTTGCCGTATGGCGTCGGTGCCTCTAGCTTGACCGTTATAGCCGTAACTGGTAATGCCTTTATATGCCAAAGCCACTGCAGAAAGTAGCCCTGTTGTGCAATAACCCAGATTTTAAACCCTACTGGCGTGGGCTTTCCCTTAATAAGCGTTATCTCTTTTGATCTGCCTGTAAACGGCACCATACACTTATCTACAGTCAGATTAGTCCCTGGAAGATAGAGCTTGATAGATACCCTTTGTATGTGCTCAGACCACTCTTTAGCCGCTTGGAAGGTCTTTAGAAGATCCCTCTTATCGCTTATATCGAGATTGGTGTAATTAAAAGTGCGGAAATACCGTGTAATTAGCTCGAACTTCTGTAATGGCATGAACTTTGTAAATGGATGAAGGGGGCGCTGATCTCCTAGGCTAGGGGCCTTCTAATGGTCCTTAAAGGATATTTCCCTATGAATTCCTAGGTAAATAAGGATACTAAGCTATATATAAGCCGTTGTAGTGGAGATGCCTTCCTAAGCGTGTAATCGGGAGTGGTCGGAAAGGGGGGTATTCTAGCTATTAATAATGCTGTTATTAGCACAAAAAAAAGCCTAGTTGTTGGTATATCCGACCTATGACTGTACAAGGGAAATAGGCACGAAAAGCTGGAATAATTTAAGTGGTTGCTGGGGCAGAGGGTTGATCTGAAAATCACGATATTCTAGATTGAAAGGTTGAAAATCATTACTGCGGCCCTCTTCGGGCGGAATATTAGGTGCGCCGGTGGGGTCATTAGCAGCTACCGTAAAAGGCGGGCTATTAAAGCTATGATTATCTAGTATATGTATCTCTTGGGAGCTCATTGTTTTAATTGAGACTCGTTAAGGTCAATTTATATAAGGATTTTAATGATTTTGGTGGTGTTAAAAGAAGAAGCTGTCTGACGGGAACTTTACGTACCCTGCAGGTACCTGCAAAAAAGCGGGGTGAGTTACTTGTTGTAGCCTTGTGCCGGTCAAAGAGATAGGTTTTGACACTTATATACAATCAATCCGGAAACCCCTTCCAAAGCATAATCACGCCATGACATTTATTTACACACTAAAACATAGACATAGGGATATCTAAGAATATAGAAAATTTTATTTTATTTAGATAATAGCTTTTAATCACCTGATGGGCTTTAAATCGGTTATGGAAATTAAGATATAGTGGCTATAGGGTAGTTGTTTATCAGAGTCGTACTTTTACCCCTTGCCCACTTGTACCCAATCAGATATTTGTTTAATATGGACGGTATCCCTGTAGTGCGCTCCAGAGCTAATGAACGCCTGTATAGTGATTAAAATCTAATCCTGCTTTGGCCCATTGGAATGAATTCAATTATCTCATACAAAGCCTTTCCAAATTAGGCGCGCATAGCTGACATAAGATAGCACCGGATCGCGGAACAGTTAATCCGCATGGAGCATTACGTCGTCCTCATTAAACCTTAACACAATAAGGGCTAATACCCCTATCCACTTCTCAAGTGCTTGTGTATTTCCGGTTTATTCCCATTACGTTACGAGACATTGACAACTGCGACCAACAACCCCGGCGAATCACGTCTGTATGCTGATTAATGAGAGGAATGAGCTCCGTTTGAGGTAGATAGGTTGGAAATTGAAGCTATTGGTACCCCGCTTGTACTGCCGTAATAACAGGGATAGAGTGGGGCGGGCTGCGCGTTGGAGGCTTATGACCTCACAGGAGATAATAACTTGAAATTTTCATAGACTGTAATCATATTCTTTAGCCGGCACTTGAGTTTCATTGATATTTATTATCCTCCTAATTATAGTCCCATTAGCGCCATTAATCTGAAATTAGATATAAAAGAGTTCCTAATAGTTTTACTAATTTTCATTAAGCGTTCATAGCAGCGATTCCTCCGTTTTCAGGCCCTCTCTGTCCATATCCATAGTCTTAGCAGTACTTTCTCCTAACTTGGTTGATACTGTTTTGGTCCGGTAGAGCATTATAAGAACATTGTACATTGCAACCGAAGATATTTAAGAAAGAAATACAGGAACCTCCTGTTTTCTTCTGCGCTTTTTCAGCTAGTCCTGGACAGTCATCTGTGGAGCAACCACTCAGATATAGTGATGCTGCGTAAGGCGGATCAGGTGTAAAGACGACGCAGTCATAGCACTGTGGCGGTATATCACCTGACACCAGATGCGCAGTCAATAGCGTAGACAGGCTAAACCATCCGGAGTACAACATATTGGTGATGTAGGTGGTGCGTGAGCAAGAGGATGTGTGAGCGTATGACCGGAAACGTCTCTTGATGTGTTAGAGCACGTGGGCTTGAATGGGTGCGAGGGAGAGTGTAAATGCGGAATGCCGTGAGAGAGTATCTTTATATGTCGGAGCGAGAGAAGGAAGAATAGGTTTTCTTTACTTTTCTTTTCTTTTTTGGTGTGTTTGTGTGGGTTTATGCGTCTATGTTCGTGTTATTTGTGCTTTGTATGATTGCATGGGAGGTAGGGAGAGAAAGAAGTTGGACAGGATGGAGATCTTTGCCTCAAGCCCGTTACTAATATTTGTTAGCTACTGATACAAATGTCTGGGATAAAATCTTAGATTCACCTTAACTAACTTTAAGTAGTTAGATTGAAAGCCCCACCATGCACGATTAAGTTTGAGGCTGGGGCGCATAATACCATAAACACCTTAATACGAAGTTGAGGCTGTTTAGAATGGGCTCGACTTACTGAGTGGCTTATCTCTTCAAGCGGCATATACTGTTGAACAGGTGCTGGGGCCTCACGTGCAAGCAGGGATACTTTAAGATTACAACCGAAATGGTAACACCTAGGAATTATTCACAGGCGATTTGACTCAAATCGTGTAATAAATTGGGTGACCCAGCTGTCATTTTGGAGTAATATTGTTTGAAGTTGGGCCGAGTCGTTGATTTGCCGAAAATTCCCAGATCCCAGTACTTGGGGTTAGATCAGTTGTGCAAGTAGGGATAAATAATGGGTTTAGGTTGTCGGTTTTTGTTATGTTTGGAAAGGCTTAGCTAATTAGACCGTGAATAAAACGAACAGTCTCCACCTAGCGAGCGATCCCTGCTCAATAAATGGTAAATAATAAGATATAATAAGATAAGGGGAAAACCTAAAGAATATAATAAAATATTAATCTAGGCTAATCTAAATAGATATAACTCTTATTCTTAGAGAAAGTACCTCTTTATTTCCTTTATATTTTAAAATCATTCTTATTTAATAAAAATCCTAAAATAAAATCCTAAAAGTTTTATTTTTATAGATAATTTCTTAGATTTTAATAAGTAGTTAAAAAAAAAGAATAAATAGTTAATTTATAAGTAGATGTTTTAAACTATATAGGGGAAAAATTAAAGTAAAAAGGGCTACTATATTACAATCTAGCTTAACATTTTTAATAAGAAGTAATAAAATAAAATTAATTTTAAACTTAAGAGGCTACTAGTATTTAAGGCTTAGAAACCCGCCTATAAGAAAACACTTTATTATATTTTTAGAAGATAGGTTATTAGGCACTCTTAATTAAAGAAAAGCAAGCATATACTTAAGAACGCATATAAAAGCAAAGGCTTAAGCAGCATCTAAATATTAAAGGCAATAAAGCAGTTATGCCTAATAATATTTATATTAGTTAGGCATCTACTAGGTAAATAACGCTAATAATATAACCCTAGTTACTAGAAGTATAATTACACCTAATCCCAATAACGCTTTCCCTATTACTATTATCCCTTACTTTATCTTTATCTTTAGTTTTATTTCTATTTTTATCTCTTATACTTCTACTTATATAATTAACATTTTCTTTTAACTTAACTCTAGTATAAATAAGTATACTTTATCCTTAAAAAACTACCTTATACCTATATAATACTTTAAAAGAACTATAAGATTAAAATAATAAGCCTATAAGAAATACAGCCCTATAAATTAATTAAGTAATATCCTTTATCCTTAATTTAAAAACTCCTATAATAATATATACTATTAAGGATATTGCTATATTATTATTATTATTATCTATATAGCTCCCCTTATAATAATTACTTCTATAATTATATTATAATAGTTAGTTCTTAACTATAGATAAACTAAGCTATACTAGGTTTATTATTAGCAGATTGTATAGGGCGTAATGCTAAGCATTATTAAAGTATTATATCTCTTAATAGTAAATTTAATATATATTAGGCTTAATTAATATAAAGAAGTTTTATTAATAGCTAATAAGCTAGAATTTATAAAAGTATTAATAAATATAATTTATATATTTAAGGTTATAATAAGGACTAATAATAAAATAAAGTTAGTTCTTTATAAATTAGTAATATTTATATATTAATTTAGGTAAATTATTAAATAAGAGTTATTAGTCCTTATTTTATTTATAAACTAAACTATTTAAAAGATTAGTTTAATTTAAGGGGGATAGGTTTATTCTTATAATTAGAGAAAAATAATAGGGTTTATATAATATAACTACTAGGGTTATAATATAATCTCTCCCCTCTATTAAGTCTTATCCTTAAGACTTATATATTTATCCTTTTATTTATTTATTAGTTATAAGTCTAAACTTAATCTTATTTTTATTTAAATATTAATAAAATATTAGGTTATATTTCTAAAAGTAAATTATATCTTAAAATACTAAAAGTAATTAAACTTTCTAAGTATATTATTAGATTTAGTAATAAAATAATATTATATTCTTATTATTTCTAAAATAGTCTTTTTTATTAAGTTAAAGGTAACTAGTCTTATTAATACTAAAACTATACTAAGGCTAAAGTAATATATAATAATTTAAGTATTACTTTTTATTATAAGTTCTTATCTTATTTATTTCTTTTCTTTTTAATTCCTTAATAGTTAAGAAAAATATAAAAGTTTATATTAAGTTAGAAAAGGAAGAGGAGGAAACTAAAGCAGTTCTAGAGGCTATTATAGCAAAGTTAAAGCATATTTATAAATAGAAGTATTTATTAAGGCAAAAAGGTAATAAGCTATTTATATAAGGAATATAATCTTAAGAGAAGTTAAGTAAGATTTAAAAGAAATTTATAATTATTTCTAAGGCTTAATCCTTAAGTATTATAAACTTAATTAATTAGAACTTAGTTTTAAGTAATATTCCTTTTAAGCTTATTAATAAAAGTTCTTTAAGAGTTATTAGGCATTAGTAAGGTATTTTAATAGTTTTTAAGTATTTTTACTTTTTAAGTAGTCTTTTTATTTTATTAGATATTCTTATTTTCTATTCTTTAGTTATGTTTTCTTAATTATTTTTACTCCTTAAACCGAGAAAGCGCTGCTGGGACCGCCAAATCGGGCGGAAAGTGTCGCCATTTTAGGCGGCGCCAGCAGTGCGGGGAGTCCAACGACCAGAGGTCGCGGGGCAGGTATTATATACTTGGCCGGCCCGCCCACGCCCAGGCTGACATGGTGGGGCTGTCATGGCTTACCCACCCAGGGTCCCAGTTTCGGTCCCTGCTGCCTTCATCACCATAAAGGGCGTTCTAATTTCGACACCCAACGCATCTGCTTTCTGTTTGTCGTCGTCCACAATGGACCCATCCCTTGTCGCCCAGAATAGCCGTACCTGAACTGACATGGCTTCTTCAGTGTATAAGTGGCAGCGTTGCCTCTGCCTTCGACGCCCTCTACTCCCCCATCCACGTTCGCTCGAGACGGTTCATCGCTGATTGTGGTCTGTCTACCCTCTCGACCAGATTGTCCACCAACACGATGACCGCACCGCGATCTGCGGCCGCAGGCGGTCTACACAAGAACAACGCCGCCTTTCTTCAAAGCTTTGCTGTTCAGGAGGCCGAGAGGCGAGCGGCGAAGCAAAAGCCGACGCTCTCGATTGAAGAGCACGCTGCGCACCGGGCGCAGTTGACCGACGTTCTCTTCATCAAGCCCAAGTACTCCGGTGAAACCGAGATCAATGTCAGCGGCATTTTTAGAAAATGGCTGCGGTACGCAGAGCTATCTTGTTGAAACCCTCTTCGCAATTGCTGTATTTGCTGACTCCCCTTACTTCAGGTACTGCACCGATCTAGAAGTTGGCGACTGGAAAGCAACGATCCAAAATCTCAAACGCGAAACGACGCAGGACTTCGTCCTCTACATGTGCGAACGATATAACATCACATCATGGGGCAGCGTCGAGGAGTATATTCGACAATTCCAGCAGCTCTACACGACTGTCAACGGACGGTACATGGACAGGAACCACTCCAAGGAGGTGTACAAGGTGTGTTGGGGCTTGTCGGTTCGGGCGCATATTGGCATTAATCACCAGCTGGCTGCCCGATCTAACCGACTTGTTCGTTATGCTAATACACAGCCAGTATTATCGTCGCGTTTGCATCCCTCGATTTAGCCATCGCCCACCGAACATCGATGGCAAGCCGGTGCTCAACGTGGACAACCTGCGTGTCATTCTGACGTTCAACATCGCCTTCGACACCTCGACCTTCCCCGGTGAACGGCATCGCATCAGTCTAGCCGGCTGCTACCAGCTCTTGTGCTATACCGGAGCACGACCTGCCGAGCTGGTGGATGGCGAGCGGAAGAAGCCAAAAGACAACTCTCTGGAAGAACTCTTTGGCCATAAGACTAGCCACTCGTCTTCCGCGGAAAACGGTGCAGATCCTGAGCTGTCTTCCGATGAGAAAGCCAATCTAGTTGAGGGCCTTCTCACGCAGGAGACCATGGGACGCGGGCGTCCTAAGGCCCTCTGTTACGAAGACATACTGATGATGATCGTGCGGCACCCCGTGACCGGACGGTGCATCCCGGCCATGGCCATCAAGTTCATACATCACAAAGGTGCCGATAACAAGCCTAGGCCGTAGGTGGTTCCTTGTGATATGATGCATCCGGTTGCGCGTGCTGACAGTCTTTTGTAGGACCATCTTCTTCTTCACTCCCACCAGGAAGCTCCTCTTCTGTGCTGTTTCCACGATCCTCGCCCTTGCCCTGCATGACGACGCCTTCGATGCGCCGAGCTTGACAACTGCCTCAGCAATATTTGGATCGAGACCGCCATCCTACATGGTCTGCACGCCCCTCCGCTGGAAGGCGTCCAAGTTGAAGATCCCAGTCTTCCGTCGGTATCGTGGGGCGAGCCTCTCCGAGGACGAGGCCATGCTTTATTCCAAGCTCCGAGACGACATCGGTGACCAGAGTCTCAACTCAGGACACGAGAGACGATGGACACCTAGGTTTGCCCGGAGAGGTGCCAGCAATGCTGCCAACGGTACGTTCCGCTATGCTGTCACCGTTAACATTTTCAGAACGCTATTGACCTGACTTTTTCCTCCAGGAGACGCGCCAGATTCGGTGCGTGACCAGATGATGCGTCATGACCCTCAATTCGCGACATTTCACCACGCCTATCTCAACGAGATCGCCAACTTCGACCTCCAAAATGCATTTCTGGAGGAAGAGAAGCAGAGCCAGCTATTCCGGCTGTTCGCCCACGTGAGTCTCACGCGCGATCCTCGAGCTACCGCCGACATGGTCCCCGAAGAGGTGTGGGCAAGTCTCCCGCCCGATCCGGAGATTGTCAAGCTCGAAGAGGATCGCGCCGAACTCAAGCAGGGCAACTATCGGATTGATGGTCACATACACGAAGAGAAGATCCGGCAGCTTACCCAAGAAATCCGCAAGAAGGGTGCGCAGCGTGACAGGCAAGTGGTTAAGCAATACCGTGAGCATTACTTCTATAACCGTCCCACCTGGGACATTGAAAGACAAGCCCGGGGAGAAGAGGAGGCAGAGTTCACAGAACCTATCATCAATGTCACCATCCCCGAACGCGCCAGATTAGCAGAGATTTTCTGCCACCAGCCGGACGACTTGACTGAAGATCAGATTTTCCGGCTCAAGATTGAAACCGTCAGTCTCATGGTGGCTCTCTGCGACAAAAGAGAGACGATCAAGCGCGATCGTATTCAAGAGAGGGTCAATGCCTATCCGTCCATAAAGACCGAGCCTCTCGAAATAGAACACGAAACGTTGCCCAGCCCCGATCGGTTCCCTCTGCTCCTGCATGCTGCGCAATGCCCCGATTGTATCGGTGATGAGCGACTCTCTCGTGAAGAGCGTACCTTTACATACTGCCGCCCGACTGTCATGAACGACCATTTCGATGATCAGCATCTGACCAAACGCGAGCAAGCTGAGCGGAGCGGTGAGAAGATACGGTGCGAGCATCCCAAGTGTCGAGACCTCAAATTTCAACATATAAATCACTTCCGGAACCATGTTCAGAAAGTCCATGGTGTTGCTCTGCGGTCGTCAGAGCAAGTGCAACAGAGGCGACAGCGAAAGGAAAAGCGCCGCCAAATGGTTAGGAAACAGGGCCTACTAGTATAATAGAGAGTAGACATAGACCAGTCGTTAATATACAATATAAGAAAACTCACTGGGTGTCATCCAACGTCTGGTCATGCTTCAAATCGACGACGTTGACCTACGCTATGGCCACCAGCTACTGTAAAACTAAACTTATTATTTGACACGGGTAATGACGATGGGGAAATAGACGCTGTAACAACTTACGCAAACACAAGACTAGATCTCCAACCCCCGCCTTACCCCCCACTCATTTAAACCACCCTGTTGCCTGCTGGCACCAGTGACTGAGCATCTTCCACTTCCACTGCCGAATGAAGATCTCAGATACTAGCTATAAATAGACCCGCTTACGTCTTATCGTTATCTTATCGCCCTGTGGCTGAGCATTCGCATTTCTAAGCCCAGTTGCCGTAATGGCACCAGGCAACGAGGGAATGGCATCCAGATGCTCCCCAGACTGACTCTGCGCATTTGCTGCACCCATATTACGCCAAAGATGTCTCGATCGTCCCTAGGGCAGACGGTACAGTTACAAGCCTATACCCCTGATCGTCGTTCAGCCGTCCTCCGTCACCGCGTCCGTGTTGTGTCTGAGCGTAAGGCTACTAGTAGCGGAAGCGTAATGAAACAAGGGGCGTTATCAATACCAGGCGTATATTCGCTATTAGTAGCTCTTGAGTCATCCATGCCAAAGATGACAGCTGACGGAGGTCACAGAGTAATGCTTACGAGTAATCAATAATCTCGTATGATTCAAGAGCTACTAGTAGCGAAGATTGACTGATTACTGATCTTAATCACACAGGAGACCGGCCCCCTCCGGGTTCCGCCAATGCCGTTGAGGAACGAGCTGAGTCCTAGACGCGGCGCAAAGGCGCTTACGGCTCCGACCCCGCTTTCGACAGCATTGCTATTTCATGCTTGCGTTTCTCTACCATTTCTATCTCATCTGCCCATCTATCCATCTACGTGTTCTTCAAGAGTATCATTGAATATCATCGAATTACATTACGAATTGCATTGAAGTATAAAGTTGTTCACCATGACCATTGATTACTCAAAATGGGACAACCTGGACACAGATTCAGAAAGAGAAACCCCCCCTCCAGCAGCACTGCAATCAGGTGCGCCGGCTACAGCAGATCCAGTCACAGGCAGCACTCCGGGATCCATCCAAGCCATCACTGTCCGTTGCGATGGTGAGAGAGCCAGATTCACACCTTGGTCAGTGACATCGGTCAAGGCGGATCACCCCATCTTCTCGAACTTCGTGCCTCCTATCCCGCGACTCATCGATGTTCCATTAGTCTTTCATCGGGTCGGCAGTCAATCTGCAGACCGGGCCGATCTGGATAATCAGGTCATCACATATCTCCATATTGACTCCGAATCCGGGTTCGCGCCTCCGAGCTGGCAGTCCCACATCGGCACGGTGCTGGTGGCGCGAAAGGATCAGAAGACGTTGCGACCACAGCATCTGGAGGGTGTATGGATGTATTGTGATCACATCTTGGATCTCTTCGGAGATGGAGAAGGTGCACCGACGCATATGTATCGTAGACAAGCATTTGAGGAGTGGTGGAAAGACTACTGCAAAGAGCAGAAGAAATTACGGCGGGGAACTGGAGGCGAGAATGACCCGGATGACTGGCGAGCGGTACAGTCGCCGTATGTGACATAGGTTCCTCGTATGTGCTGGTATAAGTATATCTCGCGCGCTGTTCTACGTGAAGGATTGCTGGCTTTCAAACGATCGTCTTGTTTCTACCGCTAGATCCGCAAGTCTCTTCATGGCGTCAACGATGACCTGGTCTGGCTTGTTGCCGAGGAAGTCCTGAGGCCGTACGATATTTAGCAGTTTGATGCCCTGTAGTGTCTTGCACCTAGAAAGTTGTACATAGAGACTAGTGAAGTCGCACTTCGAGGGCTGACCATTTGTCACGCGATTTCCTCGGAGCTCTAAAAGAGCATCGGCAAACGTTTTCCCTTGGGCCTTATAGTCGGTCAGTACGAAGGCAGGGACCACAGGCAGTCCGCGTCGGGTGCATTTCCCGGATAGGAACTTGTAGCAGGAGTTGGCTGGATCGAGTACATGCGTGATGGGCCGGATGAGTAAGGTACCCGCTGGGAGTGTCGGGATGGTTATATCTTTTGTCTCTTGTGACTCCAACAATATGCCTAGTGGCGGACCGAAGTGTATGGTAACATCGTCAGCGAGATAATGGCCTGGGAACTTTGGGTCGGGGATGAGGTCCACGGCCGTAAACTCGGCCCCGTTCACAACTCTCAGGCCGGTATAGGTATTTTTGTTGACAACAACAGGCATGCCCTGGGCGTAGAAGAATACTCCTGGGATCTTACAGCTGGAGCTGTCGCCTTGCTCGATGGTCTGGGCTAGCTCCTGCTGTAAAAAGGTCCGGCTGCGCCAGGTGTGTGTCGAGATGAAGATGGAGATATGCTTTGCGTGAAAGCGGGCCCAATCTACCAGGGCTTCCATATTGAGAGCCCATCTGTTACGGTTGAGCGGTGTTATGGCACGCAAGCCAGCCTTGAAGGTGATCTGGGACCGGTCCACGAGCCTGGTGTTGAGCAGGTCAAAGTCCTCCCTAGTCTGGGTTCCGGCCCGTACTCTTTCCAAGAGAGCGCCCAGCTGTGGATCGTCCCGGGCGCGGACTTGCTCCTCGAGAAGGATGACGGTCTTGAACATCAGCCACAGGTTATGACCACGATGGTGAGCAATGGCCGCCTGTCCCGAAGAGGTCGTGTAAGTCGGATTCATCATCTGGTCCACCAGGAGACTTTTCTCAAGCACAGGGGCGAACTGATAGAAATCACCCATCAGGAGGACGACGGGAATACCGCCAAACGGCTTATCGGGGCAGTCACGGAGGGCCTGGAGGCGACAGTTGGCCTGGAATAAAGTGGACCCCCCGAGCATGCTGACTTCGTCAATCACAAGTACCAACTTCTGCTTCCACCTCCATTTCTTCGCTTCCGAGAAGACTGGAGGCTCTCTTCTGTCGTTAGAATGGTGAATATCCAGTCCACAAGCCGAATGAAATGTCGTCCCGCCGATCTGAGCAGCCGCACTGCCGGACGTGCCGGTCACCTGGAGTTGATGCAGCTGGCCTCTAGCCACAAATACGTTCCGCAAAGCATCGACGATCCTGGACTTCCCAGTACCGCCTGGGCCACCAACGTATTGAAGGTTCTGACCGGCAGAGTCTGGATGGTCGACGTACTTGTCCAAGAACCGACAAATAAGCTGTAGCGCCATACTCTGCAAACCGTTGAGTGTATACGCGGAGGCGGCCTGAAGTCCCAGCTCCGTGAAACCTCCGACGGGACCCAGTTCAACAAGCATTCGAGGATTCTGTGCCTGCGAGGTTTCCAAATGTCTCGGAATGGGAATGTCTGCATCGCATTGTCGAACAAGCAGATCGTCAATGTCAGCGTTCCCAATGGAGGTTGTGCCACCTTGCACAACACCCTCCATCTCGTTGAGCATCTGTAGATGCAGCAGATCCTGGGCCTTCGCCGCAGCCTGAACGTCATCGGCAGAAGGGACGGAGCATTGGCTTAAGACGCTGTGTTGACGATGGCGAATTTGCTGATAGAAATCGTCGTGACGTTGGATAAAAGGGCGGCGCTCTTCTATCGGGTTCTCCCGGTCAAGGTCTCGGATCAGACCTTGCAAGACCGGAGAGTCCTTTGTTGCGTCGGAATTGCGTACAGCATTTTGGAGAGTGCGGAAGAGGGCCGTATAGTTTTGGTAATGCTCTGCCATGGTCGGCTCTTCCATGGTCGGCTCATCATCACAGTTGCTTTCACCCAGGGGGAATTCTACGTCTACCGTGTCATCGCCTTCCGACCGGTTGGCCCAGAGCCGAGCATCCTTACGAGCATCCTCAGCCGACTTTCTGAGGAGAGAGATATTCGCGACGTGGGATCCCAAGCGAGGACACAGGTTAGCTGCGAAACTTTGCCATATGCCTGTGATATCGGGGTGGGTTTCGGAGAGGAATTTCTCCCATGGTACGAACAAGGCTAGATGGAGAACCGAATTCCTACACAGACTATCAGGGCAGCTTCGGGGGCGAGTGAACCAGGCAGGGAAAGATACCGTTTGAAGTACACTGGGTGGTCGTCCATGTGATCGTCGCTGATGAACCCTTGAAAGACTGGCACTGCGTATCCGGCGGGCTGACGAAGCTTTTGAATCCATTCGTGACATTCCGGGGGCCCCTGTAGCGCAATATGGACTTCATCCTCATCTCGACCACGACGGCGCTCCACGATGATCGTGGACATATAGTCGTAGAGGCACGTATCTCTCAGAACTGGGCCGCGATAAGCATAGGCGTCCAGGTACAGCAAGGTCCGGCCGTTTTGCCGAAACTGCGCTGTTTCCGATGGCTCTTCGGCGTCGATTTGCGTACAAGCCTGGCGACGGAGGTGTGGCCAGCGTCGGAAGATGGTCCAGTAAAGTGCTGTCAGGTTGATGTAGGACCAGTTTGGTACGTTAGTAAAGTCTGTTTGATAGCCGAGCAGAAAGTAGCAGACCTCTACGGCCGAAAGCTGCCTCTCAGAGAAAATTCGGTTCGCTGCCCTCATCAAAAACTGGCGGCTCTCATTCACCACGTCCTGACGCTGGGCATCTTGCTCGGAAAGACTTGGCCCCCTCAGCGACGCGGATTCACGGAGCTGCCGAAGAACATCAGATGCAAAGACGAGGCGTTTCCACATGGGCGTGTCTAATTTGGTGGCATAATTTGTGATGTAGAATACCATGGCCAATCCCTTCGTCTTAGTCAAGATCATAGAGAGGTCATGATTGTGGCGGAGGCCGACCGCCATTGCTTTGTTGTACCGGTTGACGAGCGCATGGTTCCGCCTCATGCTGAGCAGACCGTCCTCCGTGAACCCGGTGTTCTCGACGAGCTTCCAAGGGGCTTTGAACCGACAAGCCGTCGTTCTGTGTTGACCTGCGCCCTCTATAGCGAGTGCTTTCAGAGAATACTTGATACAGGTGTACGTATGCGAGTGCACCTGGCAACAGTAGGCAATGAAGTTGGACTCGTTGTCGAAAGCCCCTGAGAGAGTCACAGTGTTGTTCATGATCTCGTCAATCGGGTCGATTGGCTTTCTCTCCTTGCGGACGGCCCTTCCAGCTTCCTCATCCAGACATTCGTTAAATACAGAGTCCAGATAGCGAACCACTTGAGCACGGTATTCTCCCTCCTCATTTTTCGTCATATCGTCGATCAAGGAAGGCAACTCCATATTACCCTCCAACCAGAGTAGACCATGCAGATGGAGACTACCTCGGTCGTTCGTCTCAACTGTTGCGTAGTAATGGCTAATCTTCCCGTAAACTGATTCCTGGCCTGTCTTGACATATTTCTCAAAGAACAAGGAGACCTCTCGATGGAAGAAGATGGCAGCGCTGACCGGATCCATAATGCTAAGAGAAATTCTATCATATCTCCCACGGAGATCAATCAGAAGCTCCTTGGCTGCATCGCGATCATGAAGTCTGTGAATGGAGAGTTTCAACTTGACCGGATTGTTGATATCATTGGGATTGACAGTAATCCAGATGGCAGGTATACCTGTCCAGATGTTCAATGACTGTATCTTCCTCCGCATCAAGAGCCGGGTTTCGTTGGAGAGCGGCTGCGCGTGGCCAAATATGGACAGTTCGTGGAGCAAGAACAAGATATCCGGATCGGTCGTGGTCTTGGTGTCCTGCATTTCCTCCTGTGCTATTTTCAAGCGGTCCATCGTCAGGCGTCTACAGACCCGATCCAGTCTGTCGAAGGAGCCCTTTACCAGACGGACCATGCTGATTCTTCGGTTCGTGGATCGCAGGAGGATATTGAAGACCAAGAAACAAAAGATTGGGTGGACGGCAAACCGGCCCCCGTGTCGCTGCAACACGTACTTGGTCCAGTAGTTGAGCGAATGGTTGGTGCCACTCTGTGCGGAGCCCAAGGCGCCACGTGGATCGCCGTCTGGCAGACTGGGGCCCTTCGGGCCGCCCCTGCCCCAGGGGAAAAGTTTCGGAAAGGTTCGCGGGAAGAAATCCTCGTGTAGGCTGTCAGCGAAATCCGCGCCACGCTCGACCCGGATGAATGGCTGGTCACCCGCCGTATGGACCATCATACCGACGGGTTCGGCGTCATCATCGTGTCCGCCCGGACTCGTCCGCAAAGCCTCAGCTAAGAAGGACAGCTTGTCAGCCTCAGCGAATGTAGCAGGTCCGTCTAGAGGAAACATGCCGGACGCCGAGGTCTCGCACAGGGTATCATCGCCGTGGTCAACACTCCCTGGGTCAGGGGCAGATGTAAGTAGATCCTCAGGCGATTGGTGGGACTGTTCCACCAACTCGCTGTCGCCCGGTGGTGAGGCATCGTCGCTGGCATCTGGTTGCATGGAGGCGAGAAGCTCTTTAATGCTAGCGAAACCGGTCCCCTCTAATCCGCGATCAACATTTGGGACGATGGGGTCTGTGTGTGTCTTTTCCACGGCTGAGGGTTCCTCTCTTCGCATGCGCTCCATGAGAACGGCGGGAACGGCCGAGCCCTCGGCATACTGCCAGCCATGTATCTCATCCAGGTTAATCTCGATACCCCTATAGAGGGGATTGTTCTTCTGTAGCCACAAGAGAGCAGCAGTCACCCGAGACTTTCGCACCTGAAGAAGGGACCCCACTTCCGCCTGATTGGGTCTCTTGGCACCACTCCAAGAGACATGGATGTTCTCGATCGTCCGAAGAAGCGGGTGAGGCAGCACTGTGGTGACCAAGTCGTCTACGTTATTCGGAAACACGACAATGTGGCCCTTGATGTGCTTCCTGTAACTCGCACTCGACGGCGTCTTGTTATCAACAGTGAACTTCGTGATATAGCCAAAGGGGGCCTGGAGAGCGATCAGCCTCTCCTCGAGAGGAGAGAGGCCGTCGAGTTCTTTGGGATAACGATGCTCGCATCCTATATTCATGTTGTTGACGGAGCATGCCTTTGGCAGCTTCCCACGGTCGAAGCTACCGCGGCATTCGAGGCAAACATCGACCTGAGCGTCACCTGTCAGTGGCAGACACTTTTGGCACTCTTGAAGAGCCACTGTGGCTCGTAGGAGCGAGGAGGGCAAGTCCCTCCTCCACTGGATGGTAGTCACGTTGGCTAGCGCGCATTTTCTGTAACTGAAGGTGCAATGGGAAATAGGCAGTGTCCTCTCGTCTGCAAAAGCTGTATGGAACGATCTCGAAGTCTCGACTTGAAGGGCGAGCGGGACTTCCTTACACCAGGATCTCCTTAGCGATACGTCTTCCTTCACGCGAAAGCAGGAGTCCCGGTGTTGAAGAATTGTGTCAAGAGACAGTTGCTGATGTTGAGTAACCTCGTGCAGTAGTTTCGGCCTCTTCCGGCGGCTTCGGTCTCGGTCCGAGGGTGTCGGGGCCGGAAGTACGTCTTGCTGTATGCTATGCCGCTTGAGGGAAGGCGGTGTCCGGAGAGGAGAGGCTGGCTCAGGAGTCGTCGGTCCGGTAGCAACCCGCGTATGGACCCATTCACTGCGCCTGCGAGCCTGGTGGGGCCGATAGGGTCCGGGTCCACCGGTCCGACGTTCGGCGCGTCTACGGTCCAGGTCGTCCGATACACGGATGATTTCCTCGAGGGGCATTCTGAGCTTCGTGTTTCGGAGCTCCGACTCCATGACCCGCTGCGGCCGGGTGGTCCGCCGGGTGCGAGCCGTTGTATCAGTGTGCTGCCGATCTAGCCTCTCCAGAGTTTGGCGGACATCTTCTATCGGAAGGGGAGTTCGTCCTGGTGGAGGCATGATCCGAGTAAAAGTAACACGGACTATTATGTAGAAAGGATGAGACCTTGGATGTAAAAAGAGGAAACACCACCCTCAATCGACGCAGAGGTCGAGAGGGCGAAATAAGGCATTTGCCATCCCATCAATAGACTTTGAGAGAGAGGAGCAGAGACCTGAAGGAAGGGACTAACCCGCTGCGCAGCGGTAGTTTAGGTCCACGGAGTAGAAGCTTTGAAGCTTTCCGTAGGTGGCAACTTCGGAGAGGGTGCCAGAGGGGCGCTTCAAGATTACAACCACTCGAACCATGCGACAGAAATATCGCATGACGTTCAGACCGTCAATAACCGGCATGGAGGTTGCGCTCAAAGATGTTACGCTTGGCAGGTGACCGCATCTCGTAGTCAGCGGCGTCCAGCTGGCGCCAACAGTGTTGGTGTGAGTGGGATAATAAAAAGCAATATACAGAAGGGCTGACGGGCGATGGCATCATGAATCGCTCGAGACCAGAGAAAATTGTGCGGGGTGAAGGTTTTTGGAGCAGACCCTGGACAAAGTTCGGAACTGTTTTCCCGTCGGAATGTGGGGACCATTTGCGTATAAGAAGTCGAGCTCATCTCACGAAAGATCCAGAGATGATTCTGACAGACTACTTTCTCATCAAAACACTGTTGCGTGCCATGCAAGATTCAATCCCTGATGCCTCAAGGTCTAGGTTCCAGTAACGGGCAATCAAGGGCCCGTTTGTCGGGAGCGGCGCCAGGGCAGCCAGCTCTAAGCCCCCTGGGAGTGCAATTCTTCTCCAGCCTCGAAGGCTTAGAGATAGCTTCATCCACCGACCGGCAGCTTATCCGAGGGCACAATCTGATCGGTGCGGTCCGGCTGCAATTCGTCAAGGCGAGCTTCTTTGACGGAGGAGCAGGGGAGCACGGAGAGGTGCTCGATGAGATCGATGGAATCGACGTGCCACTCTCCATGCACGTGTACCCCTTCCCCCAAGCAGATGAGTGGGAAAACCAGTGGTTCTTCTTCGACATCCAGCTCCATCCGTATCAGCTACATTTCCGCCGTAGAGTCGAGGACGGTGAGGAGTCCATTATTGGAGGATGGGAAGACTCATATGCCAAGTTGGCCCAGGTTCGTGGACAGATGTGTGTTCAAGCGTATGTCGATGCCCTGTTTGAAAGCACCAATGTAGCAGAGACACAGGCCCATAAGTCAGAGGTCAGAATACTAACCGACACATCTTTTTAGCATCTCGATAAGGCCTCTCAGGCTTGCCAATGACTGCCTCCCGACCATAGCACCGCGCGCTACCTTCCACGGACCTGTCGACACCACGGCGTTCCGTTTCAAGGCTGGATCGTTGAGTAACAATCAGCTAAAATGCTGCGGCTTCATCCAATGCAGCACCTATCTCGTACCACCCCGTGACAAGGACCCGACATTCAGAGGCGGCCAGATGTTTCACATTCTAGCATACATGCCACACGATCAACAGCCCTGGAAAAGCCGGGTCGATTGGATGAAGGGCTTGCCTGAGGGCGGATTCGCATCTGGGAAGTGGATGTACGGAAGAGGCAGCATCGTTGGTGTCCTGAACCCGGCACTGTTACAGGAGGAGCTTCAACCTGGGCAAGATATCCTAGTTGTGCTCGTAGATGAGTTCAGCTTCACATCGAAGGCGACGCTCGAGGGCGCTACTGTGATGAGGAAGGCGTCCTCTCCACAGAAAGCAAAAGTCGACCTGGCAAAAAGACGAAACCCTTTCAGCAGCAGTCCGGACAACTCGCCACCCAAGCGCGCAAAAGATCCTTCTTCGACCAGGGGCATGAATGGTACAGGGAAAGAAATCAGGGACGGTGCATATATGCCTGTCGACCTGCGGCTCCAACAGGAACTAGCGGGCCATGAGAGGGATTCAATCTTGGTAGCAGGTTAGCATTCGACATGTCACCGCAAAGCGTTTTGCGGAGTAGAGCTAAGCACCAGACTAATACAGAAACGGAGACTTCACAGAGTCCGAGCCAATGAGACAAGATACATTCGCACCACCAGCCGAACGGGAAGGGCAACTCATGAAGCTACCACCGGAGGGCACCACGTACTCTTCTTTTCACGAAATGAGACAAGAGCTCGTTGAGTTCGCCAGATCACAAAGCTACGGTATTCGTATCTGTCGATCATTCCAAAAATTCTCAAGAATCACAGGAGACCCGGTCGCGAAGAAGAGAATGGTTTGGCAGTGTAACCGTGGAGGGAAGGGAGACTGTCCATTTTCATTCAACGCCGTGGAGGTCAAAATAGGAAGCGACCGGTGGGAAATAAGATATAAGAAGAACGAAAGCCAGCATGTTCATAACCATGGACCAAGCGGTGGATTTGTCATATGCCCTGAGCGAAAAGTGCGGAAATGATGCACGAAGAATTGACTCCTGTAAGACCATGATTTGGTGTCGGCATGAAAATCACAGCTCTTGTCCTCAATCGCTGGTTTTTTTTTTTCTTTCTTTATGTGTCACATGACCAGGTTCAAGTAGACGTATCAAGTAACGGGTCCTTGGTTAGCAAAAAAGGAAGAAAAAAAAATCGGCAAACGTCACTAAGAATGTCGTAGGACAAACCAATGTCTTGCTGACTCGATTACCCTGTATCTCTTTAAGTGGCAGAAGGCAACAAAACGGTCAAGACAGGGATATCAGGCCAATTAGATGAATTAATTCAGCCAATACAGGATCAGCTTGTATACAAAAGACCAATAACCAATAAGAATAAGTATAAAAAGCTAATAGCCAGTTAAAGTCAGGAAAAAAAGAGGCTATACTCTTATAGAAGTAGCTAAGCTACAAAGAAGTACAGGCTCTAATAGCTGCCTTTACATATAAAGCCTTTGTAGCCTTCTGGTACGTGGGGTCAAGTGGGTCAAGTGACCTTTTGTTGCCTTGTGCCACTCAAAGAAGAGATACACATCCAGCTGGGGCCCCAGTTTTTTCCCCAGGTTTTTTTTTTTTTTTCGGTGGTTGTTGTTGTTTGATTCCTGTGGCGCGAAGGTGATTGTGGCGCAGAAATTGTGGTGAAGCTGGCTAGCACGGACCACTCCGCGATCCGTGCTCGGGTAAGCAGGGCGAGGAAGAAAGAACCTTTTCGTTCCTCAAAGGCATTTCCGCTACTAGTAGCGGTATGGATTACAAGGCTTACAGGATCTTGATCATACTGCGCTACTAGTAGACACAAGCTTACATGTAAGCTGGCCTCTACTAGTAACACAGTATAATCAAGATTTTATGACCATGACTACGCTACTAGTGGAAGCAAGTAATCATGTAACTTGTGTCTACTGGTAGCGGAAGTTTAATGAATATCAATAATCGTCAATCTTCGCTACTAGTAGCTCTTGAGTCATACGAGATTATTGATTATCTCCATAAATGGAAATTTCGTGACTATTCTACTAGTAGAGGAAGCTTAAAGGTGATTGCTTATAGGTGACTGCTTACGGAAGTAGTAGGGGGGTAAAGATGGCGGTTATAGAGGTCAGAATTTTTACTAGAGCGTGAGTGCCGCTACTAGTAGTCGAGGCGTAATGAGGCAGAGTATTTTATGCCTTTGAGGAACGAAAAGGTTCTTTCTTCCGCGCCCTCCTTTCGTAAACTCGGGCCACCAAACGGTTCGTGCGATCAGCCACAGACCTCGCGCCACCAAATCAGCCTCCGTAATTAGCCCCCTTCTATACCACAACCCATGCGCCATTCTTTCGCGCTGTTGAGCCACAATTTGTACGCCTCGCCAGGGTTGCCAAGGTTCATGAAATCCAGTGAACGCCATGGCTTTGCGGTGGCGTCACGTGAGTCAGGGGCTCCCGGCTCGCTAAGGTCTGACCGTGGCGGCCGGGATAAGCCGCGCTACGATGTCATCACACGTATCAATTCGAGTCTTGAAACAGGCGCCACGGTGCCATCACACGTATCAGTTCGAGTCTTTATCCCATTTTGATCGTCTGCGGGGTAGCCCTACCTACGTCAGCTGGACCTCTTTGCTCACCAGATGTGATATCCGACCAGCTGTCAGACAGCGCGCCCTCACTAGGTCACTGATGATGAAAGATGATATTGGGATGATCTTGAGTGTATTGATGAGGTTCCTTGTGTTCGTCCTCCTTGTTCTTCGTTCTCCCTCGTTGTCTTTGTATCTGAGGGGGGAAGGCCAAGATACTAGACCTGCTGATCCTGCAACAGATCTGTAACGCTGTTCTGACAATTAAGGTATCATGGGGTTACATCTTCCCTTGAGGTGGCTGCCTGTGTAACATCATCATGCATGCCACTTCTCCAACACCAGCACGGCCCAGCGCCGTGCCTCAGTCTGTCATTCTTCAGCCAGGGTACCACCGGCCTGGACATCCTCCGGGTGGGCATCCATGCCACGGGTGCAGAGGTTGCGATCCTGAAGCGGCATGGGCCACACTTTGCGCAGTTGCCAGCTCCAGGAAACTGCCGCTGTGATAGAAAGAGCTACAACAGTGCATTGACCCTTCCCTCGTGCCTCTCTTGGGCTCTCAAGGCTAGTTTCTTCGACGATGGACACGTTTATTTATTTCTCCCGTTTGGCCCTCTATTGGTCTGGCACATGGCGCCCTTTTCTCTACCTATTCTTTTTCGCTCTTCACACAAGCAGATCCGGCTGTTTTGTTTGTTTTCGCCTTCAGTTTGCTGGCTTATTTCACGGACGGGTTTACTTTTAGTCTCTAAACACAACTACCTAGTACGTATCAGCCACCATAATACGCAATGCCGCCGATTCGAAAAGTCAAGAACAACAAGAACAACGCATTCCCAGGTGCTCAAGCTCCTACTAATAATCGCCCAAAGAGGACGCTCCATCCCAAAGGTGTGAAAGATGCCCACTTTAGAAGTAGTGATCGTGACTGGGATGGCAAGTATGAGCAAGTCATCGGGACGTCCACTCGAAACATCGTCTTCGGCAGTGAGTTTTTGTTGACCGAGTAAGTAAGCTTCCCATGGCCCAGGTAATTTATGCTGACCTCGCCTTTTTCAAGCGATCATATTGACGACATCTTAGCCTTGGGAAGTCCAGTTTGCGAAAAGATCGTGCAATTTATATTTGAATATGAGGACGTGGGTTATGGGGCACGGAATAATGCAGAGTCTCTGACAAACGAGGCGGTTGTCCGTCTGGGAAAGTCATGCCCCAACTTGAAGAAAGTTCAGCTCCAAGCTACGTGTCGCGTCACTGACGACGGTCTACTCAGCTTCTTCGAGAACTGCCCCAATCTAACTTCGGTGGAGCTTACCGGCACTTCTCGTGGTAGTAGGGATAAACTTTCTGGACAGGCGCTTGACCAATTGCGCGAGCACCAGGAGTGGGCTCCCAAGTTGAAGAAGCTGATCCTTGGTGAAGATGAACGCAACAAGTTGTTCATGAATGCTATGCGCTCTTTGACCAAAGAAAGGCCAGGGCTGACAGTTACTTTGCTTCAACGGCATGAAGTTAAGAAGTGGGGAGACTGGGAGTTGGAAGAAACGAAGATGGTGTACAAGAAGGGGCGCCTGGCGTGGTAGGAAGGATCCATCCTCACGCAATCCCTCTACTCTCATTCTTGGTCTGTATTCTGGATAGCATTAATTGAATCAATGATAATTTCCCAAGCTTGTTCCGCTATTGCTACATTGAACGACCCGGTATTTCCCGAAGAGTCGTATGAGGTACCTAGTTTTACTGTTCTTCTGGCCATGGTTTTCTCCCGCATCGATGGTACTAGGCGGGCCCAGAGAATCAATCTCATCGTTTGCCTTGGCCGAGCCGCGAATTCCGTCCCGAAAGAGGTGGCAGGCATACCAAATTCAAACCGTCCGGGCCTCCTTCAGCAGCTCCTCCAACCTCGCAATGCTCTTTGGCAGATATCCCTTCACACCATACGCACTAAGATAATCTCTCTCCTCAAGCAAATCACTCAACGTAACCTTGACCCAGTCCTCTGTCTTCTCCCTACGCTCCCTTCTGGCCTGTCGCCTATTCTTCTCCCACGCCAGCTTCTGGCGGTACATCTGACCGCGTTGCTGCTTGTTCGGCCTCCCAGTCTTGAACACGCCCACATCCGCATCCTTCAACGTCCACCGCTTGGGGATCTCCGGCAACCCATCTGCCAGGCAGGCAGGTTTCTCCCGCGCCTCAATCAGCGGCAAAAGTGCCTCATCCAGCAGTTTGAATGTCGGGATGCTGCTGTCGCACGGGGTGCCGCACATCTTCCACGTGGCGTCGAGGTCAGTGTGTGACGCATCAGCCATGCTGAGCAGTAGATTGAACGCCAGTGTGGTGTCCATGGCGACTAACTTCTTGATGGCGCCCTGTGCTTGCGGGCGGAGGTGGCATAATTGGCGCTTGTGATCGCCGAACTGTTGCCACTCATGACCTTGACTTTCTTGTCCAGCTCGTCGACGCGCTTGTCGAGGGCTTTGAGGGCGTCAGCGTAGATTTTTTCCGCATCCTTACTGGCGCTGGGGACTGTGGTTTTGGGTTTGGTGGAGCTAGCGGTCCTGGCAGCCTTCTTAGGACGAATGGGCGGATCATTTGCTTCATCGAAATCTTGAGTTTTCCCGCTGTCTTTGACGTCGCGCTTACGTTTAGCCGAGACTGAAGGCATGAACCGACTGGCAGTGCGTGCTCGTGGAGCCATATGTGTACCGTATAGAGAACAATGTTTATAGGAGAGTGATCACGATGGGAAAATACGCGTGCACTTTAACGCGTCGACGCCACTAAGAGAGGGGGTGATTAAGGTTAAGGTGGAGGACGCGAGCCGAATATTAACCTTAATCCGTGTCCTAAACTCGGGTAGCAACCCCTGCAGCCGCAAGGCGGGCGTCTTATTTCTCAAGTTCTCAGCTCGTTCCGAAAAGACATAGGCGGACCCCGTAGGGGACCGGTCTCCTGTATAATAGATAGAAAGAAGCTACATACATACGGTACCACCATACTACAGTGCCTTGAGGAACTTGTTCCGAAAGGTTCTTTCTTCCGCGCCCTCCTTCGTAAACTCAGGCCACTAAACGGTCCGTGCTCAACGCCTTCACCACACCTTTTGCGCCCTGATCAGGATTTCTGCGCCACATTAAGCCACAACTCAAGCCACGCATGTCCTCGACTCTGAGGCGAAAGGGTGACGAGCTGCAAGCACATCTCTTTTCAGATCGCCCCGAGGTTTATACGAGGCAGTCTTAAGAGATGGTGAGTACTTAGAATGATATCGGACAGGTGGCATAATCTGTTGCGCGGGTTCTACCCGAAAATGTGTAAATTGGCCATGTTTTGGGGCATAATTACAGAGGCAGCCGTCAAAAGTTTTGTCCAGAAGCTAAACGCACTAGTAGCCACGGCCCCTATCGGTACCTCAAGATACAAAGAGCTTTTCCAATTTAGCAGGCTTACTACTATAATATAGTGGCCAATCTCAATTACAGTGATTGAGTACCTGGTAATATCGCGTAACTTATAGGGACTTTAGGGGTCAGAAGATCTGCATTGATGTACCGAAGTACCCTGCTAGCTTCTGATTGGTTGTAAGCCCGGCTTGCTTATGTCATCAGGACAAGACTTTTGGGGCCCAATAGGCACACGGGTACCCGTGGCTCCAAAATTTCACGGGTACCCGTGGGCATTATGTAAGCGTAGATAAATAACACTACTTTACAACACAACTACAACGAGAATTAGCTATAGGGCTAAATACAATGCTTGCTGCTCCTCAATATCCTTCTCACATACTCTCTAAATCTCTCCTGGCCCTCGTCTGCCCGAAAAAGGTTATACTACTATCTCATCGGCTACTTAGGCATCAAGACGGTCGTTCTCTGACTTATCCCAGTCAAGATAGGCCATTATCTCTTCTTTAGTCCATTCCCTAGAGCCTATTGGCGTCTTACAGCACTTAGTCATTTGCTTCCAGTTGAGGCACCAGTTGTAGTCGGCTTTACTATACCGTAAAGGTAGGCCTATCGCCTTCCGATACTGTTGGTTAGTCTTGATACTGCCGGGCGGCTGCGCCTTATACCAAGCTTTTCTTACTGCAGTATATCTCTAGTAGATAGCTTGTAGGTCATCATACTGAAGTGCCCGCGCTACTGCTGCTACTGGTAACTCTACTGCTGCCGGCCCCTTTGCTGTTGCCGATAACGGTGCTGTTGTTGAAGTATCAGCTGTTGCTAGGGGAGCAGCTATCGCTGCTAACGTTTCTGTTGCTGTCGGTGCTTCTATTTCTGCTTATTATAAAAGCTCTGCGTGCTGCAGAGGGCATGACTTTAAGGTTATTCTATAACCTATCGCGTGGCACATACTGCATTTAGGCTGCGCCCTTGGTTGTATTGCTGCCTTAACTGCCTCGAAAGCACTAGGCTCCCGCCGAATGCTTAATTGTAGATTGGCTGAATTATTAGCTATTCGATCAATAGATTAATAAGGCTCAAGCAGTAGTTGAGGACTCCTAGTGCGACTAAGATGCTAATGTCTATAGAAGTGTTCTAGATAAAGGGGTTGATCCTGCTCTTGTAGCGCCTTGAGTATATGGGCACAAGGGAGACCGTAAGATCGAGAGAATGTGCCGGTACAGGTAGGTAGGTCTTCTTTCAAGAGCAGTTTCCATTGCTCTTCAACCTTACGTAAAGCCTCATAGGATACCCAGCCACATATAGCACTATACAAAACCCCAGAGAGCTCAATCGGCATACGCAATTGCTGCTTGGCTTGGTTAGATTATAGCTCAGCCAGTTGATTAAGCAATACATGCTTTATAGCCCTCCAAGCCTTAAAAAGATCTAACGTAGACTTCTTCAGGTGGCTCTTCAGGAGCCCATGAATACCTTCGACCCGCGAGGTAACTACATTACCAAAATGAGGGTACTGATCAACCCAAGCCTTAATAAGCTTTTCCTTATAGAGATCGAGCCAATTAGTCTTAATATACCCAACTTCGTCGAGATATCGCGGTAGGTAGCGCTCCTCGAGCTCTTTTACGCGCTAATCAAAGGTTTCTTCATCTATTGATCTTATGATCGAATGCCAGCAATTAAAAAACTCATTCCAATCGTTAAGACCCTCCCGATAGGCTCCTAACCCCTGAACATGGCGTATAAAGGTTGGCTGGCAGTAGCGGAGGACCGCCTTATTAGCATGCCAAAGGCATAAAAGTGAGATTGCAGCTAGAAAGCAGCGAGCCACAGCATTCATACAAGCCAGGCACCGGTCTGTGAGGATCACAGACAGGAGGGTTACACCGCAAAGTTCGTACATTAATCGAAGCCGGTCCAAGGCCCAAGTATAATCCTCCTCATTCTCGCCGCTCAAGAATGCAAAGGCGATACAGAAGGATCGCTAGCAAGCATTAACCACAATTATATCGAGGAGCGGCATTCCATATTTATTCGTCTTATATATGCAATCCAAGAAGAGCAGGTCTGGATAAGCCTTAAGGTATACTAATGACTCTAGATAGGCGAATAATACTGCTATAACTCGGTCATATAAATCAAGCTGCATCCGGTTCCAGAACCCTTCCTTATCCAGCTGGTTAGCAAAAGCGTGTATAGTGCTCTGGCCCTCACAGAGCTCTCGCTTACTATCTGCGATACGATTATACATATCTTGCTGGGTTGTAATGGTATTTAAGTTCTGGCGGATATAAGTTCTGATATCCTTTAGCGCTATCCCAGCATTTATGAGGCTACTGATTGTTGTTCTATCTATATCGGACAGTATGCGATGCATTAGATAAGCAGACTGGTGCCAGCTTGGCTCATGGTTATGAATAGCGAATCGGCTATCTGGACGATGCCTTAAAGTCCATATAGCCTTATCAAGGCTTTGCTTTGCAAGTACGGAGAACTGGCAGTTAGTGCCTCGGGTGCTTGTCTTCCGTCTCCGTTCTATTGATGCATCTGGAGGGCGACAGGCTCGGTCACAAGTGAATGTAACCGTAACCCTCCCAGTCTTCTCTTTATGGGATCTTCCAGTAACAAAGGCATAGCCCCGTGGTGCTGCCCAGCTATTGATCGCCTTAAATAAGGCATCTCGGGATGTGTACTCGCATTCAGGAGGGAGATAATCATCTGGAAATCGAGCGGCCGCTCCAATTGGCTCCATATTGTAATATGGTACCATGTAATATATAGATTTCCAAAAGTAGCGCAGGGACTGAGGAGGAGCTTGAAGCAGGCACGCGACGTGTTCGCGTTGACCAGGGGGCCAATAGGTGCGCACCTGGGTGCGCATGGAAGTTTTTTTACGTTTTCTGTAATAACCTAATAATTTATTTATATTAAATTATAAAAACTTTATATAGGATATATATTAATATAATAAATATGCTAGTTATTTTATATTTTGTATTATTCTATTTTTTAAATTTTATCCTAATTATTTAAACTAGAATAAGAGTATTGGCGCACCAGGTGTGCCAATTTAATAAATAATAACTAAGTGTAAGTTTAAATAGCTTATAACTATTTAAGCTTTTAATAGAGAGTAATAAAAGTAAATTATATTTATAAATATAATATAATAGGTATAATAGAAATTTTTCTATAATTTAATATAAATAAATTATTAGGTTATTACAGAAAACGTAAAAAAACTTCCATACGCACCCAGGTGCGCACCTATTGGGCCCCCGTTGACCATCCACGCTTACATAATTCCCACGGGTACCCGTGTGCCTATTGGGCCCCAAGACTTTTGACGGCTGCCTCTGTAGATGCCCCGCATTTTTGTGACCAACTTCAAGGTGGAGCCTCGAAGTTGGCGCGGATCACACCCTACACCAACGGGTAACCTGTTCCCACTTCTGCCCATTTTCCAGCATTTAAGGCCGGCTGAGCAAATCAGAATACCAGATTAAGCGCTAACAGTATGGGGTAGACCCCGGCGAGACGGCGAAACCGCAAGACGGCTGGGCATAATCGTACGTGTTGCAAGGCGCAGAGCTGTGATTGGGCTGCAGCAGGTGTGCCTTTAGCGCCCAGTCACGGAGAAAGCGCTTCATGAGCCAATCAATATTTGCAGACAGCGCCTCCACCACCATATGCTTATTGAGTGCGAAAGCTCCCAACGAGATAAAGAGACAATTAGCACGGAATACGAAAAAAGCAATAACCATTTTCACTTCATTTCAATTTTTCCTTCTCTTGTTTCCTCTCCCCGCCATCTTAGCAGCCCTCAACCTAGCGCATCAAGAAGGAAACTACCTCACATCACCTCAATAATGCTCTGTTCAAAGTGCAAGGGTTGCCTCCAGACGGAAGCTTGCCTGACCACTGCCCAGGCATGTCACTCTTTAGCACATCACCAGACGTACCAGAGTCTGGAGCAAGCTATTGACGCGGGATGTTATATCTGCAATCGTTTCTGGGAGGCCCTGAGTGCCCAAGAGCATGTGCTTCTCTCTAGCACTGTGGGCGAAGGAGTAGAGCCATCAGGTGCATATTGCGCCATTGAATCAGTTCAACACTATCTCACAAGTACTTCTCTGGATGATGGGAAGTCTTATGGTCACCCTGGCTGCTACCTTCTACAGGTTGCATACAACAAGCCTGCCATCACAACCTGCTTCAGAGCGAGCTTTCTTCTTGAACCCGTCGAGTGTCAGTGGCTGCGCACCTCTCCTAGAATTGACTCCAAAGCTAATGACACCGTAGGTGCAAATACAAACCTCGCACGTCAGAGCCTCGCCCAAAGCACACAATCCCCAGAGACATTATCTTTGGCCAAGGATTGGGTCAGAGAATGTACCGCGCATCATGAACGATGCAAAACGCCCGTCGGCGAGAAGCCATGGTACCCGACACGCCTGCTCTCCTTCGACCTCCCTGAGGCATCAATAGTCCGCTTGCTGGAGACGGATCAAACAACTCCTGTTGGACAATACATGACACTCACTCATCGCTGGGGACCTGTTGACCATATAATATTAACGAAAGAAACATATCCACAGCTGCTCGAAGGCCTTCCCTTATCTACCCTACCCCAACTCTTCCGGGATGCCGTTTCTATCTGTCGCCATTTGGGCGTAGGATATATTTGGATTGATTCCCTCTGCATCTTCCAGGGCAAGGATAACATTGGAGATTGGCAGCATGAGGCTTCGCTTATGAAGAATGTGTACTCAAATTCATTTTGCAACATCTCGGCGGCCGACACCCCCAATTGTTCTCAGTCGATTTTCAACAGCAGAGATCCCCGTTTGCTTAACCCCCAAGTGGTAGAGCTGACCCTGTGTGGGGAGGGCAGCGCAAAGATCACAGAGAGTTTTGTCCTTTCAGATTATAGGTTCTGGAAATCGGAGGTCTCAAACGCCCTTGTGAACAAAAGAGGTTGGGTTCTTCAGGAGCGCTTCCTAGCCCCTCGCATCCTTCACTTTAGCAGGCGACAACTCATCTGGGAGTGCTGCGAGAAAGACGCTGCGGAAGTCTATCCTGATGGTCTGCCGCTTGCCCTCTCGACATCCTCGGACGCGAGATTTAAACAGATGGATTCATCCGACTATACTGGTCGAGTGGGCCGGTACAAGTACCGCGAGGCTGACGGTAATTCCGCTCCTCATTTGCTGTGGCTTCGCATTGTGGAACTGTATACAGCTTCTGCGCTCACAGTTCCCAGCGATAAGCTCATTGCGTGTTCCGGTATTGCCAAAAGGGTGGCCGAGATCGTGCAGGACGATTACGTCGCTGGTATGTGGCGTCGGTATCTAGAAGGCGAACTGCTGTGGATGGTACAGGGCAATCATCAGCCCGGACGTTGGACGCGACCTAGAGAATATCGTGCTCCCAGTTGGTCTTGGGCTTCAATTGATGGCCCGATCACTCCCGGCGAGCCACGAATTCAAGATTCGTTGATTACGGTTGAAGACTACCACCTTGATTACTGGACAAGCGATAAGACTGCTGCAATTCGTGGTGGTTGGCTACGCCTTCGTGGAGTCCTCAAGAAGACAACTTTAGCACGCAAAAGCTCTACGCCGGGCGGAGGCTACCATTGGGACATGATGTTAGATAATGAAAGGGTCAATGTCCTGGAGGAGGCATCGCCGGGCAACACTGAGCCGCGAGTGATGCTTGATATTCTCCAGGAAGACTTTAAGGAAGAAAACACCAAAGGATTGTTGTTCTCTATGTGTGCTAGGTCGAAAACTGGGGATGGAAGAGGTATGTACATACTGCTGTTCAAGATGGTTGAAGGAGAGACGGGAACCTTTCGCCGTATCGGCCTTGCCTATGCCTGGAGTGAGAAGGTGAAGGAAAGGATCCTAGCGAGTAGCGCGAGAGAGCCGCAATTACCATGTCTTGAGTATCGAGATGGATTGCATTCTATATGCATCATCTAGAGCACGTTAAGGCATGAGGCACGGAAATACTAAGATATCTCATGCCTGCGATGAAGTGCCAGTACATCACACGAGAGCCAATCAAAGCCTTCGATTACAGTGCTTGCAGAGGGCCTGATTTCAAACAACATGAGGAATCTTTTCATAGAAAACTTAGAGTCAATCTACGATGTTTGGGTGGCCATGCTACAAAAGTCCACATTGCCGTCCAGTATGGCATCCAATGACCCGCGCATCAGCCTTGTACTTCAGGACTTGGCAGAAGAATCTGAGAACACAGATGTGGCGCTTTCGAGACTCGCCTCGGTTCAATTGGTACGGTGAATTCTTTACAAAGCCGGATAAAATCCGACCGTCGAAGTGGCAGGGTCGTCCTCGGAAAGAGGGCTGACAGCATCGCGATGGACATGTTTGTCAGCGCTCTCAGTTCGGCTCAAGGAAGGACCGTCGCTCGACGTCAGGCATTTTGGCGTCGGAGTATTCACAGGTGGCGGGCGAGTCTCGCAAGGAATGCACCACTTCTCATTATTACTCACACTGCAAAAGCAGAGCGGATTATGTAGGTAGCCGCCCCGAACAAAAAGAAAAATCAAATTATAATTAATTCACGCCTCACAAGTCGAGATTTGAACGTGTCCAACAAGACTTTGGATGAACTTGCAGCCGAAATTTACGGCAGGTACCCTGCAGAACTCATCCAGGCTGCAGAATACATGACGCGGGTTGGAGAGTCAGGGAAAGAGATTGATGCCGCAGAAAAGAGGGTCCACTTAGAAAAGCTAAAGGTCTTGGCTCGGTCCGTTCCTGGCATGAGTTCGGAGTTAGCCATGCATAACCTGGATGTGGAGTCACCAGTTGTGGGGAAGTAAGTCACAATCGGCGATTACGTTGGCGTGATTGCATATACTGCACCACCCTTTGGCTCCAGAACTAGCCGACGTATCCTTGAACGAGATCTCGCTAAAAGCCATTAGCCACAAGCTTTGACCAAAAGTAAATCAGACTCACAAACAGCAATAATTGCTGAAAAGTCCAAAGAATTAGAAAAAAGCAGGAGGTTTGTGTCTGAGAACAGAGCAGTGACCAAATTTCTTAAAAATACAGCCCTTAATATAGGTCATAAACGGTCCCCAAACGGGAGAATGTATCTAAACAATATCTTGTCTAAGCGCGCGGCAAGTAAGCGATGTTAACTTCGCGAGATGAAACCATACTTTGGGGATGTCCCACCATCCTCAGTCTCCATAATTAGGCGCCCGGGATATTCTCCCGGGTTATCCTTCGCTCCCACAAATCAAACATCGGAATGTACGCAAGGTGCCTTCACCTCTTAAGCAAAGAAAAGTGTCGCAGGCCGGGCATGGTCTCAACGAGCCTCAAGAACAGCCCTTAGTAATCAAGCTGGGTGATTTAAAATAAAACCTGTGGGATGGAATACCCCACACAGAAGATAGAACCAATCAACTCACTACTGCTGCTCATTCTGAATGACCCGACCTTCAATCCATTTTAAGCACATCCAGTGCGACAAAAAGCCAGGTGTTTCCACCGCCATCCACTCCGTGGAGACCACGAGCTCTCGGCTGTCAGGACCTTACGAAATGGTCGATCGCTGAATCCTACTTTCGAGGCCTGCAAACTGATGGGTGCCTTTTTTATCACGGAAGATTACTCCGGAGGCTTGTTTTACTATATTCTGCATCTCTGCTTTGAGGCGCAGTGCTCATGGTACGCAATTTCTCGGCTATTCTGCTCTTATCGTCCACCTAGTAAGTACCAAGACAGGCAGTATATTTATGCATTATCAGATCAAAGCAATACTAAATACGCCTTATATATACCAGTACAATATAGAGATATTCTTAAATTGTATTAAGAGGCAACTTGGAATACAGAAGGATAGTATACTTAAGTCAAAAGACCTCAGTGGCAGTATAACTACGGCCAAATCGGAGGTAATATTTAGAGGGATTGAGCCGGAGACCATTATTGAGACCTGTTTGTCTGGTAAGATCAACTTTAAGGTATTATTAGAGGGTGTAAGTATAACTGGAGCTGGAGCACTGGGTCTGTTTCGAGTAAAGACAGCGCTCGGAAGGGATGCGCATCTTGACTAGAAATAGATACGTGAGATGCAGAAAGAGGAGAAGGATATCTGAAGAAACTGGGCCTGTTTATCTTATTGCCATCTACCTATGACAACCACGCATAGCTCTATCAGTGTTCTAAAATTAACTGGCGTGTGGAATCGAGGGAGGATTTGTGGGCGCTTGGCTAACCAGTAATCAGCCCGGTTGAAGCGCGGCCACTCCCTTCCAGGGAAGTTAGTAGGGATGTAGCACCCCATTAGTAGGGGAAGCGCTGTCTGCTTCCACCCTTCTTGTTGTTTCCGCTACCTTATCCCGTCTACAAAAATCCTCATTCCCTTTCGATCATAAATTCTCCATGCAAACTTCCCAGTCGACCTTACGAACCGGATTTGGCCGCGAAATGTCCCGTAACATGAGTCTAGATGTTGATTATCGACGTGAATACGATGCACTGGAGCATGCCCTGGCTGAGCAAGCTGTCGGTACCCGCCTCTGCAGCGACTGCCAGGCTGCAAACGTACTAGACCTATTTAAGCCATTTGGATCCGGTGCCCAACCCCCTCATCCCCGCAAAGTCCTCCGGTTCGACTCCACGACGGATCTCACCCTTAGGAGTACTTGTCCTTTCTGCCGATTTTTGTGGAGGGTCATTCGTGACGGAAACAAGAACTGCTGCGCTGCCACTTGCCAGTCGGTCATCCACACCCTCCAGGATGGACAATCGATGACCAGGGATTCGAAATCAACCGAAGAAAAACTTCAGATTGAACTCTGGCTGCCGCAGGAGTGGGAATTGGGCTGGATCCGAACACGAATCAATGGTCAGAATGTCGATCGTCACATCTCCTTTGGCGGAATTCAATTCGTTCACCCCAAGTACGCAGATTACCAGCGAATCAAAGCGTGGTTGGAAACGTGCCGAGAGAGACACCAATCTTGTAACGAGCAGCAATCAATCTCGAGTCGCGGCTTGCATGGGCTTTCACGGTCATGTCTAAGGTTGATCGATGTCAAGTCCCGCTTAATTGTGCAAACGCTGCATTGCGTACCCTTCGTCACTCTCTCCTATGTCTGGGGAGAGGCGGCCTCACGCACCTTTAAGGAAAAAGCGCTGGTATCCGAGTCGTATCATGTGAGCGACAACGTATGTCTAATGGATAGACAGCCAATTGCTCTTCTCGAAGGAAACCTTCCTCAAACTTTTGAGGACGCTATCGGTTTCACAAAGCGTCTAGGAGAGCGATACATCTGGATTGACGCTTTGTGCATTCCTCAAGATGAACCTGGCATTAAAGCACAGCAAATCTCGCAGATGGATCAGATTTACTCCAGCAGTATCTGTACCATAGTTTCGCTCGAGTCAGGCGTCGAGGGAGGATTGCCAGGGTCCAGCTACAAATCCCCAAGAAATGTCGACCAATATCTCGAACAGTTACCTGGAGGCTTAAAAATAGCTAGCCCATTAATGAGCCTCAGGCTGCTCATGGAAGGATCTCCCTGGGAAACACGAGCTTGGACGATGCAGGAGCATTTGCTTTCCAGAAGAACATTGTTTTTTGGCAAGCAACAGGTCTTTTTCATTTGCGGCGAGATGACGACGAAAGAAAGTTGGGCCCAACCCCATACTAAGGCATACGACCTTGATGCTGATCTCGAATCTCTTGATGAATGGGCGGAGTATTGTCTCCCACTACCAACAGCGACCCCACGACACAGTTTGCAGCAATCATACCAGACCTGTGCCAGTCTTTACTCTCATCGCAACCTCACTTTCCCTAGCGACCGCTTCCGGGCGTTTGAGGGCTTACAAGCTCGATTGTCCAAACTATACCAAGTCGAGTTTATCCATGCTATGCCGATCGGCGATGTGAACTTCCTTGGAGCGCTGCTCTGGAGGCACTCATCCATGAATCCTACTCTAATGCGCGACTTGAATTCTCCTTCATCAACTCTCCGTCGATGGCCTCACTGGACCTGGCTCAGCCATCCTGGAGGAGTCGACTACGATCCATTCCTCTCCTGGAGTCATCGCCGAAGCTATGCGAAGTACCTCAAGCTTCCTCGCCCCAAGGCATGGTATCAAGGACTAAATGGGCAGTTCTACTCATTTATGAGCATGCCAACGTTGGACAATAGCGATAGAAGTTCCCCTTTAAGCTCTGTTGCCGATATGGCAACCGTACGAGTGCTTAAATTATCCGGACTGGCCTTGGACATTGATATTACGAAATGGTGTCGGCGTCAAGGAAGGTATCCATCATTGGAGGTGTGGCGCAACCCTAATTTCTCCACCGCTCGGGGCTCAATCAGCTTCCATATAGGAATGGTGGTTGATGATCAGCGAGACGGTAAGTGTAACCTCCCAGAAGGGACTCGGTACATTCGCCTTCTGCGCCTCAACCCAAGGGACCGACCAAAAATGCCCTGGTCTTTAATCCGGAATAAGTCACATCAGGTCCTTAAGCCACAGGCTACTCTAAATGATAGCAGCCAGCTTGTTCTCACCACAAACGAAAACGGGCCAAGAGCAGAGACAGAATTCTCGTCTGCTCTAGACTGGATCAGCCGCAGCGATGGTTTAGACGAGATAGAAGCGGACTCTGCTCTCCTCGTTGTGGGGGTCACCCCCCCTGAGATTGTTACCAGAAGGCTCGGCATTGCATATGTTAGAATGATGGACTTCTTAGTTGCCGGTGCTGTAGTGAAGGAAGTACTCTTGGGAGACTAGATGCCTGCATCTGGGTTATTGACCTTGACAACACGCGACTTGACGCTCTAGCAGCTGTTCTGCATCCCAAGGGCTTCAGCACACACAAAGTTCGCTCGACTAAGAACCCGTGGGTAGAGCTTAGAGGAGGCCATTGCACTGTCAACGACTGCGGCACAACTGGTTGCAATTTTGGATGGATTGAACTTGATCAGTCTGATTGCGATCATCTAGCTGGCACAGCACAAAGCCATGATAGAAAGGTTCTTGAAAACAACAGCAGGCAAGGTGAAGGAGGAAGGAAGAGGTAGAAAAGGGATTGGTCGGAAACTTTATAGTTCTATGGGTTTGCAAGAAAGTATGTCTCGACTCCGTGGCCCAATACTGTAGCACCTGAGCAAAGGCTCATAAAGTACGGTACAGTAGTCAACACTCAGTTTGCCTTCTTGAAACGTTTCTATCCTTAGTCAGCATATTGACTCGCTGCTAGTACATGCAGTAGCAGACAGAGGTGGTATGAAGTAAGAGATCGTAAAGTAGATATTGTACCGTACAGTACAGTCCTAGCAGCAGGAAGTCAACAAGGTAAGGAAGAGTATTTGCTTACCCTCATAAGCTTTCTTCTGCTAGCAGCAGCGTTAGATTACCGATTATCCAGTAGCGGAGGCGTAATGAAGCAAGAAGAATTACTTTTTGGCTACTAGTAGCGAGATTAATAGGCATCCTTGATTATTCCCATAAACTTTTATCTACTCGTAGAAGGGCCAGATTGATTATCTCCGTAGGGTTACAAGGGAGTCAATACCAGGCTTATATTCGCTACTAGTAGCTCTTGGGTCATGTAAGACTAATGGTTATCCCGTAAGCATTCTTCTACTAGTAGAAGGAAGCCTCTGGGTGTAATGAAAATTTTATAACTACAGGAATATTTGATTATCCTTATAAACTTCCATCTGCTAGTAGCAGAACCAGATTACCCATTACCCTGCAACCCTTTTTAGGAATTAAGATAACGGCTTACGTGGGTCAGCACATTGGCTGGCTGCTAGTAGCAGACGTGTCACGTAATAAAGCAGATGGCATTACTATTTGGCTACTAGTAGCAAGATAAGGACGTAAGCGAATCAGCCTAGGTCTACTACTAGTAGAGGGAAGCTTATGGGTGCTGCGAGGGGATAATGAGAATGGATTATGGAGCGAGGAGTAGCAGAGGCGTGACCAAGGTAATCAATACAGTAAGCAGCTTTGAGTTCTTCCCTTGTAGCACGGAAAGGTTACAGTATTAGTAATCCCCTAATCGAAATCATTAAGAACTACTTCGTCCACTTCGCTGACTTGATCTGTGGCCAGCAGCTACTTTCAAACCATCTACGACCGGACATAGGTAACAACGATCGCAACCGATGCTGCAACAATTTGCGCGAATGCAAAAGCAGTCCCCCAATCTCCCCCTACACCCCTCCAGAGTACTAGGTTGAGCCAAATGGAGGCAATCCCAAACCAAGCACATGAGCCTCTGAACGGCAATTCTATATGCATTCGGTCGGTCTGCCATCCTAAAATGAAGCGTATGCCTCTCATCCAAGCTGTTCCCTGGAACTTTTGATATGGAAGAGGCATTGCAACTTGGCTTGAACCCCTAAGGAAGTCAGAATATAATTTTTCGAAGGGGAAAGGATGAAATAAGACGCTATACATATTTGATGTCGTAGATGCAGCTCTCTTGCGCTAAACCTTCTAGTGTATACAGCCCATTGGCTCTTGCTGGGTCTCGGGCACACTCCTTCAGATGAGACAGGAACAGAAGCCGCTTACGACGCTGCTCTGCCTCCTCTGCTTCAACCTTGATATAAGGCTGGGACCATTCCTGCATACCAATCAGGCATTGTTCACTATGCTGAGAGTCGTTTAAGCATGTATCGTTGAGATCGAAGTACGGATCGGTCGGATGCCTTGCTATTATCTTTTCACATTCTTCTGACATTCTTGAGGTCGATTGAGTTCATGCGGATGGGACAACGACCATCCGGCTCGACAACACCGGCAAATTGAAACTATGTTTTTAATATTGTCAAATCTCAGACTCATCACGGGTAAATTCGTATTGACTAACAGCAGGGCGCTCAGCAATTATCCATGGTTGATAGTGGAATTAGCAATCTGCTGTATGTAAGCTAACCCCTCACTTCACAGGTATTGTAGATGCGGGGAACCAGGGATGACGAAACAGAACAGAGGAGAGACGTTTTTCAAACGAGTGGGGTTGTTCAAAAGCCGAACCCACCTCTGGCTTTGCGCAGGGGTTTGTTTATGAACCCCTGCATGACCAGGGAGCAGCTTTCAGTACCGTCTCCACTCAGCTAATTGAGACTGCCTTTGAGCCTAACATCCACCGATGTTGTAAGCTGCAGACTATAATTGGCTTGGACTCAAACCTCGTGTTGAAGGCCTCTGTTCCCTCTTCAAACTTGACGATACGCCATGACAACTCTATTGCGTCTCCCGGCAGAGATCACTGAGCTCATCTTTGCCGAGCTCCCACCAAGCGATCTTTTACGTCTCCGACAAGCATGCAGGGAGGCAAACGCGAGGACGATTCATATCGTCGGCCCGAAGCTCTTCCAGAAGGGCAATGTTACACTTGAACGTCAAAGTCTTCAGTGCCTCTCCAACGTATCCAAATGTCACCACCTTGCTAGTTCTATCCGAACGTTGAATATTTGCACCTATCAACATCTATCCTTCGGGGACATTCAACATACTGCGTCGCCTTTTGACTGGTACATGCAAGCCATAGATCTCCAGAGGGAACTCGAGGATCTAAAACAGCTGCTCCTTGGGGGACGAGACATCGAGGCTCTGGCGCAGATTCTAAGACGCCTTACTAGTTGCAAACGTATTAACATTTATCAAAGCGACCAGCCTTCCGATATGAGAAATCTGGATTGCGGCTTGAATATCTGGTCCCCGACAGCGTTTATAAATCAATCAAGCAAGGGTTTAGGGTCTGTTTGTGATATCTTTCACGTTGTCTTGGCTGCTGTAGTAAGCAGCGGATTGGATATCGAGATTCTTGACTTCACTTGTCCTAAGCTATTGATGGGGGGGTCTACTCCCGTCATGCACGAAATGTTCGCGGGGCTCCCTTCTGCTATCTCTGAACGACCTGGCCTTGAAAGCCTTAGAGATCTCCGCATTCTCATTGACCTAACTAAGGACATATCGACAGGTTGGGTGTCTGAATTTGTTCATTTCATGGGCTTATTTCCTCAACTTGTAGACCTTCAGCTCCACTTTCAGCCTCAGCTTCGATTTGATCGTGAAAGTTGTAAGGAATTTGCGACACTTTGGTCAACTCTCTATATTCCTAATCTAGAAAAGCTTGACCTCGGTTCGATCGACTGCACCGGCTCGGACTTAAGCCTTTTCATCCTCCGTCATCGTACAACACTTCGGGAAATTCATCTTGAAACAATAAACCTAATTGATGGAACCAATGGTTGGCATCTGATAATTGAAATTCTTATGTGTATGTTTGACGCGGTCTCTTTTGCCATGGTGGAGTGTCTGAGTGCAGGAAGAGAATTGCAGTATTTGAGCGATGACGGTGAAGACTTTGACGTCCTTGAAGCCACGAGCCCCGCAGGCTTAGGGGACATTGCACTGTCACTGCGCCGAGCAATTTGATGGTCTTATCTCATCCCTACAACAGATCAATTGTGTGTATGGCTATACCACGATCACGAGTATTGTATATTATAGTACATATATCGCCAAATTTTAGACCTTTTATTGATTTTAACTTGTATGCTCCAGAAATCTAACGGGAAGAATGTTTAACGGCCCGTCTGGTAAGTAATCGCAGACGAAATGTGAAGTGGACAATCATGAATTAGTCTACACCTAAACCGTAGAATTGGTCCTATTGAATCTAGCATGGGGGAGATATTGTTGACGATAGTTATATTCTACGCTTGTCTGATATCTGTTGGTTAAGAATTTCTATTTTATAGAGGCTAATTGAAAACTTGGGATTGATTTGCGTCAAATAACTTATTGTAAGACTATCTTTCATAGCTTTTCCGGCCAGCAGAACAGGTCAACATATGAATCACTTGAAGCTATGCAGAATGTCTCGTGGTCCAGAATCTCGTGCTTGCGAATTGTTCGGCCGCCAGGTGTGAAAAACATGAGTGGCCAACCAGGTTTTACGTATACTTTCAATTTCATCTTAAGCCAACCGCCGAGGTGGAGGGCTAGCATAAGATGGATCGGCCAGAGTTTCGGCTGACACGGATGGCTGCCAGCACGATAGGCACCAGGGGCTGGCAAGAGGTAGCGTGTTATCACGAAATATATAGGTGGGTCAGCATGAGAAGATAGACAGACACAATAGCTGGCCGATACGGGTTCTGGCCAGCAGATTAATGCTGGCTAACTGGCCAGAGTTGCTGCCGGCACGGATGGTTGCCGGCACGAGTGGGCGTCAGTGGTCAGCACAGGGTGGCGTGCCGGCAGGGCTACGTAAGTGGGCTGGCATGAGGAGATAGACCGATACGGACTTGTGCCGGCATTGAACATGCCGATCTTGTGTTATCGCTTTGATGGCAGGACCTGTGCCTGTCTCCAGGGTAACCATAACAGTACTCCCCCTGGTTCCAACCAGTCTACCCCTTGTACAGCCCGAGATGGAGCGGTACAAATTTTATACCAGTCGCATCGGAATGATCCATTTCCTCAGACTAGTCCACAAATTAAGGTTAACTAGTACATCCTCTATACTAGTCTTAACTAACTACCCGACTGGTCGACTCATACTGTCATGCACTACGACCAGGATGTAGAGGTCCGTGTACTAATTCTATACTACCAGTATACCATTCCAACCGTTCCAAAAATTTTCACCTACCAATCCATCCTAACAGGTACGTCATCACTACCGGTCCCACAATCTTCCTCTATTAGGACTTCTTAAATGGTCGGTTCTTACTGGTCTACTCCTTGCTTACAACAGGTATTCGATTTTCGGTCCGCATCACACTTTAGTCCCGGACCCTGGTAATGACGGACCAGTCCCATCTTCGCGCAGTCAAGCAGATAAGCTAGGGGAATGGCTCCCCTTAGGGCTGCTCCACCCTCGATCGCCTAAGCTATTGGTCATCTTTGGTACTCGTCCATCTGTACCAACAGTAGGACGTTCAGGTACGGCCTGCTGCCCAAACTGGGACATGCCTTGTACCGGTAGGGCTAGACTGATTATCCCTCCAAGGCCCAATCCACAGATTTATCAATCACCAACCATTACTGGCTCTCCACATCGGGGTCCTGCTGAGCCTCATTCTTCTCCACTCCATCGCTACACCCGCGGCAATCCATGGTTTGGCAACGAAGCGGGTTAGGGTTTAATTATTCCCAGTCAAAGTTTGATATAATATCTAACTTCCGGCTTTGCAGCACATGCTGAGAAAAGTAAACAGGACGATACTGGTGAAGCAGGCAAGTAGGTGTTTCTGCGATGAAAGAAATGACGGTGATTGTTATCGCTTTGAATATTCTAGAGAGAAAGGGGGATAATAGGCGCTAAGCATACTATATTGGCTTGTTTAATTGTTAGAGTCTCGCTTGGCGTGAATCTGGCAGACACTTCATTTCCAAGTTGACGAGCTCAACAAGACATGAGCCGTAATATGCAACCTCAGCAAAGCTTTGTGCCACACTATTGTTTCTTGTGGCAGTACATCGCTTGCATCGCAGATCATTTGTTTCTACTAGAAACGCGGGCTTTCTCTTCTCTTCCTCTTGTAGCCTCCTCTCCTTCTCTTCCTCCTGCAGCCATCTCTCCTTCTCTGTCTCTCGCAGTCTTCTCTTCTCTTCCATCAACATCTTCTCGCTTAAACTGAGGCGATCCTCCCTAGAGAGGGCTAAAAAGCCCTGGAACTGTCCGTTGATCATATCGTCTCGGATCAAACTGTCTGAGGTCGAGAACAAAGCGTCTTCCTTAACCTTACTAAGTAATTGTGCTTATGATGTCACGGCCTCAGGGTAGCTCACCATTGTGATATAAGACAGGTTTGGAAAGGTTGGCTTTTCGCTAATATAGAATACTTGGTCCTCACGTTCATGGAGGTGGGTGCCAGCCCTGTTATACCAAGCCAGATGACAAGGCCCGCGTGCTATTCAACCAGGCTGTCACATCAAAACCAACATTGTCACATTCAAAGGTCCATGCAGCCACCCGAAAAGTCACAATTTAAACCCTGTCGAAGCCGCTGCCTTTCCAGCTAACATTGCAGTGCCTTCAGTCACCGCCAGTTGTCTTTTTCTTGAGTTGCTGGTGGAAACAAGGATACCGTAAAGATACAAAGACTGCAGATGCAATCCCTGCAGCTATATTCATGCCGCTGCCTCGCTCAAGTGACGTGGTATCGGTACAGAACAACAAGGCAGGTTACTCATTGGTTGAAGAACCCCGTCAGAGTATGGAGGAGTTGTTAAGGGCGATTGCTCACTACGACACCCAGGCAGCCCATCGTCAAGGCACCCCGCTTCAGTTGTTGGGCTACGCCTTTGTCTGGTTCGTACATCACAAAGCTGAGGGTCGACGTAAAGAATTCAACGGCAATTTGCGACCTTAGGGGCCCGAATTACAGCTCATCACTGACTCAACCCCATCAACAAACTATTTGAGGAGGCCATTTTACCTTGGCTGGCTGTGGCCATGAATGCCAGCTTCACTCGCTATGATCCTGGCTTCTGCGCTGTCACAACAACAAGATGGAACATGGCATGAACCTCCCTGCGTTTAGCTGCCTTCCGAACCTCCGCTTTCACAACCTCCACCTCCTTCTGTGACCAACCTAAATGATCTCTGAAAGGCTTCGCTGTGAAGGCATCAACGCCGCTGGTGAAGTTCATGCTCAAGCAAGCCCCGATCTCTTTCAATCTCCTGTCCTTGGGCCACAGGCCTACAGGAAACTTGAACCTTTGCTCCGTAATGTTGTGGAAGCCAGCCTCCCATACCCAGTTCTTGAACTCAGGAGCAGGATCTAGCGTGCGGCCGATCTTGTCGTGGACTTTTTTGAGGTTATCCATCAACCCCACGAGAGCATTGTTCGGCTCCAGAGTTCCGTCGTCTGAGTAAAGCGTGTTGATAGTTTCCTGAAACTCCACCCACCCACCAGGATTTAGGTGATCGTAAAGTCGGCGTACGAGCGCCGGCCATGTAGCGACAGTGGATGTAGTCGTAATGCTTAGGCTCGTCCCAGTCTTCCTCAACATCGTCAACGTAGAATTGAACATTGGGTGGCACCCACCCAGGCTGGATAGGACTGAGATCAACGCCGACGACAGTTGCCTGAGGGTTCTCGTCTGCAAATTCAATGGCCCATAGGCCGGTGCCGGTACCAATATCGAGGACTCTAAGATCAGAGCTGTCCAGGTTTATGGGTGCGAGAAAAAGCTTATCCTGAAGCACGAGTCTGAAGGCGTGGTGAACCAGGTCGAGGCGATCTTGCACCTGCCCGTCGTTTGGGTAGTTATATGACCCTTGGTGGTAGCTGTGGTAGGTTCGCCCGTGTTTCTGCTCGTACCTAAGTATATAGCTGTCTATGGAGGCGGTCACCACTGAAAACTCATCGCCGTACCTCGATTCGTTCTCATAATCGTCAACTTCAACCTCGGCGGCTGCTGACATTGGTGCAAGCTATGGAGCACTGAAGGATGGTGTTGGAAGGGACAATTTGGCCAAAGAAATGTCAGGGCGAATCAAGGCGAACTGCGCCAAAGATAGCTGATGAGGCAACAGACTGCCTGATGCAACCTTTAAGCTCTTTCTCAAGTACCTCTTGCTCATCATTACGGCTGAATGATGGACCGCGTCATCTGATTTCCCTATATGCCGAATGAGGCTCCTACCGTTGTCTCTGAGTGCGGTCGGCTTACAATGAGCAGCTTACATGCATACTACCCACCATGTAAACCTGGTCCCACTCCACTTCGCGGAAGTGAGCCGTGTTAGATCCCTGCTCAGACCCCACCAAGAATCCTGTCAAGTGACAGGATTTGATCCCCCTGAATCTTGCCAGTTGACAGGATTTAACCCCCCGGAATCCTGTGACTTGACAGGATTTGGCCCCCTTGAATCCCGTCAAATGGCGAGATTCAACCCCCCTGAATCCTGTCGAGGAACAAGATTTGCCTCCCGGTCGGACTCGAGCTCACTCTTTCACTTTTCGTACTCATCATGGCTACCCAAGCCCAATCCTCTAGTAGCTGTTCTGCTGTTCTCACAGTCACTGTTGAAGGCACTCAGCTTGACATCAGAGCAGCCTCGAGAGAACAGCCCGATGCTCTCCGCACGGCACTGATCAAGGCCCTGGGTTTGGTAAAGCTCTCTCCTTCAGACTTTACTCTCCTTCAGCTTCAGGAGAAATTCCGCGTCTCTCTCGAAGGCGCGCGATCGAGAACACCGGATCGCCTGTCCGCAGTCGTCTATTCATGCAAACGAGGCACCATTCAAGAGACACTATGGGAGGCCCAGGTCTGGCGCTACGGCGGGACGCAGCTTGTCGATGCTGTTCACAGTGCCATCGGTAGTGTCTCTCTAGATGGTAAGCAATCCTCCGACACCATGGCGCTTCATCTATTAGAAGTCGGGGGACAACCTGCTGTCACTGCTTTCCACCTCATGAACTGCCCTGCGAACCTGGAAGAGTTTGGGAAGGTGAAGGACAAGTTCTTTGCCTACGGCGGCACATTCGCGCTGGCAGCATGTGCCGTTGCGATATCTGACAATGTCCAAGTCATGGCCTTACTTGAGGGGTTGCCGCCAAACCACAAGAGGGAATTGGTCGCGCATCTGTTCTGCGTGAGGCCACACAGTGATTTCTTCTGCATCGTCCAGGTCGTCTTCACATCAAAGGAACGCCCACAAACGAAGAGATGCCGTATCGGACCTGCCCCCCGCAAACCCAGGAATCGAGACGGAGAACGAGCCGCCACCACGATAGAGGAGGACGAGCAGCCGTGCAAGAGACGAGCAAGGAGGCCCTTGACGCAGCACGCCACTGACATGGCTTGCCAGCATGTGCTACCCCAAACTTCACCGACGGCCAGGCGTGAGAATCCCAACGAACCGGCAACCGTTGGTGACTCTTCGCCATCATACTCGCATGGAGCCGGAGGAACGGGCAGTTGCCAGACCTTTAGCAAGAGGATAGATCCTGCAGGTTCTTGTTCCGGTGATGGTAAGACCCTTTTGGTGTCCCCTCCTCTCCACCCCCGGCAGGCTTTCAAGGGTTAGGAAGTATTCGAGCTGACTTGGACACGGCAGACATGCTTCTAGACAGTAACAGCGATCCCTTCGGATATTACGGTATTGAACTGGACTCGATCGACTTCTCTACACCTTCTTTGTGAATGTTGCCAAGAAAAACACCACTTCTTCAGCGCCGACCTCAATGCGGGCAGGCCCATCGATCTCCTGTTTGTCTCCCGGTCTGGTCAAGATACCGTTGAAGTAGAAGGCGGATGGTCCTCGTTGAGAGATGAGTATGATGTTGCCGGGGAACGTTTCGCGTGGCGTGGGCTCGAGGGTACCGACGAATGGGCCGCGACACCGAAAGACAAAGGCTATCTTTCCAGTCGTCTACCAGAGCGACTCATCAGCAATATGAACGATCGCGCACTCGATACTCAAGTTCAGAGCTCACCTCGATTCTGCTGGCCTTTATCAAGCCAATGATCCTCTCCCTTCGACCTGGGTGTTTGCACTGCTCTACGGTGCTGCCTTGATACGACGCCCAATCGTTGTCGCCCAGCCCAACAAGCCAGCCTGCGAGGTTGCCTGCTTGCTCCAGAGGGTCGTCGCTATAGGTACCGGCACTCATGGGGTCTAGAACGTCAGCTTGCTCGTGGATTAGCGCTCTCTATTTGGCATGTGCTACCTACACTTGAATGATGACCGGAGGTCGAAATTCTATGCCTTTTTACCACGCTGAACCCCCCGCACATTTCACCGACATCCAACCTTCAATCACTTATGGTGGGCACTAAAGCCGTAGATTACCCGGTGGCTTTTTATGAGGGTGGGGGGACGGACTGGGAGGGACTGTATAACCGTGGCATTGCCAGATTGGGGGTTTGAGGGGCTTCAACGGTGAAGTGGGGAACGAAGTCGCTACCACGCCAGCACATTCAATTTCACGAGTTCCAAGAGTAATAAATTTATAATATGTTGCTAGGCTTATGGGGAAGTAGGCGCTGATAAATGCCATCGTTTCATGCTACTGCGTGTTTCGGCCCAGTCAACCAGAGAGATAGCATCGTATTCCACCTTGAACGCATAGATAATTGTCTTGGGAAAATTGTCTCGGCTAGTGGGACGACGGGCTATCGGTGCGATTTCAGTAGTTCATAGAGATCGCCGTCTTAGTTATGCTATGCTTTGGCGGATCGAGGAAGGAGTGCGGTGGTAAGGAGATGGAGTCAAGATGAAAGACGTGGCACGATGATTCCGCTCGCGGCGCGTCTTTGCTTGTGGGGGTGCGGATAGTCACGTTGCTAAGGCTGAGGCTGAGGCTGAGGCTGAGGCTAGTGGCTTCCAACCGCGACTGATGGGGTTGCTCTGGAGCCGCTCAAGTTTATGTGGAGGAATGCGCATTAGAAAGGAAATCCCGGGCTAAACATCGGTAAAGAGAAAAGTAGCCTTTTCGATGAGGTGCCAAGTCTAGGCCTAAGGCAGAAAAATGGTCTAATCCCGTTTCATCCGCTCCGACATAATAAAGGCGCCTAGGCTGTCCAATCAATCGTCAAAGAATTTTCTATAATTAGGTACACTCGAAATGACGCGGCCACTTTGATCACTTGCGCAATTGTCTTTCCGCTAACCTAAGAGCATGATACAAGAAACAGGAGAGCAAAGCCAGTTTCTAGATGTCTGATGAAGCCACCACAACAGAGGACAACGACATTGGTCTAATAACCGCCGCAAGCTTGGGGGTATGATCTCCCCTAATAAGAGCTAGCGAGTAGATGTAAGGTTTTTGGCATAACGCTATGACCCCAAGTCGCAATGCCACCTTCCTTGTACCTGGCATCGAGAGATCCTTAAACGAGAAACAAAAAACGGCATTGACTTGCTCCCAGGAACATAGTTCATCAAACACGTAAACAGCATTACTTTCTTCCTGGGAACAACAGATGCACTAATTGTGTAAACAGTATCGATTTGTTCCCAGGAATGTTAAGCAACACTGAAAGTAGTTACTACTTGTTCCTGGGAGCTACGCAACACTGAAAGTAGTTACTACTTGTTCCTGGGAGCTACGCAACACTGAAAGTAGTTACTACTTGTTCCTGGGAGCCACCAAACATGTAAACAGCATCAATTCGTTTCCAGGAACAATACAAGGGTTGTCAAACAAGTAAACAGCAATGTCTTGGTCCTGGGAACAGCCCAAGGTCTTGTGAAACATGTAACAGCATCGAATTATTCCCAGGAACATAATGAGTCACCAAATACGTAAACAACATCAATTTGTACCCAGGAACAAGACATTAATTAAGAAAACAGAATCAAGGGCTCTGTTTCTTGGAACATAAGCTCACCAACAGAGGATACAGCTCTTGTTTGTAGTAGAATGTGAATGTTTTACCAAGATTTTCGTTTATGTCCTCAGGTGTCGATGACGTAAACGTTCTCCTGTGTTGGGCGGGGCATACTTGATCCTTGCCCGATACTCGCCATTTCAAGGCCAAGCTTTACATGGAGATCCCCCCTTCTCCACATTCAGGCATGACTCTGGACAGGACCCAAGAGCGAGGCAACGCTCTTTTGCGTTGCTTGAAACAGTTCGTTATCAGCTATCCTTACTGAGGCACTCCCTAAACGCTCACAGACTCTTGCAATAAATTATAAACAACTGCATAGTGACACCTCATGCTAGCGCATTTGCCCTGCTTATCTACTTGCTCTTTGATGTTGAACTGTCGAACATCCCGCCCCTTTTGTGGTTTTTCAGGCGTGCATGTCACGCCTTCGCCAACACCGAGCGACTACCTGTGTAGGCCTACAGCAGACACGCTAAAATTGTGGAATTAACCGCTCCAGATGGCGAATCAAATAGAGACTGCTAAATTTATCTAGGTACTCCCAGGCATTGTAGCGACAAAAGTCGCCAGCTCTTGGTGACCCATAGATGAAACATTCACTGCTTAGATTGCCGGGCATCATCGCATCTAAGATCAAGTATAATTTATTGCGTTATTCCTCTCCAGACTCCGCCTCAGAGCCTCCTCTAGGCTCTGATAATGGGTTCCCTATTAGCACCAGCCATTCTGGGCTACATTCCTGCCGCTGCTCCCGTCCCTTCACTGACCTTTGACTGTTCCTTTGGCGTGCAACATCCGCGGCTGTCGCTAGCACAGGCAAAGGGAAGCTTTCATTCTGTCACACTTTATTAGTCACAGTAAGCATATTGTGTCAGTGAGACTGACTTTTTCCTCGTCAGACAGCGGTAACGCTTTGTCAGTAGACTTAAACTCATACTTTTCGCCCTTGCGACGTATACAGACATATACTTCGGCGTCATAAACCTGGTGGATATTGAGGCCGTTATTCTTGAGTGTGCTCCATTTTTTCTTGAAGTTCTCATTACTCCGGTCTCTCTTTCTCACGCGCATGTTCTCAATGACCGCCATTGTTATCGCGACGAGAGAAAGTTGATAGAACAATCAGCTAGGGACAGGATACATATAGCAATCCTTCTCTGGTCCATTTCCAGCAACCGCAGGGATGATAATTTTGCTTTCGAGTTTTGTGTATTTAGGAAGCTGTTTTTGGCTCCCCTGCGATGATGCTGGCCAGTGATCTGCTTCTTGTTTTAGGGTAGATGCACGCCCCGCCAGAGGAGTGCATTTCGACAACATGAGAAAATGCCATAATCGGGTTCATAGCTAAGTACACACCATCGGGGCGCTATATATAGGTCATCTTTGTAAAAAGGACTGGTTTTGGCTCCTCGCTCTGCTTTGTGCACGGCATGGAAGCCGTTCTTAGCCTCTTGTTGTCCTATGCTGTTGTGCACCTTGAAACAAAGCGCAGCTGTGACAAACCTTGCCATAGGGGCACAGGACAACTACAGGCTTTAATTCCCAACAAGGCGACGCAGGCCACGTTATTCAACCTGGGACACAAACAAAATAAAATAAAAAAGAATAGGAATATTACACTGGTAGAATTGCGCCAGTGGGACATATTATTAATATTTAACCCTTGGCTGGCGTATATCGTGTAGCTGCACGCCAGAAATAAGGCACCAGCGTTTAATCTAACCCAGCCCCTGTATCCAGGTACAGGTGCGCTGGGGCTCTGGTGTTAGCCCCTATGCTCTGGCACGTATGCACTAGCACACATGTGCTAGTGCATATAAACTGGCGCAAACATGCCTGGGCGTCCTAACTACCAGCACAGATGCGGTGGCTCATAGGGCGCCCTGGTGCATACAGTACAGCCCGCGACCTACGCCAGTCCGTTTGTACGAGCGCATGTCGTAGGCTGGCGCAGATGAGCTTTCCCATTTCCCTTCCTCAACATGCCAAGGTTTAGAGCTCAACCTAGATACTTACCATTTCGTTATAATAGGCCGCAGCGCAAAGCAGACAGCTTGAGGTTGCACGAAAGGTTAGCGTCCCTGATGCCTCAGGCGTTTCCTAAGGCTCCCTTTGTAGGAACTCTATAGATGAAAGAAATCATGTACAACTATGGTGTGGATTAACTCTAGATTCAAGAGGCACCGTGACAGTAGCGGGTTATATTAAATAGGTAGACTTTTTGGCAGGAGGGCCATATTGAAAATTAAGGACAGGCTCTGGTGACGAAATATCTTAAGCTAGGTCTTTTCGATATCCGCGTATGAACCTCATCGGCGATATCTCCTTGCGAGGGGTTTTACGAAAGGTTCGAGCAGACCTCACTAGCGATTATTCCCTAAAAAGGATTGCCCGAAAACCTGGAGCAGACGCTGTCAGCGGAAGCTCCGAACTAAGGATTCTTCATTACCCTAGAGTAGACCCCGTAGGCGAAAATTTGCTGGTAAGGTTTTCTCGATACCCTCGGCAAAACTCCGCCGTCGAAATTTCCTCGCTGTCGAAATTTCCTTGCTGGAGATTCTTCGCTTTTCTCGTGCAGACTTTATCGGCGAAATTTCCGAGACGAGGATCCTTCGACGTTTTCGGCGGAACGCTTTTCTAGGGACCTAATTCTGGCCTGTCGCCAGGAATGGCCAGGGACGAAACAGGCGGGGACCGCCAACCCAATTCTGACAAAAGTAGATCTCTTCTCCCAGAAGGTGGCCATCTTAACAGATTATCTAGTCTCCTACACCACGCTCAGATAGTGTACAAGGGTATGAGTACTTACTTCAATACTCGTCATATAACAGCAGCCCAAGAATCAAGCCTTGAACGGAAAGGCTATTTTAGGATTGACCAGAAGGTCCTGCATGTAGAAACACCCCGCGATCGATGTGCCGTATCTTGAGTTGCTCTGGCCAGATTAGCTCAGGAACCACTCTTTAGGCCACGGAATTGACCGTCAATCCGACTACAACACAACAGGCCCCAGTTTTAGGGCCTCGCAGTATACCAACCCAGGTTATGAGATAGTACATTGTGTCCTGGACCAGCTTTTAGGATAGCACATAATATCATAGCACAGCCCCTGGCATGGTACGTTCAGTATCATAGTACACTCAGCATCATAGTATATGCATTATTACAGCGCATTCATTATCGCAGCATGTTTGATGTCCCAGAACACGCCCATTAGACCCTGACCCTATTGTGTCAGGCTCGCTCGCAAGGACTGCGCCTCAATAGCGAAAACGTCCTTCTCATGCTTTCTTGGCGCCCATTTCCTCTTCCGATTTCTACCATTGACGTTGATGGGCCCAAGAGGTTGTCGGTCATGGAACTCCGCCAGCATCAAATCCACGATCATACATCTCCCAGTGCGTTTATCGTAGAGCACGTTGCGTGGCTCTGCATCGTGGTGGAGGACTCCATGCTGATGCAATCGACCGAGTGCGGCGAGAATCTCGTTGGCGATGTCTGCATTGACGCTTCCCAAACCTTTCAAGACTGGTCGCCCGCCGTAGCTGAGGAACATGAAGTCTTCATACACGCCGCTATCGTAGTAATAGGGCTTGATAAGGTGCACAACACCGAGACAAACCGGAACAAACTTCCCCTGGAGGTCCTGAAGATGACTGTATATCTTGTTTTCGTAGCGTAGATGCTTGGTATCCATGGCCTCTACTCCTTTCGCCACAAGTGTGTAGCCATGGGACGAGAGACGGAATTTGAAGAGGGATCCCCGTGATCCAGATAGGTAGAGTGGCACGCAATCAGCATCCTTTCCACGATCAACTGCTAGTTGAACCTTCGCCAGACGAAGAAACTCGCGCAGGGTGATGTGCATGTTGCCATGATTCGCCAAGTTAGGGCATTTCTCATCTATTGAACCGCCGAACGCGAGCCCACGAAGACACTCGTGCGTGCAGTATGGCCGATCTTGGATGTTTGGTCGCACGATGGTACCCTCTTGTGAGGCTGCGCTTCCATCATGCTCCTGCATCTCACTCGACCTGACATCTGTTGATGTGGTGGTCAAGGCACCTCCGCGACTAACGCCTGGGTTTGGCGTTGGGCAAGGGCTCTCGTCGTCATCGTCATCACTGTCGTCACCGCTTGGCTGCTGCGCCCCGTCCTGGGGTGGCAAGCATCGGGAACGTGTCCAGATCGGAGAGCGTGCAAACCCTTTCCACCGTTGCGCCTTGTAAGGAGTCTCGCGTCGCGGCTTCCGATCTGTTGCCGGGATGCTCCGCAATACATCCTCGTACTCCACAGCCCATGTATCGAGATGCTCAGCAGCGTCATGCCAGGCTTGACAGGGCGGCGGCGATCGGATGGCCTGAAGCACAAAGGCAAAGGCTTGCGCAACAGCAGTACGATGGAGTCGAGTCTCGTCGTCATCTTGGACGTCTAGGCTTGGCACGCAGACGGAGTAGTAGACGCAGGATGGGTCGTCAGGGATGTGGAGGAAAACATATGTCTCTCCGGTATCGATATACCCGTACTGGATGCCTTTACCTATCATGTAGGAGTAAAGCTGGGTCACGACGGCAGTAGCAAGTCGCCTCGCTGCGAAGTCATATCCCTCACCCTCCTGGTTAATCACATCACGATCCGGCTGGATCTCTGAGGCCAGCCCTGTGACAATCTCGCCGCGTCTCAACTTATGTGGCGCTTTATACTCGATCGCGACGACGGGGACATTTTGATCGTCAGAGGTCCGGTATATGCAGAACTGATCCCCTCGGTTGCCCTTCCCTCGTGCCTTTCGACGTTGTCGAGTCATTCGGCTGGATGGTCTGGAGCCAATCGATACTTGCTCCATCGATTCGGAAAGGGAGTCATCGGTAGTACCGAGATTCGTGTGACTTTCAAAGGTCACTGTTCCATCGAGGCCGAGATGACTCTTCAGTGATGAATCGTTGTGTGTCGCGTCCATCAGCTTCTGGACTGCATTTTCCACAACGTCTCGCTCGCAATTTCGGAGTCCAATCTCGCTGCTGACCGGGCGAAGCAGGGACCTCACGTAATCCAGCTGGTGTCGGGATGGAAAGGCGGGTCGGGAAGAAAACGAGGGACTTAACGAAAGCTGATCCCAGACTTTTTCTTGTTCTCTTGCGAATGTAGTCCAGGGGATAATTCGTCGAGGATAAATTCGGCCGGTCGGGTTCGTCGTGTCCCCTTGTGTCGTTAAGGAACGATCGGTTATTATTTCGATAGCAAGGCTGAGCGAATGGCATGTTTCGAGATATTGTTGGAGTGTTAATGGTCGCGATGCGCCTGCGCGTTTCTCGGCTTCTTCGCGTCGGTGTTGTTCTAATTCACGCTGTTGTTGTTCTTCAAGAGCGCGGCTTTCGGCGGCCACACGAAGGCGTTGTTCTTCCCTAAGCTGCTCTTTGAGTTTTTCTATTTCATCCATGGAGTTGACAGATTTTGGGAGAATACCAAGCATCAGAGAGTGGTTTGTTTCGAGAAGCTCAAGCACGCCAGCTGCACCAAGGAAAACAATGTGTCATTTTAGGAGGATTCACTTTTAGCCTCAGGCCAGAATTTTGGGGTAGGAAGTGGGGACAGCTTATCGATAAGAATTGATCTCAACCTCGGCTCTCCAACACCTGAGCAACCTCGAAGATCGTGGGCAGCGCAAAAAAATGCCTCTGCAAATGAGACAAAGAAACGAGTGACTGAGATCGATAGCACGGAGGAAATATGTTGATGTACGAAATTATAGGATTTATTCCAAGTTTTGTATGCACATATTCTACTCGAACAGCTGCAATGACTCACAGGTTGTGAAAACATGCGATCCACCCGGTGGCCTTCGCTGCTCTATGCACGTATTCCGAGTACGGCGACGTGAGTCTCATTGTACACTTTGCAAAAGGAAATGAACGACCTCGTCGAAGAGAGAAGAATGCGACCAGCTGTTGGTTTTGGTCGAGAGCAAAAGTTTGCTGTTGGTTCTTTCTAAGACTAAGTGGTTCTGGAGTACAGTATTAGAGCCAACAGTTCTCGGTCCTTAGGTCCGAAATTGGAATCAGCATTAGATGGCGGGACATCAGCTTCGAAAGTAATCCACATTATTTAAACGAGGCCAAGGCGGCTTCTCTGCCCAAGATTTTGCAGCTTTCCAGCAAGAAAGCAGCATCACGATGGAGACAACTGCGCAGCAAGCTGAAGCGATCGGCGTCGAGAATTGGTTTGTTGTGAGACGCTGGATAAGGAAAAACCATGCTATCATAAGCGGGTCAGTCTACACAGCCACATCGACGTCCGAAATTTGGGGCTTGCCCAAGTCCGGTGTCGGGATTTTCAGCCTAGGGCCGAAAACTGGTCTAGTGTCTGGGCTGTCCAATCATTATCAACATTTTTGCTATAATTAGGTACACTCGAAATGACGTGGCCTCTATCGGACAATAATTTGGGCCGCAGCATCCCCACGGGGTTTTGTGTGCAGGGAAGCCGAAGCAGTTGAAAAAGGATCCATGTAGCTAGGCGTAGCTTGCAAGATCAATGAGAATGCTGAGTTGTGGGATGCACAGCTGCCATATTTATGGTTGATGACGTTAATGCTTGTCTAATGATTGTTCCTTGTTTTTAGTGCGGGGATATCCTTGAGTTGAGCGCAGACGATAAGAAAGTGGTATAAGTGGGTACGCGGGTAATATCCGGTTTAGTATCATCTAAAGGGGCTACTTGTTCTTCGCGGCTTGAAACATTCGACCTTTCAGATCTTGGATGTATAATTGCCAGCTGCCTCCTGACCGAGCACAGCTCTCGGATTGAGTCAACACATTCCCGCTGAGGTTGCCTCTGTCTCTTCCCTCTTCCTGCGAACGTTTACGAAAAGAGTTCTTCTGCCGCATGCTCCACTCCTCAATGCTGGAAATCCGATACGCGTCGAAATGCAGAAACTTGCGCCAAGCCTACGATGGACATCGTACGACGGATGGAAATACAAAGGCATGGAAGACAGGTTGAAGGCATTGGTGACGAAGCTAGATATGGGGGTACTTCAACACCATGCTGAGCTCGTTAAAGGCCAGAAAGTCAGCATGAGCGAGCCATTCTCTGCCGGGCAGTACTGGGTTTGCTTCGAGCTGATTGCTGAAGATGGTAGCCTAGTCATTGCCCGTGTTCGTTTGCCTCGACATCCCCTTGCTTTGTCAAGTGTGAGCGAAGAAGACGAACAGTATGCCATTGCATGCGAAATATCCACGATGCATTTCGTGAAGCAGAGACTCCCGAAGTTGGCGGTGCCTTGTGTATACGCCTACGAAGGCCCTGGATCACAACTCGCGCTCGATGCTGGTGCTGCATACATGCTCATAGAAGGATTTTACGGCAATACACTACAAGATGTTGTGCCTGATCTTTGTAGTTTATCGGTGAGTGGGTTTCCTCAACGACCTTCACAGTTCTAAGTCGTTCTAGGCATCGAAGCTGGAGCATGTTATGGCCCAGTGGACAACGATTCAATCATCGTTGGCAACCCTGACGTACTCTCAAATTGGATCGATCTCCGCTATTACCGAAACTGGAGAGCCCGTCATTGGTAAGCTATCTTCGGCTGCCGCCGAGGGTCTTATTTCGCAAGGACCTTTCCAAAGCGCTGTTGATTACTTTACTGCTCTTGGAGAAGCGGCCTTGCGTCGGGCGTACGCAGATAGCGGCACTCAGAATTCGTCGCACTTCCGCAAGCTTGGCGCGCTCCTCTTTCTTGATATTGTGCAATCTACGCCATTATTCAAAGTCCACCACACACAGTATCCCCTCAATCATATGGACCTCGGTACGCAGAACGTTCTAGTCGACGATGATCTCAACTTCCTAGCCGTTATCGATTGGGAGTTTGCCCAAACTGCACCATGGCAGGTAAACCACTACCCGATGCCCTTCCCACTATTATGGTCGGATGAGCGGATCAAGAACATCCTGAACAACCCTGACCACCTTGCATACAAGAATGTGTCACGACAGGCGGCTGCTAGGAAATTGTATTGCAGGAAGTTTGACGAGGCTGCGGCTAAGCTGGCCCAGGACGGCCTATCCCTCAGTGATAGTTACCCAGAAGTGTTAGAAGGGGCGGCGTCGAGGATTTATGCTTGTTTCTGCAAAGTAGGGGACGTACCGGAGCAGGATGAAGGCCTTGTGAACGAAATGGCGCGCCTGGCGTTTGGGTTTGATGCTGAGAGAACGAAACAATATCTGGAATATTTACTATACAAGCAAAGATGACGAATACCTCCGAAGAGTCGCATGTCCTTTCTGGACTTCGTTTTGCTGCCAAACATCTAATCCTGACCCTCTGTCTCAAAGTATACTCCCACTTTACCAGTCTGTAGTTCCATCACCATTTCATTCGCGTTGTCGTTCTGGGGAGGGATGAGTTTCGGCCAACTTCGTAGCTGATATGATGGGGCGAAAGAGCAAGTGATCGGAGATCCGTGATCCGTTTCGAAGGCAACTCGCGCGTCTAGAATGACTCTGTGATTATTAGCCACTGTCTTGAAGTGGAGTGGTAGACTGACAATCCGCCGATTTGGAAGTCGAGCAGTACAGGCTCGCAGCCTGCACGTTCTAATTTTGCGGACGCGACTTCCCACATGCGATTTGCGGCGCGAACACTCCCCAACGTCTCACGGGGTATTCTGTGGGATCCACGCCAATAGATTCCTCGGCAACCATCTTTCCACAGCTGGACAACGAAGACGTCCGCCTTCGCACCGCCCCTTCTGAGCTGAAAGACGTGGCCTCGGTCCTCTTGGATTCTCCGGTAATCCCCAAGCGCGCACCATTCGAAGGATTCCTCGAGAACCGAACGAATGCACTATAAATTCTTTAGGAAAAATGGATAAAGAGCCATTTTTGGAGCTGGTTCACCTCGTTATTGCGTACGTTGTCGCGGTAGAATTGCAGGCCTGCCATAGATGTTGTCGAGAATTGCTGTTTATTCTCCTCCATGTCCAAGATACGGCGGCCAACTATGGAGTCCTGTATGTGATAAAAGCCATTCTCTGCGATCGCCTTAATTGCGTCTTCCAGTGCAAACGTAGTTGATGCCATCGAGCCGGTTGCTCGGTCCGAGCGACAAATATCGCGAGGCTGCGGGTGAGGTCGAAAAACAGAGGGGAAGATGGATGGGTACCTGAATGAGGGGTAAAAGCATGCATCACACTTTTGTGAGAACCCATGCCAACCTGCCCCACACAGTGTCTTCCCCTGCCCCTGCACACATATAGAGCTGTCGACGTTGGATTCACCAAAACGTGAAAATGCGAGCCACCCTTGCTTCGGGGTAGGCAACAGAGAGGGCATCAACCAAGTATAAAACCACTCGTTCTCGGCATGCAAGATCTTGGTTCTCCTTTCAAATACCTAATACTATTCGTCTTCCCTCAATATACCGGACTCCGGGATCAGTACTGAAAATCATCTTGAAATCATCTGTCTTCCTACCTTCACTTGCTTTAGGGACTCTCCGCGAACATGCCTTCTTCCAACAACCAAGTTCAGTGCTCGCAATGCGGCGCTGTTTACGGTCAGGGCCAGGCACATACCTGCCCCAAGTGAAGGACCGCTGTAGAATGAGGTATGCTAAAGATATAGTTTCTTGGTCAATAACTGATTTCAGGCAGCAGGATTGGCGATCAATTTGGCAAAGAGACTTGACAATAATATCTCCTGGCAGATTACATGGTTTCGTTCGCTTTTGGTGAGGGAAGGGAAAGCTGAGTAGAAGATTTCGCTAGCAGTTGTTCATCGCCAATAATCAAAACCCTGGCACCGACGGCAGGAACCTTTTTTGAGTCTTATATTACTTGATCCTTTCGTAATCATCATTCTTTATTTGTTCTTGCACTATCTGCAAAAGTGGGCACGAAAGACACTTCTGAAGGAACATCAAGTGGTACTGGCCGCTCGTTAATAGGCATGCGGGCAGGCGTAGAAGCCGATTTCCAGTTGCTATCAGATGCTGCAACAGGACCCGCTTGGGCAAACGCCCAATCTCCTAGTGTAAGCGTATTGTTTGTTGTTTGGGGGTCCGGAGTAGCGAATGCCCATTCGCCTAGGGGATATTCGTTTGATTCCGAATCCGTGGTTGTGATAGCAAATGCCCATTCACCCAAACCCCAGTCCACGTTTGCTGTCACTCCCATTGTTGCGGCCTCGAGAGACCAATCTTCCCCAATCATGCTGCTAGAGGTGTGCAGTAATACATTAGTATTTGAATCTGCAATCGGGGTCTTCTGTGCAGGCATATGGTCAATTACGCACGAAGTTGAGATCATTTCGCGTTGCGGTTCCGTTGGCGCGTTAGTCGTAGTCATCGTATCAACCGTTCTTTTTGTTGCCGCCGAATCACTATGTCGGCAGGATGGTCCCGGGTATAGGTTGGTATCGTGGGCGGAAACAGGAGCCTTCTCCTCCTCCTTCTTCTTCTTCTGCACCTGCTCTGAAACAGGAGATATTTGACCTCGTTTCCTAGCGCTACGCCGATCCTGCCAGCGGTCCAAATCTTTGCTGACAGTTGCATTGAAATTGACAATCCTTTGCTCCATGAAAATGCTCTTCGGATCGTCAGGGCTGCTCTCATGATGATGCCTGTTATATCGGTGAACCTTCACGATAGGGTCGAAACAGAATGGACACGTCTCATAACAATCGACATCTAGGGGTTGGGTTTAGTAACGTGCTCACGGATTCACGGGCAACGTACGCGTTTGGAAGTGTCGCGCGAGATTTCCTCTGGATGTATACGGATCGTTGCGGCTACAAGGCTTGTAAGGACATGTGAGCGGATCCGATGGAGAATGAGATGCCGATTCGTCATCATCTTGCTCTTCGCTGTTGGGCTTCTCCAGATGCATCCGACAGCGCTCCAATTCTGCAAGAAGCAACCGTTCACGAGCCTATTCCATTTGGTTACGAGTGCCAAAGTAAAATCTTTAGGTGTCACTGACTCTGTAATTCTCAATGTGATCCAGAAGGTGTTGGTTAGAACTGAACCTCACGAAACAAGTCTGACACTGAAGGTGTTGTTTGTACTCGTTTGCCATTGCTGAAAAGCGATCGGGACTGAAGAGAATAGATGAATGATTTGATTCGGAGCGGTGCTCCAAGATTAAATGACCTACCCCATTTGTGACAATGACAGACGCAGCCCCACAGCGGAGCAGCTCGGGCCGGTACTGGTGCCCGACGTAAACCGACGCAAGCATTTAAACCAAGCCAGTGCCCCATCTGCTGGAAAAACAAGAGTTTACCAACTTTGAAATCTATTTCTACGACTTGTAGCTGAGCAAAATGACAACACCGTGCGCAGCTTGTAATGGCGAGGGCATGAAAGATGGTGGTATTTGTACAGACTGCAAGGGCAAGGGGAAAATCGATTGAACAAATTTCGCTTGCGAATTTCCTTCGGTTGTACATGCACGTGGGAAGCTGAGGTACGTTGCGCGGCTCGTTTCGAGACTACCAACGCGCTGACACAGTTTGTAATTAGGAACCATGACAGCATTTACGCCAGTCGAGGTCAACACTATTGAGTGACCCTCAGTGCGGACGGCGCTGCGCTGTTTTAAGTCCCAGATGAGAAGTATGCGTGACTGTCAAGCTATAAAAAAATCCCATCCTACTCTTCGTTCAGACGTTCTGGGTAAAAGATCATCAAGAGAGTTGGACAGGCTGGAGATGCAGAACATGGGGGTTGACATTAGCTGTGTAGTTTAATCTTCAATGACGCGCACAGTACCAATTCCCGTTGCGAAATGAATGAATGCCAAGGGTGATTTTCTTAGATGATGACAAATCCTAAAACCAGCCCCAATATTTGGATGCCTCAAATCTAGGGCGACGATATCAGGGACTAAAAGCCGGCGCTCACTCCCGTCCGTCTCTCACTTTTGTGAGCACCCCTGCACTCGATCCCCACTTGAAACGCAGATTTGAGAAGTCCCTTGCACTCACAAATTCGTGAATACCCTTGTGTGATCTCCGTGCAGCCTAGCAATGTTAACCTACATGACGAGAAGCCCCACTTCAAACAACCAGTGGCAACAAAATTTGTACAGTGGGCTATCAAAACGGCAAGAGGAGCTTCGTCGTGCCTGATCTGCCGTCCAATCGGATTTGAGATACCGCCTGCCTGCGAGATCCCTGGATTCGTATGAGAGAGGAACTAACGTCTCTTTGATATTGAACACCCTACCTGGACATGGATCGCATTGCAACCCGTTCGTTTGAGGAGTATGGAGCACGGGGGTTGACTTCGCGCCAACCCATCCTTCCTAGCCAATATGTGAGATGCGTGCAGATGTCCCATTGACCTTTCGACCAAACATATCAACGGTCTCTCAACGTAGGGCTTGGACGTATATTGTAGAATGCGGACTCCCTGGCAGTCTTATCCTGGGATTTAGTTTTTTGTTTGTCAGTCGGGGATCCAACACTACGAAACCAACAGTATCACCGCAGTCGGTGGCTTGCAGGTAATCTCAGCTGAGATTGTCGCCCACTCGTAGGTGCTAGGGTAGTCACACTTGATGTGAATCGACATGTCTTAAACTGCCGATCAAAAGACTTGCTTCATCTGGGTAATGTCGCAAGAGCTCTCCGAGTCCTCCTGGAGTATAAAAATGGCGTTGTGTCGCCAAACTTATGTTCGACTTTTCTTTTTCTGAAAATCACCGCCAGAGCAACTACCCCATCTTCGAAAAGAAACCATTATTGTTCCAGTAGAACCCCTTCTCATCTAAAATCCATTCTCGGCCATCATGTCACCTGTTGCGGATATGCCTCATCCCTTTGTCAACTCGCGGTCGACTCGGCCACCTAGCCCTAGTGCATCTACGATCTCAGACTCGAACACGCTCGAGGTTGAAAACGCAGAAATGGCGTTTGCTGCACGGTTTATCACCGCCGTTGAGACACTTGTGGATAACAAACTATCCAACAGCCATCCAGATGGCACCGAGAAACCCGAAACAAAGGGAGGACAGCCTCATATTGGCCGTGGGACGATTCTTAGTTACAAACACGTTGAAGAAGCGTAGGTGACCTCCCTGACTGCGTTATACACTACCTAATGAAGACGTTTTAGCTGGGATGATAAAACGTTCAAATACAAGATCGTTGAGGATAATCAATCCAGGATCGGAAATCTCGACCAGTTTGTATTTGTTGCCAGAGACAGAATCGGCAAGTTAATATCTATCGACAGTGAGCTTGTCTAATCAGCCTTATAGATAGAAGAACACAGGACAAAACAACCTTCATTGACGTCAAATCCGCGGCACTTCGAGATATCCTGAGGGAAGCGTGTCGCGATTTCCGGGGTATTTCACTTGCTGGTGATACTCCTTCAGTAGGATTCCCATTTACCTTTTCAAAGGCGAATAACTGACATTCAAAAGATTGAACAAAACGTTGTCTTTCACATTCGAAGCTTCCTGAGATATCGGCGCGATACCATTGTCGCGGAACAAGACGCGATGAGCCATAGCCATTTGAATCTCTTTGTGGATTACATTGAGGCGGAGTTTCACTCAGTAGACGAAGAGCTTGCTGGCCTTGCCATCAAGAATGAGATAACCTTTGATCTTCTCTGGGCTTTATTTGAGCCGAACGAAAAGGTCTTTACTACTTGTCCTGGCACTGGCTCCCCGAGATGTGTTCTCCACAACTATTGCGAAGAAGGGGAAGAAATGGACGGGTCCAAATTCGTGCGCCTTGACACTCGCTTCCTAGGCACCGATGGGAAAATTTTCGGTGAAGCAACTAACAGAATCAAAATCCCGCATTTTCCTGGAGCCAGAAGAATCGACTTCCTCCCAGCCTATCCTTTGCGTTACCATCATAACTACGATGAGATATTCCGAGAGCTGGTGGAGAATGGTCGTCGATTTATCTCCTTGCATGGCAGTCATCATCTTCAATACCGAGGATTCGCCTTTTTTTTCGATGACGAGGGTGAGATCGTGAAGCGCCATGTTGACGGGCGGATCATGGTGGATCCGGTCGGCTTCCGGGAGCATTACCCTGGTCATCCGCAGCCGACTGTCCGAAATGTCAACCCCATACAAGAGACCCCCGGGCCGTCCAACTGGACTGGGTCTTTCAGTTCGGAGACAGTGGTATTGCAAGACGAAGATTTCCTTATCTGCGGTCCAACTGTCCTGGGATTCTGTCTTGGCAGTAAAAAGTTTCGTAAGTCGAGACAATTCCGTGAATAATTTTGCCGATGCCTAACAATTTCTCAGTTGAGTTTGCTGTCGCTTATATCAGTGACATCACGTGGATGCCGTCGTCCTACGACGACGTGAAGATACCCGACGCCCAGAAGAAGGCCATCTGGGCTCTTACTCACACGTACTTTTCTGGCGATACTGAGAATGGCCTCGAGGATATCGTACAAGGAAAAGGACGGGGCATCAACTTTCTACTATAGTATGTACTGCGAATATACAGCTTTTTCCTTTTTGACTTACAACGGTGTTAGTGGGCCGCCCGGTGTCGGCAAGACGTTAACAGCCGAAACAATTGCGGAGACCCACAGACGGCCGCTCTATGTGGTCCCGGCGGGCCAAATTGGAGTCGATCCGGTACAGGTGGAGAATATTCTCACAAACACCTTCAAGATCGCAGGTCGTTGGAAGGCAATCCTGCTTCTTGATGAGGCGGATGTGTTTGTGTCTCAACGTTCCGACAACCCGCAAGTCAATGCCCTTGTCTCGGTATTTCTTCGAGAATTGGAGCGGTTTGATGGCATTATGTTCCTTACGACGAACCGAGTGCAGTCCTTTGATACAGCAATGATGAGCAGAATTCACCTTGCTCTGGAATACAAGCCGCTGGGAATAGACTCCCGTCGAGCTGTCTGGAAGTTTTTCCTGGAGAAAGCCAGAACCCAGCATGGCACCTCGAATCTTACTGAACTAGTTGATATCGTGGCGCACAAAGAGCTCAATGGCCGCGAAGTATGATCATACCCGTTCTTTGAGACCATAACTAACTATTGCACAGATTCGAAACACTGTGCTTGTGGCACAATCTATGGCTGTGTATGAGGGAACAGTTGTGTGCGAGGATCATCTCATGGAGTCCATTACAGCACGGGAACAAGTCCGCGAACATCACCTTGGAGTCGGTGCTTCTGACAACTTGAGATCTTACTTCTGATCTGACTAGCTGTGTTCCATCCTCACTATACCTCTAGATGCGGCCTGATTATTGGGGGGGGGGGGGGGGGAAGGGAGTAGACGAAGGGGGAAAGTTGCTATATTGTCTTTAGTTCTTATGATTTTCACTCCTTATACATTCTTAGTTAGGACCTGGCACTGTAGGTTGGGGGGTCTCGTACATGAGAAGGATAAAGAGAGATGTGTGCTTCGAATAATTACGTGGACGCATGTGAAGCGGCGCGGAACAAAATAGAGGGTTAAGGTGGTGGCCCGTCAGTCCCTACAGTCTTCAACTGGCCACTAGGATATTTTAGCAACACCACGCTCGTTACTCTGTAATCACATTCATGAATAAGAGTGCTTCTAAGGCGAATCTTGTGGAGTGTTACCTTCATATCAAACTCACTTGCCGGTTAGTGTATGATATTGTCGAGCGTGATGATGGCTTCTTGGAGCCATGACCTTGACCCCTGAAACTGATCAACCACTCGGGAAGTGGATGCATGCAACCATCCTCGTGTTGGACCTTTTGTCTCATTAATCACGCGTTATACGGTGTGGTGGAGCATTTCCTCGCTAGGTCATTGAGTCGCAAGCATAAATAAGGGCCTGGAGTCCCGTCTCAAGATGCAACCCCATGACAGATGTCTTTATCGCTCACACAGTTGAGAAACCATGGACCCTTCTTCATATTATGAAACCAACGACATGTACCTCATGTCTGTCCTCTCCTTTTCTTGCCTTATCCTCTTTGTTGTTATTAAGTTTGATGCCCCGTGGTCAAAGGAGAGTTGTCTCTCATACCTAGTAGGAGTATGGATTCCGTTCCAGCTGACGGCCTTAATCCTGTTCTCTCTGCAGCACTCCCAGAGGGTCGAACTCCCACAGCAACTAGCGACATCTGTAAATACCATCTTGGCCACAACATCTCTGTTGGGGGTGGCAGTCATCCAGGTCAGTCAAAGTCTGTAAGATAATTGTTGCACGCTCTAAGATCACAACATAGATTATCACGATCATCTATACATTCGCAGTCCTAGGGAACGAGATATGGTGGAAATCGGCTGCAGCACTTGTGTGTGTTGAAGTTGCTTTGATTTTGATATTTACCATGATTCCGCAAGTCCCGACCCCCGTGGAGCTGGCATATATCATGCCTTTCACTTCACAAACTGCAGCTATAGGTGTAATCTGGGCGTCATCTCGAGACATATTCCGAAACAGGATACAGAAGAATACGGCTGATCATCTGTTGGGTTTGGGCTTAATCACTCTCCTTGTCTCTGCACTTTTACTTCCACTGTCAACTCTCAGGTACTTTTGAAGCCAGATGACTCTCCAATGGGTATTCTTCATGGTAATCACAACGGTAGCCTACCGACTTCCTGAGAGCTCTAGCAACGAGCCTGCTACAACCAGTGCCTCACAGATTGAGCTCACACCAATGGGCGGCTCATGCAGTATGAATGAACCTCCGCCCGAGAGTTCGCCGGACCTCAACGAACGAACATCAATCCGTTCCCGCGTAACCCTCCCTCCTGATTGTATACGATCAGTTGAACATTCTGGCAACAAACAAGACATTGACTCGTCAGTGTAGGTGGAATATCTCACGCACTGCGCAGAGAAAAGTGAAAGGAGATGGCAGTAAAAGTCTGCAACAGGTATATGTCTTGCGCTGCTGGGGGATTCGTCACTGCCGGACGAAACACGGGACCGTCGAATGGCACCCCGTTCTACATATCACATAAAACACACATGTTTTTTCATATAAGTCAAGTTCTATACAGCTAGCTGATGCCGTTGATCCCTCGTCGGCTTTGTCTAAGTTAAGCCTTGGGAATAATGCGGAAGGGTGCGCTGGATTTTGGCCCAAAAACAATGCTCAAGGCAGGTACTGGAAGCAACAAGACAGACCGAACCCTCCGTCTGTGGACGGACGCTCGGGTATCACGCTAACTTCGAATGTTTTGCTGGACTCGAAATCATCTCACATTCACGGCATATCCCGGCCTACGTCCTCTTACAAGCGCTCTACCCTTCACTATTCTCCGGGGTAGCGCCAGGCTTCCCCTACCGTTGATATCTCAAGCCCCGGATATAATCGCTTCTAGGCTTGTTAGCAATACAAGTTCATAGAAGGAGCTACGCGAAATACAGATGCGATATGCGGAGGCTAGCTCAATTTAGCTCGGTTTAGTGCGATGGTGTTATGCTCCGGGAGTTGCCCAAAGGGTTTTGGGAACAGTCACTTACTGGTCCTTTTACGCTCCATTTTCAAATTTGGTTTTGTACTCTATTCACTGGTGGTTTGGTGGTGGATTTAGTTCCTGCCTGCCGAGGTCTGCTTATATTACTATCCTTAATATCTGAGCTAATTGATCTTGCTGATCCACCCATTGCCGAGATCGTGGTTAATTGTCGCTAGGGTCAGCGGGGGGCGAGCGGCCCGTTCCTTGCCCACTACTCTGAGGATGGGCCTTGATAATCGTGCCTTGCATGCACACTTCAGGTGCTCGCCGATTAGTGAATGACCTAACGCGTCCGCGACGCGCTAAAGCCGATTTTCGCGGGCAGTAGGAGGCATTGGCCACAGATATGGATGGGAGCAAGCGAAGCGCCGTTGTGGAATTTAAGCCTTGTACCTGCTCCTCTTTAGTAACAGCTGCTGCCAGTACCGTACGTACTCAACAAATTCGCACACCCGAATGCCTCTTTTTAGCATACTCTAATTGATTAGAGGCCTTGAGCCTTATCCAATAGGCCGTCTCGTGTTTTGTGGGGATACAAGGGCTTTGATGGACCGATCATTACGAAATGCACAAAGCGCGTTTGTGTCCTCGGCAGGAAGCCAAGCGCGACTCCGCCACGCCACAGCCTCGTTAGGCATCCACCGTGGTACCTATTGACGGATCCCCTCTCTCCTCAGCGCTTTCCTTCAGCGAACCATAGTTCCACGAACATTGTCGCTGTTGGCCCCCGCAACGAGGGCAAGTCATCTCTTGTCAGCCGGGCCCCAGAGATCGGCATGCTTACAGTGGTAGCGCAAGGGTCAAGACAAAGATAGGACAGATCTCGATGCCGCTCTTGGCGCTCTCAGGCTCCCCATTGCATCGTAGCGGAAAGAAGACGAGGCTCAGTTCGCATATGTAGTGTCAGCGGTTAGGCGGGGTAGCGATCAAGGCATCTGGAGAGCCAGGGCAAACCCATTTGCGTGACCACAAGGCATTGCTGCTTCAGATCAGTTGCGTACGACCAACGACTTCTGGACCTTCTGCCTGAACGCGGCCTGGGGCGGGCGGGCCCTGACCACGGTGGGCACGATAAATACGATAAGGCTGTCGCACCCTGCTGGAAGCACTCGTGCAGGGGTGGCTGAGGGCCGGTTATAAGGTAAGGAACCCCTCACCAGCTCAGACCTGTCAGATCAACGACACCTCACCATGGAGCCCGCCGGCCTCGTCATTGGGGTCGCTGGGCTCGCTGGGCTCTTCAACGCCTGCCTGGAAGCCGTTGACAAGGTGCAATCCTACCAAACATTCGGAACTGACTCGCATGTTCTAGATACTCGATTCAAGGCTGCCAAAACCCGCTTCGAGCGATGGGGCCCGGGTGTGGGGATCAAGCAAGGCAAGCTGCTCCCCAATCATCACCCTGTTCTAGACGACAATGACACATCTGCGGTGGTGACGGACTTGCTACATATAATCATCAAGACTATTTGCGATGCGAGCAACTCGCCCCAACGCCGTACTCGGGCCACCGGGCCAGAGGTCGATGACTCGTCGGGCTTGCACGAGCCGGGGCTCCCCTTCGCAGCGGCGTCACGGTCGAGGCGGGGGAAGATGTTCTGGGCGCTCTGGGGCAAAAGAGGACGCGTCGAGCAAGTCGAATTATTCGAAAAACTAGTGCAAGAACTGCACTACCTGGTGCCCCCGACTACTGGGGAGAGTACACGACCGACACACAAGCCGGACCCAGGACGCTCCGATACGCTCGAACGAGGCATGGACTCCAGAAGATTGAAACGTGGCTGTCGTCTGACGAAGGCTAGGGACTCCAGGTCACACATGGCCTGCCGAGATACGACAGATTCTGGCTCGGATCGAAGGTGAAGTTAGAGGTTAGGTACACCATCCAGACTTCCCAAGCTGAGCTAACGTCCACGGAGCCGAGACACGACGGGAACTCCACTCCTGGCTCGGCCGCTCTCTAAACGAACGTTACCACGACTCCCTCGAAAAAAGACTGATCGGCACGTGCAATTGGATCCTCGACCGGCCCGTGTTTCAGCACTGGCTGTCGACAGAGTTCTCCGCGGGGCCAAAGCTGCTGTGGGTAAATGGACCTGCGGGGTTTGGGAAGACGATTCTCTGCGCCCACGTCGTCGAACATCTCTCGTCCATCCTCAACACGCCCGTCTCCCATTTTTTCTTTACATCCGACCACGAGAGCCGCGAAGACCCCTTCTTGGCCCTACGGTTATGGATCTCCCAGATCGTGTCACGTCATGAGGGTGCATTCGAGCACGTTCGCCAGAAGTGGGAGTCTGACTCAGATCCTGTCGCAACACGCTTCACTGTCATATCGCTCTTCACGCAACTCCTCCACGCCATCCCTGGCTGCACGTTCGTTGCGGATGGCCTGGACGAATGTACCTCGTTAGGTAACACTAACACTTCGGTTGCGAAATTTCTCCACGATATCACAAATGCGGTTGCCGGGACGAACGCCCGACTGCTTGTTGTGAGTCGCGACGAGCCCGAGATCCGACGCGCCCTCATAAACGACGCGCGCGAGAGCTTTGCCCAGTACAGGATCGTGCCCGAAGACGTCCGATCCGATACTGCCGCCTACTCTCAATCCATTGTCGACAGGAAACTCCCCAATAAGAGCGACGATATCCGGTCGACTCTTTCCGAAGCAATGACCAATCGATGCCAAGGCCAATTCCTTTGGCTTAAAATGCAAGAGGAATCCCTGAGGAGAGGGATGAACAAAAAACAACTTCAGAGCGCTATTGAAAACACGCCAACTGGGCTTGACCATCTCTACGACCGCAACTGGACTAGAATCACCCGATTAGGAGAGTGGGAGAAGCACCGTGCATTCGCCCTTCTGCGCTGGACTGCATTCGCACTACGGCCCCTGACTGTCTGTGAGATCACTGAAGCCGTCCTCATCGTCGAGTTTGAAGGCCTGCCATTGGACGATCTCCCTGATGCGGTGGATGACGATTACGTCGACAGTGAGATAATTGGCCTCTGTGGCCCTCTCTTAGAGGTCAGGAATGACCCCACCGATCCTTCCGTGGGCCGAAGGACAGTGCATCTACCGCACTTTACCGTCCGACAATTCCTGCTTCGCCAGCTCCCTACACCAGATTGGATCCAACAGAACAATCGCTTGCAAATTTCTCATGAGAAGGTTCAGAATACCGTCCTTGCTAAAGCTTGCCTTCAGTATGTCAGCTTGCGTCAGGTTTGGGGTGACGGTAGCTATGATCCCTCCTCTCTTGGTCTGTCGTTGCGAAGCTACGCGGCAACGGCCTGGCATCGACATGTACATTTAGGCGTGCGCAACGAGGCCGAAATAGCCAAGCTCTGCATCAAATTTCTCGACCTAGACAATCCCAACTGGGAAGCTTGGAGATCGTTGATCGAGCCAGGGAAAGTAGGACAAAGAAACAAAGAAGCCGAGGCCATCCCACCTGGTCCGCTCTACTACGCAATAAAGCTGCACTTGAACGACGTGGCAATTGCTCTAGTCACTGAACAAAGCGCGAATGAGAGCAGCAGTTTGGGAAGGTCACCTCTTGGCGTCGCTTGCGCTAATGGGTGCATTGACGTTGTTGACGTGCTTCTCAAGAAAGGGGCCGACCTTACGGTTACAAATCGCAATGGATGGACACCTCTGCATGCAGCATCATATAATGGACACGAACATGTTGTCGATCTCTTACTTGATCGTGGTTGCAGTGCGGACCTCAGGGATAAAGAAGGTCGCACACCTCTATCGTGTGCTGCTGAGAAAGGACACGAGCCAATAGTGAGGCGACTTCTCGCTATGAATGCTGTCGATGTGAACGCGAGGCGTACTGTTTACCCAAAGTCGGTCTTTTATGGGGTATGGTGTGATGACAAAGAGATTGCGAAGTTCTTGTTTCCTATGGACGACAGTCCGAGACTTGGTTGTTTTGGCTCCCTCCTACCTTCAGTAAACTCGGGCGACATCCCTATGGTCAATTTAATGAAAGCCCTTAGGCACCTTAAAGGTGCTGAGGTCGAAGCGATCAAATCTGGTCATACCTCTGTTTTAATCGAGGCACCCGACATCTGTAACAAAGTGGAGCTGGTGCTTGCTAGAGACGTCAATATTAAGACTGGAACAACTCCGCTCCACCTAGCAGCTCAGAATGGCCATGCCACGGTGGTCAGGACATTGCTTGAAGTGAGAGGCATTGCCACGGAGCCCGTGGATGAGTCTAATCGAACTCCCCTGTTGCTTGCCGCAGCGGCTGGGTACGAGGCGGTGGTCAGACTTCTCCTTGGGGCAAATGGTGTCAATCCAAATTTCATGGACGGGTACTATCAGACGCCGCTCTCCCTGGCTGTGAGATACGGGCATGAGGCCGTAACCAAGCTTTTGTTGGATAATGGCAACGGAATTTTACAAGATGAAGTGCGTAAGCGAACTTAGACCATGAAATATATACAAAAGTCTTGACGACGATTTTGTTTGAAACTCCTGTTTGCCCCACTAGAGAGTGGTGCAAGGAAAACCTCAACGAAAATGACAGAAAAAGGCGCGGCAGTGGTTTGGGAAAGGAAAGACGTTGCCGGGAATAGAACGGTCGCACCCGTCGTGATCGCAGAGATGTGTCGGAGTTGGTGTCGATTGCTTATGTCAGGAGCAGTCTGATTTCGGCACCCCAGCGGGCGCTTAAAAATAGAAAAGCGGCCAGTCCGGAATCTCGACATCTGGCCAGGCCCTTCTGCCGTGGTACGCACGTTGTGGGGTGAGATGCACTGTTCACGTACTACCACGGAGCCCGCAGGCTGATTGTGCTGGCGCATACTTGTCCAATGACCTACCTTGAGGGATCATGCTCTGACCACGGATGTGGCTGGGAGTAAGCGCCATCCACGAAACATGACACATGTCTTTGTACGAAGTACTCTTTTTTCTCTGTCAGCTGTTGCTTGCCTCCTAACATCATGATGTACCAATCATTACGAGATGCATGAAGTGCGTTCGCCTGCTCGGTGGTCACCTAAGCTCGACTCCGCCACGCCACAGCCTGGTTAGGCATTTACCGTGCAAGCCGCCAATTCTCCAGCCCGCGAGGATTGGGACCAATGTCAGTGCAACAGAGGAAAGAAACATTAATTTGTACAGGAAATTGGTTGTTGCCAAGAGGTTTCGCTAAGCGCGGTGGCGTCGTCTGCTTTTCCTCGGCGCTTAGCAGTATGACCCGGCGGGGCCTGCAGGTTGCTAAAGAGAATCTTGCGATCTCCTGTTTCTCCTCTTTTCTTCCTCACATTTCTTTCCCAGCTCTTCCCTTAGTTCTTCAATCAACCATGAGTTCATTGGCAGTTGTCAATTATGGCTCTTTGCAAGATTTGTCTCAGACTTGACTTTGCCACCATTTCACAGACCGGTGTCAAGAAGTTCTTACGACTGGACGAGGGTCCTAACTTGAAGTATTACGTCGCCCAGGATATTGATCTTTACACCTTCAGAAATGCGTTCATACGGTACCATGATACTCTCGATTCTTTGCATGCTAGTGCGAAATTGTGCGATATATGCCGCTTGGTTCAGATCAGCGTTGAGATCGTTTTCAGGAAGAATCCAGGGCTGGGATCTAGCTATGAGTTTTGGATTGGGGGTCGAGAAGGTTCTGATGGCTTTGAAGTTGTCGGCTTTGATGAGAGCAGAACTGCGAACTCCGTTTGTGAGCTTATGGCGGCTTTCGGCTTCTGTGTTGAACGTGGTTAGTCATTTTCCCTTTGGTCATGATGAACATTAGCTTATGCCAGCTACAGGAAGTCAGCTCGACCATATGATTGACGGGCGGGTAGTGCCGGCGTCACCCCGTTCGTCTCTTGTCCTTGATCAGATTAAAGGCTGGGTACAGCAGTGCAGAGAGCATCATAAACACGCGAAACCGGAGTCAGTCTTATTACCGACAAGAGTGTTGAAAATCATAAACCATGCGGAAGAGGTCATTCTCCATGATTCCAATGGCACGAATGGACAGTATGCGGCTCTCAGTCATTGTTGGGGTTCTACACAGACGACTACCCTGACTCACGATAACATCGAAGAGTTGCGAAATGGAATCAAGGTTTGCAACCTTCCACAGACATTCCAAGACGCTATATGGTTGACCAGTCAACTTGGAATACCGCATCTCTGGATCGACAGTCTCTGCATTATACAAGATGACCTCGCTGATTGGGGAAAAGAATCTGCCCGGATGTGGGATGTCTACGGGAATTCGCACCTCACTATTGCGGCATGTCGGGCCTCCAATAGCCAAGACGGGTTTCTAGGCAGGCGGCTGGCGCCATCCTATGTTCCAGTTCCCTTCCACAGAAATGGAGTCTCTGGGGAGGTGCTAGCTTTCTCTGTTCCGCTGAAGTACGTTGGGGATCCGACCAAAGCTGTCGATTTGGAAGACGAGCCTTTGACGAGTCGCGGCTGGGCCCTACAAGAGCGCTATTTGTCTCCACGGACCCTGCATTTCTGTCATTCGAAGGTCTGCTTCGAGTGTGATGATGGCTTTCTTGCGGAGGATAAGTCTTCCCTCGCTTCATCGCTCCTCTATACGCCCGGTTTATCTCGGTACCATTACTCGATAGGGCTTACGGAAGAACAGCGCCGTCATGATTGGCGTCGAATTGTTGAATCATTTTCACGGCGAAAACTCACAATGGGTGATGATAAATTGCCAGCAATAGGAGGCTTAGCCGCTCGGTTCTCTTTGGATTACATTCCAAGAGGTTCCGTACCTGTTCCAAGCAATCGGTATCTCGCCGGTCTTTGGTTCGACGATATGATTCGAGGCCTTTGTTGGTCGATTGATATCTACAGAAAGAATGGAGTGCGTCCTCAGACGTATCGGGCCCCGACATGGTCTTGGGCTTCTGTGGATGGGCAGGTGGACTATAAATCTGCCTGGGTTCATTCAATTAATGAGCTTGCGGTGGTTCAAGAAGCGCATGTGGAGCTTGAGTCGCCCGAGAACAGTTTCGGAAAGGTAACAGGTGGCTGGGTCTGCCTGAAAGCGCTCAAACTTCGACCGTATAGAAAACCTACCGACAAATCTCTCTGGGTTTGCGAAGACGGCGTCGTTTTTCGCATCGTCGCGACTTGGGATTCAGAACCGTATCAAGCACCGGAACAGGGAAAGCCAGCAGACCTAGCTATGGGTACCAGTGAGCTTTTCTTGATACCTCTAGGTTGGGTCGACGGCGATCTTCAGGCCAGAGACCCTGGCTCCCTTTTGGGACCGTTGTTTCTCATTGTTAAGGTAGTGGCACATCGCATTCAATCATATGCCCAGGTACCAGGGTTTCAGAGAGTTGGATTTGGGACGGGGGTTTGGTTAATCGATGAAAACGAAGGTACGGATAGAGTGGGGTTAAAACGGCTGATTATTGAAAAGTATGCTGTTGCGAAAGACCAAGGTGATCTAGAATGCATCATTCTAATATGAGACAATACCCCTATAGAATATCATCGGGTTCAATGAACACTACAAAAGGCCATGTTTTCGAGATACGTTTTGCTTATTTTGATTAGGACGGTTCTGGCTCACGGCTGATATAAATGATAGTCCATGTAACCCCTTGATAACGAAGTGTCTTGCTTGCAGAATTTGCTGAGTCACTTCTACTCCAAAGCAATGATTCCTCCCTCTGATTGCCCCCAACGTAGAACGCGCGTTGGGGACGTAGGTCTCGCTCCCCAACATTATTAGTGAGGATCATCGACCCTTAAGATCAGCTAGAAGAGTTGATGTGATGAGGATGTGACGATGGCGTAGTGCCAGCTAGGGGAAGAACCCCTAGCATGTGATTTCCGAAATTGGGCTGCATGATTTATACAAGCCAATCACACACCTAGACCGTTTCTCAGACGCTTTGCGCTGACCAACACAACCAGCCTCCGACAGCAGCCTTTGCTCACATTTTCTTAGCATTGAATTATGGCTTGATAGTCAAATAAAATACATGACTTAGTTTTTTGATTTACTTAGGTACTAGCTACCCTAAACCTGAATGACGTTAAGGGCGTCGGAATAGGCTTAGCTTAGCTAAAAAGCGAGCATGTGCCCATGGTTGGTCTCAGCGACAGTTAAATATTTTGGGCAGCTGAAGGCTGCCTTCAGGGCTGTCCGGTTCGGGGCGTGGAATCCCACTCTGCCACACCATCGGACCTGCAGCTTAAGTGCACGCCGCTGTGCGAGGACGGAAGTGGTCGAGAAAGCGGGATGGGAGATGACGCTCTGCAGGCCGTGACAAGTACGACCCCCAACACCTCTGGTATGGCAGCTGGCTCTTCGCTTCCCAAGTTCAGGGGTTTGCTGCAAGTCACTCAGTGCCATCACAAGCGCCAATGGCTTGCGGGGTCAAGTCAGACACGGCATCTTTCTAGTGCTGTCCCACCGAGCATCCAGCCGATACGATGCGGGAAAGCTTGCGCGAATTGCGAGAATGAAATGAGTTTCCGAAAGAGCAGATGGATGGCGGATGCAGAGTCAACGCACCAACGTCTCTGCGGAACTCACAGATTCGGGAAGCGCGACGGCGGGGCCCCATCTGCGGTAGACAATCGAATGCAAACAGAGGTTGTGGCGTGGCCATGCTTGAGCAGCTGAGGGTACGTACGAGTACTTCGGTCCTTCAGAATTGGATGTTGGCGCGATGGGGGCCGGGCCGCTGCGTGCCGAATTTAGGCCATTTTCACAACGCTCCAACGAATGCGCTTAAAACCCACCGACGCGGTCTAGTTTCTTTCGTACGCGACATTCAAATCTGGGGCAGAGCTGATGCGTGGCCCCGGAGTCCCCGTGAGTCTCTATTCCCGGCAAGTCGGATCGCTCAGAAGCATCTCAACTTGGCAAAACCTGATTGGTAAGTCGCTGAGGCGAGTTATCGTGGCTGCCGCACTGTAAACAGCTTGCATTTCGACGCTCACAAATTGCATCCATTGTACACAAGTAATGCAGTGCTGCTCTTGAACTGGCTGGCTTGATATTAATGGGAAACAGGTGGCACGTCCTTACGGCTATTGGTGGCTACATTGCCGTCGCAGTCATTGACCTACTATCTTCAGAAGAGGCATCTTCGGAGCTAATTGATTACTGTCGTGCAGTTGAAGGGCCAAAGTGTTGGAACAGGGAATGGAAACAACAGTCTACTTTTACTTTAGTGGAGCTACCCAACGCATCTGCGACGCGCCGTGCCTCATTTCAATGGTACGGGGGGGCCTTGATGATGGAGGAAAGGTCTCCACATGGCAGGATCCAACAAATAGCTGTGCACAGATAAAGTCACGTGCTTGCTTGTTGTTCCCTCTTCGCTCGCTCGCTTGCTTCGCCTTGCACTTTCCACTTCTGACACGGCAGAGCCCTGCGATGAACCTCGCGCAGCTATCCCTTTATTCAGCAATCCTATTGGACTTACAAGCTGCACCTGACTACAGGGGTCCTTTTCAGCTACTGACGCCTCCCCGCACGAGAAATCCCGCAAAGATGTTGCTGCTCAAGTTGTCAATGATGACAATCGATCGTCGTCCCGACTCATGGATCAGAGGAGAAACCGCCTCGCTGATACCGTCACAACGCACAACAAGGCCAAGGTGTCCCCTTCATAGTCAAGATGGCGCCTCGCTGGTTTGAGAAAGTCGAATCCAAGGCCAAAAGGCTGTTGCAGGTCGCTCCCCAAGAATCCGTCTCGGCTCCTTCACCAACATCTTCGCCGACAGCGTCTCAGCCTGCATCTGAACCAACAACTCAACCAACATTTCAGCCAACGCCTTCTCCACCCACCTCGACCGATTCCGAAACCTCGCCGCTGCCGAGTCTACAAGAGCAACTTTGGAATCAGGCCTACGACGAGCTCAAAGCGAGCGAGCCCAAATTAGTCGAAGCGTACGAGAAGATCCTATCAGTTGGACTTCACCGAAACGACCCGAGCTCTGTTACTTGCGAATCAACGGAAAACGAGATAGAGGGGGCTCGTGAGACAAGATGCCGCCAAATGCAGCAGCTGGTCAAGGCTGGACTGGACCGGACGCAGAAGCAAGCGTCCATCAAACAAGGAATCAATGAAGGCTTGCAAGCAGTGCAAGTCGTAAGGGGGATAGTAGATAAGGCGGTACAGGCCGCACCGGAAGCCGCTATCGCCTGGGTCGGCGTCTGCCTTGGACTAGAGGTATGTGTGATCGGCTTTCTCAACCGAAGAGAGAACGGTGGATGATCCCCCACTGACTGTTGACAGGTCTTTTCGAACCCCGTCACCGAGGCACGCGACAACCGCGAAGGTATCGCCTACGTCCTGTCGAGAATGGAGTGGTACTGGAACCTGGTGTCCCTGCTTCTCGACGAGAACAAGGCCGAACAATCATCCGCAGGACTACGAGTCCAACTAGAGAAGCACATCGTGCAGCTCTACGAGAAGCTCCTCGCGTATCAGATCAAGAGTGTCTGTCTTTACCACCGGAACTGGGCTGCCGTCATCGGAAGGGATCTGCTCAAAATCGACGACTGGGCTGGCCAGCTCAGCGGGATCAAGGAAGCCGAGGCTGCCGTGCAAAGAGACATGGAACAATACAATACCGAAGAGAGCAAGACACAATTTCGGAAACTCACCGATACCGCAACTGCTCTAGAGGAGAATCTCCAAGACATCCATTCAGCCATCCAGGACCAGACACGGCAGCAGGAGAAGAGACACCAGGACGACAGGGAGAAGCAATGCCTGAAAGACCTGCGCGAGACTGACCCCCGCGACGACAAGACGCGCATCCAAGAGACAAAGGGCGGCCTGCTCAGGGACTCTTACCGCTGGATCCTCGACAATGACGACTTCCGGCGGTGGCGTGATGATCCGCAAAGCCAGCTACTCTGGATCAAAGGCGATCCTGGCAAGGGCAAGACAATGCTGCTGTGCGGCATCATCGATGAGCTAGGGAAGGAACCCGACAAACACCTGTCCTACTTCTTCTGCCAGGCCACCGAGACACGACTGAGCAATGCGACGGCCGTGCTGCGCGGTCTGATCTACCTTCTCGTCGACCAACAGCCGTCGCTCATCTCGCATGTTCGGGAGAAGCACGATCATGCGGGTAAGCAGCTTTTTGAGGATGGGAATGCCTGGGAAGCCTTATCTAAGATCCTCACGGCCATGCTTAATGACCCGAGCGTGGATGGTGCGATCCTGATTGTTGATGCCCTCGACGAATGCAAGACAAATCGCCATCAGCTTCTCGACTTCATCACTAAACCGTCCCGCGTCAAGTGGATCGTCTCTAGCCGTAACTGGCCAGACATTGAGGAGAAACTGGACAATGCAAAGCAGAAAGTCAGGCTGCGCCTTGAGTTGAACAAGGACTCAATCTCCAAGGCTGTCAATACCTACATCGGACACAAGGTGAATCGACTGGCAGGTCTTAAGAAATACGACAAGGAAACAAGGGACGCTGTTCAACGTCACTTGGTTGGCAATGCCGATGGCACCTTTCTCTGGGTGGCCTTGGTCTGTCAAGAGCTAGCAGATCCCAAGGTCCGAAAACGGCATACGCCCGACACATTGAAGTCATTCCCCCCAGGTCTTGATCCTCTCTATAAGCGAATGGTGGAACATATCAGCGATTCGAAAGATGCAGATCGTTGCAAAGAGATCCTCGCTCTTGCTTCGGTCGTATACCGACCCATCACCCTAGACGAGTTAAAGGCTCTTGCCCAGTCGCTCGAAGATCTCGACCAGGATGAGTTGGAAGAAATCATCGGTTCCTGTGGTTCTTTTCTGACTCTTCGAAACGGCATCATCTACTTTGTGCATCAATCAGCCAAGGATTTCCTACTCAGCAAGGCATCTGACCAAATTCTTCCTTCAGGCGCCGCGCACCAGCACCATGCCATCTTCTCGAGGTCGCTGGCGGCTTTCTCGCAGACTCTCGAACGTGACGTTTACGAACTGGGTTTCCCAGGATTTCCCATCGATCAGGTCTCGCCGCCCGACCCTGACCCATTGGCTTCGATACGATATTCCTGTGTCTTCTGGGTTGACCATCTCCACGACTCGGATTCTACAGAGATCAACAGTATCCTACGGGATAACGACGATGTCGATGGATTCATCCGAGAAAAGTACCTTTATTGGCTAGAATCTCTTAGCCTCTTGCGCAGCATGTCAGAGGGAGTAAAGGCGGTACACAAGCTCGAGGGTTTAGTGGTGAGTTGCTCTAGGCATATACTAGAAGTGGTCTGACAATTATATAGAGAAACGTGGGAGCGCAGCAACTAACAAAACTACTTCAAGACGCGCGCCGTTTCATCCTTTCCAATAGACGGCCAATCGAGATTGCTCCATTGCAGGCCTATGCGTCCGCACTCGTATTCAGTCCCAAACATAGTCTTATTAGAGAGCTCTATAAGATAGAAGAGCCGGATTGGATGGCATTGAAGCCAAGAATCGAAGCGGATTGGAGCGCGTGCGTGCAGACGCTCGAGGGCCATGGCGATCGGGTGAACTCGGTGGTGTTCACGGCGGACGGCCAGTATCTCGCGTCGGGCTCGGCCGATAGGACAGTTAAGATCTGGGACGCAGCGACGGGCGCGTGCGTGCAGACACTCGAGGGCTATGGCGATCTTGTGTTCTCGGCGGACGGCCAGTATTTCGCGTCGGGCTCGGGGGATGGGACGGTTAAGATCTGGGACACGGCGACGGGCGCGTGCGTGCAGACGCTCAAGGGCCATGGCGATCTAGTGACGTCAGTGGTATTCTCAGCGGACGGCCAGCGTCTCACGTCAGGCTCGGCCGATAAGACGGTTAAGATCTGGGACGCAGCGACGGGCGCGTGCGTGCAGACACTCGAGGGCTATGGCGATCTTGTGTTCTCGGCGGACGGCCAGTATTTCGCGTCGGGCTCGGGGGATGGGACGGTTAAGATCTGGGACACGGCGACGGGCGCGTGCGTGCAGACGCTCAAGGGCCATGGCGATCTAGTGACGTCAGTGGTATTCTCAGCGGACGGCCAGCGTCTCGCGTCGGGCTCATACGACGACACGGTTAAGATCTGGGACGCGGCGACGGGCGCGTGCTTACAGACGCTCGAAGGCCATGGCGATCAGGTGGAGCCGGTGGTATTCTCAGCGGACGTCCAGTATCTCGCGTTGGGCTCATACGACAAGACAATCAAGATCTGCGACGCAACGACGGGTGCGTACGTGCAGACGCTCGAGGGCCATGGCGGTCAGGTGAGGTCGGTGGTATTCTCGGCGGACGGCCAGCGTCTCGCGTCGGGCTCGGCCGATAGGACAGTTAAGATCTGGGACGTGGCGACGGGTGCGTGCGTGCAGACGCTCAAGGGCCATGGCAATGAGGTGAGGTCGGTGGTGTTCTCGGCAGACGGCCAGTATCTCGCGTCGGGCTCGGAGGATAGGACAGTTAAGATCTGGGACGCGGCTATGGGTGCATACATACAGACGCTCGAGGGCCATGGCGATCAGGTGGAGTCGGTGGTATTCTCAGCGGACGGCCAGCGTCTCACGTCAGGCTCGGGGGATGGGACTGTTAAGATCTGGGATGCGGCGACGGGCGCGTGCATACAGACGCTCGAGGACTATAGCGATCCTATGTTCTCGGCGGACGGCCAGTATTTCGCGTCAGGCTCATACGACAACACAATCAAGATCTGGGACGCGGCTACGGGTGCATACATACAGACGCTCGAGGGCCATGGCGGTTCAGTGTGGTCAGTGGTATTCTCGGCAGACGGCCAGCGTCTCGCGTCGGGCTCGGCCGATAGGACAGTTAAGATCTGGGACGTGGCGACGGGTGCGTACGTACAGACGCTCAAGGGCCATGGCGGTCGGGTGAACTCGGTGGTGTTCTCGGCAGACGGCCAGTATCTCGCGTCGGGCTCGGCCGATAGGACAGTTAAGATCTGGGACGTGGCGACGGGCACGTGCATACAGACGCTCAAGGGCCATGGCGATCAGGTGAACTCGGTGGTGTTCTCGGCAGACGGCCAGCGTCTCGCGTCAGGCTCGTGGGATGGGACTGTCAAGACCTGGGACGCGGCGACGGGCGCGTGCGAGCAGACGCTCGAGGGCTATGGCTATAGCTATGGCTATGGCTCTGGCTATCAGGTGAACTCGATGGTGTTCTCGGCAGACGGCCAGTATCTCGCGTCGGCGTCGGACTCCTGGTATGGGACTGTTGAGATCTGCGACGCGGTGACGGGCGCGTGCGTACAGACGCTCGAGGGCCATGGCGGTCGAGTGAACTCGGTGGTATTCTCGGCAGACGGCCAGTATCTCGCGTCGGGCTCGGCCGATAGGACAGTTAAGATCTGGGATGTGGCGACGGGTGCGTGCATACAGACGCTCAAGGGCCATCGCGATCAAGTGAACTCGATGATGTTCTCGGCAGACGGCCTGTATCTCGCGTCAGGCTCATACGACAAGACAATCAAGATCTGGGACGCGGCGACGGGCGCGTGCGTGCAGATACTCGAGGGCTGTGGTGATTGGGTAAAGTCGGTGGTATTCTCAGTAGACGGCCAGTATCTCGCGTCGGGCTCGGATCATGGGACGGTTAAGATCTGGGACACGGCGACGGGCGCGTGCGTGCAGACACTCGAGGGCTATGGCGATCTTGTGTTCTCGGCGGACGGCCAGTATTTCGCGTCGGGCTCGGGGGATGGGACGGTTAAGATCTGGGACACGGCGACGGGCGCGTACGTACAGACGCTCGGGGGCCATGGCGATCAGGTGAGGTCGGTGGTGTTCTCGGCGGACGGCCAGTATCTCGCGTCAGGCTCATACGACAAGACAATCAAGATCTGGGACGCGGCTACGGGCGCATACATACAGACGCTCGAGGGCCATGGCGGTCAGGTGAGGTCGGTGGTATTCTCGGCAGACGGCCAGTGTCTCGCGTCGGGCTCAAAAGACGAGACAATCAAGATCTGGGACGCGGCGACGGGCGCGTGCTTACAGACGCTCGAGGGCCATGGCGGTCAGGTGAGGTCGGTGGTATTCTCGGCGGACGGCCAGCGTCTCGCGTCGGGCTCAGAAGACGAGACAATTAAGATCTGGGACGCGGCGACGGGCGCATGCGTACAGACGCTCGAGGGCCATGGCGATCGGGTGACGTCGGTGGTATTCTCGGCGGACGGCCAGCGTCTCGCGTCGGGCTCGGCCGATAAGACGGTTAAGATCTGGGACGCAGCGACGGGCGCGTGCTTACAGACGCTCGAGGGCTATGGCGGTCTAGGGGAGAGGGTGGCGTTCTCAGCGGACGGCCAATATTTCGCGTCGGGCTCAAAAGACGATACAGTCAAGATCTGGGACGCGGCGACGGGCGCGTGCGTGCAGACACTCGAGGGCTATGGTAGTTGGGTAAAGTCGGTGGTATTCTCGGCGGATAGCCAGCGTCTCACGTTAGGCTCAGTCGATGGGATAATTAAGATCTGGGACGCGGTGACGGGCGCGTGCGAGCAGACGCTCGAGGGCCATGGCGGTCGGGTGAACTCGGTGGTGTTCTCAGCGGATGGCCAGCGTCTCGCGTCAGGCTCGTGGGATGGGACGGTCAAGATCTGGGACGCGGCGACAGGCGCCTGCTTACAGACACTCGACGTTGGGAGCGTACATCAAATTGCATTTGATCCAACGACAAACACTCTCCTCTCTACCGATATTGGACTTCTCAACTTAGATCACCTGGCGCCTGCCATCGATGATCAGTCGACTGAACTAACCTTACGGGGTGTTCGCCATTCTGGTTGGGGTATAAGCACCGACGGTGTATGGATTGTTAAAGATGGAAAGGAGATGCTTTGGCTACCTCCGGACTATCGAGGGGCTAAGGCCGCTATTGTTAGATCAACGGTCGCTATCGGTTGTCGTTCAGGTCGTGTGTCGGTGATGAAATTCTCTTAGACCGGAGGCAGGCAGCGACCTATGAAATTGATTCTGTTTGATTTGGAAGCAGGAGGCCATTTGCTATAGGAAAAAGCTAGCGTCATTTCTTTCTCTTTAATTTTCTTTTCACTTTGATCTCGGAGGGTAATAGGGGTCGAAAATTTTTTATTCAATGGGCTGTGGCGTTCGTTTGGTCAATGCTTTATTTTTATGATAGAGGCTTGTAGCTGCGGATAGATACATCTTGCTTGTTGGATGGCCCCTATTTTCTTGCTGTCCGGCGCGGAGGCCGGCTCGGTATTGGATGTTAGATTGGCGGCTGGGAATTGTTAGATACGCGTGTAGGGTTAATATCCAATTAAAATAGGGTTAATTTTCACACTTGAGGATCAATCTCGTCCCCAGGAGCTCCTGTCTCTGCTCTGTCCTTTTAGGTGTTTTCCCCGCTACCCGGTATTGATATATCCGGGGACCCACAAAATACATGTTTCTTTTATCGAGGCGCTATCACTAATCCAACAGGAATGGGCTCCACTTCCCTTATTGCAATATTATTCTTGTATCCAAAAGAGGGGTGAAACCCCTCTCTGACAGACTGATCAAAGAATCAAGTCGACGATCAAGAACATCACAACATTCTGCTCCACTTGGATACACTCACCCCATCGTATTCGTGCGTATCTAACATTGGATGTACCCACAATTCCTTGCATGACATGCTCGAATTAACTTTTATCTACCTATAAAGACGCGGTTCTTCTCCATGTATCGACTGTGATGCTGTCTTATTGCTGAGGGTACCAATCAACCGTGTCCCTTCAACCTCGCCATTAAAAACTTCAGCAATGCCTAGGAGCCTCCGTTTTGAGAATTTTTTAGCATATGGGTACGTACCTGCACCAGACCTTCCTAGGAAGGAGTTCACGGCCCAACATGCATACAGTCACGTGCGGGATGATGCCCCTCGCCAATCAGGGTGTGATCACGACCAACACCAGAAGTGATCACGTTGATCGCCTCCCTGGATCACCCTGATCAAAACTTTGGAGCAAAGTGATCAGGCACCACGCCTCCAGTATATAGTACACCTGTATTTTCACTCTCTTATGTACCAGCTACCTCAGCTATTAATACAACTTGGTTACACTCAATACCTTTGAGCACATTACCAGACGTGACTTACACCCTGTTCAAGACAACGCCAGAATCACCTCTGCCACCATAAACCCAGCACGACCGGTTTATCACTTGGGAACCTTACGATCGTCACAGGAGTAGTTTATCAGGGTGTTTATTACACCTATCGATATCCTATTCGGCTAAACGAAATAGCATCTACTATCTAGGTACGGACTGCGGTCTCATATATAGAACCGAGGCATACGCCCTCCAGATCACCCGACTAACAACTCCAAGCAATCGTGCACGCAGACGTCCTAGAATATCAAGGAACAATGTATTTTGTAGCGCTCCTTGGCTCGTTTAAGGTATTTCCCACCCATCTCAAAGTCCCCCGACCCTGAAGAGCATGGTGATATCAAGTTCTCCCACGATCCTTGAGTTTCGTACAGTAGTGCACTTGTAGACTCGAGCCGCCTCGTTCGGGGAAACGTTGAACAAAACGCCGACGAATCTCCGCCCACCCAAGCTGCTCCTCTTCCTTCAGTTGTATGAGGAAGCTATCTTCATCGTCTGAATACTTAGCCCGTCCTACAGGGGCTCGCTTGGTTGTTTTCCTTGTCGCGACCGAGCGGGTTGAATCGGGCATCATACCGGCGGCATTTGGGTGATTTGTGCAAAGGGGCCAATCAAACTGGAATTGAAACGTAGTCTTGCCATTTTCGGTAACGCGTTTCATTGAAGCGTTCTCGAGCGGCCATTCCTGAAACCGAGCAAGAACCGCACTGGCCTCGGAGGGAACAGATCTTGCACGCGGTGGTGTTGGACTTGACAAGCCGAGTGCCGATGTGTCGCGCTCCCTCAATGAGTGTGCGGAAGCTCTTGTAGATCGCCTCCTTCGACGAGAATCCCGGGCACTGGTAGCCGCATTGTGTGTCGAACAGGAAGGAGACTTAGAGACTTTGCGACGTTTGTGATCTTGATGTTCTTCATCGTCGACATCATTGTCTTCCGAGCCAGATCCTTGAACCTCTGGAGGCGAAGGACAATAGTCCTCGTCACGCGCATATTCTAGAACATCGGGGCCATCCTCACTGCCGGAGCTTTCAGCACCTGCGTCACTGTCCTCCTCTTGCCCTGTTGTATGCGCATGTGGGGGTCTGCGATAAGAACGGCGCGGGGACGGCAACTGGGGAGATGGCCGGGCCTTGTCCGGCGATCCGAGTCCACCATCCACGGCCTCGGACTCGGGATCGCTGGACCCGCAGCTTGCGTCGCCCAAGTCTTGTCCCCGATGCGGTTCGGGTGACATCCTTGCTGTCAGGGATGGATTGCGGGCTCCAGGGGTGGCATCGTCAGACGAATTGCCGGCGGGTATTTCGCTTTCCTGGAGTGATGCCTGGACCACCTCGACGGGGCTGGCAGTACGCGGAGAGTGTGTGCAAGTTGAGGGGGAATCCGGATGACCCTGGGCGCTATGACAAGCGTCATGGTCAAAGACAGCATCGACCATCATGTTGCTCTGTTGACTGGCTGGTACGGGTCGAAGCTGTTGCCCGCTTGCCGCAACTGGGTATGGCTGGCTTTCAGGGCTAGTAGGAGGCGTTGCAAAATTGACACCTTTACAAGCAGACGTATCTCCAGTGAGTATGTGATTCATCTCACAAGAAGATTGCTGGCTCGGTTCAGCATCAGCGAGGTGAGACGCTTGTATCTCATTCGGCCAAGCTGGGGCGACTTCCGCTTGAGCTGGGGGTACTATTGGCGCAATGACTACGCTAATGGCAGCTTCTGATTCAGTTGTGCCATGTTCGGTGCTGGTGAGATCTAGACGCCCGTTGTCAGAAACTTCCACCTAAACGGAGCATCACGGCGTCGAAGACCTACCCAGATAGTCCGGGGTGCTGACACGTGTTGCGTAAGGTTGCAGGTTGTTGAGTTCTCGACCCTTGTCATTTTCATCTTCAGTATCAGACTCGACATCAGAGGGAATGCAAATCGCTGTGTCGCTGGATTTTCCAATAGCTAAGAGGGCCTCCTTCTGCAAAGATACCGTGTCTGGCTGAGAGGCAGGAGGGGTGAGGTTTTGCCGCAGCTTCCGCTGTTCAGAGTCAAAAGTCGCCGAGGCCATGCTTGTGTTGCAGAGTGCGGAGAGGAAAAGAGAAAGGGGGTTTGGTGTTCGCAGTGCAGCCAGGTGAAGATGGGCGGGCATTGTCCGGCTTATATGCTCGCTGCTGAACCATGCGGCAACATGAGTCCTGATCGCTTGCGGGCGCCCAGCTCGATGTCTCCCTGCTGCCTCCTTGTGTTCTCCAAGATGGTGATGGATCGGATGCAGACACGTAACCGCTTCTCCTTCGTCCCAATCATTTCGCTGCCGGGCCACACCAAGGCAGCTATGCTGAACACATGATGCCCCCCTCGATTCAGCTTGCCGCACATCGTCAGGGATTCGCGCCACTCGTTGGCAAGGCAGAGTCCTCGGGGAGATACCAGATGAGGCAGGTCTTCATGCCTGTTGGGCTGTTCACGCACGACGCGTCATTTCCAAGCGGTCACATAGCATCGGGTAGAAAGTTCCCGGCAGCATTAGCTCTTCCGTCTGACCGTGATGGAGCTCAACGCCGCGCCAGCGCATTTTGGTCGTCCACAGCCACGAACTTGTTGAGCCATTCAGAGGATGGGAGAGCACCAGATGCCGTCACAAACGCCTCATGAACACGCAGCAGTGAGACAAACGGGGCTGACATGTGTGCAACACCAACAACTCGCCGAAATGCGCCCGTCCCCGTCCGCATCCCCGTCCCCTCGTCCCCCAATCATCCCTCTCAGTTCGCTGGCCTGCTCTCGATTTCGAAGCCGCTGAGCTATCGCGAGCGGCGCCGGGCCGAGGGATCGTTCCCCCAAGCGGCAGGAAGTCTCGGCAACCCCTGAGCAGAGAAATGGTGACTCGGACCCCGCCAAGCGAGTTGTGGCCTCACTCTCCGCCCGGATCAGGGGACCAATCGAGGAGCAAGGTCGTGTCGGAAGCCTCCGTAGCCACCTGTGCCAGTTTCAGGAGGCGAGCCCGAGATGGCAATCCTCCATCATGCAGCAGGGTGCATTGATAAGCTACTGCGGCATTTCTGCCATTGGATGGGCGTCGACTGGAGGCCTCACAAGGGAAAACATTGCCGTGAGATGCTCTGCTACTGCCTGAGAAGCATCACACCACTGTTCGGCGGCCCAACTTGGGGAACGCTCTCTAGACTGTTGGCGTTGTTAAATTCTGAGAGAAGAGGACGGGACAGGAAGCCGTACGAGACACAGAGTAGAGTTAGTCATAACATTAGAGGATAGAATGGAAAGCGAATACTAGAATATGTCTCATTCCCTCCACAATCAGGCGTTGGGGGCGATGCAAGCGTCGCGATAGTCGGTCAATCCCTCTGGCGAGAGAAGTTCGTTCCAAATCAGAACGATGACGTGGCAGGATGGGCGAAGGGAGCTGGGCTGAAGATAACGATGCTTGCAGAAGAGTGAGAATGGCGGATGCAAGCGGACAGAGCATGGGAAGAAGGAGAGGTCAAAGATACATGTTGCCAGGGTAGGAGGAGGTTCTTGTATTATATATAGAGAGTCACGTGATATGCGGTCGGGCGGGTGTGCAGCACGCGCGCCTTGCCCGTTTGGGCGGCGTCGCTAAACCGGAGGCAGCAGCAGCGCATCCGCGTTTACTTTATAAACTTCTAATCTTATAATTTTATTTAGTTTATTACTAATTTTACCTTATATTATATTAGTTATTAATTTAAGTAATAAAACATAAAAGACTAAATAAAGCCTAACCTTTAGTAGTAAGTCTAATTTATAATTATTTTCTAAAATTTTCTTAATAATTTTATATAATTTAATATATTTATAATCTAGTTTATAGCTTAGTTAATTTGTTTTAATGTTTTTTATAGCTAGGTAGATTATATCTTCTTTTAAAAAGGTTAGTCCCTTTAACTGTTTTAGGTTATAGTGGTTTTTTTTATATTTTCTAATAAATTCGAGTTCTATTTTTATTTCTTTATATAGGTTTTTAAGGTTATTACTTTTAAATATAGTAGCTAGGTTAACTAATTTTTCTTATTATATATTATAATAAGTATCTAATATATATTTAAAGTTTATATAAGCTAGTATATAGTTAATACTTTTATTATATATAGTATTATACATAAGTTAGGCTATTAGTAGTTTTTTAACTTAATTATTTTATTTATAATTAATATAATATTATAAATACTATTTAAGTATTTAATTTATTTATTTAATTTATTTATTAGCTTGTAGTTAAAATGTAGTTATAAGTTAATAATTTAGTTTAAGTTATATTATAAGTAATTATTAAAAGTTTAATATAAATATACGTCTTTTATTAAATAGAATTTTTATAGGTAATCTATATATATTAATAATATATTAATTAAAAATATAAGAAAGTTTTTTTATATTTATAGCTTTTTTATAAGGTAGGTAGTAAGAGAATTTTATAGATTAATTAATTATAATTATAATACTATTATAAAAGATTCCTATTAAGGGTTTTTCTAATAAGGGTAACTTAGTTATAAAATCTATTATAATTAAACTTTATAATCCTCTTAGTATTAGTAGTAATTATAACTATTTATAAGGTTTATATCTTTAAGCTTTTATTTTTAAGTAAAGGTTATATTATTAAATAACTTCTTTTATTATTTCCTTTATTCCCTTTATATTACAGCCTAAAAACAACCCTAAACTAACTAAGTTAAGACTAAAAGTAATATATCTTTAAAGCCTTTTATATTATATACCTTTATATTTTTATAACCTTATTATAAAACTTACCATTTTTATATACCAGACCTACCTAAACCTAGGTTTAAGTATTTATATACCCTCTCTCTTTTAAAACTTTTACTAATCTATCTCTTAAACCTAAGTTTAATTATCTATATATGCCTTACTCTCTCTAAACTTTTAAGCCCTTTAGTTCCTCTTCTTACTAATTATTTACCCTCTTATAACTTCTACTAATACTTTATTTACTTATTTCTTAATAATATCTAATTATTATTTAATAATTTATATATCTGCCCTATCTTTTTTCTTATTTACCCCTTACTTTACCTTTATTAATTATATTTCTAATCCCTATATTTCTGTTTATTTTATATAATAATTATTATATTAAAAATTATTATTATCTTTATTTTCTTTTTTTCCTCGTTTTTAACTTTTACTTCTTACCCTTTTTCTTATTACTTATAAAGTAAAATAAAATAGAAATTATAATCTATTATTATTATTATTATAATTAAAATTAAATACCCTTTTCTTCCTAATTCTAATACCTATACCTAGCCCTTTAAGTAATTAAAATCTACCCTTACCTATCCCTAATATAATCCTTATTAATCTACCTCTCCCTCCTTAATCCTAGCTATTAATAATACCCTAGCCTAATCTCTAATATCCCTATTATTACTATTACTTTCTAAGCTTATTAAGTTACTAAAGCCTTTCTTATAAACCTTTATTAAAATTAATTCTTTAAGGAAATAAGTAAAGCCTTACTGCCTTATTATTATTAAGCTACCTATCTATCTCTTTAACTTCTCTTAGTTTTATAGTAATAATAGGCCCCTTAATTATACTTATATTACCAATCTTTATTACTTTTTTTTTAAAATAATAGCCTTACTTATTAGGCTACGAAGTATTATATTTAGGTATTTTATAATATTATTATTACTAATAAGATAATAATAATAATTAATATTATTTTAAATATTAATTAAAGTACTATTTAAAACTAATATTAATATTTACTATTTTTTAAAAACTAAGCTAATTTTAATAATAAAAGGCCTAAGCTTATAATTAGCTAGTATTATATTAAGGCCTTAAAATTATATAAAATAAATAACTTTTAATTTAAGTAATTTATAATAAATTTATAAATTTTATAATAAAAATATAAATCCTTTTTTATTAAGTCCTTATATTATAATTTATTTTATTAATTTTATTTCCTTATTTACTATAAAATAGGCCCTAATACTAACCTTTTTATCCTGTAAACAGATACCCTCCTAGTTAAACTTAACATTAAGCTTTATATTAACTATTACGGCCTCGCCCTACCTAACACCTATAGTCAGATCTAGTTACAGCTTATCTCCGCCTTTAACCAGGATCTTACTTTATTTTCTACTAAGTAAAATAGTAATAAGAAAGGTATTAAGAAAAGGATATTAAATATCCTATACTTAATAAATAAAGCTTGCTTTCTTATTAGCTATCTAATTATACTTTAAAAAAATAAATAGTAAAAACCTTAAATTACCTGTTAGTATTAAACCTCTTTAAAAAAAAGCTATATTTAATATTTTAAAATAATATTAAATTATAAGTTATAAACTAGATAATATAAATAACTCCTTAAGTACTTATATAAATTTAATAATAAAACTATTATTTTATAATAATATTTATTTAGTAAAATAAATATTAAATATAATAATAATAATATTATATTATTACCTTTTATATATAATATATAGCTAACTTAAAATATATTATTATCTTATATAAGTAGTATTAATTTAATATATTTTATTAAATACTTAAGACTTTAAAGGCACTTCCTGCTTTAGCCCTTAACTTTATTAAGATTTTAAATTAAACTATACTAGCTTATAGTTTTAAAAGTAATACTTATAATACTATAAATATTTACTAGGTTTTTTATTTTAAGGAGGAAAGTAATAATAATAGTAATAATAACCCTACCTTATTAGCTCCCTTTATTACTAAACTAGCCTAAAAGACTTTTTAATAAAGTAAATTCTTAAGCTTACTTAATAAAAAAGCCTATTTTAGCTGCAAGGCAGATACAGGTCTAAATTCAATAGAAAACATATATAAATTAAAACCATGCTAATAAAGACAGGGACCTAAATCCATTGCCCCTAACGGATTTAGGTTGCTATTATTAAAAGTTAGAAAAAATAATATTTAAGATAATACATTAATTTGCAATTACTAGTATATATTACATTTTAAATTTTAACTATAGAAACCAAGTATTGCAATATTGCAATTAATTTGAAATTTAGTTAATTATATTTAGTATAGTTAAAAGTAAATAGTAATTAGCAAATTATTTACCTTAAGTTAGTCTATATATTTTAGTATGCCTAGGTATAAGTAAGGGAGTATAATAGAAATATAAGCAGAGAATAGTAATTAAGCTAAAGCAATTTATAAGGATAGCTAAGTTATAGTAGTAAGTATAAATATATATTATATTAGTATTATTATAGTCTATTAGTTTATAGTAGTTATTAACTTATAGTAATATATATAACTAAGTTAAGATTAAGGTTTAAGTTATAATAACTATAAAAGTAAGTATATTAATAGATATAAATAATAATTAATAGTTATTAAAATAAAGTAATTAATAATTAATTTATTAATATTTAATAGTTATAAACTAATAAGCTAATAATATTAATTATAAATAATATAAGGCTATTTATAAAACTGCCTAAGTTTTTATTTATTATTTATAAAGTATATTAATATATATATATTAAGAAGAAAGTAAAGTAGTATTTAAAAAGGCATTATAAGTTAATCCTAATAGAAAAAAGAAATAAGATTATAATAATAATCTAATATAACCTTAATATTATCTAGGAGCAAAGCTATTTAGTAATATAGTTACTATTACTACTAATAATTAACCTTATATTATATATCTATTTGCTAAGCTAGAAGCTTAGATATAGTAAGGAAGGGTATTTATATGTAGTTAGTATAATATAAGGTATGTAAGAATATTACTAGGAAGAGTATAGATAGATTAATCCCTATAAGAGGGGGGGGAGTGCCTAGAAGCAGGCTATAGAGGTATAGCAGGTACCGTGGCGTATTAGGGTCTAGTAATAATAGTTATTTAATAATAGGCTAGGTAGTAATTAGTTTAAGGTTAGGTTTAGTAAATAAGTTAGTAAAGTAGTGCCTAAGGAGCTAGCTAATATTAACTAGATAAACTAGGCAATAAAGCAGCAGTAATACTAATTTAAAATAGAAGATAAGGAAAAGATTAAAGTAGCTAATATAAGGATAGATACTAATATATAGTTAAAGCATATTAGGTAGGTAATATATTTAGAAAGATTTAACTTAAAAGCCATGCTATAGTTAATTAATCTGGTAAGTAAGTATAAGTATATATTATAGTTAATATAGGATAGTTTAATATAGGTAATAAACCAGGCCTGCGCTATAGCCATACTAGTGCAGGTTAGTAGCTAGGCATTATTTAAGGTATAGTAAAAAGAAGAAGATAAGAAGCCAAGGCGGCTATTTAATAACTAAATAGAGGATAATATATAGGCATATTATATAGCTATATAGACTAAGTTAGTATATTATATATATTATATAGAGGCCATGGCAAATAAAGATAGGCCTAGGTATTAATTATTAAAGTAATAAAGTAAGTTACTTAATAAATTAAGTAAAATTATTAAAGTATATATTAATAATCTAAATATATAGCTATTAGAAGAGGATTAAGTAAATAGGTTAATATTATAGGCTATAATAATATTATTAAATTACTATTTAATAGCTAGGAAGTATTATAATACTATTATTAGTAGATTAGCAGTAATAAGTATCTAAAAGGATAGTAGTTAGATAGATATATTAAATTATATACCTATATATTCTGCTATTATTAAGATTGCCTATGCTATAATTATATACTATTTATATATAAAGAGATAGGCCGAAGTGGCCCGGTTAAAGCAGGTTAAGATAGACAAGTAGCAGTAAGAGGGCGGGTTATTAGATAAGAAAGAAGCCTAAGAGGAGGCAGAAGAGGAGGCTATAAGTATATTCTGTATTATATATAAGAAGGTATAGCAGTTTATAATAGTTATATCCGGCAATGCTAGGGCCGAGCTAATACTAATAGATTAGATTTATAAGGTATATATATATAGTATATATATTTAATTTAATATACTAGCTAGGGGAATAATTAATTAGGTTAGGGACTGCATTAAGTACTACTAAGTGCAATTCTAAATAGGCAAGTTTACAGAGATATTATATTTATTAAAGGATAAATATAAAGGTTAAAAATAATATTAGCTATAATAGATAATATTAGCTAGTTATTTTAGATCCTATAGTTATTATTTAAAAATAACTATAATAAAGATAGAGTAGGGTATTTATTTTTAAAAAATAACTATAATTATATAAAGTTAAAAGCTAGTAAGAATTAAAGTTTATAGTAAATTACTAATTCCCTAGGCTAATAAAAGATTTAGTTTAATTATAAAAAAGAGGATAAAAAGCTATTTTAAGCCAGAGTAATATAGTTATATAGGCAGATAGTAAAGGAGTTAATAAAAAGGATGTTTTTATTAATATATATAATATCTAGCTAGCTAGTATATATTATAAAAATTTTAAGTATTTAATATAAGAATATAATAAATAGTAATATATATAATATATTTATATATAATAGTTTAATATATTTTATTATATTATACTATAAGTTATTTTAGGCTATAAGGCAGGCTAAGGTTATTTACTAATATTTACTATATAAGGTAAGTAAGTTATTAATATAGTATTTATAATTAGTATTATTATTTTAGCAGCAGGTATAGGGTATTATTAAGGATACTAGTATATATAGCCTGTATTTATAGCTAGATAAGGTAGTTTATAAGGTTAATATTAGTAAGATAAAGCAGAAGGAGAGAAGGCAGGCAGAGATAAAGACTAGGAGTAGGGAAGATAAATTTAGTAATAATAATAGTAATTATAATAATAATAATAATAATAATAATAATATAAACCTTAATATTAAATTTAAAAGTTAAGTAAAGGAGTATAATTAGATATTAAATTATATTTATTAAATTATCTAATAGTATAGCTAATAATTTTTAAGTATTATATTAAATATTAGTTTATAAAGGCAGATTACTATAACTATAATATACTAGTATTTAAATAGGGTATTTAAGGAGTTAATATTAAATAAAGATAAAGATAATAAGATAAAGAATAGTCTAGTTAATTTATAAGCAGGTTATAGAATATATATAGCCGGCATAGTATATATATAAGAAATGCAATAAGGGTTATTTAGTATAGTAACTATACATAATAAGTTCTAATTAATTAGCTACTAGTAGTATTAGTTATTAGAGTTCTAGGACGGCGATAAGTTTATTGATAGGGCCGGCGGCGGTATATAGCGGTAAAAGCGAGAACAAGAACTATTTAAGACAGAGCAGGAGTATAACCAGTTGCAGCGTTTCAGACAGATACAGTAAGTCAATATCGCCGGCCAATTAAGACAGATATTAGGTCTAGATGCGGCATTCTGTGGCTAATAAGAGGCAGTAATCTAGGCCATTATGTAAGGCAAGAGTCTGATTATGCAGATTATAGGCACAGGAGGGGGCAAGAGTATATTATTCCTATAATAATAAAGGGGTAACTATTATAATTATACTATTAGTATTATTATAAGATAATTTATATTAGTATTATGCTAAGTATTAGATTAAGATATATATTTAGGATAGTTGTAGTGTTAGGGTTAGGATAGGGTTAGTATTAACTATTTAAGCTATCTTTGCTTTAATAATTATTATTTATATTAATAGCCTAATAATTATTATTTGCGTTAACAGCCTGCTAATAATTAAATTTATATAGGAAATTTCATAGTGCTAGTAAGATATAGGTATTATAATAATTAAAATAAGCAGGTGCTAATAATTAGCATTTTAGGCACTATAGTAACTATAGTAAGTTTAAAATAAGTAAGAATATAAAAGAAATACTTATAAATTAATTAATACTAATATTAATATATAAAGTTATAATATTAATAGCTATATAGTAAATTTAGTTTAAGGTTATTTTTTTATATAATTATTAGGCAATAGGGTTTATAAATATAAATTAATCTGCCATGGCTAACCAGAGCGAGTTTTTAACTTATAAAGTTTAGTAATAGCTATAGCTATATATCTTATTATATTTAGGTTATATTTAGCTTAAACTGCTAATATAAAATAAAGGGGTTTAAGAAAGGTATTAATACTGTATAATAGCTTATAATATATAAAGGTTAAGTTAAAACTTTAATTTTATTAAATTTATTTATAATAAAGTACTTTATATATAAGTTAGAACTCTGGCTTCTCTATTGCTATATATGCCAGACTATAGTTATATAAAAACAAGTAAAGTTATATCTTTATAATACTTTACATAGTCTTAATATTTAAGAGATTAGGCTTATATACGAATAGGTATTTAAGTATAATATCTTTAAGGGTTAGCTAGAGGCATATATTAATTTACTACCTAAGCCTAATAATATACTGCTAATTATAGCTTTAGGTCTGCTAGGCATAGGAGGTATTTAGTATAAGTTTATCTAAGAATAAAGTATATTATCTTAGTCTAATTACCTATATATAGGCACAGACTTAAAGCAGATTTCAGAATATCTTAGGGTTAAGTATAATTAGGATATAAAACTTAAAGATAAATATTACTTAGCTATTATAATATATAAAGAAAGAAGTAATAGTCTGTAGAGAATAGGAGTTTATTATTAATAACTATTCTCTAGTAAGCCAGGAAGTAAGTTATTTAGGGTAGTAAGGGGATTAGATCTTAAATAATTAAGGGCCTAAGATAACGAGTTATAAGCCGCACTCTAGAGGGCCATTAATGCATTCTAGAGTAAGGGTAAAGATATTTAAAGTTAAGAAGTAAAGCATATTAATAAGGAGAATAACTTTATTATATTAAATCTATAGCTCTATTAGCTTAGTTCTGCTATCTACTTAAAGGATTTTAATAGGAAAAAGGACTTTTTAAAGGGCTTAATTACTATAGAATATAAAGTAAATCCAGATAATCTAAACTAGTTAGATAATGCCTAACTGCAGTTTATATATATTATATTTAATTAGCTAGTTAACTATATTAAAGCTATTATTATATTAGATATTATATCTTAAAACGCTCTTTTTAAAGTTAATTATAAAGAACTAATAAAAGAGAGGATAAAACTATTTTACTTTTAATTTAAGCCCGAAACATAGAGGAGGTATATACTTATAATTAAATAGCTACTTTCTTATATTATTTAATATATATCTTTTAATAATAAGGCAGATTAGCCACTATTTAAACTAAGCATATAGCAGCAAAAAGCTTATAATATTATAATAAAATATATAAATAACTTAATAAATACTTAGAAGGAATATAAAGGTAATCTAAAAGCACTAGCAATTATTAGACTTCTTAAACTACTAGAAACTGCTATTCTTAAGCTATATATCTCTATTCTTAACTATTTTACTAAGGATATAAAATATAATAGCATTCTTATTAGCTTCTTAACTGTTTTTAGTATATAGGCAGATAGTACATAGGAGGGGTATACAGGCTTTATGCTAAAGTTTTCTGTTATTATAGCTATCTCTTATCTCTATATTATTAAATACACTATAGACTAACAGTCTAAAGCTATTAAGCAAAAGATATAATAAGGGCAAAGTTAAGAGGAAGCAGAAGAAAATAGCCTAAGCTATTTTGTATTAATATCTAAGATAACTTAGCAGTTTACAATAAGTAAGGGCAAAGGCTAGGAAACAACACTAATATAGTTTATTATCTAGCTCTAAAATTTCAATATAGCCGCATAAAACAATATAGCAGCATATAGTTTAGTAAGTTAAGATAAAGGCAAGGAGGAGCTTATTTATAAGGGTATTTATCTTAGCATTTTTAATATATAGGCAATAATAAAATTAGCAGTCTAATAATTAGAGATTATACTTTATAAGGATTTATTACTATTTACTAAGTTCTTAAAGCAGTCTCTGGCTAAACTTAGACTTCTTAAGATCCTATAAGATTAGCTACTAGATAATATAGCTAATAAAACAATTAGGCATTTATTTATTAATAAATTATTCTAATATAATAGTAATACTAGTAAAGGCTAAGTTATTAAAAAGATATTATAAAATAGCAGTTTTAGGGGTAAGTAAATTAAGTTAATTAATAATAATAGTTTAAAAATAAATTCTAAGATAGTATATTAATACAGTTTTAATATAAAGAAAGTACTAGAGCTACTAGCAGTTCTTGTATATATTAGCAGCAGGTTTCTACTAAGAGTATAGGAACTTCTTATTATATAGCATTGCAATATAAGTAATAAAGGGGTTTGTAATATTCTATGCAATTAAGGGCTTATTATAATTATTACAGGCACACATAAAGGCTTTATAATAACTAGGAGGCTTAAGATTATCTACCGCTTCTTGCTGCAAGAGGTTAGCACTTTATTAATATACTATTTATAGCTCATACTGCCATTAGGGTTAGGATAGGGTTAGTATTAACTATCTAAGCTATCTTTGCCCTAGTGTTTTTCTCTAGCTAAGATCGAGCTAATAGAATAGAAGAGTAGAGATTTTTTTAAGATATAAGAAAATAAGAAATAAGTATAAGAAAAGGAAAGGAAAGGCAGATAAGAGATATAGCCTAAGAGCTAGGAAAGAGATAAAGCTAAAAGAGAGATATAGCTTAAAAAGCTAAAAAAGAGATATAGCTAGAAAAGCTAAAAAAGAGGGATATAAGGCTAAATAGCCTAAAAGAGGTCTAGGAAGACCTTCTAGAGGTATTCCAGGCTGACCTAGCTAGGCCTGTAGGGATCTCTTTAGCTATAGAAGCTGCTGAGATAGCCCGCGTTCTAGTTAAGGTCAGGCCTATTGTGGCATTAAGCTGGGCAGCTGCTAGAGGGCCTACAAGCTCCTGGAGCTTCTTATAGGTCCTAGCAGTCTCTAGGTCCATAAGGCCGCCTGCAGAGATAATAATAAGCTGAAAAAAGGCACCTAGGCACCTATATTTCCGGCGTTTTTCCTCTGCAGCCTCTATAAGGGTGCTATAAGGGTCCTCCCTTATAGAATCCTTAGAAATAGTAATAATTTAGATATTATAGAAATACCGGCTTATTCCTAAGGTAACTACTAGGTCAGCCCATAGGCTAGTTTCCTTATTAAATAAGGGTTCTTTCTTAACCTCTAAGGAAGGCTGGCTGCTAAGGGCTCTATAAAAGGCCCCTATAATCTTATTATGCCTTGCAATCCACCTTCTAGAAGCACCCTTATAGGTATCCTTATGGCCTAAGGCTGCTATAGCTTTATAAGAGCTATAAGGCAAGCTAGGGGGCTTAACAGAGTAAAAAAGCCTGCTTCTTAAGGCTTTAGTAATCTCAGAGTCTGTAAAAGATAGGTCTTTCTTAGTAGGCAAGACTCTAAGCTACTTATGGCCTAAATAGCTAGTATTTTCTAGCCTAGCCTACTTATAGCTAGTAGGTAGGTCTTAAAGGAAGCTCTATAGCCTAGCCTTATTAGCTTTTATTAATACCTCCTTAGCTATTTTCCCTAGCCTAGGGCCTGTATTTATAGGAGGGTGCTTTTTAATATAGTTTAAGATAGGTTTAGAGGCTTCCTTAGCTGCCTGATATAGCTATATAGCTAGCTCCTTATATAGGGGGATTCCTAGGCCTCCCTCCTATACTAGAAGAGCTATAAGGTCTGGGCTAGGCTCCTTAGGGCAGTTACTAGGGCTTCTAGCTAATAAGGCTATAATAGCCTGCCTAATAAAGCTATTAGCTTCTTCCCAAAGGTCTTCTAGGCCTATAAGGTCTAGCTGCCTTTGTAAGTGCTTAAGAAGAAGCTAAATACTTCCCTTAAGAAGGAGGAAGGCGTGCTGCTTTGGAAGGTCTTAAAGGGCAGCTAGGGCCTCTTGTAAGGTCCTTATTTTCCCTTTTAAGAAGGCTCGTTTAGGCGCTATAGGCCTTATAAAGGAGCCTAAGGCCTTAATTCCTTCCTTTTTTAGGTCCCTTATAGCTATTTCCTTGCTTTTAGCTAGGTTAAGCTAGAAAGGGGACTTAGAAAAGACCTTCCTAGCTGCCTTTAAGGTGCCGTTAGGGGCCGGATTAAGGATATAGAGGTTATCTAGGTATGCCACTAAGGTAGCCCCAGGCAGCTTGGCTGCTAAGGTCTCTAGGGTAGGTCGAAAAGCTAGGGAAAATAAGAGGGGTCCTAGGGGGTCTCCTTGCCTAACCCCCTTAAAAGAGGCTAAAATACCCCCTTCTTTTATAATTAGAAAAGAAGGGCTATTATAGGCCTAAGCTACTGCCTTATAGAAGGTAGGGGCATAAGTAGCTACTAAGGCAGCTATAGAGGCCCTATCTATTAAGTTAAAAGCATTAACAAGGTCTATAGAGGCTAGCTATTAAAAATCAGCACTATTAGGGCCTAGAATAGCCTCTTCTAGCAGGAAGATAGCTAGTTTAACCCCTCCTAAGCTATTCACGCCTAGCTAGAAAGATAGCAGTATATCAGACCTATAAGAGGTTATAAGGATTGCTTTTATAGCTACCTTATAAATAAGATTCCCTATAGCTATAGGCCTAACCCCCCTACCTGGCTTTTCTAGGCCTATAAGGCGGCTAGTATACAGAAGGTTAGTACCTAGGGCTGTGCCTTAATGGATTATATTAGCTAGCAGCCTAAGGAAGGCTATTATAAGGGAATCTTCCCTAGCTACTACTAGGTCTAGTAGGGGCCTAGTCTAGCCACTAAGGCCAGGGGCCTTTTCCTTACTTATAGACCTAATAGCTTTTATAATAGCCTTAGATATAATTAGTTGGCCAGGTCTTGGGCAGGTCTTGCCCTAGAAGGGGTTTTTAAAGCCTATAAGGTGCTTTTCTAGTAAAATAGCCTTATTTTTAGCAGTATTAGGGGCTACTAGGGTAGGGTCTATAAGGGCCCTAGCAGCCCGGCCTAGGTAGCCTCTTTCTAATAGCTTAGCTGCCTTTTGGGCTGGGCTAGGGGCTCTAGAAGGTCTAGCTGCCTTGGGGTGGTTTTGGGGCTGCTGTAGGGACTATAGGCTTTCTAGGGTAGGGAGGTTAGAAGGATAGGACCTTAGTAAGGTACCTAGGCCTCCTTTTTAAAGCCCTAGCCCTAGGAGCTTAGGGAGAAGAAGGAAGTATAATAAGGCCTTTTTTATAGGTCTTTTTAAGAAGGCTTTAGCAGCCCTATAAGCTATAGCTATAAAAATAACAGCCTGCCTAGCATGTAGCCTCTTTTCTAGAATAGGGATCTTTAAGAAGGCTAATAGCTTCTTTATAAAGGCTTTTTCCAGGATAGGGGCTATAGCTTAGTTATATAGCTGCTCTAAGGTAGGCTCTTATAGGGTACTGGGCCTAGAGGGGCTATTAGGGGTTAAAATAGGCCTATTTTCCCTATTAGAAGCCTAAAAAGAGGCCTTTAAGAAAGACCTTTCCCTGCCCTCATAGCTAGAAGAAGACCTATAACTAGCCTCTGAGCCTGACCTAGCCCTAGGATGGTCATCTAGGGGAGGCTGGGTCTCAGAGGGGTCTAGGGTAGGGTCTTCTTCTAGGTCTTGGGCTTTTAGGTCCTCTTGGGCTTTTAGGTCTTCTTGGGCTTTTAGGTCCTCTTAGGGGTCTAGGGTAGGATCCTCTTCTAAGTCCCCTTTTAGGTCTTCTTAAGGGTCTAGGGTAGGATCCTCTTCTACCTATAATAGGTGTAATAAATTATAGTAGAGTTTATAGAAAAACCTATATAAAATAAAAAGGCACTACTTATAATAGGTATAATAAATTATAATAGAGTTTATAGAAAAACCTATATAAAATAAAAAGGCATTATTAATAATATAAGGTAAAGTTTATAGAAAATATAAGAAGTAGAATTTATAGATATTTTAAAATATAAAATAAATAAAATTAGTATTAATTAAAAGGTAAGTTTAAGGAAAGTATTTTCCTAAAGTATTAATTAATTTAAACCTAAATTATAGCTAAGTAATATATTTAAAGTTTGGCTGTTTTTTTTAATATAGTTAAAAGTAACTAGGGGTGTAAGTATTATAATTAATAAGATTTAGTAAGTTATAGTTATTTATTACAGGAGGAGTAGGCATTAGGTTATTAAATAGGAATAATAGTTATAGTTAAGGTTTAAAAGCACTAGGTAATAAAAAAAAGCAAATTAAGATAATTAAAGCCCTTTTTTAATATTTTCCTTACTTTCTAATAGGCTAGGATATAGCTATATAGGTTTTATATAGTTAAATTATATAGTTTTTAGGCTTTAGTTATTATATTATTATTAAAGGTATAAGTAATATTTTTTAAATTAAAATAATCTTATTATACTTATTTATTAATTTAAAAGTATATATAATAATTATTAAGGTTTTAATAAAAGTCTTAATTCTTATTAGTATTACTATTATTAAATACTTACTTAATAAAATAAAATAACTTAATTATATTTATCTTTACTTATTAAATTAAGCCTCTTAATAAAATGCATTTTATTACTACTGCCCTCTCTGCCCTCCTTACCTCTACTACCTTAGCTATTCCCCTTAACTCTATACCTTATAATAACCTAAATAGTAATATCTTCCTAGACTTTAGCTACTACTTAAATTAGGCAATTTATAAAGGTAAAATTACTAAGAACTGCTTTCCTAACCTTTAAGCTCCTAATTATAAAGGCAGCTATATTTATTATTATAAAAGTATTAATATAATAGATATTATTATAAAGTAATATTTCTTTTTTAAAGATAGCTTTAAGACTGCTTATAATTATATTATTAAGTATTTAGAGAAATTTAATAAGTATATAAACTAAATATAAAAGTATACCTTTATATTAGAGGATAATAATAAATAATTATATATTTTATATAGTAAGTTTAACTTATTAATTAATATAATACTTAAATATAACTTAATAAATAGTAAGGGCTTTAACTTATTATAGTTTATAAATAACTTATAAGCTAGAGCTTTTATATTATTAATTTTCTTAAATATAATTAAAATAATCCTTAATAGGTTTTAAGTATTTAGCTTTATAATATAGAATTAAAATAGTAAATAGTTTTATTAATAGGCTTATTATTTTATAAGATTATATAAATCTTTAAATTAGCTTAAAGAGAGGGCTTAGATTAGTATAATATATTACTTTTAAATTTATTTATTTTCTAGCTATTTAACTATATTTCCTTTATTTACTATTTATCTTTAATAAACTACCTTAAGTTATAAATAAAAGTAATAAGTATATTTTAAAAAGGAGGCTTAGGTAATATATAGGCTCTATAAGAAAAGAATAAATAATCTTAATATAAAATATAAATATAATTACTAGTATTTATAGATATATTTATATAATAGTTCTATTTATTTAATAGCTTTATTATTTAATCTATTCCTAATACTAGGTTTATAACTATATCTAATAAGGCTTATCTTTTCTAAGCTAGTTAGCAAATAGTATCTAAAGATTATAGACCGTTATTACTAATAATAATCTAAATCATAGCTCTTTATCTTATAATACTTTATTATAGGCTAGTCTTAAGACTATTAGATATATTACTAAGAAGCTCTTTACTAATAAGCATATAAGGTTAGGGATATATAAGAAAGCTATATAAGACTATATAATAATATAGTATAAGTACTTATTATATAAAAAAAAGCATTAGTTATTATTTTAAAACTTTTTTTTCTATAAGCTGGCTTTTACTATATTACTTACTTATAAATTTATTTATAATTCTTTTATAATTTCTTAACTTAATATATAATACTAATATATATACTATTATAATACTTATAAAGACATTACTTATAGTAATATATCTATTAGTATTAATATTTACTACCCTTATAAGATAGACTATATTATTAATAAACCTACTTTTAGTAATTTAAGTTTATTAATTAGAAATAATATAATAAGCCTATTTATTACTAATATAGCTATAATATATATATTTTAATAAGAATTTCTAAGATTTTCTAATTATATATATAGTTTATTTAAGTAGCTAATTTTAAAAATACTTAACTTACTTAATTTTAAATATAAAAAGGCTATAAAGGTTTACCTAATAGCAGCTTTAAAAAGGCTGCCCTTTTTTTATAATATATAGTTATTTATTATAATATAACTTCTTTATATTAATTTAAATTAACTAGCTTGCTTATTTTAATAGGTTTAATTTTATTATTATAATTATATTATTTTTTTTATATTACTAGGAGGAAATAATATATATAATAAATAAATAATATACTAGGATTTTTAGCTTAAAATAATATTATAAAAAGTCTAAGTTATATTATCTAGTATAATTATTATTTTAGAAAAAGCTAAGTATATATATATATATATTCTTTTTTACCTAAGGGCTATAAGGCCTATAAGGTGCCCTATTAGGGCATAGGATATATTAAGCTAGAGTCTTTAGTACTAAAATCTATATAAAGTATTTATAAATTATAAAATAAACTACTATCTAATATATTATTAGCTTAAAAGCATATCTTATTAAGCCTATTACCTATTAGTAAGATAACTAGGTATAGCTATTATAGTAATAGCTATTATATTAATTAGTCTTTAATAAGACTAAGGAGAGGGCAGTAATATAATTAAATAAGGTAGCTAAACCTATAAAAATAAAGAAAAAAAATAAGGAAATAAAAGGTAAAGAAAGATAAAAGAAGAGGAAGAGATATAAATATATCTCTAATCTGCTTTATCTAGTAATAAGTATAAATCCTTTTAAAGAAGGCACTTAACTTAGTTAACCTGATATATTTATTAAAGTTCCTTCCTATTGCAAGGTTAACTGCTATAGTTGGCGAAGGGATAAGCCTTATTAATACCGCTGCAGTACTTTCCTATAGTAAAAGATATAGTTAGGTGCTTTGCGTTATCTGCCTTAATGGCAGGCAGCTAGCCTTGCAGCGATAGAAGCATAAGACTATTAGCCGTTTAGTAGCACTTATAAGAGACTAATAAGTGCAGGTAAGTAACTTAAAAGCGGCTTAGTAAGTTTACTTAGTAGTATAAGAGGATAATTGCTGTATGGCAGTAAGGGGAAGTAAATAGGTAATTATTAGCTATTATTTGTTTTTTTAATTATAACTCAGTATGCTATACCTTATAAACTATATTAGTATTAAGTTATTATTAGGCAGATTGGCCTGCTTTGCGAAGATAGCTAAGACTTAATAAAAGAACCTATATTATAGATTTGCTTTTAAAGAAAAAAGCCTTCTGCTAAATTATAGGTATTAGCTATAATAGAGCTTCCTGTCTTGCCTTATTATAAATACTAATAAATTACTTTATATATATTAGCAGGGTATGCTATTTTCTTAACTAGTATAGCTAAAGTCTCCTTAGCCTATTACTGCCTAATACTAAAACCTGCAGCTATAATAAAAGCAATTATATACTTTGCTAGCTGTATTACATTATTACTTTATTGAGCTAATAAGGCTAGCTATAAGTTTGCAGGGTTAGCTTATTAACTGCTATCTGTTTAAAGGAGGCCTAAGCGTTAATTATTAACTAATTAACCCTTTATAATATTTAAGTCTGGCAGGGGATGTTGTTTTGTTATTATAGTATAAAGGTTATTGGCATTATAGATAGCTATATAGGGCTTTAAAGAAGTAATTATAGATGCGCTATTATAATTAGAGCCTTACTAAGAATAATTTATATAATAATCTATAATACTAAGATTTATAAGGCTATAAGGATAGAAAAACAGCATTTAGTTAAATAAATACTTAGGCCTCTTTTAAAGATTTAATAATAAAAATAAGTCTTATAACCTTATAACTAGCTATATTAGCTTAATAATAAGAATATATAATTTAGCTAGTAAAGTATATAACTATTTTAATATTATTATAGGTTTTTATTTTAAGTAGTAATAGTTTAATAGTATTTAAGTAAGTAAATTAAGAAAATATATTATTTTAGTATTTTATTTATATTATTTATTATTATATATAAAGTAATGTATTAATAAATATTATATAATATAAAAGACTTAGCTTAGTTATAGCTAATACTTATAATATAATAAGAGGTTTTTTTCTTTAAAAGTAAATTAGTAATAAAAACTATCTAATTAAGACTTTAAGATCTTTATAAAGTAGGCTAGTCTGCTTAATAATGCCTTAATACTAATATAATAGGCTAGGTAGGTATATTACCTTATAACTAAGGAATATATAATAGCTAATAATTACTTATTTATTCTTATTATTTTAAATTACTAGCCTATATTATTAGTTTATTATAAATATTACTATATATTAAATAGCCTTATACTTTAGCTATATAATTAACTGCCTGCTATTAAACCCCTTTATATTATATAGTATATATTAAAGTCTGCCTTACTTATCCTAGTAAAAGGGCTATTATAGCTATAGCTAGTTAAGTAAGCTATTTTTAAGCCTTTAATAGGGTTTATATTAAACTAAAAACAGTAATAAACTGATATTACTTTCTCTTTCCCTTAAGAGCTTTATAAATTATCTAAACCAGCCAGTAATATAAAGGGTTTTAGGTTACTAGCTTTATTATAATATAAAAATTATTAATATCCTTTAATACTTTACCTTTTAGCTAATATACTTATTAAAAATATAACTTATTACTAGTACTAGGTTAAATAGTTAATTTATAAAACTAATAAAATAGTATTTAATATTCTTTATTTAAGTAAATATAATCCTCTATTATTACTAGTTTAATATAAATATTTACTTTAGGTCTGTTTATATATCTATTAATAAGCAACTCTATGCTATATATCTCTTACCCTAAATTAGTGCTATTTAACCCTACTCTCGCCAAGCCTATAAAAACTTTATCTTATTCTTTTTAGATTACCTATTGCTCTTCTTATTAGCCTCCTAGATGTTAATAATAGTAAGTTAACTTAAAGCCTATTTCCTTTAAGTGTTTAGTTTCCTATTATTAGCAGCTAAAGCAATGCTTACTATTGACTATTTGAGGGTATTAAGGGTTATTAGTTAGTATTAATAAAGTATTATAAGGTTACTAATGTTCCTATTATCTCTGTTCTAGGCGACCTATAGTAATTGCAAACCTGATTATGGCTTATACTGCATTTATGTTTAGTATCTATTCCTTACTATCTGATACTGCCTTGCCTCTTAGATGAAAGGAGAGGTTACTGTACTTCTTATTTATATACTAAAATATCTCTTTGCGTTATATTGTTTATTTTATATATTAGAAGAGAAAATGCTTTATTATTTCTTTTGCCTGCTTGCAAAACTATTTATCTATTAGTGCTGCCCTGATTTAATATAGATAATTATAATAATATAACTTTTAATAGTTAATTTAATAAATATAAGTAATTAATTAAAGCTTTAGTTTTAAGTTATTTTAAAAGGCCTAAAGTATAAATAGAATTTAGCTTTTTATATTATAATTAAATATCTTTTTTAATTATAAATTATATAATTAAAATATAAGGTATTAAATTAATGGATTTTTATTATATAACTGTTAAATATTGGGGTGAATTGTATACTATTTATCTTCTTCTGTCTCTCTGTGTGTCCTGCTTGTTGCTTGAGGCTTAAAGCAAGCTTTATATGCCTTTTCTTGCTATATGGAATTAGCTGGAAGTTGCTTGCTAAGCTGTGGCAATAGGTGACAACTGTCATCTTTAATGACAATATTTATCAGCTTTTCAAGCTACTTCCATGAGCTTCCTTTTGGCACTATTCAACAATAACTAACGTGTTTAATAAGCAAGCGACGCACTACCTTATATACCTTAAATCTGGTTTTTAAAAAGCTCTTTAAAAATCCAAACTAAATCTAAAATAGCTATAATTATAATAGCATATATATAAGTCTTAAAATAAGGTATTTTATCTTTTTAAAAAATCTAAGAAAATCCTATATAGCTATAAACTCTAAAATCTATTTATACTATAAGATATACTATATAATTAGGCTTTTCTTTATAAAGGAAACATTTTAAAAATTTAATAAAAATATATAATATAGCTATTATTATATTATTATTAAAAATGCTTTTTCTATATTTTTAGTTATTTTATTTAATATTTAAATTACTATAAGGTAAGTTATTTTTAGCTATATAGTGCAGTAAGTTTCTTGCTTATTAAATATATTATTTATTATTATTATTATAAAACTCTTTATATACTTTCTAAAATACTAAATTATTATATATAAGAAATATTATTTTATTTATATAGCAATTAAAGTAATTACTTATTTATAAATAAAATATCCTTATATACTATCTATAAAGTAATATTAAGTAATAGTAAATATCTAATCAGTGCCTTATATTATATAAAACTAGACTAAGTTATATAAGTTTTATAACAAGTATACCCAACTACTATGCCACGGGGTAAAAGATTGGCTTATAACTGCTATTATAGCAATTACAGTAGTGCATACAGCTGCTTATATAAGCCTTACAGCGGTATTACAGTAACCAACTGTAACATTTGGGATTTTTAGTGCACGCACTTGTTATGTATGTTATACGAATATCCGGGTTTAAGAATAAACAATAACTTAAACCTATTTAGCCTAGCAGTGATTCAGCCATATGAACCAAAGGTCTACTCTGCCAAAGTTGTGGGGCCAGTTACAGTAGCAGCAATAGCATGACAACGGGAGATACCGTGCCATGGGGAAAGACTGGAAGCTTGACGTGCTATCTACTACCCGCTAGCACTAGCCTAATAATACTTAAAATAACCAAGTTCCCGATATGCGGTTCCGGTTAGTTATCTTATAATAAATAGGTTACTATAGCTATAACTTTATCTTAGGATTTATTATAAAAGAAGTAAAAGAAAGTAAAGGGGCTAAAGGTTAGGATTAGATATATAACTTAATAAGTAATTATAATAGTTATTAGCCTAACTATAGAGACTTAGTATTAATCTGGTATATAGTAAGTTAGTACTTATATAATAGCAAATAGTTTAAGCTATAATATTAGTCTAATCTTATAGATATTATTACCTAAAATATAATAAGGCTAAGCCTTTATGTTTTTAGTATAGGAAAGATAAATAGGTATATAATAGCTATTTATAACCTAGCCTTAAATTACTTTATAAAAGCAGTAATAAATAGTTTATATTATTATTATATTTAAACCCTTATTAAATAACCTATCTACCGATTATATTATTATAACTAGCTCTAATTAATAGTATTATAAATAACTTAATTAATAATGCTTTTTATTATTATTAAGGGAGTAGGTTATTTTAGACCTTAAGATAATTAATAGCCCTAGAGGGTTTTAATATAATACTATTTTCCTATTTTTAAACTTAAATAAATCTATTAAGTATATACTTTATATACTAGGCGCTTTATACTAATACTTCCTTATATCTTATCCTAGAATATTAATTAACTTTAATTATTTAATTAACTATAACTATTAAGCTAATCTAAAATATAATAAAGCTATTATATTAATATATAAAGTTATAACAAAGAACTTAACTTATAATATAAGAATTATATTAATCTGCTATATAATATTTATATATATAAAGAACTTATATAGGTATTATATTAACTTAATCTGCCATTTATATACTTAGTATTAGCTTTTAGAATTACTTTATATTATTTAATTACTAGATAATATACTAAGTAGAAATATTTATTAATAAGAAAATTAAAATAATAATAATTTTCTTAATACCTTAGCTATAATGTTTTCTTCTCTTAGTAAGAGTATTAGTATATTTATAAAAGATATATCTTTCTTTTATATAATAAAGTATACTCTAATATTAAAAATAGGTTATCCCTAAATGTTATTTATAATAATTATAAAGGCTAAGGACTTTCTATCTGCCTTAAATACTTTTTTTAATAATTACTTATTTAGCAGAGAGACTTAGAGTAAACGTGTTAGGCAGGTTAGTGCAGGCCTTATATATAGAAATAAAAAGATCTTAATTTAAGCCTGTAAGCTTTTATAGCTATTATTTTATATTTAGATTTTAAGATTATAATTATTTAATACTTCTATCTATATAACTATATATATGCCCTAAGATAAATAATACCTAGCGCTATTATTATTATATTAGATAATATAGTTAGCTTCTCTTAAGATAGATTTTAATTACCTAGGATTTAAGAAAAGTAATTATAAAATTATCCTAGATAAAATTAAGGAAATTATTTATATTAAGAATTATTAATTAAGGCTATAATTTGCCTTTAATAGCTATATTATCTATAAGCTTTTAATTATCTATACTTTATATATATATAGAGAGATTTATAATAAGTTAATTACACTATTATAGTCTATGCATCGATATAAGGGGGTTTGGGATAGTTAGGAGGTGGCGAATATATATAAGATAGTCTTTAAAGGCTTAGAAGATAATAGTTTGTTATTAGACTCTCTCCTATAGGGCCTGGCATAGTTGACAAAAGAACAGTCTCCTTGAAGCTTGCCTTTTAACTATCTCTTACTATATATATAATAGACCTTGAAATATGGCTTTGTCTCCTGTAAATAAATAAATAAATAACTGAATTGCATTGCTACCTGAAGACCGCCCTTGCAGGCTAAGTCAAACCTAGCTTGAAGTATAATAGCCTGTATTAAGATAAGGTGTTCTTTTGCATCGCGTCAGGGCTTCAAGTCTCTTTTACCTCTCAGCAGTAGAAGCATGCATATTGGCCTTCGTAAGAACCTTCGGCCAAACCCATTTATCACATGCCAACTCCGTATCTTATCTAACCAGGTTCTTTGTATTTTCAGCACTTTTAGCTCTCAGGCTCTGATTCTTCTGTGCGTATGTGCAAGGCCTTGGCTTTGAAGCATACCCAAGCCTGTTCAGTTTGGAAGATTGACTTATCGATAAATCTGAGGTGTGACGTATTTGCTAAGCCAAGACGGCTGCTAAGCCCTATGAGAGTGGCCAAAACAAGGAAGACGCCAGAGCCAGATTGGGGGCCATACACCTGATTGGGCCTCACTCGCCGGTTTCGTCGTCAGAATGAGGATCAGCAGCTTGCTATAATGCCTATTAGACAGTAATTCTGCATAATGACATACATATACATACCTCTTTTTAACCCGGCTATTGCAGCTTACAAGACCTCTTATCCCCTTCTTTTCTTTTCTTTTCCTGTCAGCTGTATTACATTTTCAAGGAGCCCTGCTGTCAAATCCTCTCTGCTTTATTTCCACAAACGATTTGACAGCCCACCATGACGACATTTCGACCACACCCGCTTCCTTTCACAAGCAAAGATCCGAGGATGCAGGACCCAAGAGGCGAACATGTCGACGGTGGGGATCGAATCTTAATCACTCTACCAACGCTGTGGTTTTCTGTCCAGTCTACGTTGCTGCTGAGCCCGCTTATGCACTTGCAAGGCAGATAACGAAGGTGCGGGAGAAAAGAGCGGAGAAGAAGCAGGCCGAGGAAGAAAGATATTCTAGCAATGCGAAAGAAGGGAAATGGCATGGCCGACAAGACGAATATGAGAGCTAGAATAGCCCTACGACTATGACTGAAACTTGTGAGAGAAAGACGAAGGAGAAGCATGTAGATTTCTGGTCCAAGGTGCGAACTTGTATCCCAGAATGCCCGGCATATCACAAGGATTAGTGCTTGGCTCATGTGAGAAGGCAATCACAGGAGTCAACGAGTTCTGGAAGCTCGACAGACCAGGGAATCAAGCCTTTTATCTATTGATCACGTCCCGCAGAGCGTTTAGCTAATGGGCTTTTGTAAATTGAAATAACAATACGCTGAGGACGAGCCTAAGACGATCTTGGGATAAGTTTTACGATAATACCATGGACTATTATGAGAGATCAAATGGCCAAAACTACCTAGGCAAATGGTCAACAACGAGTATTAATAAATCAAGTGAGTATCTCTGCACGTGAACGTGGTGTTGACTGTCCTATAGATGGCAGAATGAGCCGCGTAACTAATTACTACTCTTTCATCCATATGCTGAACCAGCATTCAGAATAACCACATCTCGACTAGCAACCTCTTCAGAAGTACCTTTCATACGCATTTACATCTAGTCAAACGGGATCCATTCTTGACCTGTCGCTTGAACGGCCTTTCTAGCATCAACCTTGAACTCGTCCTTGGGAACACTCCTGCATATATCCTTTTTCTGGTTCAACTTTCCCAATAATTCCCTCGTTATCAGGATAAGCTTTACGTGACAGGTCTCTATAAGCCTGGATATTTGCGAATTGCCGTTTCCACCAGCAATATATCGCTGCCCATCAGCCACTTGCATATTGTCAACTGCAAATCAGTAAGTCACGCAACATCGCGCACATTAACATGCGTTCCGTTACCGGGCCCTATAGACGGCATATCTTCACCGTTCATGATGCGATAAGCAATAATCGCTGTCTCGCTCAGCTTCGCGGGATCCTCAGGCAGGATTGGCGGCGGTCCAGCAACTCAGACTTTGATAGCTGTCATGGTGAAGGTGATGCGACTAGCATTCTTGTGTCGAAACCCCAGAACACTAGCTCTGCCTTGACCTTACTTGCGATGTAGATTTGGTGGCCTATTGCCTTAGAATTATTTTAAGTGGTTTTACTTAAAGTCTATTAATTATTAGTTTTTACTTAAAGTAAATTACTAACTTTAATATATATAGTCTTAATTTATTTAAGTTATAAGCTTATTATAAACTTTATTAAAATTAAGATTAAATTATAATATAACTCTTTTCTTATTTTATAATAATATATAAGGCTTTTTTATTAATATCTTATTAAGTTATTTTTTATAACTTATTTATATATTTTTTACTTATAAATAATTATTTATTTTTAGTTTTTTTAGTTACTTATACTTTAATTTAATTAGTTTTTACTTTATTTTAATTTAAGTAAGTTATTATTTCTTTTTTAATTTATTTTCTTAAACTTATTAAGGTTTTATAATACCTTTTTATTTACTTATAATTAAAATACTAGTTATAACTTACTTTTAAGTATTTTAAAAATAAGCCTATTACTTTTTAATATTAATAATTATTAAGTTAGGCTTTTAGGAACTAAGCCTTATATTAATTCTCTTTTAACTTAATATATTTCTAATAAATAGCTTATAAATTATTATACCTTAAATGTATAATTAAACTTAAAGCTAATATTTTTAAAATTTAATTATAATAATACTTATAATTTATATATTAATAGTATAGGTAATAAGTATTAAGGTTTTAAAGTTATTATATATTTATTTATTTATTTTATTTTAATAATTTAATTAACTAAAATAGTAAATCTGAATAAGTTAATTTATTTTTAAATTTAAAAGTTTTTAAAATTATAATTAGTTATTATTATATTTTACTAAATATTTTTATAATTAATAGCTTTAATTCCTTAAAGGTTATAAAGGGTATTTACTTAAAAGTTTTTAAATATACTTATATCTCGTTTAAAAATATAATTAATAATACTTTTAGTTTTAAGTATTATAATAAATACTTCTTTAAGTTTTTTATATAACTTAATATATAATATTTATTATATAAAAGGAGGTTTTATATTAGCTTTATTTTTTTAATAACTTTAAAGTTATTAAGTTTTCTTTTTATAATAAATAATAATAAAGATAAATTTATAGTTATTAAATTAACTTATTAATAAGGTTTAAAAAAGGCCTTTAATTATTTTTTTAAATTAAGTATTAATATAAATAAAATTCTTTAAGTTATAAAATCTAGCCTTAAATTAATATACCTATTAGCTTATAAGTATAAAGCAGTCTTTATAATTATAAGAAAGAACTAAGATAAGTTAATAAAAAAGTAAAGTCTTAATAAAATAAAAGCTTTTATTATTACTTAACTTTTTATAAAGCTTTATAAAATATTTAATTATATATTATATTATAAAAAATATATTAAAGAGTTTAATAAGTATTTTAATTTTCTATTTAACTTAATTTAATTTTAGCTTTATTAATTAATTAAGTAATATATACTTAATTAATTACTAAGCTTTAAATAAGTTAAATATAATACTTTAAAATAGCTTTTAAATAATTAATATATACCTTTTACCTTTAAAATAAGAATATTATTAAAGTAAAAATATTAATTAACTTATATATTTATTAGCTTTTTTAAATTAATAAAGTTAATTTATTTTAATATATTTAATTTCTTTACTATAATTTATAATATATTTTATTTTAAACTTAAATATATATTTATAAAAAATATATTTATTTAGTAATTTAATATTGAAATATTAATAGTTATAAAACTTATTTTAAGCCTTTATTTTTAAATTTTCCTTTTAAGTTTAATATATAAATCTTAGCTAGTAATAGTAAAGAAATGCCTTATTAATAAATTAGAGATATAGCAATAGCCTTAATAATAAGAAGTAAGTATTAATAATATTTATATATATTAAGTAGTAATTTATTAAGATAAGTAAAAGATATCTAATTTTATAGTTTTTATATAATAATTAAAATTAATTTAAGACTTAAAAATATTTTTTTTTATATTTCTTATTTAAGAAAGTAAATATAATATAAAATAAATATTAATAAAAGTTAATATAAATTAAGTCTAAAAGTAATATATTATATTTATTAGTTTTATATATATAGTTTAAGATTAAGATATTTAAATATACTTATAAATATATTACTAAATTAAGATATATAAATAAAATAGCTTTAACTTAACTATTTAAATTAATTTATAATTAACTTTAAAATCCTTTTTTAAATAATTAATTAGTAAGTATATTAATATTACTTTATCCTTAATAAACTTTTTATTTAATATTTATAATATTATTATAAATATCTTATTATATTACTATTATATTAATATTTTATTATATAAATATTTAAATTTCTTTAAGAATTATCTTAATATTAATAAGGCTAATTAGTTAAAATAAGTATTTTTTAAATATTATTTAAAGTATTAAGTAAGTAATATTATTTTAACTTAGTTTATAATTATATAATAAGAATTAGTTATTAAAATAATATTATAAAGTTTAATTCTTTTTAATTCTTTTTTTTATTAATATAAAAAACTTATAGCCTATTATTTAAATTATTATTTTATATTAATACTCTTTAAAAATAATTAAATAATTATAATAATAATTATATATATATATAATTATTTTCTTATTAAACTTTTCTTTAATTAACTTTCTAATTATAAAGGTATAGCCCTTAATTATTATATAAATATTAATTACCTTAAATAATACTTTTTATAATATATACTTATTTTTAAAAAGGAAATAATTATTAAAAAATAGTATTAAACTTTAAGATTAATTAATATTTATAGCTAAGTAATTATTATAAGCTTATAATCTTAATATAATTAATAACTAATATAATAAAATATAATATTTAAAATAATATAAAAGAGACTAATATTAGAGTAAGCTATACTAGATATAGTAACTTAGATAGGACCTGTCTGCCTATTAACTGCTTCCTTAGAAGGCGGCTAAGAGGCGGATAAGTACCTGTCCTTTTAAAATAAGATAGGTCCTATCCTAATTGCTATATTTAGTCTAGCTCTCTTTATAATTAGTCTCTTTTATACTATTTTAAATATTATATTTTATTATATTTATTACTAATTATATTAAGATTATAGGCTTATAATAACTACTTAGCTATAAATATTAATTAATCTTAAAATTTAATACTATTTCTTAATAGTTATTTCTTTCTTAAAGGTAAGTATAAGTTATAAAAAGTATTATTTAAGGCAATTAATACTTAAATAGTAACTAAGGGCTATATATTTATAATTAAAAGGTTAATTAAAAAGAAAACTAATAGGAGGATAATTATATATATATATAATTATTATTATAACTATTTAATTATTTTAAGAAAATATTAATATAAAATAATAACTTAAATAATAAGTTATAAGTTCTCTATACTAATAAAAGAAAATAAAATAAAAGTACTTAGACTCTATAGTACTATTTTAATAGCTAATTCTTACTATATAACTATAAACTAAGCTAAGATACTACTACCTACCTAGTACTTTAAATAATATTTAAGAAGTACCTATCTTAGCTAACTAGCCTTACTAATACTAAGATAGTCCTTAAAGAAATTAAAACATTTATATAGTAAAATGGTAATATAATAATAATATAATAAGATATATATAATTATATTATAAATACTAAATAAGAAGTCTATTAAGGATAAAGTAATATAAATATACTTACTAATTAGCTATTTAGAGAAGGATTTTAAAGTTAGTTTTAAACCAGTCTAAATAACTAAGTTAAAGCTATTCTATTTATATATACTAATTTAGTAATATATCTATAGGTATATTTAGATATCTTAATCTTAGACTATACTTATAAAATTAATAAAAATAATATATTACTTTTAGACTTAATTAGTATTAACTCTTATTAATATTTATTTTATAATATATTTACTTTCTTAAATAAGAAATATAAAGAAAACTATTTTTAAGTATTAGATTAATTTTAGTTATTATATAAAAACTATAAAATAAGGTATCTCTTAGTTATCTTAATTAATTACTATTTAATATATATAAATACTATTAATACTTACTTCTTATTATTAAGGCTATTATTATATTTTTAGTATATTAATAAGGCAGTTTTTTATTATTATTAGCTAAGATTTATATATTAGACTTAAAGAGAAAACTTAGGAATTAAGGCTTAAAATAAGTTTTATAGCTATTAATATTTTATTATTAAGTTATTAAATAAATACACTTTTTATAAATATATATTTAAGTTTAAAAAGAAATAAATTATAAATTATATTAAAGAAGTTAAAAATATTAAGATAAATTAGCTTAATTAATATAAAAAGAAGCTAATAAAGATATAAGTTAATTAATATCTTTACTTTAATAATATTATTACTTTAAGGGTAAAAGATATATATTAGTTACTTAAAAGGTATTTTAAAGTATTTACTTTAAATTTATTTAAAGCTTAATAATTAATTAAGTATATATTACTTAATTAACTAATATAGTTAAAGTTAAATTAAGTTAAATAAAAGATTAGGATATGTATTAAATTATTTAATATTCTTTATAATATAATATATAATTAGGTATTTTATAAAGCTTTATAAAAGGTTAAGTAATAATAAATACTTTTATTTTATTAAGGTTTTACTTTTTTATTAATTTATATTAGTTCTTTTTTATAATTCTAAAGGCTATCTTATACTTATAAGCTAAAGGGTTTATTGGCTTAAGGCTAAATTTTATAACTTAAAGATTTTTATTTATATTAATATTTAACTTAAAAAATAATTAAAAGCCTTTCTTAAAACCTTATTAATAAGTTAATTTAATAACTATAAATTTATCTTTATTATTATTTAATATAAAAAGAAAACTTAATAACTTTAAAATTATTAAGAAAATAAGGCTAATATAAAACCTTTCTGTATATAATAAATATTATATACTAAGTTATATAAAAAACTTAAAAGAATATTTATTATAATACTTAAAACTAAGAGTATTACTTATTATATCTTTAAATTAGCTATAAGTATATTTAAAAACCTTTAAGTAAATACCTTTTATAACCCTTAAGGAATTAAGGCTATTAATAATAAAAATACTTAATAAAATATAATAATAACTAATTATAACTTTAAAAACTTTTAAATTTAAAAATAAATTAATTTATTAAAATTTACTATTTTAATTAATTATTAAAATAAAGCAAGTAAACTAATATATAATAATTTTAAAACTTTAATACTTATTACTTATATTATTAATATATAAATTATAAGTATTATTATAATTAAATTTAAGAAATCTAGCTTTAAACCAAATTATATATTTAAGGTATAATAATTTATAAGCTATTTATTAAAAATATATTAAGTTTAAAAAGAATTAATATAAGACTTAATTCCTAAGAGCCTAGCTTAATAATTACTAATATTAAAAAGTAATAGTCTTATTTTTAAAATACTTAAATAGTAAGCTATAGCTAGTATTTTAATTATAAATAAATAAAAAGGTATTATAAAACCTTAATAAGTTTTAAAAAATAAATTAAAAAAGAAATAATAATTTACTTAAATTAAAATAAAGTAAAAGCTAATTAAATTAAAATATAAATAACTAAGAAAACTAAAAATAAATAACTATTTATAAGTAAAAGAGATATAAATAAATTATAAAAAATAACTTAATAAAATATTAATAAATAAAAAGTCTTATATATTATTATAAAATAAAAAAAAAGTTATATTATAATTTAATTTTATTTTTAATAAAGTTTATAATAAGCTTATAACTTAAATAAATTAAGACTATATATATTAAAGTTAGTAATTTACTTTAAGTAAAAATTAGTAATTAATAGACTTTAAGTAAAACTACTTAAAATAGTTCTAATCCGATAGCAGAGTAAGCTATACCAGATATGGCAATTAGGACAGGTACCCGTCCGCCTATTAGCCGCCTCCTTAGAAGTTAGAGGCGTACGGACTAAATATTCTTTATATTGCGACCTAAATCTCCAAAATCCTAAAAGGGGAAGGTGCACGGGCCACAAAAAGTGGTATTGGATGCCATTACCAGTGGTATTTGGTACAGTAGAAAAAGTTTTTACAGGAGAGAGTTAAGACTTGAGATTTATCCCCGGCATAAGCATTTAAGGGAAAATAATATTCAAGCACTTGTACCTGATACAAGACACGTGTCGGTAAACTGAATGAAGCTTCAATACTGAGCTATCTCCGGCCTAACTTGGAACTTTATACCAGCGCAGTAGCCGCGTTATTTACGTCATAAACTAATTTATGCTAAAGTGACGGTGGCTACATGTTCTCGTTCGCTTAATTCTATACTTGTTGAACCTCGTCCCTCTTCAATACAATATGTGACTAGTCCAAGCCTCTCAAAATCCCCTGGCCTGCTCGGCGACTTGCCTAGTATCAACAACTCGTGATCCTGCCTTTGTGGAGATTCTGGCTCTAATGTGGATGGAAAACAACCCAGTTTGAGAGCCCAGCATCGAGTTCTGGAACTGGGGGTACCTGTGCTCGTAGTGGTAACAGGTAGTTGATCAGACCTCCCTGACCCTTCCATGCTCGGATATCCTCGGTTGTCAGTTGATAAGTTCTGGGGAAAATGCCGTGGACTCCATCTGCAAACGGTTCTCTCTAAACTACCATCTGGTCCTTTCGCTATTGTTTGCTGAAGAGGGGCGTCAGCGACTAAGTCTAACCTGATCCGACCTAACCTAACAACAAACACCCCATTATGAGACGAGTCCTCCATAAATCCTGGAATGAGCGGTCCGTGGATAGTAAGTCGTCCACTCTCTACGCGTCCCAAAGGAGCTTCGCGACTGGAATTTGTCTCAACGGCCACGACTGATGCACTCTTCTGGTACGACCGTTTGCCATTCCTGAAGCAGCAATAATCAACCTCACCATCGATCGAAGCCCAAGAGAAAGACGGAGCTATGAACCCGGATCGAGGTAGTTTAGTTGCTGGGGTAGCCCTTCGCCACAGGAGATCCATGTCGATGTTGTCCGCCCATAAGCCTGCGGCATAGCGGGACTGAGTTTTCTGCTGTAAGATTGCGGCAATTCCAGATATTGCTGTCAGCTTATCATGCGGATCTGTTAGAAGCCGGTTAGAATAGTTCTCAACGACCTTGTGCCAGAACCGGAAGGCATCAAAAGCTCGTGTTATCTGAAAAACAGGCTTCTGACCAAACAGGCGACGGTGATTCAGTTTGGAGCGACATTCGCACAACACAGCCTCCTGGCAAGTCCACTGCATTTCTGTAAGAGAAAAGGATAGCAGGCGTGTTGATAGCAGCTGCTCCTGCAGAGTCCATCCTCGCTGTGACCATGGCTCTCTTGGAAAACGCTCATCAAAGCAGTCCTGCCACTTGGAGTGGACACCGGATTCAGGAATGACTCTGGCTTTGAGCAGATGGGAGCCTTCTCCGTCGACTACCCGCTTGCTGAACACTCGCGTGTAGTATTTGTCTTGATGCGACCCAGTTCGAAGACTGTGACGAAGGAAAGGTTGATTCGCCGACCCTGACGACGCTGCCGCAATTGTGAGATAAGCTTTGGCATAGATGCCGGACATCTTTGCGGATTCTTTCACCCAATCTTCGTGACTATCCTGGATAATACACAATGAATCAATCCAGAGATACTGAATCCCAAGCTCTCGGGTCAAGGCGACAGCTTCGACGTACGCTTGCAGAAGCTCCGAGATACTGATACCCGATTTCATGTTCTCTAGGCCAGCCAATGTTGTCTTCACCGTAACATTATCGCCCCAACAATAGCTAAGAGCGATGTACTTAACAGAAGCAGCGCTCTCGGTCTCAACAAGCCGTATAGCGCTGTCACCACAGTGGCCTACATCGAGAAGTCGAGCCGGCAGGCCACCTTCACTCTGCTGGCAGAGGGTATGCTTGTTGAGGCATGTTTGTAGGCAAGACCTGACGAATGACAGACCCTCGTCTGACAGCTGATTTGCGCAAATGTCTGGCAATGGCCTAATTCGATTCCATGTCCTCTCGTGGGGGGCTGTAGTCTGTGTCAGCGAATTGTAATAAAATTCGAGATGTTGAATGCACATACACATATATACTTGCACATAGAGTTCAGTCCAAGAGTTATAGAAGGATATTCCCAAGTTTCCCAGATCCGTTGGAATTCTCAACTCTATGTTGCGGACACTGCCGTCGTCTCGGGGGTCCAAGCCAAAGAATATCAATATCTCGAAAAGAACAGAGCATATTTGGCAGCCGGATATTGTCGAGACTTCCATGTCTCTCATACTTCTGCGCAGGCAAATGACAGACTCTCTTCGGTTCCAAGTTATCTGATTGCCGTCACTTCGAATGGCAGTCGGCGCATCCAAAGCGAAGCAGCACGGGCATGGCTGATTGTCGGGACGAGGTGGAATCAGTCGATCCAGAGAGACGAAACCAGATTCAGAATGAGTAACGTTGAGTCTCTGCATCGTCGTTTCCGTACTGCCGGTGCCTTCATTGAAGTGATTCATGAATTGATGAAGGGGTCGTTTCAGCCGAAGATGAGTCGTCAAGGGCCACAGATGGAATACCGGGTTAAGGTTAGATATATTCTGCGAGGGCTCGTTAGAATGGCTAATCCTATAGTGGCTTTTAAGGGTGGACGTGAAAGTCACAAGGCAGCTGCCAAGAATTGTGGGCGTTTGCTGTTTGTTTGATTGTGTTACGCATAGCAGGCGGAAATTAGAGCGTATCCTGGTGAAGTATGTTCGATTGACGTTAACGTGAAACATCATTGGCGCCAAAAGAGGGGTAACCGGGGTATCTTCCGAGTGCATGCAAATCTCCATTCCGGACCTCTCCTCTCCTTTTCGGTCTGAGTACAAGCGGGGTACCGAAAGTATGATCCGTAAATCTGAACCCGCCAAAACACCACTGAAAGAGCCCTAGTAGTTAATAACAATATCAATTGTAGTAGAATTGGATTTCCTGCCCCACTTTACAAGTGGTTGAGTTGATTTTTGTGCGCCAATCAGAACCCGTAAATCTCCTCTGCAAGGCCTTCACTGACATATCCTCAAAAGATCCTCAAAGATATACTGCTCAACTTTCCCTGCTCGCGGCAATGGAACTGGGGCCTTTTATATACCTCAAGACCTACAGAGTTTTGGTGTGTCAAAAATGTCGGTACGGTTGTGTATCAGATGAGGTGCCTACTCATTTGCGCAGCAAGTGTTGTTTATATTGCGCAGTAGTACTGGGTGAAAGTATATTTTTTATGAGACTTTTTTTTTTTTTTTAAGATAAGAGTTCTCGGGTTTATATCTCTAGTTGATTTTATCTAGGACTTCGAACTTTAAATCTAGAACTTTCAGACTAACAGTCTGAATCCTGATGATAAGGGGGATTCCCAGTTTTCCAACAGGCCATGCCGAGCAGATCTGCCAATGCCGTGCTTTTTGCCCGGATGCTCCGATGCACATTTAGGACTCAGAGCAAAGCTGCATTTGGTACATATAATAGCTGCTTCCGGCAAATTGTAATAAAGGCTGAGCCTCTCGAGTTTCTGCAGCTTTGCTGGAGGTAAAGTGGGATGGCTACATGGCTCATGAACAGAGGAGCGGGCCATTATGACTAAGCATATATAAATATAATAGACAGCATGGAATGGCGGAGATGGAATAGATATTATACGAAGATGATAAACACGTGAGGTTCAGTAGACAATGGTAATGAATGTTGTTGTTTAGGTCTCTAGTCAAGTTGTTGAACTCCACAAGGGTCAGCCGACGGAAACGCGATGCGTTTCGTGTTTTAGGTTTTCTGATTTCATTAGTACGGTACGAGAAACGCAGTGCGTTTCCATCAGGAGAAATATGGGGCGAAATGCTAGACGGTGATTGGTCAAAAACAGGAAACGCAATGCGTTTCTGCAGATAATTCATCAGTAGGGGGCCGTTTCAACGTTTTCGCCCGCTCGCAAAAGCTACTATGTTAGGTTTGCAGATGATGAAGACGATAACGACCTTGAGAAACAGTTGGCTTCTTTAAACATTCATGAAAACGCATTATTAGTTAAGGATAAATTAGTATCTCTTATATAGCTACAAATGCAACTTTCTTATTAGAAAGACCTCCTTTAGAGAATTAAAAACATTGCAACTAAAGTATTATCCTATATTCAGCTAAGCATTAACCTTTAAATTGCTATTTTTAGCCCTAATAGAATCAATTTCTTTAAGATTATTATAGAATTAATTTAAGATATATATTATTACTTGGATAAAGTAATAGTATATATAATAGTAATACTTTTAGTTCTAGCAGGAAAAGAAGGCCTAGTCTATTATAAAGAATAGCTAAGAAGATCCTTAGCCTAGTGCCCTAATACTTATAGTATTATAAACTCTATTATCCTAGATATTAAAATATTATTAAACTAGGTATTTTATTATATCTTACTTTATTTAGGATTAATTATTAAGGGGAGGATTCTTTTTAATCTATCTTAAGATTTAAATAATAATATAATATAAATACTCTTTAATATGCCTAAAAATCTTAAAAATATATTAGCAGGTATTAAGTCTACTTTTAATATTATATTAATTTTTTAAAAGTATAATAATTAGGTTTTCTAAATAGGTAAACTAGTCTATATTAGGTTTATGTTTATAGATTATATAAGGCATAATACTAAGTATTATAAAGTATTATATCTCTTAATAATTAAGTAATATATATTAGGCTTATTAATATAAAGATGCTTTATTAATAGCTAGTAAGCTAAGTTTTATAAAAGTGCTAATAAATATATTTTATATATTAAGGGTAGCCTAATAGCTTAGTAAGGAATAATAGTAATCTAAAGGTTAGATCTCTAAGGATTATTAGTAATCTAAAGTAATCTAATCTTAGAGCATTATAATTTAAGTATTCTAATAGAAGAGGATTATTACTAAGAGAAGTAATCCTTCTATAATAGGTAGAAATTATAGGGGCTATATAATATAGCTATATAGGTTATAATACGATCTCTCCCCTCTATTAGGTCTTGCCCTTAAGACCTATATATCTCCCTATTCTTATATCAGGCTTTAGTAAGCGCTAACTCTCTTCTTTTATTATTTTCCTAATATACCTTACTAATTATTATATTATAGAATCTTTAGTTAAAATCTTATAAGACTTTAAAGTATATTTATTTAGCAGATTTAATTATAAAATTTAGTTTTAATATTATACCTTATTCCTTCTATAAGGCTAAAGGCCTTTATTATAAAATAATTAAGCATTCTTCTCGTTACTTTAAATATACTTAATAAGGTTAATCTTATAATGCTTCTAGTATTGCAATTGCCTATTATATGTTATTTCCCTTATCCTTATTGCCTTTTGCTAACTGTTTTCTCTTTAGTTCCTTATTTAAATTATAAGTCTAATTATCTAAAATAGGCAAAAAAGGAAGCTAAGGAAAAGCTTTTTAAGGCTTAATAAGAGGTTAATAAGGCCATTATAAGATTATCTTATATTTATTATTAGAAGCATTTATTATATAAGTAGGGTATTTAGTTTATTATTAATAGTATAAATTCTTCTGTAGGTAATATTATTACTTAAGAAGAGGATATAGCAGTTTTAGATATTTAGTCTTTTAGTAGTGCTAATATTATTAACTAAAACCTAATTTTTAATCTTTTACTCTTTAAGATTATTAGTAAAAGTTCTTTAGGAGTTGCTAGGTATTAGTAAGGTATTTTATTAGTTTTTATATATTTTTATTTTCTAGGTAGTTTTTCTATTTAATTAGATATATCTTTTATTTATTAATTCTTTATATATTTCTAATTTCTTCTGCTTTATATACTTTTAGTTCTATAATTTATTGTAGTTTATTGCCGGTTTTTATATATATTATATCTGCAGCTAATTTAAGTATTAAGATATAATAAATTAGGTAATATTTAATATTTAAAGGTAAATCTAATTTATATTAATCTTCTCTTATCTTTTATTTAATCTTAACTAGCCTTAAGTACTTATAGTCTAGTTTATAACTTAATTAATCTATTTTAATATTTTTAGTAAATAAGTAAATTATATCCCCCTTTATAAAGGTTGGTCCGTTTAACCTTTTAGGGTTATAGTATTTTTATATCCTTTTCTTAATAAATTCTAATTTAGTCTTAAGTTTATTATATATTTTTCTTAGCTTATTACTTATAATAATTACTGCTAAGTTTATATTCTTAGGTTCCTAAGTATTATAATATATATTAGGTATAAATCTAATATTTATATTAAATAGTATAAGTTTTATACTTTTATTATAGGCAGTATTATAAGCTAGCTAAGCGCTTAGTAGCTTTTTAACCTAGTTATCTTATTTATAGTTAATATAATACTAAAGGTATTATTTTAGTATTTAATTTATTTATTCTATCTAGCTATCTGCCTGCAGTCTAAAAGCTATTATAAGTTAGTAATTTACTCCTATAAGTGCTATAAGTAATTGCTAGAATTTAGAGGTAAATATTAGTCCTCTATCTAATAGGATTTCTCTTAGTAGTCTTTATTTCTTTATTACCCTATTATAGAAGATATAGGCTATAACTCCTATATCTATTACCTCTTTATAATGTAAGTAAATTAAGAACTTTATTAGTCTATTTATAATAACTATAATACTATTATAGAAGATTTTAGTTAAAGGATTTTCTAATAATAGTAATTTAGTTATAAAGTCTATTATAATTAAGCTTTATAGTTATTTTATAACTTCTAATAGTTATAGTATTTTATAAGGTTTATATTATTATGCTTTTATTTTAATATAAATATTATATTATTTAATAACCTTTTTTATTACTTTTTATATTATTTAGTAACCTTATTATAATAGTTATTTTAAGGTCTTAATAACTCCTTAATATCTATATAATAAATATATATAAAATTCTTAAATAAATTCCTATAGTTCTCCTGGGATTTCCTTAATTACTTTTGCTTATATCTATCCTAGTATTACTATCTTCTAAGTAAATTAATATTCTCCCTTATTATTCTTTTCTAGTACTTATTCTTTTACTTTAATAGTGCTGGTATTATAGTCTGGTTATTAGCTAATTATATCTGCTTTACTATTTTCTAATCCTTTATAGTAAATAATTATAAAATTAAATTTATATAGGAATTCTATATAATATAATTATTATTTATTAAGTTTATAGGTTATAGTAAAGTATAAAATATTCTAGTAGTTAATATAAACCTTAACTTTATACTTACTTCCTATTAGGTAGTATTTAAACTCTCTATTACTAAAAATTCTTTATTATAAATTAGGTAATTAAGCTTTACTTTATATAGTTTATATAAATAGAAAGCAATAAGATATAGCTTTCCTTCCTTATCTCTCTAACTAATTTATCCTCCTAATATAAAGTCTAATATATTATTTCTAATTTAATTTCTTTTTTAGGATTAAATATTATTAAGACTAATTTGCTAAGGATTACTCCTTTAAGTTGCTTAAATGCCTCTTAAGCCTTATTATTCTAGTTAAAGGGCTTTTCCTTTTTAGTTAGTTTTATTAATAGGATTGCAATCTTACTAAATCCTCTAATAAACCTTTAGTAGTAGTTAGCAAAGCTTAAAAAGGCTTATATTTCCTTAATATTAATAGGTACCTTCTATTTTACTACTACTAAGATTTTCTTTTCCTCTATTTAGATTTCTTTAGGTATAATAATATATCCTAAAAAGTCTACCTTTATAATATAAAAGTAACTCTTCTCTAGTTTAATTAATAGCTTAGTATCCTATAATGCTTTTAAGACCTTATAGATATATTCCTTATATTCTTCTTTATTATTTAAGAAGATTAAGATATTATTAAGGTAATATATTATAAAGATATTAAGGTATTATTAAAGTATATTATTAATTATTTACTAAAATATTATAGGTATATTAATAAGACTAAAAGGCATTACTAAGTATTTAAATAATTTAAATTTAGTTTTAAATACTATTTTCTATTTATCTCCTTCTTTAATATAAATAAGGTTATATACTCCCTTAAAGTCTAGAGCTATAAAGATCTTTTTACCTTATAATTAATCCTTAAGTTTTATTATAAGTAGAAGTAAGGTTTAATCCTTAGTAATATATATATTAACTAGTTAATAGTTTATAACTAGTTAATCCTTTCTATTTTTCTTTAATATAAAGAACATTACTAATACTACTAATAAACTTAATTCTCTAATATAACCCTTCCTTAATATCTTATTAATATATTCTTGCTAGACTTATAGTTCTCTTTAGTTTAGTAAGTATAGCTTTTAAAATAGTAGTTTTTTATTTATAAGGTTAATTTTATAATCCTATTTGCTATATTTAGGGACTCCTGTTTTTAATTCCTCTCTAAATAGTTTATTATATATCTAGCATTCTTTTAGAATATTCTTAAGTTAATCCTGGCTTACTATTATAGTTTTATCCTTTTATAGATTTTATTATCTAAAGATACCTAGGATTTCTAATCTTTATCTTTAGCCTATCTTATACTTATATTATACTCCTTTTAGAGGTAGTAAAGTCTTTACTCTATGCCAGTCTATACTTATCCTCTTAGTTATAGATTAAGATTTCTTATTACTTTTTATAATTATTTTACTATTACTATTAAGGTTATTAGGAAATATAACTTAGCTAGTCCTCTAGTTAATATATAGGTTTTATTATCTAAGCTAGTTTATTTTAAGGATAATATCTATTTCCTCTCCTAAAGGAATAATATTAAAACTTATTCCTTAATTTTCTCCTTTAATAAGGACCTTAAGGTAATTAATCTCTTAATCTATTATATTATTATTATAATTAAAGAATTACCTTTTTATATTAATAAGTTAGTATAATAGTTACTTTTCTTTTATAATAATCCTAGCTTTATAACTATTCTTAAATTAATAAAGTTCTTCTTTACTTTACTATTAATTTATATATTTAGCTATCTTCCCTTAATTTAAGCTTATAGCACTAGGTAATTAGGTTTGCTATTTTATATAACTCCTAGAGCACTTATTAGTTTAAGTCTTTCTTATCCTTACTTATCGCTCTTCTATAGCTTTATTATTATAAAAGGCATATTACTTTTCCTAAACTTGTTTAGTAAAGTAACTTGTATTCTTTATTATTGCAGTTAATTCCCTTATAGCAGTCTTTAATATATTCTTTATTATCCTTATTATTTAAGGATTCTTTAACTTAGCTTCTTTTAAAATGCCTCTAATAGTATTTATAGTATACTAATTCTTCCCTATTAAGGCAGCTATTTATAAATTCTTTATTATATATTTTCTATTAAAGATATTCTTTTAATTCTATATCTTAATTATTTAATACTATTCCTTATCTAGACTATTTATTTTCTTTATCTTAAATAGTAATATTATTTCCTTCCTTATTTTAAAGGTACTTCTTTAGTTATTTATATATATTTTATATAAATTTGTCTTTTTCTTTATAATAATATTTTCCTAAGTTAATAAGTTTAATCCTTATTTCTATATCTTTAAGTCCTTTTAAGGCTAGGTCTTTAAATTCCGCTTTTATTTCTGTAATTCCTTATATTATTTATTTAATTCTTTAGTAAAGGTTTTTATACTTCTAAGTCTTGTAGTAATATAATATATAAAATTATAGTTCTGCTACTCCGAGATTCTTATATTAGTATTATATTAAGTACCTTTTTATTTTCATTTTCTAGTAAGGGTTATTATTAAGTATACTAGGAATTATAATAAGAAAGCAGTTATTATCTTCCTTATCTTATTTATAATTCTTATACTAATAGTATTTATATAATAGCTATAATAATTTATTATATTCTAAATATATTAGGAATGTTTTTATAGCATCCTTAATATTAAATTTTAGCTCCTTATAGTAAGGGTTTATAGCATCTGCTATATAGTAAGCCTAAATATATAAGCTTTTAAGTTTATTACTATTACTATACTCCCTGGCTCCTTATAAGCATTTATCTTCTATTAAGGTATATATCCTATTATTATTTTTATTAAACAGTAGTTTATAGGGTTACTTCTACTTATTCTTAATTTATTTATCTTCCTTATAGAGGTATTATATAGTATTTTAAGCCGCTCCTCCTCTATATCCTATACTTTAGGAATATTATTAATAGTATATATAGACCTTATTTCTTACTTTATATTCCTTCTTTATTATTTCCTCTTTTTCTTAAATTATTATTTAAATTAAGATAGTATTAATTATCTTAAATACTTTAGGTTATTTTCCTATATTAATAGTAATTTTTATTTCTTATAGATTTTTTAGGTATTTCTTAATTTCCTACTTTAAGGGTCTTTCTTCCTTTATTATCTTAAGGATCTTAGTTTATTTTATCTTTTTATATTTCTTCTCTTCCTTTCTCTTAAGGTAATAAGTATAGTCCTTTTCTTTTTTCTATTATTAGTTCTCTAGGTTCTCTTACTATTTCCTTTAGTATTTAATTACCTTTATTTTATATACTATTAAAATTTAAGGTATATTTCCTACCTTAATATCTTCTTTTATTAGAAATTCTTCTTATAGTTCTTAAATTAAACTATTTAAGTATAAGTACTAGCTATATTTTAGTATAATGCCTTTATATAAAGCCATTATATTATATAGGCTTTATATTATTCCTAGTGCTTAGGTTTATATAGCAGTTTAGGTTTCCTGTTTGTTAATTACTACTAGTATTTACTTACCTTAATTAAGGTCTTTAGGCCTTCTTAGTTAAGGGCACTTGTCGGCCATATAACCGAACTAATTACAGTTATAGCATTTAACCTTAGATATATCGCGAGGTCTTTTATTATTGCCATGCTATATTGCTTTAAGTACTATAGGTCCTGGTTTAGTTTTATATTATATATTAATATATTTCCTTCTTCCTTAGTTAGCATTCTGTTATCTATTAGTATTTTACTAAGGGTTATATAACCCTTTATGTCTTTCTACTTATTTTTCTTAGCGCCGCTTATATTATTAATTATTAATTTCTATAGTAATATTTACTAGTTCGTTTAGGTTCTTTAGTTTAGGTCTAATATTTATTATTATATCCTTAACTTCTAACTTTAATCCTAAATATACCTATGCTATATAAGCTTCTTTGCCCTAATTTAGCTTAGCTACTTAATAGCAGTATTTAGCTAGATAGTCTATAGTAAATCCTCTTTACTTAAGTTATTATATTTTTATTTTTATAATATGTTTTTTATTTATTACTTTAAAAGCATTTTTAAGTTCTAATTTAAAGTTTTTATATTTCTTATAAATATATTTTATTATTTCTTATTATTCTTTATATAATTTGCTAATATAGTCTTAAATAATAGGTTTTATTAATTATAGTGCTTTATCCTTAAGGAATCCTATATTATATTAAACTCTTAGTTTATTAGTAATAAACTAAATAAGGTAATATATCTAGTAGCTTTAAAGGCTAATAAGGAATCCTTTAAGTTTATTAATATTACTATTAAATAGTTTAGGCTAGTAAGGTTAAAGGATTTCTTTAAGGTCTTTTCTAGTTACTATAAGGGCTATAGTATATTTAATATATTCCTTATAAAGTTTTTAACTATTTTCTACTTCCTTTCTAAATACCTCTATAATCTTAATAAGGTTAGCTACCTTTTTCTCTAGGTTTTTAATCTTATTTTTAGCTATATTAAAGTTATTCTTTATAGTCTCTAAGAGGTTATTATATTATTAGCTAAGTTATTTAAGTTTATATTTAAGTTTTATAACTTCCTCTTTATAAGTACTTAGATAAGTAGGGGTAATATCTTTTTTATTTTTATTATTAGTTTTTATAAGAATATCTTCTAGGTTAGGGGGCATCTCTTACTATAGGTAATGCTAGGTATATCCTAAGTTAAAAGGCTGGATTAGAGTAATAGGTACTATTGCATTAGTATTACTTAGCATTATATAGTATATTCTAAATAAGAGCTATTAATATATAATAATTAGGTTTTTTAAATAAGTAAATTAGTCTATATTAGGTTTATATTTATAAATTATATAAGGCATAATACTAAGCATTATAAAGTATTATATCTCTTAATAATTAAGTAATATATATTAGGCTTATTAATATAAAGATGCTTTATTAATAGCTAGTAAGCTAAGTTTTATAAAAGTGCTAATAAATATGTTTTATATATTAAGGGTAGCCTAATAGCTTAGTAAGGAATAATAATAATCTAAAGGTTAGATCTCTAAGGATTGTTAGTAATTTAGGGTAATCTAATCTTAGAGCGTTATGATCTAAGTAATCCAATAGAAGAGGATTGTTACTAGGAGAAGTAATCCTTCTGTAATAGGTAGAAATTATTAGGGCCACGTAACGTAGCCGTATAAGTTATAACAAAAAGCAACAAGATAATCTTAATTAAATATTTAAGTATAAAAGTTATATTAAGCTACTATATAAAGATAAAGGTCTTAATATATTATATAAATAAATTTAGAAATAGGCTTTATTATAATAGCCCTTTATAAACTTATAATTAATATTATAATAAGGTAGCTATAAGAGGCTTTTAATATTATTATTATAGCATTTTATAAGAAATTATAGCTTTTACTAAGTAATTAGCTCTATCTGCTTATTATATTTCTAGGTTGCAGGCTATAATAAGTTATTAAGCTAAATATTATTAAAGAATAACTATAAGTTAATATTTAATATATAATATATATTTAATATATAATATTTATTTAATAAATAAATAGATAAATGGATTTATTCTGCCTAAGAGAATACACCTTATAGAGCTTATAACGTTTTATCTTATTATTAATACTTAATATGCTATTCTATCTTTTTAAGGGCTAATACTCTAAGCAAAACCTACTTAGCCTTGCTGGCTTTCCTATGCTAAGAAGCATAAATATCCTAGCACTATATACCAAGTTTAACTAGCTATATTATTTCTATCCTATTTAGAGTTCCTAATAGACCTACCTTCAGGATCTAGGAACTTCTTATAAATAAATAAAAACTATTAGTATTTATTCTATTATAATAATTTAACTTATACTAGCTTAGCCCCTTTTATATTACCTAATTAAATATTCTTTAATATATATAATATTTCTATTTATAAATAAACCTCTAATTAAGATTATATAAGTAAGGTAGATAATATATAATAAATAAAGTACGCGTTTACACGCGTGTATAACGCAGACGCGGACTATCAGCCAAAATGGGACATATAAGTCGCCATGGCATAGATGATATGGGAACAAGCTGGAGATAGACAATCACTTGAGAAGTAGACAGGGGTACGCAACAATTAGGGGGACACGACAATTAGGAATAGAAGAGTAGGGCGAAATTGGACAATCTGAAAGGCGAATTGGATAGCTGTCGTGCCAATATTGAAGCATCGCCAAAGAAACCCTCTACCTGTCTGAAGGGTAAGTGGGGCCAAGGCTGGTACGAGCTAAAGAACGGCATGACCCTCGCCAGCTGCAAGAATGCGTGCAATGCCGATCCCAAATGTCTTTCGTACAGCTCCTCAGCCGTCCCAGTTTTTACAATTGTTTTCGGTCCGTATAGCAGAGTTGCAATATGGAAAACATAATAAGTCATAAAACTGAGCCATATAGCGACATCGATTTGAGCAGTAAAGAATAAAGATTTACAACAGGCATCTCTCTTTACTTCAGTAGAGCCTCTTCGAGGATTTAGTCAATAAAAGTTGGCACAGCCCTGTATGTGTAGTTGTTCTTCCTTTGTATGCCTGCTTCTATTTTATGCGTATTTAAGATCCTCCTGGATATCATTTAACTTTCTCTAGGCAGTAATTTAGCTCCTTTAGCTCAGGGTTATAATACTTCTTCCACTGCAGATATCTTTAATAGTATGCTTTAATAAGCTTATATACTTAGGTTTCTATATTATATATAACCTATGCCTGCTTCTTTTATATAATACCTAGGCTCTCCTTATCTAAAGTAACCTCAGCTTCTTTACTCCTTAAAAATAAACTTAAATTAGTCTCTAATTAAATTATAATATAATTTTAATACTGCCTTTTATATTATTTTAGTTAACTATATTAGAGATATTTATAAGTTTTTAACCCTCTCTTTAAAAACTATAAATACCTATTAACTTTATTATATTCTTTAAATGTTTTAATAACTTTAACCTGCCTTATTAGGCACTATTTCCTTAGGAAATAATATCTCTCTAAGGAGATATCTAGTTCTAGTATATATATTAAAAAGTAGCTTTAAGTCAGCTTGGCTAATTCTTACTACTAAAGATAAACTAGCTTGGCATAAAGTTTATTCTTAGGCATTTAAATTAACTCCTTTTTAGGATATATAATATAGGGCATATAACTCTTAGAAAACAAAATAATTATTAATTACTAGCTATTAAAAAGGTGGGTTTTATTATTAGATACTAGTAGTAGATATATAAGGGTTTTAGTTTATTAGGACTTAATATAGTATCTAATAAGTCTATAGTACATACTAGGCTACTAAATAAATTATTTTTCTTCTTTATCTTTCTATATAAATCCTTAGCTATATAAATAGGGAAGAATTTAATAGTTCCTAAAACAACCTTCTTAGGTCTTATTGCCATTTCTATATACTAGCCTTACCTTGTATAGTTTTAATAATATAAAAACTCTATTAGAATAAAATATAATATAGCTTCTTATTCTATCCTTACTATTTAAAATAGTTATCCTTTAGTTTCTAAAGCTAAGTAAATAAAATATAAATATCTTTTATTACTAATTAATTTCCTTATATAAGCTAAAGTAGCTAATACTCCTTTAATATAGTATTATTATTACTATTATAATATAAGGAAATCTCTCCTAATAATACAGACTTTAGATATTCTTACTTTAGAACTAACTTAATATAAAAGAAAATATCTTTATAAAAGGCATATAAATATAACCCCTAAAGGTAATGTTCTAGGACTTTAAGGCAGTTAGGAATAGAGCTAAATTCAAGCATCCACTAGTAGGCCTTATTCACTCGAATAAAGTCAATCCGTACATCTCGCACTTAGTGGTATCGAGCGCGATACACATTCATTACAATAAGGAAGCCATTGTCATACACAAAAGAAGGCAGGATATATCAAGATTGCAAAATGGCGTCTTGGCAACATTGCCCATATCGAGCGGGTTATTATAATTCCTCTTAACTCCAAATACTCATAAACCTATACTTGTAGCAATCGGATCTGATAACAGAACCTTACTAATATCATCAAGGAAATATTATTTAAACCACAGCCAATAGGTCTATAGGCTCCATATCTTTAAGAATTCAAGGAATACAGATACTTTATACACGCCAAATGCAGTATTTGTATGCTTAATTAGTTCATAAAGCCAAATTTGCTGCTTTAATTAGCCTAATAACTTAAACTCCCCTACAAAGGTGTTACAATCTTAGCAGTTACATTATATATACCTTATATTTTTCTTCTAATTATAAGTAATTAATATATACTAAAGGATTCTATAAGTAACTGCTAAGACTTAGTTATTAATATTTAATTAAAATTACTAATAACTCTAAGAATTACTTAATAATTATCCTCTTAAATTATAATTACCTTTAGTATATAAAATATATTTATTAGTATTTTTATAAAACTTAGCTTAATAGCTATTAATAAAATATCTTTATATTAATAAGCCTAATATATATTACTTAATTATTAAGAGATATAATACTTTATAATACTTAGTATTATACTATATATAATTTATAAATATAAACCTAATATAAATTAGTTTCTTTATTTAAAAACACTAATTATTATATATTAATAGCTCTTATTTAGATTATATTATATAATATTAAGTAATATTAATATAATAATACTTATTACTTTTAATTAGCCTTTTAACTTAAGATATACTTAGCACTACCTATAATAAGAAATATCCCTTAACCTAGTAGATATTCTTATAAAAACTAATAATATAAATAAAAAAGATATTACCTTTACTTATCTAAGTACTTATAAAGGGGAAGTTATAAAACTTAAATATAAACTTAAATAGCTTAGCTAATAATATAATAACCTTTTAGAAAATATAAAGAATAACTTTAATATAGTTAAAAATAAGATTAAAAACCTAGAAAAAAAGATAGTTAACCTTATTAAGATTATAAAGGTACTTAGAGAGGAAGTAGGAAATAATTAGAAACTTTATAAGAAGTATATTAAATATACTATAGCCTTAATAATAATTAGAAAAGATTCTAGAGAAATCCTTTAACCTTATTAACTTAAATTATTTAATAATAATACTAATAAACTTTAAGGATTCCTTATTAGCCTCTAGAGCTATTTGATATATTATCTTATTTAATTTACTATTAATAAACAAAGAGTTTAATATAATATAAAATTCCTTAAAGATAAAGTATTATAATTAATAAAACCTATTATTTAAGACTATATTAGTAAATTATATAAAGAATAATAAAAAATAATAAAATATATTTATAAAAAATATAATAATTTTAAATTAGAACTTAAAAATGCCTTTAAAATAATAAATAAAAAACATACTATAAAAATAAAAATGTAATAACTTTAATAAAAAGGATTTATTATAAATTATCTAGCTAAATACTACTACTAAGTAGCTAAACTAAATTAATATAAGAAAGCTTATATAATATAGGTATATTTAAGACTAAAATTAAAAGTTAAGGATATAATAGTAAATATTAGACTTAAATTAAAAAACTTAAATAAACTAGTAAATATTACTATAGAAATTAATAATTAATAATATAAACAATATAAGGAAAAATAAGCTATAGAATAAGGAAACTCTTATAACCTTAATTAAAATAGGAATAATAATACTAACTAAGAAAGAAAGAGGCATATAGATATATAATATAAAACTAATCCAGGACCTATAATACTTAAGGTAATATAATATAATAATAATAAAAAGCCTTATAATATATCTAAAGTTAAATACTATAACTATAACTAGTTTAGATATATTAATAATAAATATCCTTAATTAAGAAGACTTAGAAACCCTAATTAAGATAAGTAAATACTAAGAGTAATTAATAAATAAAATCCCTAAATTACTATATAAACCTAAATACTAGGAATAATATAAAGCCTATATAATATAATAGCTCTATATAAAGGCATTATGCTAAAATATAACTAATACCTATACCTAAATAGCTTAATTTAAAAACTATAAAAAAGTTTTTAATAAAAAAACATATTAAAGTAAAAATTATATCTTAAATTCTAAAACTATATAAGATAAAGGTAAATAAATATTAAAGGAAATAGTAAAAAACTTAGTAAACTAGTAATAAAAAAAGGAAAAAGACTATATATACTATTTTAAAAGAAAAAAGAGAAAAAATAAAAAAATAAAAATAAACTAAGATACTTAGTATAATAAGGAAAGAAAACAAAGGCCCCTTTAATATAAGGAAATAACTTAAAATATCTAAGATAATTAATATTATCTTAACTTAAATAACTATATAAGAAAAGGAAGAAATAATTAGAAAAAAAATATAAAGTAAGAGATAAGGTTTATATATATTACTAATAATATCCTTAAAGTATAAGATATAGAGGAAAGGCAGCCTAAAATACTATATAATACCTCTATAAAAAAGATAAATAAATTAAAAATAAGTAAATATAACCTTATAAACTACTATTTAATAAACATAATAACAGATAATATACATTAATAAAAAATAGATATCTATAAGGAGCTAGGGAATATAATAATACTAGCAAGCTTAAGAGCTTAAGTATTTAGGCTTATTATATAATAAATACTATAAACCCTTATTATAAAGAACTAAAGTTTAATATTAAAAATATTATAAAAATATTTCTAACTTACTTAAAATATAATAAGATATTATAGCTATTATATAAATATTATTAATATAAAGTATATAAGTAAAAAAAGGAAAATAATAATTACTTTCTTATTATAATTCCTAGTATATCTAATAATAACCCTTATTATAAAATAGAAATAGAAAGATACCTAGTATATTACTAGTATAAGAACCTTAAAGTAGTAGAATTATAATTTAATATATCCTACTACTAATAAATCTATAAAATAAAGAAACTCTATAAAGGAATTTAGCAGTCTTAGTAACTAATTAAAGAAACTAAGAAAGAATATAAAGATATAATCTAAATAAAATAATAAAGAACTTATAATATAATAAACCCTAGGTAAATTAAAAGAGATATAGAAAGTAAAGGACTATTAGAATTTAAAATATATAAACTTAAAAACTTTAATATTTATAGTAACTTATAATATTTCTATAACTATAATAGTAATAGAGAATAAGAAAAATAAGAATAATAAAACCTAATTAAGAAAAATAACAAGACTAAAAATATAAAAGAAAGATATCTCTTTAAACCTAATAATCTAGAAGAAGGATTTAATTAGGTTTTAATTAATAATAAATAATCTAGATAAGGAAACATACCAGATAAATAAAACGCAAAGCTAGAAGAACACCTCTAACAGCAACTATATAACAAGGAATTAAACAGCAACAACAAAATATGCAAGTTGCCCTACCGAATTAACTTAGGAAAAGTAATATGCCTTCTATAATAACAAAGCCACAAAAGATCGACAGATAACTAACAAGTGCTCTAGAAGCCACGCAAGATAACAAACCAGATTACCTAGTACTATAAGCTTAGATTAAGGGAAGATAGCTAAATATATAGATTAATAGTAAAGTAAAAAAGAACTCTATTAATTTAAGAATAGTTATAAAGCTAGAATTATTATAAAAGAAAAAATAACTATTATATTAACTTATTAATATAGAAGGGTAACTCTTTAATTATATAAATAGTATAATAGATTAAGAGATTAATTACCTTAAGGTCTTTATTAAAAGAAGGAATTAAGGAATAAGTTTTAATATTATTCTTTTAGGAAAGGAGATAAATATCTTACTTAGAATAAACTAGCTTAGATAATAAAACCTATATATTAACTAAAGGATAGGCTAGGTTACCGTTTTTAATAACCCTAATAGTAATAGTAAAATAATTATAATAAGTAATAAGAGATTTTAACTTATAATTAAGAGGATTAATATAAATTAATATAAAGTAAAGACTTTATTACCCTTAAAAGAAGTATAATATAAGTATAAGATAGGCTAAAAATAAAAAATAAAAATCCTAGGTATTTTCTAATAATAAGATTTATAGAAGGATAAATTAATAATAATAAGCTAGGATTAACTTAAAAATATTTTAAAGAAATATTAAATATATAATAAATTATTTAAAAAAGAATTAAAAATAAAAGTCTTTAAATATAACTAATAAGATTATAAAATTAAGCTTATAAATAAAAGTCTAGTATTTTAAAGGATTTACCTATTAAATTAAGGAGAATTAGAAGTTTAATAATAATATATTAATAAAATAATTTAAAAGAGATATATTAAAGAATTAACCTTATTAATAAGATTAATAATATTCTTTATATTAAAGAAAAATAAAAAGCTATAACGTATTATAGATTATAAAAGAGTTAATATATAAACTATTAAAAATTAAACCCTATTTCTGCTTATAATAAAACTTAAGAATTAACTATAAGGTAAAAAGATCTTTATTATTCTAGACTTAAAAGAAGTATATAACCTTATTTATATTAAGAAAGGAGATAAATAGAAAATAGTATTTAAAAATAGATTTAGGCTATTTAAATATCTAATAATGCCTTTTAGTTATTAATATATATATAATATTTTAATAAATAATTAATAATATACTTTAATAATACCTAGATATTTCTATAATATATTACCTTAATAATATCTTAATCTTCTTAAATAATAAAGAAGAATATAAAAATATATTTATAAGGTCTTAAAAATACTATAAATACTAAGCTATTAGTTAAATAAAGAATATTTTTATATTATAAAGGTAGACTTCTTAAGATATATTATTATATTAGAGAAATTAAATAGAGAGAAGAAAGTATTTATAATAGTAAAATAAAGAAACTAATAATATTAAGAAATATAAGCCTTCTTAGGCTTTACTAACTATTATAAATAATTTATTAAGACTTTAATAAGATTATAAACCTCTTAATAAAACTTATTAAAAAGATAAAGCCTTTATATAAAATAATAAGGCTTAATAAGCCTTTAATAACCTTAAATAAGTAATCCTTAGTAAACCTATATTAATAATATTTAACCTAATAAAGAAATTAAATTAAAAATAAATTTATTAAATTATACCTTAAGAGGCAAATTAGTTAATAAGATAATATTAAGAAATTATACTTATTGCCTTTTACTTATATAAGCTATATAAAGCAGAACTTAATTACCTAATTTATAATAAGGAATTCTTAATAATTATTAACTACTTTAAAGAGTTTAAATATTATTTAATAAAAGTAAGTATTAAGTTAAGGTTTATATTAATTATTAAAATATCTTATATTTACTAGTATATATAAACTTAATTAATAATAATTATATTATATAAAATATTCATATAAATTTAATTTTATAATTCTTTATTATAAAGGATTTAAAAATAAAAAAGTAAATATAATTAATTAATAATTAAACTATAATACTAGTATTATTAGAGTAAAGGAATAGGTATTAGAAAAAAATAAAAAGGGAAAATACTAGTTTACTTAGAAAATGTAAACTTAAGATAGATATAATAAAAGTAATTAAGGAAATCCTAGGATAATTATAAGAGTTTATTTAAGAATTTATATATATTTATTATATAAATATTAAGAAGTTATTAAAACTTAAATAATTAATATAATAAGGTTATTAAATAATATAAAAGGTAATAAAAAAGGTTATTAAATAGTAAAAGTTTATATTAAAATAAGGTATAATAATATAAACCTTATAAAATATTATAATAATAAAAGTTATAAAATAATTATAAAGCTTAATTATAATAAACTTTATAACTAAATTACTATTTTTAAAAATCCTTTAATTAGAATTTTCTATAATAATATTATAGTTATTATAAGTAGATTTATAAAATTCTTAATTTACTTACCTTATAAAGAAATAATAAATATAAAAGTTATAGCTTATATCTTTTATAATAAGGTAGTAAGAAAATAAGGATTATTAAAAGAAATCCTATTAAATAGAGGCTTAATATTTACCTTTAAATTCTAGTAATTACTTATAGTACTTATAGGAATTAATTACTAACTTATAATAGCTTTAGATTTAAGTAAATAAATAAATAAAATAAATAAATTAAGTATTAAAATAATACCTTTAGTATTATATTAATTATAAGAAAGATAACTAAGTTAAGAAACTACTAAGTGCCTAATTAGTATATAATATTACTTATAATAAAAATATAAAACTTATATTATTTAATATAAATATTAGATTTATACTTAATATATATTATAATTCTTAAGAACTTAAAAATATAAACCTAATAGCTATTATTATAAGTAATAAGCTAAGAGAAATATATAATAAACTTAAGATTAAGCTAGAATTTATTAAAGAAAGATATAAAGATATTATAACTTTAAAAGGTTAAAGAGACTAACCTTTAAGGAGGGAGATATAATTTACCTATTTATTAAAAATATTAAAATAGATTAACTAAGTTATAAACTAGATTATAAGTATTTAAAATTAATTAAAATTAAATAAAAAATAAGAGAAAATTAATATAAATTAAATCTATTTCTAAATATTAAATATTATTTAATTTATTATTTTTTTATTTTTTAAGTTTATAAGTTAGCCTTAAAAGGTATATCTAAGTATCTTTAGAGTTTAATATAGTTTAAATATTTATTACCTCTATAATTAGTAAAGCTTTATTAAGTTAAATTATTATAATTAGCTGCCTTAATTACAGCCTAAACCTAGCTATATATATGCCAGCTAAAAAGCCTTACCTACTTATTAGCTGGCCCCGACCTTCTTCCTATAACCTACCTAAAAGGTCTTTCATCAACCTCTGCTGCCACGCTTTAATTATCCATCACGCTTCCGCAGTAAGTCATCCGACCCGACTTCTAACCGCAACCGCTAACAGCATCACAGCAGCACCGTCACGATGTCTGCTATCTGAAGAAGCCTGCAGCTGCCTAATAAGGCCTTTTATACCAAAATGCCTAACCTAATCCCTTATTTTATAGTAGCTCTTAAAGACTATAAATATAAAGATAAGCCTTATATTATAGTAATAGAGATTAAAAAGGCTTAAGATAAAGAGAATAATATTACCTTTATTAAATAAGCTATTTTAGGCTATAAAGTCCTCTTACTTATATATTATTATTATAAAGAGCTAATAATCTTTAAAGGCTACTTTAAGGAAGAAATTAAGTTATTATAAAAGCTAAAGTAATTTCTTATAATAAAAAAGCTTATAAAAGTAAATAATAAGGGATTTATTAAGGACCTTAAATTAAGGACTTTAGTTAAGAACCTATATAAATAGTAGCTTAATAATATAAAGAAATAATTAGTAAAGCTAATAATGGCTATAAAGCTAATTAATAGCTAGTAAAGACTAGGCTGGTTATAGTCTTAGACTATAAGAGCGCGAGAGGGGGATGGCATACTGCGATATCTGAGATAGAAGCAGGGTAATTGTAGGGTTCTGTGGAAGAAATGTATTAAGTTTTATATAAGTTTAGGTTGCCTAAAGTTAAAGACCTAGTATTATAAATTTGGCGTTAGTAGTAAAAAGAGGATTAAATAAGTTATAAGATAGGCTATATAATTAAATAAGTAAATTAGCTATAATATTAATGTATTATTAATATAAATAAGGGATTTAATTTATTATATTTTAATACTTAAATTAGCTATTAATATAATATATATTAAAACTAATAATAAACCTTAATAAATTATAAAACTAAAAGTATATAAAGTAAAGGAACTTAAAGATATATAAAAAATTAATAAGTAAAAGATATATTTAATTAAGTAGAAAAATTACTTAAAAAGTAAAAATATATAGGAAGTAATACAATACCTTATAAATACTTAATAACTTTAAATAATTTTTACTAATAATCTTAAAGATTAAAAAATTAAAAACTAGGTTTTAATTAATAATATTAATATTATTAAAAAACTAAATTTTTAAAACTGCTATATCCTCCTTTTAAGTAATAATATTACTTATAAGAGAATTTATATTATTAATAATAAATTAAATACCTTACTTATATAATAAACGCTTTTAATAATAAATATAAAATAACCTTATAATAGCCTTATTAACTTCATATTAAGCCTTAAAAAGCTTTTCCTTAGCTTTTTCTTTTACTTATTTTAAATAATTAGACTTATAACTTAAATAAGGAATTAAGAAATAGTTAGTAAAAGGTAATAATAATAAAGGAAATAATATATAAGAAGTAATTATAATACTAAAAGTATTATAAGATTAACCTTACTAAGTATACTTAAAATAAAAAAAATAATACTTAATTATTTTATAATAAAGGCCTTTAGCCTTATAAAAGGAATAAGGTATAATATTAAAACTAAATTTTATAATTAAATCTACTAAATAAATATATTTTAAAGTCTTATAAGACTTTAACTAAAGATTTTATAATATAATAATTAGTAAGGCATACTAGGGAAATAATTAAAAAAGAGAGTTACTACTTATTAAAGCCTAATATAAGGATAAGGAGATATATAAGTCTTAAGGATAAGACTTAATAAAAAGGAGAGATTATATTATAACTTATATAACTATATTATATAATTCTTATAATTTCTACTAATTATAAAAGAATTACTTCTTCTTTTAAATAATCCTTTTTTATTAAGTTACTTAAATTATAATACTTTAAGACTAAGTTATTATAAATTATTAATAATCCTTAAAGATTTAATTATTAAATTACTTTTATTCTTTACTAAACTATAAGGCTACCTTTAATATATAAATTATATTTATTAATACTTTTATAAAACTTAGCTTACTAGCTATTAATAAAGTATCTTTATATTAATAAGCCTAATATATATTACTTAATTATTAAGAGATATAATACTTTATATTACTTAGTATTATGCCTTATATAATTTGCAGATATAAACTTAATATAAACTAGTTTACTTATTTAGAAAACCTAATTATTATAAATAAGATTTTATTTTTAATACTTTATATAAGTTATTTTGTAATTTAAATATATATTTTACTTTTATTAATTTAATTATAATTATTATTATAATAATATTAATAATAAAAAGGCTTTTTATATTATTTATAAAGTATAATAAACTTAAGCTATTAATATTATTATTAAAATATATATTATTACTTACTTTTAGGTTTTACTTTAATAATAAGGATAATATTATTATTAAAAGAATTTTACCTTATTTTATTTACTTAAATAATATTACCTTTAATAAAAGTAATAATAAATATTAAAAATACTTAAATATATAATAATATAAGTAATATATTATTAAGGGCTTTTATAAAAAGATATAAGTACTTTAAATCCTTATTTTATAATTTAATGTATTAATTTAGTTTTTATTTTATAATCTTATTATTATTATTTTTTATATTATTTTTTCTTTACTTTTTATATAATTTATTTTAATATAATAAAAGATCTTAATAAAGTAAGTAATACTTTTTATAGTTTTAAGCCTTTATTAATTATTTTACTTTTTAATAAAATAACTAAAAGGAAAAAGAAAAGTATTATATTAAAATAAAAGTTATATTAAAAGATATAACGTTTTAAACTATTTTTAAGGTATTTTATATTATATTTCTTACCTTTAAGTATTTAATTAAATAAAAGGTTTTTTAAAGTAATACTTTTTATTTTTATATTTTACCTTATTAATATTATAATTTAAAATTAATATATCTTAGATATTTTATTATATAATATTTTTAAAGAATATATTATAATAAGTAATTTAATATTATAAAAACTTATTATAGTTATATAAACCTTAAGTAGCTTTATATAATTTAAAATAATATTATAAAACCTAAATAAGTATTATAAGATTTAAAATTAATTTTAAGTTTTAAATTTATAATTCTTTAAGGATTTTATTAATTATTCTTTTAAAAACTTATATATCTTAATACTTATTTATATAATCCTTAATATTAACTAATTTAAACTATTTATAGCTTTCTTTTTATCTTTTGCCTTATAATGCCTTTATAAGCCTATTTGCTATAAGCTTTATACTTTTTATATAAGTAAGAAAAACTGCTTTTTTTTATATATATTTATATAGCTAATAGTTATATATATTTATATATTTTAATTAAGTCTTTACCTTTTAAAGAGGATTTTTAAGTAAACTAAATATTTATTAATTAATATATAAGAGTTATAAAATTATATTTAGTAATTTAATTTATAAGCCTTTAAGTAGCGTTTATTAAAATAAGACTTTAAATAAACTTATAAATAGAATTTATAGTAAATACCTTATAGAACTTATCTAGGCTATAAAATATATAATATAAGTTAAAGAGTTAGGAAAAGAGATTAATATTATAGAAAAGAGGGTTTACTTAGAAATATTAAGGGATATAATATATTACTAATATATAATTTATATAGTAGTAGAGGCTGTTGTTATAGCTATAGCTATTATAGTAGTTATTATAGCAGTTATTAGATAGGCTATATTAGTAATATTTATAACTAGTTAAGAGATAGTAAAATAAATAAGCCCTTAATTATCTTCTTTAATTATTTATATAAAATCTCTAAGATACCTTATTATAATAAATACCATAATAGGTATTATAATTACTAATATAGTAGGTATTATATAGCCTTAAGTTTTATTAAAAATAGCTTAAAAACAGTTTCTTTTAAATTAAGGTAATATACCTATTATATTCCTTAAACCTCTACTTATATCTATTTTATAAGGCCTAAAGAACTTATTTTTCTAAAATAGTAAAAGTTATTTTATTATATACTTATAACCTAGTAGGTATTAAATAAATAGCCTAACTTAATTTAATAATTACTTACTTTAAATATAATTTACTTATAAGTATTAAAGTCTAGTAAATATTAAGGTAAAGTTATTATATTTTATATTAAGGGATTATTAGTAGCTAATATCTTTATAACTATACTAAAACTAAAGTAAGTAAGAAGTTAATATACTTAACTATATTCTCTATTTTAAAAGTTTATATTATATATTAAATAATTTATAATTAATACCTAAGGTCTTTATTTAAGTGTTAATAGTATTAATTTTTATATTATTTATTAATAGCTTATTTTAAGTTTAGGCTTATAATACTAATAAACCTTAAGGCACTTTACTATTACTTATTATATTATTAATAATAAGCCTTATATTAGTTATTAATTAGATTTTAATAATAGCTATATAAATTATTAATAAGATAAGCTCTTTATATTATTATTAAGTTAATATTACTAGTAATTATAACTTTACTATTACTAGCTATAATTTATTACTAGTATTTATAAAAGTAAGATTATTAATAGCTTAATCTTACTAGTAATAAATAATACTTAATTACTAATAATCTTTCCCTTTCCTATATTACTTATATTAGTAAGTGCCTTATTTTAAGTTATATAATTACTAGTGTTTTATTATAAAATAAAATTATACTTATTAATAAGTAGTATAAATATGCCTTTATAGTTATTAGTATTATAAAGGCATTTATACCCCTACTTTTCTAATCTAGCTTACTAGTATATTAGTAAATACTTTATATTTTAAATTATAAAAAGAGGTTACTAATATCTCTATACTGCTATTTAAGTTTATAACTAGTATTATATTATATAAGTAATATTATTAATAATCTTAATTATTAAATTTATCTTATAATAAAAAGGTTTACTTTTTTAAAATATTTTTATCCTTAGTTAGTATATTAATACGCTGCTAGTATATATAGTAGCAGATAGAGGTAATATAAAGTAAGAGAGCGTAAAGTAAATACTAGTAGTAAGAAGGGTAATAAGGTAAGGAAGAATATTTATTTATCCTTATAAGTTTTCCTCTACTAGCAGTAGTGCTAGATTAACAATTATCTAGTAATAGAGGTATAATAAAGTAAGAAGAATTACTTTTAGCTACTAGTAGTAAGATAAATTGGCATGTTTAATTATCTTCTAAACTTTTATTTACTTATAAAAGGGCCAGATTAATTATCTCTATAGGCTGTAAGTATTCCTCTACTAGTAGGACAAAACCTAGGAATGCTTTATTATCTTTATAAGCTTCCCTCTACTAGTAGCAGAACTAGATTACTTAGTACCTTATAACCCTTCTTAGAAACTAAGATAATAGCTTCTAGGAGTTAGTATATTAGCTAGCTACTAGTAGTAGATATATAATATAATAAAGCAGATAATATTACTATTTGGCTACTAGTAGTAAGATAAGGATATAAGCAAATCAGCCTAGGCCTACTACTAGTAGAGGGAAGCTTATAGGTATTATAAGGGAATAATTAGAATGGATTATAGAGTGATAAGTAGCAGAGGTATAAACAAGGTAATTAATACAGTAAGCAGCTTTAAGTTCTCCCCTTATAGTACAGAAGGGTTATAGTATTAGTAATCCCCTAATCGAAATTATTAAGAACTACTTTATCTACTTCGCTAACTTGGTCTATAGCTAGTAGCTACTTTCAAGCTATCTATAACTAGATATAGGTAATGATGATTGCAACTGATACTGCAATAATTTATATAAATACAAAAGCAAGCCCTTAATCTCCCCCTATACCCCTCTAGAGTACTAGGCTAAGCTAAATAGAGGCAATCCTAAACCTAATATATAAGCCTCCAAATAGCAATTCTAGATATATTTAATTAATTTATTATCTTAAAATAAAATATATGCCTTTTATTTAAGCTATTTCTTAGAACTTTTAATATAAAAAAGGTATTATAACTTAGCTTAAACCCTTAAGGAAGTTAGAATATAATTTTTTAAAGAGAAAAGGATAAAATAAAATACTATATATATTTAATATTATAAATATAGCTTTTTTATATTAAACCTTTTAATATATATAGCTTATTTACTATTATTAAGTCTTAGATATATTTCTTTAAATATGGTAAAAATAAAAGCTATTTATAATACTACTTTACCTTTTGTATTTTAATCTTAATATAAGCCTAAGACTATTCCTATATATTAATTAAGTATTATTTATTATATTAAAAGTTATTTAAGTATATCTTATTAAGATTAAAGTATAAATTAGTTAAATACCTTATTATTTTTTTTTAAATTTTTTTAAAATAATTTTAAAGTTAATTAAATTTATATAAATAAGGTAATAAGTATCTAGCTTAATAAAACTAGTAAATTAAAAATATTTTTTTAATATTATTAATTCTTAGCTTTAATATAATATATTTAAGCTTATATTAACTTCTAATACTTTAGTAATTTTAAAATAAGGTAACTGTTTCTTTTATTAACCTAAATACTAATAATATATATTAATTAATCTCTAATAGATTTTATTATTAAATTTATAAGTATTATCTTAAGGTATTATTTCCTTATATATTAGTTTTAGATTACTAGTATAATCCTAGTTCTTAATATATCTAATAATATAGCTGGCCTTTGTTGGTCTTTGGCATAGTATAAGAATAGCATACTATCCTTAGTTATAGCTCTCTAAGCAGAGGAAACACCCTTGCCCCCGGAATGGCTCAGGATAGTCAGGTTAGGATAGTTAAATAATAGGGATTAATATACTAAGTAAGGGTTACGAGATATTATCTCTAGACTAAGATTAGAATAGGAAATACTACTATAAGTCCCTTATTAGGCATATTATAATAAGAACCTTATTATAATTATATTTATAACTTAATTAAGCTTAATGGAGATTTAGTATTATATCTAAAGTAAAACTAAAGAGGATAAATCTTAGTTAGAATTATAAGAATAGCCTACCTAAGAATATATATTAGTAGATCTTTACTTAATATAAAGACTAAGTGTTATTTAGATCTTAATCCAGAGATAATATCTCTTAACCCTTGCTTAGCATATTAATCCTTATTATTTGACTATCCTGACCTGACTATCCTAAGCCATTCCGCCTAAACGCTTTCTTCTGCCCCAATCTCGTCCTCCTCAATCCCCCGCTTCCTCTTCTCTTCTCTTCTCTCTTCACACCACAACCACGCACAAGCGCGCCTCGAACATCAACAGTATGTCTTTCGTTATATACCTGCCTAGTTACAGATGTTTTATCTATTAACCTGGCAATAATAGACCAGATGCTAATATTGACATCCCCTTAGATTTCGCAACACGATGCCTTGACGTGCCGCACGGTCGCGCCTACGCGTGGCGATCGCCGACGTGCTTGCTGAGGAAATGATGGCCTAGGAGGTTGCCATTTCGGTCTTGGATGAGCCGTATAAACACATCGTCGAACATCATGCTCTCTCCCAGTATGTCGACGCATTTATCGACCCCGTGCTCCACCGTCTTATTGTCAGGAAGAGACGTGAAAATACGCTTCCTTAGTATAAGGAGTGGACTGATATCATTTGCCGACTTGTTGAAATTCACAAGGGCTGGTCCAAATATGATGAGACTCACTGGCTGGACCTTTTTTTTGCGGAATATGAAGCCCCCGACAGTGTTAAGGATTACCTTGCTGCGCTGAGCCCAGATGATTCCCCCTTGGGGGAAGAGTACAGGAAATTCCATTGAGTATGTTATCTTTCTTGGCGGCTGCTAGGCGGGTTCTAGATGATAGCTAACATGGAGTTTATCTAGGCTGATGGTAATAAATACCACCTCTATGCACTTCAGCCGGGATTTAACAGGTAAAAATGTTGAATGATATTCCCCTGTACCATTTAGTGATGCCTCTTTTAAATCTGCAATTCCAGCGACGCGTTCTGTGATGCCCCTTCAGCCCCGCACCTCTAGCGACGCGTTCAACGAGCCTCTTCGACTTCCCCATTCCCCATCATGAGCGTCGACCGCAATGAGCCTGATCGGCTTCCAGATCTTCAGAGGCGCGCTCAATGATGCCTCTTCGACATCTTTACCGATGCATTCAGTAATTCCTTTTCGACTTCACAACCTACCTCACCAAATCCTACCAACCTTCGACACCTACGCTCGGATCTTGCGACTGTCTTTTGGCCTCATATTGCGATATTACATTTCTCACAATCGCGCAATCAAGAGCTTCATTTTGATGTATGTTTTGCCCTGATCTCCACCGATTTCTGCGCCTCGATTTCGGCCTCCTGCTGACTTGACCTTGAGCAGATTTAACTACGATCTTGCGACTGCATTTTTGCCTCACATATTGCGATGTTACTTTTCCAATAGTCATAGAATTGAGAGCTTTATTTTGATGTACGTCTTGCCCTGATCTTCACCCAATTCTGCGCCCCGATTTCGGCCTCTTGCTGTACTGCTGTGACCTGGTCCCCTCGCTGACTTGACTCTGCGCAGGTTCACCCCGAGACAACCAGACAGCTGGTAGCTGCCGAAATTCAGACACCTTATGCCAGAAACACTAAATTCTACACCATCTATTCCTCTGCCTACAGCACACTATTGTCTTTTGTGGGCCTGTCTATTCCCCTCTGTAGTAAGGCCTTAACATCACCTTGGAAACAGCTTGGCCTCACCACCTCCCTAGCATCTCTCACCCTTGCGGTCAACACTCCCATATTACCAAATCCCCCCTACAACACCTGCCATTCCGAGGAGGATTTGGCCTTCCTGTCTGAGAGACAGGTCAGCCCAGAGATCTTCGACCTCACTGCCGAGGAAGGTACAGCTGGATGCTGTATAGTCAATGACCATGTCGACCTCACCATGACCCCCGGCGCCGGTGAACACCTAGCCCCTAACTGTGGTAAGCGCTGTCTCCCGACAACCAGGTTGCAGAATGATAATATCATCCAGGCAGGCTCGTTCCTCCAAGTCGAACCCTTCCACGTGGCCAACTGCTTCGCCGAGTTCATCCTTGTCAGGGCTCTGTCCCGATGCGAGACTATTAACAATGTTGAGATCTACGGCACACCCTTCCTGGCTGCTTACTCTGACCTGGCTATGCTCGATCTAGTGGCCGGTGAGGTCTACATGCTTGTCAAACAGGACTCAGAAGGCAAGTTACAGGATTTCACTATCACCGGCCTATCTATAGCCAAGCAGGTGCACATGCTCACCATGACCAACGCAACCCACACCGGCCTTGACCGAATCAACCCAGAAGAACATATCCACTACCCCAGGGACCTGACCTGTCGCTAGGTGCTAGAGGTCAGTTACCCGAAAGGTTCCAGGAAGCCGGATGAGACGGTGCTCCGCCGCCTCGTCGAGGATGAAGTCCCTGCCTGTTCGAGGGTGCCCAGCGACTGGATCCGAGCTGCGTGGAGGGGAGGCTGCCGACGACGCGACGCAGGACCACTGGCGGAAGTGTACAGTCTTTGACTGCTGCTCAGGGGCTGGGGGCGTCTCATGTGGTGCATCTAGGGCAGGCTTTGACGTCCCGTATGCCCTTGACGTCTGGGATACCTATAAGGCTAACCATCCCCAGACTGCACTGTTCCAGATGCCAATGGGTGAGTTCGTATCTAGCCAGAGCCCGGATGGGATGATGGTTGACGTCCTCCACTACTCACCCCCCTGCCCACACTCGCGATTCGGTACAAGACAATGCCAACATCTCTGCACTCTATGGATTAGGCGGGCTGATCACTATGCTGAGACCTAGGATTATCACTGTTGAGCAGACGTTCGGCATCACCCGTAAGGGCCACGCGTCATACTTCCACAACTTCCTTGCCGACTTAACAAAATATGGCTACTCCTTCTGCTTCAAGGTGATCAATCTTGCCGACTTAGGCGTCCCCCAGAGGCATAGACGGGTTCTTAGCATTATGCATACCGCGTGTGATGGACAGATAGCAAGCGAGTTCCAAGTGACCTTATCCAAAGACCGAGCATAACCGTGTATCTCCCTGGTAACACGCAGAAGCATATCTCGCCTGCCCTATACGGCCTGAGCTTCTCTAAGTTATCCTACAGTAGAAGAGGGGACCCGTTGCATCAGAAAACTTCGGACAGAAGGATATTGTCATGAGCAGTCGGCATGAAAGTTGAGATCAGTACCAACACTGCCCTCGGTCAATCTGTTTTGAGGCAGTTACACCGCAAGTACATAAATAATTAATGCTCATCAAATGCGATATGACTGTCGTTAATATATAGATTATTATGGTATTTCAGTATGCTTAACCTGATCCATTTCATGTACCCGTGTGAAAATTTGATCTGGAAATACGCCAGCCCAGACAGACATCTAAAATGAGCTAGGACCTTGCCTTCCCGCGTACTGTTTGTCTTCCACCGAAGCGATATTATTAACGAAATCGCCTGAACTTCGATCGGCTATTGAGTACGACTAACCCCCAACCGAGACGGACTGCAATCGTCACAAGATTGGAATATCGTATATTATCATGGTAAGCGACTGACATAATCAACACCTCATACTAATGGGCCGGCGATTGACCTGCAATTGATGTCATCTAATTAAATAACCTGTGCCTTGATGATCCGATATTGCTAGCATTAGGCTTTCTATCCATACTCCGTACGGCGCCTTATGGAATATGGAATGCAACCTATATAGAACTTAATCTATATATATAGAAACTAAGAAATAACATCATTTATATTATTAACTAAACCAAATCTAGGTTAGAGCTCTGCTAGCCAGCTAAATTATTTAACCCCTCTATATTATTATCCTTAATACCTTCTGCTTTAAGTAACTTTACTAGATAACCTTATATTATCTTGCTTTTAATCTAACTCTTTATGCATTTGCCTCTTTTAATTATATAACTACCTAATTAGCACTAGTCTTATAAAATTATATATTATGCCTTAGAGAAGATGTGCTCTAGCTTGGCAGATATAGCTAGTATTAAGAGGATATTAATAGCTATTTAAGAGAGATAAGGATATATCTATTATTATTTATCTCTAAGCTACTAAGAAAATAAAGAGCAGTTAATAATAATAGGCAGTTATATTATAAAAGCATTATACTTATCTAGCTTGCATATAAATAGGCTAATAATATCAAGCTCCTAAGTAAGTAAGTTATACTTATTAAGGCGCTGTATTTCATCTCTTAGCTATGGTGTCATAGTGGGGAGCAGGAGCTCATATGTTACGACCCTAGCGGTTACGTCACGTGAACCCTATTATTTTCCTCTAATAAAGAACAGAAGACGTTCTTCTAATACTAGACTAACCTTCTAAGTAGTTTAGTCTATTAATAAGATAGAGACTAATAACTTTACTTTAATAGTTTATCTAGACTAATATATAAATATTATTAGTTTATAAAGGACTAATCTTATTTTACTAATAGTCCTTACTATAACCTTAAGTATATAAAATATATTTATTAATACTTTTATAAATTCTAGCTTATTAGCTATTAATATAACTTCTTTATATTAATTATACTTAATATATATTAAATTTATTATTAAGAAATATAATACTTTAATAATAATTAATATATACTTTATATAATCTATTAATAATAAACCTAATATAGCTTAGTTTAATATAATTAAACCTAACTATTATATATTAATAGCTTGTATTTAAATTATATTATATAAATACTAAGTAATATAAATATAATAGCTATATTAGTTACTTCTATTTAGTAGAATATTACTGCTAATATTACCTTAACTTTAGTTAATAATAATTTACTTATTAACTAAGATATAAGAGAAAATAATAATAACTTATCTAAAAGTAATAATAACTTTAATATTATTTAGCTTTAATAGTAAATTATTAATATAATTATTAAAATAATAAAGCTTTACTAAATACTTATTAAAGTAATAAACCTTTAAGCCTAATAGGCTAATAATAACTAAAATAGACTTTAAGAAATATATAACCTTATTAATACTATTATTTATAATAAAAATACTAAAGAAATCCTTAAGCCTAACTTACCTAAGATATTTAATAAAACTCTAAATAAACTCTTTATATTCCTTACTTAGTATTAAGCCTTTATATCCTACTATCTAACTTAGTTTATAGAGGAAGTAAATAAAACTAGGTATATATTAGGATACCTTAAGGGCACTATTATATAATAGTTCTAGCTATTTCTTAAAGATTAAATTACTAAAGGAGACTTAAAAGTCTTTAAACCCTAAACCTATATATTATATACTAATTACCTAGCTTTTAAAAAAGCCTTATAATAAATATTTAAAACTATTAATAAGAAAGGATAAGCTAAAAGGAAAATTAAAATACTTAAATAAACTTAGTTTATATTTAAGCTTAAAGTAAAGTTCTTTTAATTAATATTTAAACTATCTTAAGATTAAGATATATTTATATTATTTTTCTTTAATATACTTAAAGAACTAGTATAAGATAAATTATATAAAGAAACTAAACTTAAAACCCTAGTAGATTATATTAATTAAGTAGGTAAAATTAATAACTAGTAATTTACTTAAAGAATTTAAAACTCTTATTATAATAAATAATAAAATATTAAACCTTATTATAATACTAAGTAAGGATAAAAATGCAATAATAATATATTTTATAATACTAAAGTAGGATTAATAGAAATTAAAATAGTTAAATAAGATAAATTTAAACTTATTTATTAAAACTATAATAAGAAAGGATATAAAGACCTAGAATATAAAAACCCTATTAAAACTAATTAAAAATATAAACTAATACTTAAAGGAAAGAAATATATTAATATTATAAAAAGAATAATAAACCTTAAATAGTAATTAGAATAGTTAATATAATTAAAAAAGATAGATATAATATATTTAGTATTAATTTTACTATAATTTTAGGACTATTAAGAGTATATAACTTATTCTTTAATAAAGATAAGATTTTTAAAAAATATTACTATAACTTAATACTAAAAGAATAATCTAGCTTAAGATATAAAATATTAATATTAATAAGAAAAAGAGAAATTAAAGAAGAAACCCTTAAATAAAAAGACTTAAATATATTAAAAATATAAAAAACCTTAAATACTAAAGAAAATAAAATAAGTAATAAAAGGGTTATAAAAGTAAGTAAAGTATTTAATAAAAAGAAAATTTAAAACTAAAATTAAATAATAAAAACTAATACTTATATAAAAAAAAAAAATAATAAATATAATAAAGTTATAATAATAGTTAAAAAAGGAAAAAAAGTTAACCCTAACCTAAATAATAAACTAAGTATTAAAGAACTTAATTAAGGTATTAACTAAGTATTAATATAAACCTTTAAGAAATTAAAAGTATTTCTTAAGATTTAAATAAAATAATTATATATAACCCTTACTTAATAGTAAATAATATTCTTATTAAAACTACCTTAAAGTAATTTAATAAATATTATAAAGACCTAGGCTATATTAAAGTAATTAAAATATAAAGAGAACTTAATACTAAGAAAATTAATTATTAAAAGGAATAAATAGTTTAAAATATTAAAATTATACCTTAATATAATAAAATTAAAAACTATTTTTAAAATAATAAATACTAAAAATATATAAAACTTACTAAAGAAAAAGTAATTATAAAATAAGATAATAATATTTATATTTAAGCCTATATAAAGAAAGTAATAAAAGATTTTATAACCCTAAAAGAATATATTTAACTAAAAGAGGAATTATAAAGGTATTTATATTACTTAAATATAAGTAAATATTATAAGTATTATATATATAATATTACTATTTATAATATTAATAAGATAAGGTAATAAATAATTACTTTTTAGTTTAAGTTAAGAATATTAAGAATAGAAATTATACTTAATTATTAATATAATAAGATATTAAGTTATATAGAGATATAAAGGATTTTATATAGCTAGGCTAGAAGCTTATATAGAAATATATAAAGACCTTAATATATATTAAAACTCTAAATATATTATATAATAAAGATAATAGTATAATATAAAGTTAATTAAAAGAAGATAGTATTAATAAAGGTATTATTAAAGTTTATTAAGATATAATTAATAAAAAGAAGAACTTTTTAAAAAAAATCCTTAAAAGTATTTTTAAATAGTTTAAAAAAAATAACTTTAATATTACTTATAATAGTAAAAAGAGAGAAAGGAAGACCCCTTATTAATTAAGAAGAAAAAGATATTACCTTAAATTATAAAATAAGAAAATAGCTTATAGAAAATACCTAGTAATTATTAATATAATAAATACCTAGATAACTAAATTATTTATAGTAAATATAATATAAACTACTTAATAATAAGAAAAGTTTATATTATTTATAAAAGAGTAATAGATAAGTAAAGAGCAGAAGAGCCAAACTCTTAAAAAAAGCTTTATAAATAATAATAAAATAAAATTAAAAAACTACTTATAACTAAAATATAAATTAAAGGCAAGTAGCTTAATATATTATAATAATAAAGTAAATATAATATTATTTCCCTTAATATAGTAATAAGCTTTAAATATTATAAAAATATAAAAAAAAAAAAAATTATATTATTATAATAAAAGGAACTAATTATAAATATAAAAATAGAAAAATTATTAAGAGATTAATTACTTTAAGGTCTTTATAAATAGAAAAAACTAAGAATTAACTTTAATATTATTTTAATAAATAGTTTTAACTTAATATTAAATATATATAGCTATAATGCTATAATCCTATATTAATTAAAGAACTGGCTAATAAATTATAAAATTATCCTTTAGATAATAATTAAATAATTTAGGAAATAATAATAAGAATCTTAAACTTTAACTAAAGAGGATAGTAAAGTCTGGCATAAAGAATATTTACCTATTCTAAAGGAATATAATATATATATAAAAAAGGCAAAAGAAAACATATTAAAAGAATAATAATAATCCTTAAAGGTAATTTAGATAATTAGATTAAGATATTAAATAAATAAAATAAATTGCCTTAAAGGAATTTAATAATTAGCTTAGAAATATATTATTAAAGTATTATATTTATAAGAAATTATTTTAAGAGGAACTAGATACTAAGTTACCTTAATATATAAACTATAATATTAAAATTATATTAAAAGATAAAAAGAATCTAAAATTCTTCCTTATTTATAACCTATTTAAAGATAAGCTTAATATATTTAAAAAGTAAATAAATAATATATTATAAAAAGGATATATTTAACTATTAAAATCCTTAGCTAGATATTTAGTTATATTTATATTAAAACCTAATATAAATAAACTATAACTTATAATAAATTATAAATAACTTAATAAAATTATAAAAAAGGACTAAATACCCTTACCCTTTATTACTAAACTTAAGGACTGCCTATTTAGTAAAAAAGTATTTATAGCTCTTAATCTTAAATCTACTTATAACCTTATTTAAATTAAAGAAGGTAATAAATAGAAAATAGCCTTTAGAATAAAATATAAATTATTTAAATATTTAATTATGCCTTTTAGATTAACTAATATACTTATAGTATTTTAATATATAATTATAAATATACTTTAAGAATACCTTAATATCTTTATAATATACTACCTAGATAATATCTTTATTTTCTTTAATATAAAAGAAAAATATAAAGAATATATTTATAAGGTTTTAAAAGTATTATAAGATACTAATATACTTATTAAATTAATAAAAGCTATTTTTATTAATTTTAGGTAACCTACCTAGGATATAAAATCTTATATAATAAAATTAAAATAAATAAATAAAAAATTAATATAATTACTAAATAAAAGACCTTTATATTAATAAAGGAAATATAATCTTTCTTAAAATTTATAAACTATTATTAATAATTTATTAAAGGCTTTAATAAAATTACTATCTCCCTTATTAAAATTATTAAAAAGATAAATAATTTTAATAAAGTAACTAAGTATAAAAGGCTTTTAAATAGCTTAAGGAAGCTATTATTAATAAACCTATCTTAGTAATATTTAACCTAGACTAGTAAGTTAAACTTAAAACTAATACCTCTAACTTTACTTTAAGAAGATAGATAGGATAATAAGATAATAATAATATACTATATCTTATTACTTTTTACTTTTATAAGATATATAGAGTAGAACTTAACTATCTTATTTATAATAAAAAATTCCTAATTATTATTAATTACTTTAAGGAATTTAGGTATTATTTTAAAAAAAGTAAATACCTAGTAAATATATTTACTAATTATAAGAATATAGCCTACTTTATAATAATATAAAAGTTAAATTAATAATAATTATAATATATTAAATACTTATATAAATTTAACTTTATAATTATATATTATAAAGGTATAGATAATAAATATATAAATACTATTAGTAAATAACCTAACCTTAATATAAGAACTATTAAAACTAAGAAATAACTTTTAAAGTTTAATTTAGAAAGAGAATACTAGTTTACTTAATTAGTAAAGATAATTATAAGAGTAGCTAAGAAGCTAAAACCCTTACTAAAATACTAAGTATTATTATACTAAAATAGAAAATAAGACTTTATTAATTAGCTTAAAGGATTATATTATAATTAATAAAGAAATATAACTTACTTTAATAAAAAATCGAGATTCCTAGTAAGTATATAATAGAATTCTTTAACTATTACTATAACTAAATACTATATAATAAAAACTATATTAAAATATAAAATATTATAAATAAAATCTATAATAATATAAACTTAAAAAGCTATATTTAAAATCTAATAGCTAATTATAAGAAATATAAATTAATTAAAACTATTACTTAAATATAAAAAAGTAAGAAACTTAAAAAATAAATAAAAGAAGCTAAGGCTAGAGAACCTTATAACCTATAAGAAATAACCTTTAGTAATAGGAAAAGAGTACTATATATACTATTTATCCTAAACAAGCTTAAAGAAGAATTAATATAAGATATATATAAATATCCCTTATATAGCTATTAAGGCATTATAAAAACATTAAAAAGAATATAAAGAAAATATAATATAAAGGGAATAAAGGAAATAGTAAAAAAGGTTATCTAATAATATAATTTCTACCTAAGAATAAAAGCTTAAAGATATAAACCTTATAGATAATTATAACTACTTTTAGTAATATAATAACCTTAAGACTTAATTATAATAGACTTTATTATAAAGTTACCCTTATTAGAAAAACCTTTAACTAAAATCTTTTATAATAATATTATAGTTATAATTAACTAACTTATAAAATTTTCTTATTATCTACCCTATAGGGAAGTAATAAATACAAAAGAACTTTCTTATGTTTTTTATTAATATATTATTAATATATATAGGTTACTTATAGAAATCCTTTTAGATAAAGGACTTATATTTATAGTAACTTTTTAGTAATTACTTATAGTATAACTTAGACTAAATTACTAATTTATAATAATATTTTAACTACAAGGTAATAAATAAACTAAATAAATAAATTAAATACTTAAGTAATACTTATAGTATTATATTAATTATAAATAAAATAATTAAGTTAAGAAACTACTAATAGCCTAACTTGCCTATAATACTATATATAATAAAAGCATAAAGCTTATACTAGCTTATACTAACTTTAGATTTATATTAAATATATATTATAATATATAATAAGAAAAATTAGTTAACCTAACTGCTATACTTAAGAGTAATAACCTTAAAAACCTATATAAATAAATAAAAATAAAACTTAAATTTATTAAAAAATATATAAAAAACTACTATAACTTAAAATAGTTAAAGGGACTAACCTTTTTAAAAGGAGATATAGTTTACCTAGCTATAAAAAACATTAAAATAGATTAACTAACTTATAAATTAGATTATGAATTTATTAGATCTTATAAGGTATTATAGAAAATTTTAGAAAATAACTATAAACTAGACTTATTATTAAAGGTTAGGCTTTATTTAATTTTTTATATCTTATTACTTAAATTAGTAGTAAATATAATATAAGTTAAAATAGGCAATAAATTATAATAAATTATAGGACTAAAAGCCTATAAAGTAAAAGTAATTAGGAAAATAAATATAATTAATAAATAAAGAATATACCTAATTAAATAAAAAAATTACTTAAAAAACAAAAATATATAAAAACCTCTAAAATATCTTACTAATACCTAATAACTCTTAAAGAATTTTTACTAGTAATGCTAATAAAAAAAATCTTACCTTAATTAATAATATTAAAAGCGCCTGCTAATTAAGCCTTAATAGTAATAAATAACTTAATATTATCTACTACTTTTAAATTATCTATAGTTTTAATATTATAATAAAGTATCTCTTTATTATACTCTTATAGCTACCTCTTTTAATAATAAAGATATATTAAATAACTTAATTATTTATTTACTTACTATTATAAGTTTATTAATTTAATCTTAGCTAACTTCTCTTTATACTTTAATTAATGCTTCTTAATAATAAAATAATTAGCTATAATAAGTTAATAATAAAAATTATATATTAAGAAAAATTTATAAACCTTTAAGAATAATAATATCCTTATTATTATACTTATAACTATAATAAGTATATTATATATAATACTTATAACCCTTCTTAGCCTAATACTTTAAGTTTTAAGGTTTATAATAACTATAAGGTATAATAAGAAAACTAGTATTTTTAATTAAAATTACTTATGCTTTTTAATTATAAGTAGCTTTTAACTTTAATATCTTATTAATATAATATTAAAAGGATAATTATAAGTTTAAGTTAAACTTATTAAAAGAAAGATAGTTAAAATAAGAGTTATATAGGTCTTAGGAATAAAACCTAATAGAGGGGAGATATTATATTATAATCCTTATAGTTATATTATATAAAACTTATAAATTTCCCCTAATTAATTAATAACTTATACTTTCTCCTTATTTTTATTATAAGCTACTTAATAAAACTTATAATTAAACTTATAACTTATATATAAGTACTAACTTATTATAATAAGTAATTATAAATATATAAAATATATTTATTAATACTTTTATAGATTCTAGCTTACTAGCTATTAATATAACTTCTTTATATTAATTAAGCCTAATATATATTAAATTTACTATTAAGAGATATAATACTTTAATAACGCTTAGTATATGCCCTACGCAATCTGCCAACAATAAACCCAGCACGGCTTAGTTTAACACAGTTAGACCCAACCGTCACAAGTATACTGTCTCGCTCGCTTATTCTATACATTATACTAAAATAAGCTTAGCACTTTCTATCACATGACCTTATTATTTTAGTTAACCTGACTTTGCCTCAAGGTTCTAGCTACCAAGAACAGATTATTTTGCCTCTGTATATGAATTGATAGAGCACCATGGCAAATGGCAATAAAGCCCCCAAGAAGTCAAATACTAAGCGTAGGCGCATTACACAAGCGTGCGACTACTGCCATCAACGCAGCATTAGATGCCGGCCGTCAAGCGACAACCAGGGATGTCAAAACTGCAAAGACTTTGCACAAGAATGCACCTATCATCGGACACCTCGACGACGCGGGACAAAGCCTCGGGATGAATCAACAGACCATGAGAACTACTCAGAAGACGCTGCGCGTCCGCCTCTGAAAGCTGCGAATGCTGGACCGGCCCAAGAAAGTAGCCATCCATCCCATGATGTGACATGCGTACCCAGGCCGCGAGCCGTCTCTGTTCACGACAATCAATGGAAGGCACCACATATTGCCAGCCAAGCCAGCATCATGGACCTAATTGAGATCTATTTCGAGGTTGTTTACCCAATATTCCCGTTCTTTCACCAGCCAACGTTCGTTAGACGAGTCTCTCGAGCCGAGTACACAAGCGAGAGATCCATCTTTTCTGTCACGATGGCTCTTTGTGCCCTGGTCAGTGGTCGCATACGAGACGGGTCAGTAACGAACCCCAAATGGGACCTCGAGCCACTATATAAGATACAACCAGAATTGTTCTACGATGAGGCCAAGAAACAGCTCCTGGATCTCGCGACAGAGTCAAACATACACATCCTTCGAGCGCATGCAATTCTTGCCATCGCAGCTATTCAAAATGGAAAGACGCGCGACATGCATCACCATCTTGGCTCGTATCACACTCTGGTGGCGATGGATGGATTACATAATGAGGCCAATTGGCCACGCAATATTGACGTCGTGGAACGAGAGGAGAGGAGAAGACTGGTCCGACATGCCAAATCATCGTTCCTGCGACAAGTAAGCTAACAGTGCTTTTTAGTTTTGGTCTATGTATACACTCGACATCTACACGGCAGTGGTTTGGGGTGGCATCATTCGATGTAGCGAGTGCCAATCTTACGTAGCCTATCCAACAGAAGTTGACGATGACATGATCGATGATAACGGAATAACAGCACAAGATCCAACACCTGGAAACGACAGTCAGTCTTTTGCAGGACGAGCGGACTGCTGGTTATCAGGGTGGAATTTCATCACAGACTTGTATCGCGTCCTCGAACATGCCTTGACGCGGCTCCGAGGTTACCGAAGGCGACAAACCACAAATTCGTTCTTGGTAGGGATGTTTGAGGAGGACTTTACTGCTGCCAAAGCATCAGTTCGCGAGAGCGTCTTTCAAATGTACCTCAACTTGCCGGATTGCTTCAAAGAAACACCCCAAATGGTCTGTAACGTCAAGAAAGATCGTTTCGGGTTCCAGGCCGCGAATATCACTGCCACATTTCAGTTACTGCGTATTGTCCTCTTCGCTGCTAACGGAAGCAGTATCGAAGAGCGTTGCCAGATCGCCAACGAAGTCGTCGAAGCATTTGTCTCTATACCGATTGCTTATCTGCTTTCTATCAGCACCCCGCTCCTGCACCATCTTGGAGGTATTGGAACAATTTTAGGTAATGTGTTGGAAGAGCCGCTCAGCGAGGTCGACTATACTCGTGTACGGGGAGTAATGCTCTCAATGGCGCAGCTGTTAGAGAACCTGGAGGTCATTCACCACAGCACCAGTGCGAGCGAGAAGCTCCGATCACAAGTTTCTCGAATTGATGAGTACATGACTAGACAGCGACCGATTGCCCCATCAGCCGCGGCCCTGACAGCATCTGAAGGCATGATGGAAGAATCGGTACTGGACAGCCATGTAGCCCAAAGCTATCAGGAGATCATCCCAGATGGTGCATTGGACTGGACTTTTCCAGAAAATGGAGAGCTTCTTGGAGACTTGACGTGGAACTTCAACTTGAATTGATATTTTAGTGTTAAAGAGCTTTCAGCTACGAGGTGCAATCTCGCATTTCAACAAGCTAACCATCGATAACATCTTGCTGCTCAATCGTACCATTTCCGCAGTTCTCCAAATCCTTCTGAGTGCCATGAACCTGCTGAACATATCCATCGACCTCATCAAGCAACTGTCTCGAGGCTACTGCGACGTCTTCGCCTGCTTCAGCCAAGCGCCTCTCATATTCCTCCATGTTCTTAGACACGAGGAGACTGTTGCTCGTGAACAAGAGGTTAATCTCCTCGAGGGACTTTTTAGATACTTCGGGGAAGAAGAACCAGACAAGAGGCATAGCAACGACATTCATGGCCCCGAAAAAAACGTAGGTAGCCCAGCCGAGCCTCTGAAGCATGATGGGAATGACGAATTGAGTCATGCCACAGCCACATGCCCAACCGAAGATTGTGAAGCTGTAACCTTTGGCGCGAATCTCCTGGGGCCAGATTTCGGTTCCATAGATCCAGCATGGAATGATGTTGAACATGGTGAAGAACCTGAATCAAGTTAGCAGAAATAACTACAATTTTCACAATGTGCCTTACCAGATATAGACGAAGACAAATGATGCCGCGGCGGTACCAAGCTGTTGAGACTTCTCAGAATCTGTAGCAGCCACGTCTTGGGAGGTCTTGATAAAGGCAGCAACAAGGAACAGGGCGATACCTTGAGTGACGAAAGAAACCATCAAGGATCTGATGCGACCAATTCGATCGATCACAAAAGACGCCGCTACAGTTCCCGGAATGCCAAAAGTGTTGGCAAGTCCAGCCAACCAGATAGATTTGCTTGTATCAAAACCAGCCAGGTTGAACAGGGTGCCGGCCCAAGCAGCAATAGCCAATATGCCGGTCCATTGCTGGATCCACTGAAGTGCAAAGCCCATGACTGCTCGCCTTCCAAGATGGAGGTTGCCAGAATATCGACCGCCGAGTGCTATGTTGAGGAGGTCGTTGCGACGGTTATGGGTGGCTTCGACAATTGAGTCGATTTGCGCAAGCTCGGTAACTATTTTGGGTGTGTCTTGAGTCAGGTCGCCTCGAAGTTTGCAGAGGATATCGACAGCCTCTTCTCTTCTCCCGTTTGCAATGAGCCATCTAGTCTTGTCAGCATACAAGTCCTTCAATGTTCAGTTATGACAGAAACACACCTAGGAGACTCGGGCAGGAATGGGAGAGCAATGTCCACAATGATAAGAGGAATGGCCATCCAGGCGAGCGGAAAGCGCCAACGGAACTCCGTGTTGGTGTTGCGAAGACCAAAGTTGAGCCAGTATGCGATGGCGATGCCTAGATAGTTGGAAACAAACACCAGAGAGAAGCTAGAGCCACGATCATGGGCTTCGGACAGTTCGCTGACCCAAGGAGGTACGATGGCATTAAGAAAGCCAATCCCTAGACCAGCGATAATTCGAGCGCAGAGGAACATGTTGGAGTTAATACTGCCCGCCATGAGAGCAGCACCGAGGATGCCGCAGAGCGTGCCGACGAAGACACCGCGTTTGCGGCCAATCTTGTCCCCGACCCATCCTATAACCGTGATTAGTATGATCCCGGATTCTTCAAGGTATGTCTAATCGACTAACCACCTATAAAACAACCCCACATGCCTCCAAAGTAGTAAGCTGCTGCAAGACCACCTTGTTTGGTTGAGTTGGTTACAACTCCATTGGAGCCAATGCCAGCCATATCGATGAAGCCAGCGGTCTCGCTCACAGTCCCCAGCACACCTTGGTTAAACCCTATGTTATGTCAGTTGGTTCATCTTAACAATAATTGTGGCTATCTCACCTTCAAAGATCAAGGCTGTTGAAGCGACAAGGTTAATAAGAAACAACAACGCCTTGCCAGGCACATGCCTCCAGACATGAAAGTTGATCATAGTGTAGAATGCAGTAGCTCAGACGTCGGTATGTTTGCGGTACTGATGGGATGATTGATGAACAGTGTCCTGAGCCCCAGGCATGAAGTGGAATCGACGAGATTTATATCCTTCGCAACATGATCAAAGAAGGGGTTGTCTAGGAACCAAGGAAACGTTTCAAGTGACTAACCTTGAAGCTATTTCCCCGTGATTCCCCAGGTCGAATCACGGAGTTTTGCGGGGGCGACTGTTAGTGGCGAGAACCGAGTGGCGTCTGGTACGCTTAAACGCTTAAACTCGTGGCCCTTGAGACAGGGGCTAAAAGGCCCGCTTAACCATTTAACAGTTGAAGCTTTTAACCGTTTAGGCGAGGTATGAGAGGCGAAACCACCTCTCCCGGAACAACCCCAGATTCCGGAGGTGGCTCAGACATTGAAGGATAGGATAAATAGCCTTGCCTTATACTTTCAAACTATATGCGGTCGAGCAGTTTCTCGCAATTATTTCGTTCATGTTACAGAATCTTTACCATGGGATCTACCGAAGGTCTTCTCCTAGACGCTCACGCGCCTCTGGACATTACCGTATTGGGCTTAAACTCTGGCACGTCCATGGACGGTATTGATTGCGCCTTGTGCCGCTTTCGACAAGCCTCACCAAATGCACCGATGCATCTCGAGCTCTTGAAGTATGACGAGATCCCTCTTGAACAGACCATCAAGAAAAGGGTGATGCGCATGATCCTCCACAACAATACCACACCAGAGGAACTATCAGAGGTCAATGTCCTGCTTGGCGAGACATTCTCAGATGCTGTCATGCAATTCTCACAGAAACATGGTATTCCACTGTCATCCATTGATGCCGTCGGCTCTCATGGCCAGACCATCTGGTTGCTTAGTATCCCAGAGGAGGGGCAAACAAAATCTGCCTTGACAATGGCAGAGGGTTGCTTTATTGCTTCTAGAACTGGAATTACTACGGTTACTGATTTCCGTGTCTCGGACCAGGCCGCTGGTCGTCAGGGAGCTCCTCTCATCGGCTTCTTCGACTCTCTGCTTCTTCACCACCCCACCAAGTTTCGAGCCTGTCAAAACATTGGCGGCATTGCAAATGTTTGTTTCATCCCGCCTGATGTCGATGGTGCATTGAACACTGAGTTCTTTGACTTTGATACTGGACCTGGCAATGTTTTTATCGATGCGGCGGTGCGATTCTTTACAGATGGCGAGAAAGAGTACGACAAGGACGGTGAAATGGGTCGAGCTGGAAAGGTGGACCAGCAGATGGTTGACGAGTTCCTGCAAACTCATCCCTACTTTGCTCTCGATCCGCCCAAGACGACTGGTAGGGAAGTCTTCAGAGATACGATTGCACACAACTTAATCGATCGTGGCCTCGAGAAGGGAATGTCTCCAAATGATATTGTGGCCACCATCACGCGTATTACCGCTCAGGCTATTGTGCAACACTACAAGCGATACATGCCAACCCAGTACGGTCCGCTAGCAGAAATATACATGTGCGGCGGCGGAGCGCGAAACCCCAATATCACAGAGTATATGCAGAATGCCTTCCCCGATACGAGAATCACCATGCTTGACGAGGCTGGTATCCCGTCAGATGCCAAGGAAGCCATCACATTTGCCTGGCAAGGGATGGAGGCTGTGGTCGGGCGAAGTATCCCTGTTCCTTCACGCGTCGAGACCAGAAGAGAGTATATCCTCGGCAAGGTAAGCCCAGGCAAAAATTATCGCAAACTCTTGAAGAAGGGAATGAGCTTTGGGGGTGATTTGGAGTATCTGCCACCTGTCAAAGAGCTTGTTAATTATGTTGGCGGTCAAGTGTTTAGTACTATAAAGCAATAGACTCTATTCCCTGCCTTATCTGATAGACTTGCATGTGTCGAAAGCTTTCTACTATTTTAGGCTTAGTTTAAGCATTTTATACGCTTTTAAAAACGAGATTTTAAGATATATAAAGTAATATCACGCTTACTTATATGTTATATTTACTTATTAAATATATTACTTATTTATTAATTATTATAATATTTTATATTATTTAGAATTATATCTTATATTATCTGCTAATATACACTTTATATAAATTAGCTTAACCTTTTAGAAACCTTAACTATTTTACTTAGCGTTTTTCTTATAATTATGCCCTCTTTACAGACCTTTACTATAAATACTTTTATTTTTCTTTAATATCGGCTGACTTAAGCACTGAGGAAGCATCGTCTTCTGCAGAGTTAGATAATTCGACTTCCTTTGCAAGCATATTAACCGACTTGGCTTATTTAACTCATTTGACAAGCGTGGAGACAATAACTCTAAGCACCTTGGATATGACATCGGAGACTACCACCAGTATTGAAACGTCTGCTATAGATACAACTGTAACCACAGATGTAAGGCTAGAACTTTTACACGGCTACTATGGTGCCCTTAAGTCTCCGGATTTTTAGTTGCCATAGAATCAGCTATAACATCTTAAACCAAACGCAGCACCTCTATTATTACGGCCATATATTAATCCACGACTACATACATGCAATCAGCCTCTAATGCTTGCTACAGCCACGCGTTGGTCTATGAATGACTAGCCGCCACTCCTTGCCTATATGTTATGTTTAGTAGCAATGTAGAGACTGCAAAACAATCGTCTATAGCCCGGTTAAACATTCTCCAATCTGATTTCTTATACTACCTCCATCTAGCAGCTATATAAGTACGTGCGACCCCTTACTAGTTAGCTTCTGGCTACATGCGAGATGATAAAGAACATAGCTTATACAACCTCGACATGTAATTCAATTGACTTATCCTGTGCCATTGAGTCGCTCCCGTTCCCTTTATTCAATCTTTCATGCAAGAGAGCTGTACGCTTTGCAAATTCTTTCTCCTCATCCCAAGTGAAAGGACTCTTACTAGCAAAGAGATAGTCGACTTCTTCTAATGTACGGCCGGCAGTTTCGGGGAGGAAGCAGTACACCAAGGGAATGTATGCAAACATAGCACTAGTAAAAAGGTCAGCGGCCAGTTCCAGTTTCGGACAGATCAAAGGATACTCACGCTCCGAACACGTAGAAAGTCTGCAAGCCAAGTCAGAAATGAGAAAGTCATGGGTAGTTGAGGCGAGTCCATACCTTTTCGTTAATGCCAGAAAACATAACAGGCACCAAGAGAGAGCCTCCACCGTAGCCGACAGCCCAGCCGGCCACGCCAAATGCGTTCCCCTTGGCTCGAAGCCAGGTGGGAAAGATCTCGGTGGGATATATGAAAGGGATCAATAGCCAAGACGAACTGAAGATTAAGAGGTAGATAAAAACCATGGCTGAAGCTGCTGTGCCGTATTGAACAGCCTTGTCTGGGTTGTCAATAGCTCCCCGAAAGAGGCCGCCGATAATGAACAGGGTGATACTGAGTGCTACGGCACCCCAGTAAAGGGTTCTTCGGCGGCCTACCCTATCGATGGTAAAGGCTGCGATGGCTGTACCCAAGATACCAACCAGCATCAGTAAACCGGACAGCCAACCGGACTTGATATTATCAAAGCCGGCTGTACGATAGATGGTTCCAGAACTACAACGCAGTTAGCAAACTATCTTTTTTCAAAGAAGTATAACTCACTATATAACCACGGCTGCGATTCCAGTGCCATACTGCATGAGCACCTGGAGCCAGAAGGCAAGCTGGATGCGGCGGCCAAGATGAATGTCTCCGGATCCGATACCGAAAAACATCTTGAAGTAGTTGGTTTTGGCGTACTGAGACTCCTCTTCCACTACCGTCACAATCTCTCGATATTCCTTCTGCGCATCAGGGTGTTGAGAGTCACCATCCCCCCGCAGCTTTGCAATAATTTCCAATGCTTCATCAGGTCTCCCGGCCTTGACCAGCCATCGCGGGGACTCCGGGACCAAGAGGCTCAGTACCGCCAGGGAGATTACGGGAATGATTTGAATCGCAAACTCGAACCGCCAGCGAAATTGTCCACCGCCCACCTCAGTAAAGGACGTGCCGAAACCGATCCACGCTGCGAGGGCGATGCCGGAGAAATTGGCCAAGAATGTGAGAGCGATTTGCTTGCCTCTGTGTGATGCAGCAGAAAGCTCGGCCGTCCACATAGGCGCAATGACGAGGATGAAAGCCACACCCATGCCAGCAACGAATCGTGCGCAAAGCATGTGTGCGAGGTTGACAGCAGAGGCTTGCAGGATAACCCCGGCCATACACCAGAAGCATGCCATCCACATGCCCTTGATGCGACCGTAGTTGTCAGAGAAGCTGCCAGCCCAAAAGGCTGCGAAGAGAGAGCCACTTAGTAATATTAGTTATGGTTTCCTTTCATACTAAGGGGACACATACCAGTAATATACGGCGGCAATACCGCCCTGCAGCATGGGTTTGACGACTTCGTCTTTATCGTTTGTGTATCCCATACGTCGTCCGAACTCGGGTGCAATAGTCACAGCGCCCATAACGCCCTGACTGATGCCTTCGTAGGAGATTGCAACGGCGGAGGCAGTTGTAACAAGCCTGAGCAACTGCTGCCCGGACATGGACTTCCAGCTCTGGCGATTCCACATGATGCCGATGAATTAATGTCGTAAGATTAATACAGTAATATGTGTAGTTGTGTCAAGGTATTATTGGTTGTGTTTTGATATAGCCGATTGGAAAAGTTCTGATGATGTTCAAGATGCCCCCATTATATCTATTTCTTCTCCCCAGAGATTGCGAGCTTAGACTACTCCAACCCCATGGGGATTTAGCCACGGCGCCACGCGGAGGATTTGTTACGGAATGTTAGCGAGCTGTGTCCTCGTCTCGAATTACCAACAAAGGTTAGTTTCAAAAGTTGCGGCTCCGATTTTCTGACAACATGATGATAAATTATTAGCCAGTAATGGACCCATAATGGCGCAAACTGGAAAAATTTAGCATAGATGCGGGCATGCTGCACTAGTAAAGTCAGCATAAACGGGTAGTTCCGCTCCCCCGGAATCTTTCGTCTCGAATCTCTGCTTCTTTCGTCTCGAAATCCTTTCCCTGCTTCTGCAATCAAAGAACAGCCCGGGTAACATGGGTCGGCTGCGGTCTCGTAACGGCTGGTAAGTCAGATGAGCCGATGCTCCAGAATGATAGGTGACATAGAATAGCCTTACGTGCCGAGAACGTCGCGTCAAATGTACGCCTCCAGGGACAGAGCGAAATTCGTTATACTAACTTCACAGGTGATGAGACGAGACCGACTTGCGGGCTGGTATGTTAAGCATATCCAACTGCCGAACCGAGAAGATGATGGAGCTAAGTGAAACTAGTGCCTCAAGAGGGACCGACTGTGCCGCTGGGACGATTCATCCCCTCAGCTCAAGATTAAGCGATACCGGCCAAAGCAAATGGAACATCCGGTCCATGGTGAACATTCCCTACATCCTCCGGAAGGAGATAATCCATCGGCGGGAGGGCCCTCATCACCACTCAACTCTCTACAGCAGCCGGATTCAATTTGGTGCCCCGAGAATCTGACATCGCCGCCTTCAGCTGCTTCCATCTTCGACCTTAGTCAACATGAATCTCCGAACCAGTACAGTGGCGACTCTCCCATGAGCGTACCTAGGATGACCTCTGTCCCTCCTGCGCTTCAACGCCAGGAGGCTTTCTATCTACATCACTTTTCCACGCACGTGGCTCGGTGGCTAGACTGCACGGATGCATCACGACAGTTTACGCTTAATGTGACTGTCCTGGCCAAGAGCTCACCCATTCTTCTATATGCTATCATTTCTTATGCCGCTCGCCATTTAGGTGATAACAATACAGCTGATGAATTCCAAGAAAAGTGTATAGTGCTTCTCATTCCCTTGCTAAGTACCGAGACCATTGCCCACGACGAGACTATCCTCTGCGCCATAGTCATATTGCGCGTATGCGAACAACTGAGTGGTAAGTCCCGTTGCGCAGTAGCTCTCCTCGTCTAACATTACCTCAGTAACTGTGACGGGCGGTGATCAGGAGAGACATCTTGCTGGGTTGAGTGCTCTGCTCAAGGCATCTCAAGGACAACAAGTAGATCCCTCGGCACCTACCCTCTCTCAAGCTGCGTTTTGGGTTTATGTAAGACAATCCTTTTACAACGCCTGCATCAATCAGCAGCCGCCCAATTTGAATTTCGACTTGGTGTTGATGCCACCACCACCCGTCGTCCATGAACAAGCTGTCGATGTCAAGTCAGAGACTGCCTGGGCAAATACCATGACATGGATTTGCGCTACAGTGATGCATTTCTGTTTTAATGGAAGTCTCTTGTACTCAGAATCATCGACAAGGAAGCAAAGATGGTACGAGCTATCCGAGGCCGTTGAGAACTGGAACCAGACAAAGCCGAGTACGTTTGATCCAATATATTTTGGAGAACCAGAGCTGGGAGCAGATCCCTTTCCAGAGATTTGGTTTACAGCAGATTGGCATGGTAGGCACAAATTCCTGAACAATTCCCCGTTAGTCCATGGAACCTGATGGTTATCAGTTATGGCATTTGGATTCTACCACCTAGCTAGGATGCTTTTAAAGGTCTACCGTCCATCTCCGCGATTTGCCATTCGAAATGTCCGCCGAACCCTGCCGGAATCTCTTGTGAGTTCATGGTTTATAGAGTAACTTGCCTCAATTGACATCACCTCAGGAGTCTGTCATGGAGCACGCCCGAGCCCTTTGTGGAGCATGCAAAGGCTCGCCGGGAACTGTGCCATCCCTCATCACATTATGCCACTCTACATTTATTTGTAGGTTGTACCATCTTGTTAAAATTCAGAATTTTCTAACCTACGAAAGGGGGTCCCTTGATGACAGATGAGCGAGAGCAAACAAGCCTGGTAAGCATGCTTGAGGATCTCGAGTCATCGCATGCCTGGCCAACTGCCTGGATAATCAATGTTTTGCGAGAGGAGTGGTCAAAATGCTAGTAGTACATTATCTGTCTCAGACGCCGTCGCTGAATGATATCACGGCATGTTTCCCATCCCTAACCCATCCCATCCCGGGTGCCTCCCGGTTAAGTCTCTTGACAGCCTCCTCACTTTCTATTCCAACGCAAGTATCGGACTTGTTTGTTCTCAACGCGAGGACCTTGACACCACTTCCTTGCCCTAGTAAACCAAGCGAAGACTTGAAAGTCGTTGTGTGTGGCCAGAGACCGTCTCTGGTCAACTTTCGATAATTCAAGTCTCCTTTCCATATAGTCAAATAGCTGTCCTGAAAACGCTGAAATAGATCAGGTGCTACAGCGACCATCTCATGAAATGACCAAGCCGTCGTCCAAAACGAATGAACCTCGATACGCATTAAGCCGAGTTCGAGATACCTCTTGATCTGAGTGGCCCAAGAATTCAAACCTGTGGACCGCAGATGGTCGAGGAGGAAGTCCATATCGCTGGGTAATACATCGCTGACAAACCAGGGAAAACATTTCGCATGGAGAGTGATACTCGTTCCGAGTCCAGATGCAATGAGGTATGCCGAGTAGAGGACGTCTGCAAATAGCTCAAATCCAGCATTGTCAAGAACGATGTCGATATGTCGATTTTTTTGAGTCAACTGAGTCTTTCGCAGATAATGCCACACATGTGATGTATCATTGTCGACAATGTTCCGCTGGCTCTCCTCGATCGCTGCGCTTCCTTGTAACTTCTGAATTTCCTCCAGACTGAGGTTGGTCAGAAGAGAGAGATCTGTTGCGTTTCCCCATAAAGCCAGCTCGGTCATTTCAGAAAAGACAAGTCTCGCTGCATCGTCGTCCAAGCTTTGGAGTGGCTGTATCGGGTTCGCGATGACTTGAGTGACCCTGCTAGCCAGCTCCTGGACGGCCTTCTGCGACTTGACAAGGGTAGAATCCTTTTGACGTTTAAACACATCGTACCCTTTCCAGTAAGATGACATGGAAAATAACAGCTGCACTCGCCTGCAGAAGTTAGCATCATTTGGCGGCACACAACAACTCCAAGACTGACCTATACAGGTAGCATTCACCATACAACCATGGACAGTTGAGCCAGGTCAACTCGCCCATATTAAGGAGAAGCTGATTGTACGACGCAATGTCTGCCGAGCCATCATCTTCGAGGGGACTGAGCTTTGTTTAGTGATATACCGACGATAGAAGTTCATAAGGAGCACTCACCACAGGTGATCATCACCAGTAATTTCCTCTCTGAGTCTTTCAAGGCTTCTCTCTATCGAATTGATTTCGTCAAGTGCACGGGATGGAGCAAGCTCAGCGCCGGTAACACGGACATCATCGATCATGCCCTGCACAAGCTTAGGCCAGCGAGATTTGGCAGTCTCGTGCGCCATGCTGCCATGGTCGGACGTCCACACAGACCGAGGGATTGCCATTTCTTTATGCATACTCTTTCGCTGACTGTCCCTTATTGTCAAGCAACAGGATGAGAAATTCAAGGTCGTGTTATGACGAGAATAAATAGGTTCTATGCCCTTTCTACAGGACTTGCATTTGTCAATTGATTAGATAACTTTCCGACAATTTGATTCTGGTTCCTGGCGGAGACAACACGGAAATAATTACAGTTCGCGCCTCGGGTTCAGCATCGAGACGACTTGCCCAAAAAGGCACTTCGACTCGAAAGAGGTTAAACTAGTGTAAATACTAAGAAATTAGAGCTTGCAATCCCTCTGTGGAGTAAGCTAGTCACTAACGGAGGAACATCTCCTCCGGGAAGTTTACTAATTGCTATTGCTCTTCGCTCATCGTCACGAACTTCCAAACAGGGGATTCTCAATGCGATTCGTATCGAGGCGCCATCGAATACCACATTATATTAAATGCGCAGTCATGTCCGTGAACAAATTCCGAGGCTATTCAACGATCTCGAACATACTGAACTTAACATATTATCTCACCTGATCTATCTCGCAGAGATATTGCTAAGGTTTCCACAAACTTCATAACATATCATCTCACCATGACACGACCACAAACCCAGCAAAATGGGAGCCGTTCCGTTACCAACGGTCAACCACATGAATCCAATGGCAATTCCTCCAATGGAAATGGCCATGTTCGGTCATCTACCACTGGTGCGCTTGACTTGACCGTCCTGGGAATGAACAGTGGCACTGCCATGGACGGTATCGACTGTGCACTTGTTCGATATTACCAAGAGTCTCCGGATGCCCCTCTACACATGGAGCTCATTAAAGTATATTTCACTTCGCGGTATCTATCTACTCGTCTGGTACTGACCATATACTTAGTATGATGAGATCCCCGTGCCTCAATGGATCAAGAAACCCGTTCTCACGATGCTTCGGGAGACGAAGACGACTCCCTCAAAAATGTCGCAACTCAATGTGCAACTTGGACAGATGTTTGGTGATGCCGTCAAAGAGTTTTGCGATAAACACGAGATATCGATGGACAGCATTGACCTCATCGGATCACATGGACAGACCATTTGGCTTCTATCCATGCCGGAAGAGGGGGAGACACGTTCTGCATTTTGCCTTGGGGAGGGCACAGTTATTAGTGCCATGACCGGTATCACAACTGTCACAGACTTCCGAATGGCAGAGCAAGCCGTGGGTAGACAGGGTGCCCCATTGGTTGCTCTGATTGACGGCCTTCTGCTTCATCACCCGACCAAATGGCGTGTCTGTCAGAATATTGGCGGAATTGCCAATCTTTGTGTCATCCCCCCTGATTCCGAGGGCGGAGTGGACGCAATGGTGGACTGGTGAGAAATCCTCTACATAGCACCCTAATGAAGCGACTGACATCTCTAGGGACTGTGGCCCGGGCAACATGTTCATTGACAACGCCATGAGATATTTCACTAACGGCGAGATGGAATACGACAGAGATGGCGAATGGAGCTCCAGAGGCACCGTGCGCCAGGACATTGTCGATAAGTTTCTGAGTACAAACAAGTACTGCAACCACGTTCCTCCCAAGACCACAGGACGGGAGACATTTGGGGACAACGAAGGCCAAGAACTGATTAACGAGTGTCTTGCTGCTGGGTGCGATAAGTACGACACACTAGCAACCATTACTCGGGTGACGGCCCAGAACATCATCAAGCAATACCGCACATTCTTCCCTCGCTTCGGCATCAGCGTGGATGAGATTGCAGAGGTTTATATGTGCGGCGGTGGTGCCCGAAACCCTACCATCATCAAATATCTCAGGGAGCAGCTTCCGGATACAAAGATTCGGGCGCTAGACGAGACCGGAGTCCCATCGGATGCCAAGGAGGCAGTTTCCTTTGCCCAACAAGCCATGGAGGCTATCTTGGGCCGATCAGCCCTGGTTCCTATCAATAGTGACAGCCTAGTGCCTAATACTATCTCGGGCAAGATTGCTCCTGGCAGGAGATGGCGCGAGATTATGAGGTCGAGTATTAGATTTGGGGAGGGTCGCTCGGCCTTGCCCACAGCCAAGGAAATGATCGTGGAACGGCCTTACACTGCATGGAAAGCTATGCAAGCTTTTGACTGAGTGAGTATAGTGACTTAGACTAGCACAATAGTAAATAGTATTACCTATATCGATAACGATCATTCAGATTCGAGTTGCGTGTTGATTTTGCTGAAGTTACTAAATGATATTTGCCAGGACAAGCAACTCAGTATTTACTTAACACGTACTTGCTTCTTTAAATTGCTCTTCATCGTCGATGCTCTTTCTAAGAATAACAGGACTCAGGGCCAATATATCTCTAAATGGCTTCGAAGATCATATCAGCTGCCAACTCTCAATGCTCGTGCTTAGTTCACGTCAACGGAATTGAGAGGAAAATCAATTATTGTATATTTTGTAGTGTACCATCGTCTCTCTTTTCTGTTATCACATGTCTTCGGATAGAGGTGTGATGTTACGATTGGTCACCGTAACGGCGCTGTACGGCTTCTATAAGCAGCTATAGCCACCACTATAATTGATACAATAGCAGTTATTGGCCAATATTTTACACCGGGGCGTCGTGGTTAGGTGCAAATGTTACATGTGACGTGTACATGCACTACTGATCACCGAGAACGCACATACCTAGGTGCCTAAACATACTCAGTGGTGGGCCTCCGGCATAGCAACCCTCCTATTTAGCCTTGACCAGCTGACAGGACACAGAAGTACACATTTCCGTTGCGAGGTTCGATTAAAGTCCAAAGAGTGTCGTTTCTGTTGTAGGTTTTGACTCTAGCTCGTCTCGGTCTTATAGCGGTCTTACTCTCCCATTTATCAAGACCAAGATCTCTGCTATACACGCGACATCTAGCGATTTCACCAATACAGTCATATCCCTTCTACCATGGACTCACTTACTGAGATTCGTCTCTCATGCCTGGCGACAATGGTCATGCCTCCCGACGCTCGCATCACAGAATTCCGTCACCTCGCGTCCTACAACTGGATCGAGTCTCCAACGCCCACCATCGCCGTCCCAGGCAGTCCTGCCAAATGTTCACCACCCAACGGTCCCATCCAGGTGAAAAAGGGTACGGGATACTTTTACGCGGCGCAAAACGTGGCCCGCCATCCCGAAAGTTCGCTCGAACCTCTGTTTCGCGCTTTGCTCCTCACCGACCTCTAGGTTGACCTTCGATCGGTCGACGTCGTGACGGACCGGAACAATATTCGAAATCTGCTCTCTTTTGTCGACCAAGACACCTCAAGGGATGGGGTCGAGGAATTCGTCATCAAAGTCGAACTCATTGGCGAGACGGCTCTTTTCTCCCGCGAGGGGGAAGAGGTCAGGCGATACATCGCACCAAGTGAGTTCCGGGGCTACGGCCACGAGTTTGAGAAGGCCTACACAAAAGATCAGATGCAGGGAAGCAGCGGGCATTACAGAATTGTTTAGTATCGCTTTGGTGGTCTCAAGTTTCTCGTCAGAAATGAGGTGGATGGTTATGTCTCCCCAGTCGGAGGGGCAGATACAGGCAGCATTCTTGCTCACGAACTGTCCTCTTTGTCACTATCGAAGCCACCACAAGAGTCATATAGGTGGCGATGGAGGGAGTAGCTGTACCGTCAGAGCAATGCCGGGAGGTTAATACCCGAGTCGCCCACAAGACCCTGCAGATGGAAGGTATCATGCCACAATTTTGGGCATCGCAAACCACCAAAATTGTGAGAGCTTACCACACTAGTGGCCTTTTCCAGCCTCCTGTCGTTGAAGATGTGACCAAAAGTATGAAGCGGTGGGAGCAATATAACGAAGGCACTCTAAAAAAACTAGCGGCGGTGATTGCGAAGATACTTGATGTTGCCAAACGCTCTGATGGCCCTGTCCAGGTCAAATGCAGCGCAGCATGGCATCAACTTGTTTTGTCCAAGACCGACTCAAGGAAGATGCTGCCAGACGATTTGTATTCGAAGTGGAACCCGATAACAGAGACGGAAGATTCGGCCCCAGTCAAGACTCCAGGCATGGCAATGGTACCATCACGGTCATCATAGGAGGGAAGTCTTATCTCGTTTACCCAAACACCATTCCCCATTTCAAATATCTGGTGGCTACGTGGTCACCGGGGTTAGAGAAAACATCATTTATCCATGCCGGCATCCCCTTTTTCGAAACAATCAATTATAGCGTTCAAAATGGACTCCGGAACCTCTTCAGGCGCATGCCACATCAACTTCGGGACTACCGTACCTTTTGCGAGACACTTGATAGCCTTGGCATTGATGCTTTTCAGGGTCTCAATCTCAGAGATATCATCAAACTGCTCAAAGTGGAATCAGACGACTACGGCCCAGGTACACGACGGGTAATCAAGAGCAGCAAGACGGGTGCCTGAGGATCACGCAAGTCCCCCTGGGCTGAAGCTGATGCAATATCCAGTCGTTGGCTGGGATGTCCTCTGTGCAGCCGATCGCACCATGGACACCTAATCCGTATGTGAATTGATTTATAACCTGGACAGCGTTCGGACTGCTGTAATCAACGATAAGATCCGGCCGAAGGTGCAACGGCACTTGTGCTGCCCGCTCCAACCCCGCAGTATGATTGTCAATGGCGATAACATAGTATCCCCGTGCTTTGGCAAACTGCATGGCCAAAACTCCAAGGCCTCCGATACCCAGGATGGCGATGGTGTGTCCCTTGTTGGCACCCAGGACATTGACTGCATTCCATGCAGTTGCCTGTAGTATATGAGTCAGCCGACTACTAAGTCATTCTCAGAAGTTCTGGAGGGCAAACGTACGCCGGCACACATCAACGGTGCTGCTTGTTGGAATGATAGTCCTGCAGGAAGCCGGATCAAAGACGAGTGAGGCGTGATCATATACTCGACAAATGCGCCGTCGGACCCAGTGATGCCACACATGGATCGATTACTACAATAACGAGCATCCAAGGCCCCATTAACTATAGTAGACCACTTACAACCACCGCAAGCATTGCATGGGTTTCTAAAATTGATGACTCCAACACGATCACCAACGTTCCATTCATCCGGGACTTGGGAGCCCAGACTAACAACCGTGCCTGAGGCTTCGTGTGAAGGGGTCACTGGAAGCTGGGTTGAGAATACTCCTTCATACACTTGATAATCAGTGTGGCAGTAACTAGCTGCTGAAATGCGGACTAAGACTTCGCTGGGGCCAGGGATGGGCACTTTGACGTCTTTCTGAAGTTGATAGTTTTTGTAGAACTAGTAGTATGAGTCCTGGTTAGGGTCATGATGGCTTATCTCTCAGTCTTGGGGAATAAAGCACACCTGGAATAATTTCAGCGCCGTTATTGTGCTCGGAATAGTAGATGAGGAAGACATTTTGTTGAAACTGCCAGCAATAGCCGACGAGGAGAATGTTTTTAGAGTTCAAAGTAAATTGACAATGTAATGTATATTTTAAGTAAATTGACAAACATGGGAAGGGGTGAGGCTCTAGGGTAAGAACAGATTGGCAGACACAATTCTATAGAACCATAACCAATGGGGATAGATAGTATTAAATATGAACGACTTGCAGCCAGTAGTTTCTTTAAGTAGGTCTAGGAGAATTAATATTTCACGGAGTTCGCCGAACTGAGATTAATCACCCCTTCCAGCTGACCTTGGAAACATATTCACAAAAGATCATCGAGTAATTTGCCAAGATATACCTACAGGCTTTTGTCGTTTTCAGCCTGGCGGCACGCTATCTAGAAACCACGCCCCCGTTCTCCAAGAACCACATGACCATTGACAATAGAGGGTTGGGAGACCTTCGGGCTTCTCCAAATCCCGTCACTCCCCGCTCTTTATCTCAAATACTCTCATATCTTCTCCAATATTGCAGATGGTGTGGGCGATGCCAAGCTTTATCAAGTCTAGTCTAGATGATAGATAATGTGGAGGTAGACAATCCACCCAACCCCTGCGTCCAGGGATGTAGATCACACAGACATTGTGGAGCTAGACCTCACCCAAATGCCAACTTCAGACATCTAGATCAGAAATAGGCCTCGACGTGGCTTGTTATTGTTATCAAGGAGTAAGTCACCAGTTCCAACCGATAGTGTATTAGTTAAATAGCCTTGAGCTCCCTCGATAGTTTTGCATGTTGAGATTATCACGTCACTTAATCATTCTACCAAACCATTCAATATGCAGACTGTAAATCAATACAACCTCGCGGTGGTGCTTTTCACCGCATTTGGATCCTTTACCTATGGCGTTAATTCATCAATTATAACCTCGAGACTGGCCTGCCTTCCTTTTGGAGCTATTTCAACCTGGCAACATCGGGGCCGAGAGCCGACTGGAGTACCCAGATGATAGGAGGTACGTTGGTTGACAAGGGTTACCTTGATGATATCCTGAATAATTTTGATTTAAGAACAAACAAAACCTTTAAAGGGCAGAATGAAAACTCACATTCCTATAGCAATGAATAGTCTGTATTCAGCCGGTGGTCTGATCGGTTACCTCACCGCGGGCTGGCTAGCCAACAAGATGGGTCGTAAACGCTCCATCCAAATTATCTGCGCCATTTGCGTTGCGGCGTCCGTATTTACCACCGCTAGTGTTAATATCGGTATGTTCCTTGCTGGACGCGGCATCCAAGGCCTGGGCTTAGGCATGACTGATACCATCTGCCCCCTGTACCAGTCCGAAATATCCCCTGCTCATGGACGTGGCCGAATGGTTGGCATGCATGCCGTTTTTCTTGCTTCTGGTTATGTGAGTATAGCCCATCTCCTACCGCCTAACTCTAATCTTTTTCATGCAAACCTAATCGGACCGTGGCGCATAGGCTGATGCGAGCTGGGTTGGTCTAGGCTGTTACTTTGAAGACAACCCCGATATACAATGGCGTCTGTGTATCGCGTTTCAAATTCTTGCTCCGCTTATGCTTCTTCTAGGAAGTCATGTGATCCCCGAGTCACCTCGATATCTCATCTATAACCGAAGGGATGAGGAAGGCCTCCAAGTCTTGATGAAGCTTCATTCCTATTCCGAAGACCTCGACAGTCGATACGCCTATGCCGAGTTCGAGCAGATCAAACAGCAGGTCGAACTTGATCGCGCATCCGAACGATCCTGGCTGGCATTATGGAAGGCACCTAACACTAGAAAGCGAATGATTTTCGGTTTCCTGGTCATCGCCATAGCTCAAAGTAGCGGAGTCCTGGTACGTCCTTCTCATGCCCTCTATTGCTGGTATCCTAGCTGCTGATGTCAAAACTTATTTGGTAGGTTATTAACAACTACCAGATTGTCTTGTATGAAGGCCTGGGCATTACTGGATGGAAAGCTATTCTCCTCCTTTCAATTTACACCAGCTGGGCAGCCTTTATGAACTGGATCAATGCGATATTACTGGACCGTATTGGCCGAATAAAGCTCATGGTTATCGGAATGATATGTTTAGTATCCTGCATGTTATTCACCCTTCTCCTGTACTGACCGGGACATCTTAGACTGGGGCGGCGATCGCAATCTCATGCGAGAGCGCCATGGTCGCGAGGTTCGCAGGTACTGATAACACCATTGGCAATGGATTCGGGGTTCTGTTCCTGTTTCTCTTCATCACCTTCTTCGATGGAGGGATGGATGCTTGTAATTCCGTTCGAATTCCTCATTCGCTGACCTTTGTTGTAGTGTTTATCTTTCCGAGATCTTCCCCACATGGATGCGAGCACAGGGTGTCTCGTTTTCAGTCGCTGGGTTGTTTACCACAACATTGCTGTACACAGGTTCGGCATCTGTTGCTTTTTCTAAGATTGGATGGAAGTATTACCTTGGTGAGCATAGATAAAAACCGTACTCCACCAACCGTATGTGCTCACACCCAGCAATAGTTTTCATCTTCGCGTCTTTGGTCGCCACTGGCGTCATCTGGTGCTTTTTCCCCGAGACCAATGGTCTCTCCCTTGAGCAGATCGGTGTCCTCTTCGGCGATGAGGTTGCCACTGCTGCACCAGAGTTGACTGCCAACGGCATGAAAGGAGTCCACACCTTGACGACGGGAATCGAGGTTTCGGACGGGGACATGAATGGTAGCCGAGACGCCAAAGAGAGTAAGGAACTGAAAGTATAGTATTAGAACTGAAGGTGTATAGCGATTGGTTGTATCCAACTGTGGATCGATTGAGTACCTGTACGTAGCGTCTATCTGGGTGGACAGGATCAACGCCGACGGTTGGATGGAGTTTGCAGTTGTTGAAGGTTCAGCCATGTACTACCTTTATTAAGTGAACAAGTTCTGGTCCAAGATCAACCAGATACGGGGTTACCACCAATCAATACTGCATTGGTTTCCATCAGTGTTTGAGGACAAGCCTCGTTCGATTGTTACTTGCAGCTGTGAGACTTGCAAACTGTTCTGCTTCAATGTACATGAAGGGATGATACACTCTCGCATCGTTGTATTCCCTCCTGCCCTTTTCCAATGTCATAGCAGTTACGAGGTCCCAACTCTTTAACAAAGCAGGTAATCATGGAGTACACAATTTGTTACTTCAGTTAGCACTGGAGCTTGCCTCTTGTACCCTGTTGAAATGAATTTTTATAATTTAGGCAAGAACACCATACGTGTACACATGAGTCGTCTTCAACATCCAGCGTTGACCTATCTATCGCATCTCACAGGCAATTGCGGCAGCTTGGAGCTGATCTATGCAGGGTTGAGTCAACAAGCCACTCCCTGCAACCACGAAAGATCCAAGGAAAAACATACCTTTAAGAAGTTTAATGAAGTCAAATCCAACTGCAAAATGTTCGAGTGTGTCTATAGAAGCATTGACACCATACTTGCATCGACCCTGTAGTTCAGTGACAGAAATTGCGCATACCCCTTCTTCTGGACTGTAATTCTGGAAGAATGATATCATCATGAGCGTGTAAGCAGCTAAAAGGGCTGAGCAGGCAAAAGGTGCGACTGGATTTTCTTTAGCGACTGCACGCATACTAGGTGTGCTTCTAGTCTACTTACTGTGAAGATCCTTGCGTAATGATGCCAGGCAATTGACAATTTCCAAAGCAGAGTCGACACAAATATTCAGCGAGTCCTGACATGGAAAGGGAAATAGCTGAGCGACCTGATTTCCACCCTCGACGTTGAGTCCTGTGGAAACTGATTGACGAATCTCATGAGGGGCGCGCCATGATGGAACTGTTTCGAACCTCTTCAATATGCTAGGATGACTCATCATGGCGCAATACCTATGAGTTTTGATACGAGCACTAAATTCATCAGCCATGTAGGCCCTTGTATGGAAAACAAAACACTAACCTCATCAATCTGATTACAGTCATGGCCCTGAGGGACTGCATCAATTTGTCTTCTGGAGATATATCTGCGCTCGACTCTAGATCATTGTACACTGAGAGACAACTCAGCTGATTGTCTATGACTGTGTTCATGAAGGAAAGACTGCGTCTGAATGCTGGCGTGGCGGCGTCGGAGCCGGAGCCCGTGACGAGAGCGACCAGGAGGAGGGTAGCAGCGACCAGGGTCTCTTCGGCGCGAATATACTGAATCCAATCCAAGCTCTTCCGACGATCAGATCTATTCATGACAAACACTTGGAAATAGAAGCATGATCGAGTACGTACTGTGGATGTGATGCCTGTCGTTGGATAAGGGGTCGTGAACTTGGATATATCTGTGGGTCGTGTCGGGGGCTAGGAAGGAATGTTACCATGCATTTACACTGCTGTTCCAGGGAAGCGAGTTACCTTGCAGGTTATGGTTGCAGAAAAACATATGTTGACGTACTAGAAAGATTCTCGGTCAGGGGGCTTTACTCTCGGTAGTGCTATCGAATTGCACGCTTACAGTCATCCACCATGTTCTTCGTACAGCTTCCATAAAGACATTATTCTCTTCCACGAACTGGTGTAGGGATAAAAGCACGCAAGCATCGTAGGCCTGGTTTGCAAAGTGTACCATTTCTGTCATTTCTCCGCGATGGAGATATTGGTAGAGACTAAGGACGCAGTAGGCCAGGGGAGCCTCTAGCTCTGCCGGCACATTTGAATGGAATGCGGATGGTGACAGGGAACAACATGTTGGCGGATTCAGAGTTGCTCCAATCTCGATTGACTCAAGCGCGCATTGGGCTAGAGACTGAGCGAAAGTAGCCCGACATTCACGACTGTCCTTTTCCAAGGCATGCTCATTATTGGCGTGGGGCAAAAGGGTGAGCACCGACAGCAGAGCGAGAACCAGAGGCGAGGTAGGTTCGTAGTCAGAAAAGAACTGGCCGTTCGGGGCCCAGGGCTCGGATATATGGTTCACATCTTCTGGCGACTCCTCCAGCGGTGGAGGAAGAATAGGGAAGGCGGGATGAATCAATTCGTAATAGGCTCGTATTCTAATAAAGACAGAAAGCCGAGTCAGTTACGTACCTCTCTAGCGCCTATGGACTGAACAATGAAAGAAACAGTACGAAACGGGGGTTCAACATACACATCATCATCGGATCTGTAGCCTCGAACGACGGGTCGCTCATACGGAAGAGGTTCCAACACTGGGCCATCGGCGGTCTTGGCTCGCGGAAAAGACGGGATGCTAAAAATGTCGGTAAAGAAGCTCTCTAACGCGTCGTCTGAAGGCCCTCCAAATATATCGTCAAAGCAGAATTCTTCGAGGTTGTCGCCGTAGAGCGATGGAAGGAAGCCGCCTCTCACGTCCTCGGCGGGACTGGGTTCCAACTGGATTAGAGGAGCGCTGATTGGACCAACTCCGCTTGTGTGGATGGAATCATCATTTCGATGCGTACAAGTTATGTCCGGCCTGCGTTTAAGGCCTGAACGTGGTCTAAGGCCACGACGACTTGGCGTAAAGGTGCATGTCTGGTTTCTGCTGATACACTACAGCAAATGTCAGATAAGCGGCACAAAGCTTGTCATGGGTTGGCAGCAATGGCCACGACCATAACCTACACGGCCGCACGGAGTGTCTCCGCTGCATCGGACTCGCGATGCTCTGCTATAGATGCGTAAGTCAAGGGACAAGGGCATACAGATAGAGACAGCTTTCGAGAACGGGGAACAAACCAAGATGTGCACGCTGACCTCGCCGGCGGAGCGGCAAACCTCTTTCCCGAAGATGTCTTCTGGCTGGGCATTATGAGAGGCTTTGTTTGGGAAAGCCTTTGCTTTGTTGGGAGTCAAAATCACCCGTGGACATGAATCCACGGAGATGAGAAACGAAGCGGTTGGAATGAAGATCTTTCGGTCTAGCGTTGGAGAATCAATTAAGTCAGAACATTTTCTAAGTAGATTCTGATTGGTCGCTGTGGAAACATCATTTGTCATCACTCCATTGCCAGGTGGCTCCATTGATAATTTTTAGAACCCCGATTCCGTTGGAGAAGGTCTGGCAAATTCCCCATGGTTCGGTATTCAACCATAACACGAATTGCTACAGAGACGCAGCATCTCTGCACCCCCACTGTAGAATGGACAGGTCCAGTAGGCCGCACCATTGTTCGTATTGCAGATCTAGGTTTCGCAAGTTTGAACATCTCCAGCGGCATACACGCATCCGTTAGTCCGCCCACTTCCATCCACTTCAAAGGGGGGGGCTCTTCTCCAACGCAATGATATGTCTGTCCTACTGACAAAGAATGCGTGCTCACCTCAGACACCAATGAGAAGCCATACGTATGTGACTGCGGACAGTCCTTCACCCGACGAGACCTACTACGTCGCCATCAGAGGCTCGTTCATCCATTACCCTCACCCTCACCCGCCACCAACAGTTCCAAGCCCGATCTCAACAGCCAGGGAATGCCCGGCGTCCGAGAGACGACACTAGCATCTTCAACCGCCCCTGAGACGTTAACCCCTGCAACAGCGATCTCTGCAAGTCAAAGTCAAGTCGCAGTTGATGATACCTTGGTCATCACCCAAGGTGATGCTGTGGTCAAACCAGGTCCTGTCCTGCCGTTACCCCCAGAATATCCCGATATGCGTGAGTGCCATCCATCCCGAAGGACCTCTCAACTCACTTTTGATGAATTTTTCTAGTTCCGTCAAATTTGGAACCAGACACTGAAGATGGACCCCTGTCCAGCTTTCAGAAGTTCATCGTCCATAGTGGCCTAGTACCTCTACTTGGCGATTCCAGACCCAATAGGTTCAACCAACATGAAAAAACTGGAATCCCACACTGTTCGGGCCATTTATCCCATGAATCACAAGGCGATATCCAGTCAAATTCCACGCTACCTCCAGTTCTGCAAGACGTACGCATACACTCTGACACTAACATGGACTATCAAGAAAACATAGACCCGTCGGATTCTACGTTCCAAGTTTATCTCATCCAGAACCCCAATTTCGTCCCTCCCTCAGCACAGACTACGGTCAGATATTTGAAGTCGTTCATGAGAAATAGCAGGTTTGAAGTCTTTCACCCTCGTGCGGACATCAACCGTCTACCTGTCGTTGCGCGTCTAGCCATACTTGCTATAGGAGCATGGCATCTCTTTGAGGCACATAGCGCCATGCTGCTCTTTAGAGCAAGCAGAGACATAGCCCTGGAGCTGTGGACGTCGCCTCGGCATGACAGCACCCTATTCGAGCAGCAGTGAGTATCCACCAATCATGCTCCGACACCTACAACTATTGCTCGCGGAATTAACACCAAAGCTAGAAACCACCCTGTTGACCTAGCTAGCGCATTTCTATCACTCCTAGAGTTCGTCAAGCTGGAGCAACCGGCTGACGTACTTCAGCAGCTCCAGATTATGCAGAGCGGTCTAGTCAGTTTTCTTAAGCCTAGATCACGGGGAAATCAACCCGAACCCACTTGGCGTGACTGGGTTGAAGCCGAAACTAGCCAGAGGATACAGGCCTTTGGGTTTCTCTCAGTACTATCACATCAATCCATCTGCAGTCCTCAAACTCTCGTGGCCTTGGAGAGCCTCAATCTAAGATTTCCATGCTCAGAGACGGTATGGAACTCGACCAAATCTGACGCATTCAGACAAGAACCTGGAGTTGGCCAAGTTTATTCCGGCACTGTGGCTGAATTAATTGACAGCCTCTTCTCCAAGACCGGGCCGCGGCAAGATGTCCAACTCCAAAACTTCCCCATCCAATCTCTCTTCATTCTAGCCGCAGCCCTCTTACATCGAGTTACCCTGCTAAGTCAGATGCCAACTAGTGTGTTGTCAGACGACCTCATCATCGTGGAGTATAGACGTCTCGTGTAAGTGTCCCTGTTTTACGTCATGGTTGTCGCTCCGCAGCCGAACCAGATAAACAAGCACTGCTAAACAAAGTTTCCTGACAGCGAAATCGTGGCGGAATGTCGTCGAGTCCTAGCCACGGTGGATTCTTCGAGCGTGCTTATTAATGATACTGAGGTCTTGCTGCAGCTCGCGCTCACGCGGGCTGTTCTCCATACTGGTCACGTCCAAGTGCAGACAATGTATACACCAAGTCCAGCCGAGCTACCGGCTCTAGTCCAAGACGGTCCTGGACCATACCAAGACCTTGCATTAAGCTCCTGGTTTGACATGAATGAAATGGCCCGCTGTTTAGAAGAACCTGCAAATACTGGTGTCACTTTCTTCATACGTTCTCAGGTCAGTTGCTGGAGCCTTGAAAGGATTATGACCGTTTTCGAGTCAGTGACAATTCTGGCCTCCTGGATCTGTCACTTGCATGATGGAAATGTTTCATCTCAAGGCAAGCTCGAGATTGTGCACCCTCCAAGTACTGTCGATGCTAACCGTTGAAGCCGAAATGGGAGTATTTCATAACGTCCGAGCACTTTTACAAATCGCATCATCTTCCATGGAAATGATGGACGACAGAATCATGAGTTTGGGACCGAAAGAAGTAGCTGTAATCTTGTTGAAGTTCTGGGGACATATTTTTGTGGACACCCAGAACAAGCCGTTTGCTAAGCAACTCGGCGAAAAGCTCTATAAATATGCAGAATTGAACAGGTGAGCACAGGTAGAATTTGGAACAGCACCACGTACAGCAAGCAGCACGCCCTTTTTCTTCTTTTTTTTTCTTTTCTTTTAATAAACTTTTTTGTAAGGGGAAATCCAAGTAAATGCATCAAGTGACAGATTTGAGAGTTCATCCGAAGTTTCAGGTTATCGATGCTACTGGCCTCAGCTTGAATAATTCTTGGGCGAATTCTTGTTCAATCTGAACACTTTGATAATGAAAAGTGTCGTGCATTGTATGCGACATGATCTCCTGTGGCCTAACCTATACAACCGCCATCATTTATGCCACTCGGTCAAAAAACAACGTACTGTATCCCTCTGGGGCGCCGTGAGCCTAGGCGCCGCCCTCGGCATCTCAGTTGGAGAATCCCGACTCAGGTGGAGAATCCCGACTTAGTTGGAGAAAGAAAGCCCGTTCGGCAAATGACATCGCCATTGCTATTGAACTTGTGACAACACAGGTCCGCGCTCTCTGGTATTTTAAAGATATAAAGGCCCTCGTCTGTTTTGTCTGCTCTTCTATACTATGCTCAGCTCTTTTTAAGACTCCAACGTCAAGGAAACAATTTGGGCTTCATTTCATCAAATCATCTTCACTCCAAATTTAACCCACAAACCCAGTACGTATGTTCTTTTTTAGGATCTTTTCCCAAAGCAGAACCTTAATCTCTTGAACAACAGGCAGACTTTCCGATCTACCACGATGTCGTCGCTTAAATACTACAACGAGGAGGGCGCGGGCCAGAAGCATAGCGACCTTTGCCATTACTCCCAGGCTGTCGTTCTCGGAGATACCGTTAAGTGCTCTGGCCAGGGCGGCTGGGACAACACAGGCAAGCTGGACGCTAATGACGTCAAGGGCCAGATTGACCTTGCTTTTGAGAACGTGGACCGTGTTCTACAGACTGTCGGTCTTAAAGGATGGGAGGATGTCTTTCTGATTCGCACATATCACGTGGATATGGGTGCGTCTTACGATTACTTAGTAGAGAAGCTAAAGAAGCGTATTCCCGGTCACCGCCCTGTTTGGACGGCTATTGCTGTTCCTCGTCTTGCATTCCCCCAGATGCAAATCGAGATTGAGGTTGAGGCCTACAAGAGAAAATAGACAAAGGCGAGTTTGGAAGGAAAATACATAGTGTAGTCGTCGATAATTAATTTAATAAAACTCATCCGCCTTCAGAACGTCGTTCTTTCGATGCTTGAAAAATCTACGAAATTACTAGGAGAGTCTATAATTCTGCTACAAGAGTACCTATAAGAAAATCAGAGTAACTTATAAATTTTAACTCAACAAGGAACTATGCGTAAGAAAGATTTGGAGTTTACAAATCCTATGCAACCTGGCTCAATGCGGTATGTAGGTAGTGACTTATCTGACCACGTTAGTAAGCAGATCTTCCCTATACAGATATATGATATAGAGAATATCAGCATTAGTAATAACAGTCAATATACCATAATCTTAGTAGGTGGAGGTTTAGTAAGGGCAAGAAATATCGCGACTAGAGATAGGTCAGTCCAGCTTATCAGTAGCCTCTCTGATGCTATGTTACAGAAACTCGTCGAGAATAGGAATCGGAATTTGTAGGTAGTATGGTGGTATAGAGATAATCAACCATTTCTTGGACTTCTTTTCCAGCATAGTACAGTATCACAGCGTAGCTTGACTAAAAGAAGTTTTGACATCCTTCAATGCATATTGACAAGACATCCACATCCCAGCCACCGATGGATCGGAATAGCCATTGATCCATCAAACAACGGATCTCAACAAACACTTCACTCCCATGACGTGTGTACAAGCTCCACCACCCCATACCCCTTGACTTTCTTATTGTAAACTTGCTGCTGTGTAACCCATAAAACGACCGGGGTATTGCCTCAGTTGACATCGTGGAAATTCTCATCAGTATGTTGAGCAAGGACGGCTCTGTCTCATAGCATGGACGTTTGAATTTACCAGGTCAGCTTCAACAGGCGTGCCGGGCAGATAAAGTCTTGACATCGAGGCTCCCTTGCCTTGATGATGTGACGTTCGTGTCGAAGTTGCGGGTATAGCATCACTACCCCGCGTAACTCGTCAACAACCGTGATGTCACCAGCCTTCCCCGATTTCTGCTATCCACTTAATTCACGCGTTAATAGGTTTATAAACGTCAAAGGCCGTTAGAGCCCTGTCTAGTTAGGAGAATCCTATTTGCAAACCGTGGCAGATAAATGGATCCACCCCGGCATCTGTTTACTTCTCTATATTAATGTAATTATTATATAATAGGAATCTTAATAGCTAGGCATTTAGACTATATATTTAATTTATTAGAATTTAATTTATTATAGCCTTAGAATTTTATTATAATTAATATAAGTTCTTAGCTTATTAGTAGCCTATAAAACCTACTTAATAATTAATATTTATATTAATAGCTTATTAATAATTAAGTTTATATAGAAAATTTATAATATTAATAAGCTAAGAACTTATATTAATTATAATAAAATTCTAAGGCTATAATAAGTTTAAAATATATAAAAATATAAATAATAATTATAATTTATTTATTTAATTATATAATTTATTTTATAACTTATTTAATTCTCTTTTTATTATTAATATTAAATATCTTTAATTTTAAGTAAACTAAATATATATATAACTTAATATATTTTCTTTTATAAAATATTCTTATTACCTTACTTTTATTTTAGATATTATAATATATTATTGCCTTTAGATTTATAAGTTTTTAATTTTCTTTAATCCCTTTTTAGCTTATTACTAAATATCTTTAAGTTACTTATTATAAAAGCTACTTAACCTAAAAGCCTTAAAAATCTAATAATTTTTTTTTTTTACTTAATTATATCTTTTTATATAGTTTCTTTTTTAAGTATTAAAGGTTTTAATTTTTAAAATTTAAAAAAGCCTATATTAATTAAAAATTCTTTTATATAAAAAAATATATATAAATAAAAAAATCTTATAATTAAGAATTATTAGCCTAATATAATTAATATTTTTCTTGTAATATTTAGTTTTTTTAATATTTATAATTATTTTTATTAATTTATTTAAAACCTTATTTAATTTTTTTTTTTTAAATTATAGCTTTTTATATAATAGGCCTTATTAGCTTTAAGTAATAATAAGCTTTTTTAAAACATTATAATAATATAAATATAATACTATTAGTCCTTTATTTATTTTAATAATATATTAATATTATAACTAATTTACTTATTTAATTATATAATCTATTTTATAACTTATTTAATCCTCTTTTTACTACTAATACTAAATTTAATTATAACTTTAGGTCTTTAACTTTAGGTAACTAAACTTATATAAAACTTACTACATTTTTCCTCTAAACCCTGCAATTACCCCGCTTCTATCTATAGCAGATATTGCAGTATAACATCCCCCCTCGCGCTCTCGTGGTCTAAGACCATGACTAGCCTATTACAGGTTCTTAGTCTTCTCTAGTACCTCCTTAGCATGCTACTAGATATCCTTAAGCTACTTATTATATAAGCTGCCATTAAGGACCTTAAGGAACCCCCTTTCCCTCTTACTTAGCTATATCTCTTTATATAACTTTCTTTTTTAATCCTTAAGCTTTTACTTTTTATATTTAAAAAAGTCTTTATTAATTAAAAAGTTTTTATAAATAGATTATATAAATAAAAAGATCTTATAATTAAAAATTACTATCTTAATATAGCTAGTATTATCCTTATTAAACTAGGCCTCTTTAATATTTATAGCTATTATATATAATATATTACCCTTACCCTTATTTTGCCTAAGAGCTTCTTCAATCTTAAGGATCATATCATGGCCTTCAGTCAGATAAGGCTTATTAGGCCTGGGTGCCTGCAGGCTTCTTCAGACAGGCATCATGACGGGGCAGCTGTGATGCTGTTAGCGGTTGCGGCCAGAAGGTATAGGGAAAGTCGGGTCGGGTCGGATGACTTACTGCGTGATGGATAATTGAAGCGTGGTATTGTCTTAGTCTTTTAGGTAGGTTGTAGGAAGAAGGTTGGGGCTAGCTAATGAGTAGGGCTTTTTAGCTGGCATATATATAGCTAGGTTTAGGCTATAATTAAGGGAGCTAACTATAATAATTTAACTTAATAAAGCTTTACTAGCTATAAGGGTAATAAATATTTAAACTATATTAGATTTTAAAGATATTTAAATATACCTTTTAAGGCTAACTTATAAACTTTTAAAAAAAAAAATATTAATAATAATTATAATAAAAAAAGGAAAAGTTAAGTTAAATAACTTATTATATAATAAATAATTAAAATATACTTTATAAATAAGTTATAAAAAGAAAGTTAAGGCTAGTTAATAAGTAAATAAGGCTTTTTAATTAATATATATATATAGCTAAGTTTAAGTTATAATTAAAATAATTAATTATAATAATTTAACTTAATAAAGCTTTATTAGCTATAAGAGTAATAACCCTAGTTTAAACTATTATTTTTTTATTAATTTTACTTTATTTATTTTTATATATAAGGTTAACTAGTTATATACCTTATTAAATTTTTTTTTTAATTATAATTAACTTAACTTTTATTAATTAACTTATATAACACTTAATATAATTTCTTTAATTTTAACTTTAGTAAAATTCTTATAAAACCCTGCCTTTACCTTATATTTATCTTAAAACTCTATATATAAACCTTTTATCCCTATACTCTTATAATAGATAAATTAAGTATATTATTCCTTTATATAAGTTAAAGAAAGAGGGTTAATTTAATTACTAAGAGCTAGTATTTATATTATTTAATTAAGGTAGTAATTATATTACTAAAGTAGATAAACCTTATTTACTATTAACTTTTATTATAATAACCTTATAAAGGTCTTTTTATTTAACTTATTAATAAAAAAGCTAAATAACTTCTTAAAAGGTTAAAAGTAAAAAAAAGAGTAAAAAATATATAAATAAACTATATTTTAAGCTTTTTATAATACTTAATAAAGTTAAAAGTTTAGTACTTATTAATAGGTAATATATAATAATTAATAAGGTATTAGTTAGTTATTTCCTTTATATTATATAATTATAAGGAAAATCCTTATAAATTTAAGTTAAAAAGATAATTAAATCTTTAATTTTTTTTTTAAATTAGATAATTTATAAAATTTTAAGATAATATTATATTAGGAAAAAATATCTTACTATTAATATTAAAGAGTTATAAGACTACTTTTATTAATTTTTATAATATATTAGACTTAATTTTAAGATATTTAAAAAAGCTTAAATAAAAAGTAAAATATTAGCTTCTTTCTTTACTTATAATATATTCAGTAGTTAAGAATTAATTAATTAAATAGAAATAATATAAATTAAGAGATTTCTACTTTACTTACTTATTTATTTTACTTACTTATTATATATATTATATTAACTTAGTTTAAGTTTATTTATAAATTAATAATAAATAGGAACTCAAGTTTAATAATCTTATTTTTAATTTATATTACTTTATTTTATTCAGGTGTCTTATCGGGCTCTTTTAGTAACTAGTGCTAAGTTAATAAGTCTTTAATAACCTATTATATAAACCTTCTACTACTTAATACCCTGCATTCTTAAGTTTAAGCGACAAGAGGCACCGTTACCTCGACTAAATCGTTCAGGGCTAGATAAAAGTCAAGTTCACAGCTATAAGTACTGTGCGTCCACCCACCAACGGACGAGAGGCACCCAAGGTTCCTCCTCACCTCATCTTCCAACGTTGAGTACCGGATTCAGCATGACTCGCAAGCCGACTATCGTTTTCGCACCAGGGGCATGGCATTCGCCAGACTCGTTCCGACTCGTTCGCAATGCATTGCAAGCCAGGGGTTGGGAGACTGACGCCGTCACGTACCCGTCTGTCGGTGCCGAGCCACCCACCAAGGGGATTCCCGATGACGCTGCGGCGCTGCGCAATGTTCTCGAGGCTTTAGCCAATCAAGGCAAGCAGATTGTTCTGGTCGTCCACTCGTATGGAGGCCTGGTTGGTGCAAACGCCGTCCCAGGCCTTGGCTACGAGCAGCGACAGAAGGAGGGCAAGTCGGGAGGGATAGTCACGTTCCTTTACCTCACTGCATTCGTAACGCCCGTGGGCCAGAGCATTCTTAAACTTCTTGGGGAGGGTGGCTTCCCTGGATGCGTGTAGAGGTAAGAACTGTGGAGCCGACCGCGATTCCAAAACACCAGTGCCACATCCCCTGGTACATAGAGGAACATGGCTAAATTGTCGATCATGCACACAGGGCTCGTACGTATTTGCGGACACACCAGAGGAGGTATTTTATCATGATGTGCCTCCAGATCTACAGAAAGAGGCGGTTGCAGCTCTCACACACGAATGCGTGCGTGCGTGGACGGATGAGGTAGACTACGAGCCTTGGCACGACATGCACTGCTTATACTTTGTCTGCGAAGAAGACAGAGCAGTCCCTGCCGTCGTGCAAGAGCAGATGGCTCAAATCCTGGGCCCGGATTCGGTTATTTTCCGGAGCAGAACCTCGCACTCGCCTTTCCTGTCAGCGGTTCAAGACGTGGTGGATGGAATCGAAAAGGCGGCGCAATCGGGCCAGATGAGGGTCCAGCTATAGAGTTGTGGTGACAGTGTTGGTAACAGTGGCTGTCCGATCCACGCTCTTCACTCCCGATTTGGCGGGAAGATTGGTGCCTAGACGACACCAGGCGTTTCATTACCACTCATGTGATGCAATCCCTGTCAAATAATCACTGGTTTCGATGAAGAAAAGCAAAAGTCAATAAAATCCTCCATTAAGGATATGGCTAACCCTTCAGTGACGCCCGCCCTAGTACGCAGTAGTTTTAATGGCGTTACATAGGGCAGGAATAAAGTTTCGGAGAATACCGCATTTGTGCTGTATATCATCACAGTCATCTCAGGTGCGGTCACTCTCAGGGATTCAATCCAATCATAGAGAACCAATCCGAGAATGCCTCATTTATCTCTGTTAGTGGCCTAACTGGCAAGTCTCTGCACGCTAAGATCCTAACGTATGGCGGCTGATTCGCGGCGAATTGTCACCATATCTGTTAAGGTTCTAAGACTGGGCCGACTAACATGCTGGAGCCTTACCCCTACCGAGGAGAAACCCCGAATTTTTGGGTTGCGGGATCAGCGTCCACAGCGCGCACTAGATAGAGCTACCGCTGCCTCATGGTTGGCTCGTCTCGACAGGTGGCCCATGACTCGCCAAGTCTTTTGTCAAGCCCCTGAGAAAGGCTTTGTCGATCCCCTCACAGTTTTCGGAAACTCTCTACCTGGTCGGTATAAGTTTTATCGAGGCCAACACCTGTCTCTGCAATCGTCAATGCCGTTTCCTCCATCTACCGTACCCAATACCAAAGATGGGTTCTCTCCCGGAACCGCCTCCAGGTCTTGACCTCAACGAGACCAAAGTCCCAGCCCTTGTCTCTGGGTTTGTCCTGACCTGGGTTTTCGGGGCTGTCAGTGTCTGTCTGCGTATCACATCGCGAAGACTTGTTCAGAACCAGCTCTGGTGGGATGACTGGCTTATTGTCGTTTCGCTGGTATTTTTTCCCATCTGCAAAACTTTCCCTATTCCCTCGAAACCCATGACTAACAGGGCATAAATGCAGCTATTCTCTGCTGGGTTCATGTTTGACGTAACCTGCTACAGTGCGTTATTTGATGTCGTACCCCGATATTGCAACCAATACTGACCGATCGTACAGTGACTACTCGCGGTGGCTTTGGCAAACACATCTGGGCTGCACCGCTGGACGGACTTGAGGTTTACTTTCACGGCTTATTTATCGCCGAGTACCTATATACCATGAGCATTGTCTTGGTCAAGTGGTCTATACTTGCTCTTTACTGGCGGATTTTTGGCTCGGTGCGATCAACCCGGTTACCCATCTGGATTTTATTTGGCATTGTTTCAGCTTGGGGAACCGCTGTCGTATGTCCCCCACCCCCTTTTCTGCTGTTCCTTGGTCGGCACGCTGTTCATCTCCCCAGTATACTAACTAGATGCCTAGATCCTCGTTTCGACTTTCCAATGCCTGCCCGTGTCCGCCTTTTGGCTTAGGTTCGACCCCAACGGCGGTGGTAAGATGACATACAAATGCCCAGTTAACGTCAGGATGTTCTTTATTGCAAATGCAATACCGAATATCATCACCGATATATTAATGCTTCTCGTTCCTGTCCCGGGAATTTGGAGCCTACAACTGCGCACCGCGAAGAAGATAGCAGTCTTGGGCATCTTTGCGCTCGGCCTATTGTAAGCAGACCTGCACGTCGCAAGTTGGGATTCGTTGACTGGGGCTAATTCAATCCTCGGACCAGTGTCACCGCCGTGTCTTTCGTCCGGTTGTACTATGTGGTTGCGCTCGACTTTTCTAGCATAGATGTCACTTGGCTGTTTAGCGAAGAGATGATGTGGACCGGAATCGAGGTCAACGTTGGGACCGTCTGCGGTAAGTCGGGCATGCGCCTCCTCGCCTGATCATGTTGCCCTGATTATCTCTTAGCTTGTCTTCCGTCCCTGAAACCTATATTATACCTTGCCATATACGGCACAGCTTGGCAAAGCACGCCAAGAGCCACTGGAGGAAGTCTGTCGGGAATTGTAACTATTGGCGGCTCTGGAGATCCTCGCAAACACGACAGGGGTGTGCGGTTGAATACGCCCAAAGACCGAGCTCACAGCTCAACCTCGATTGCACACGCTCCCTCCAATCACCAGTTCCATGATGATACCCATCCGTTTTCGGCATTGACAGACAACGAGTCGGATTCGTGGCAAGATCTCGGAAGCCACGATGTGGAGATGGATCAGATAGCCAAGACGGGTGGGGGAAGACGAGAGCGAGTGTGATTGGCGATGGCGTGTAGAATACATTACTAGATGGTTTGCCTTGAGGAACGAGGAAGGAAGCGACGAAAGGACTCTGCCCCACCCGCAGGCAACGCCCAAAAAATGAAAAGCCACTGTGATTGGTCGTTGCCATCCGCCAAGCTCTTTTTCGTTTGTGTGGTCGCTCTTTACGTACCTTGAATGGAAAGTTCAATCTGCCCGCACCGCGCCCTCAACCCTCACATCACTGAACCGCAGGCCCCTCGACCTTGAGTTTCGTCACCCATCCAGCGCATGGCTTCCTGAATGGTCTTGTTGCTCAGTTCCTCCAGTCTCACCAACGCTCCTAATAGTCCAGACTCCAGAGGAGGGGAGGGAATACCGACGCCCAGTGTTGCCAGGCTGTAGACCGCCTCTAATTCCCCCCCCTAGAAAACTTAACTACCAGCATTCGCCTATTGCATATTCGCACTACCTGGTAAAAAGGAATTAATTACAAGCTCGAGATCGTTTCCCTTAAGCATAAATATCAATACCAGGCCTTCTTATATGCATAGGGTGATAGCACCCGATAATAGGCTCTTCTTGTCAACGGAAAAGCCATAATGGTGGCTAAAACCGCATGGCATCTGATCGAAAGCTCTGTGAGCCTCTTAGAAGAGTCATCTGTGTGGATTGACCAGATATATATCGATCAGAGTAACATTAAGGAGAAGAATAACCCGGTTGCACGACAGAGGTGCACACATTCTTGGGTGCTTACACGGCGCCTCAATGAATCCGGCAAGAGACAGCCTCAATGTGGACTGGCAATTGGCCGGTACGATTGGCTGCCAAATACCCCGATGCTCTATAGTACTGGCTGTACCTTATTATCATAGAGGAATATTAGAAGCGGTGTTAGGTTATCCAAGAGCTTGTCGTTGCTCGCAGAATATAGATCCGCGTAGGAACGGTGTCTATGTTATAGGCCAATTTCATTTAGTTGATCAACTGATATGCAGAAAGATAAAGCCGGTATGCGGAGGTAGAACGAATTTTCTAGGTGGATACCTTATGGCACTCAGAATACTACTATGGAAATACGTTTTGGCTGACCCGCCTTGTTAATATCTTTCAGGATTCGTTTTATTTAAATAAGCTAGATAAGATCTTTGCCTTCGTCGGAATGGCTGATGACTATATAAATGGATGCCTTGATATTGACTATAATACCTCCATGTATGACTTATATTATTACTTTAAGTAGTAATAATGGCAAAACGTATATTATATGTATATATATTAATATATATTCTTTATATTTATACTAGGTAAAGCTTACCCTTTAAGTCCTTAACCTTATGCCCTTACAATAGTGTTTTAAAGCTGCTATTAGGAGTTCTTCTTTTGACCCTATTATGTCTATACTGTTTACTACCTATATTAAAACTTCCCCCAGGATGTCGCCGAACCTCAATCTTGGGCCGCTTTCAGAAACATCAGAAAAGCCGCTGAGACAAAGCAGGCTAGTCTAGCACAAGAAACGGGCCGATGAAGTAGATTAAACGCAAATCGTCCCCCAAGATTGTCGCATAGATGCACCTCATCCTTAACTCCTGCAGGAGGCGTGAAGGATCGGCCAGCGTTAAGTTACTGTTGGTCGTAGACGACGAGTCGTTGGAGGTCTTGTAGTTTCGCATTGAGTTTTACTAGATGAGGACTGTCTCCAAGACATAAGTTGCGTCAATTGAAGCCACAAACATGTATACGAGGACGCGAACAAGAGCCATAAGGTCATGTTGTTAACTGTTGACTCCATCGTAGCCTTCGGTGCGTAGTGCAGCACTGGTTGGAGGGCATGTACTTGAGTGAACATGGTCGTCAAGTCCTCTGACGTCTCTACCTGGCTTGAGATATTGACCATATGCCGTTGTGCCCGATTGACGCACCTTAGGTCTTGGGGATGATGCTATCTTGTCGAATAACTTGACCATGATTAAAGTGGTCTCGAAGAGGAACTTGGGTTTATTATGTCCTGCTTGAGGTGGTTTAATGAATGATTAAAACATTATCCAATAACTACGTTAATAACTTAGAGTCTCAAAGATACATAATGCCTGGCCGAGCTGCTGTTACGATCTACAATTAGACTTGTCCTCTTTATACTTACGTCCTACGCACTTGCTTTAACCTTTTGTATCTGCCTAATTCTGCTTCCTTAATGTTTCTATCACTTGAAGTAGTGACCAGATATGACATGCTCAATTTCATGGAGATGGTAAAGGCATCTTCTAGTCTTGCAAAAAGAAGACCATGTTGGCTTCTTTCTTTCTGCTTTCCTGCCAAATAACACTGAATCTGAAGTCAAGGAATTACTAATTGAGTCATTATCTTTGTGGCTGGCGTCATTGAGCATCTTTCCTTAGAAGCCTATACGCTGACATATACTTGATATAGCAGCAGGCAGCAGTTCCGGCAGTTCAGGCGTTTGTAAGCGGCGGTTCTGCAGTCCCAATAGCGTATGCATCGGAGGAAAGCTCATGCGCTTAGTGTTATTTGCAGTTAAGACCTGTGGCTGAAAGCATATATATGCCCACGACAACTCAGTTTTTACGTATAAAAAGAGGTCTTTTGAAACCTGTTTAACTCTTGAGGAAAATGTCAAGAGTACCGCTGCTTAAACGAAAGCTAGTGTTCAAGATCAGAGCTGATACAATGCACGAGGGAAGGCGGTGATAAACACCGGTGATGATAGGACTATGAGGAGATCTGCGACACCATCACCATCTCTAAATTTCAGCAGTCTTCACTAGAGATCTACTAACTTGAGACCACTCTGCGAGAGAATAATGCATCCGAATTGACCGTATATAAGACTTTGATTCCGTCATGACACGTGCCGTAACAGGGATCATCCCAATACCGCAGCTCATTAAGCTGAAGGCTTTGATAACGTTCTTCGGGGAGGTTGACGTCGTCCTTTATGTCAACGACCATTTGATCCCGTTGCCTTCGATGCATCAGAACATTCCACATATGGAGATTAGGGAGCTGAACAAAAAGATCCATTACAATGAGTATAGGTATCAGCATGAGCACCTGGAGTTTATACTTAATGTACCGGACTCGAGACTTGCAATGTTCTGCCATTATATGGGCCACCAAACCTAGGACAAGTATCATGATGCTGAACTACATGGATGAATGAGTCCGAACTTAATACACAGGTGGCCCAGATTGATGACCTCGGCGAGAAGTAACAGCAGATCTATAACAGATACAGAATGTCATCCTAGTTCCCCAGAGGCCTGCCAAAGAAGGACGGTCTGAGAATGGCTTCAGAAGTCCCAGAGGAAATATATGGAGCAGAAGGGCGTGAGCGCGCCAAGCTGGAGAGGAGAGCGCTCGTCTTTTGACACAACCAGATGTGGACTCAGGCACGAAAATCATGCTTTACCTAAAGAGGGGGGAGAGAGGACACGAAGGCCATGGGCGGACGTATACATCAGTTAAGCCTTGTGCAGGAGGAAGAAGATTTTCTTAAGTGCAGCTCTTTATCTAACCTCTGAAATTAAGCCTTTTTTACTTTTCTTTAACGTCGTCAATCAGGTCTAGTACCGGGCTTGTTCTCGCCTTAGCCCAGCCAGCCTCTTAAAGCATCTCGGAATCACAGATATCCATATTGGCTTTATTATTCGGGTAGGATTTCTGACCGTGCTGTGACAGATTAAGGGTTCCGAGAGATAGGGTCCCAACCTAGAGCAGCGAGGTAAATCCACGTGCTTTGCCGCCGGCAGATTGGTATTGGCAGTTGGTCTGTACGATAAGCACATGGCTGTCCCCCTTAAGACCGTCGGCATTGAGGCCCATGAGAAGGGCGAGCGGGTCTTGCTCATGGGGGCGGAAGAGATTACAAAATGGAACAAAGATAAACGGTGAGATATATTACTAATACGGTAGACAATAAGAGGCGGAATGGTTGCGGGATATGTTTTGGAAGCCATAACCATACTGGGAAGAGTAAGTTAGTAAAATTAGTTCGCTTGTTGAACACATGCAGTTTGCAAAAGGCAAGAAAGGTAAGGGTAGTAGATGGCCAGTGCCTACATTAGGAGGAATATTCTCTTAATACCGATACTTTCTAGTTATAGGTCACGCTATCGATAATGCCATTGTCAACAAGACTCTAGCCAAACTCCCTCAATAAGCCAGATTGAATATGTTGGCTCTAAATCACTCTCTACAATGAAGCATCAAAACCAGCAGGAGCATGTCAGAAACGTCTGATGTCTAGAGGTTAAGAGGGCGATGGCGGTTACAGGACTACTTCCCTTATCTGTCTTCTTAGGCTCGACCTTCGCCTCGGGCTTGGTTCAATAAGATCAGCGACTACATCAACGTCAGGATGTCGAAGGCCATGATGGACGTCGTGGAGGAGATCAAGAAGTACGACTCTGAGGGGAGCGAGGACAACTTCTACGCCAGGGACAAAAACAACAACGACGACGAGCCCGAGTCCGAGCCTTCGGGGATTACGACAAGCTAATGAGGACGAAGGCCTCCATAGGGCCATCCCTGGGCGAGATGATCAGCGACTGGATGAAGCCATCCAAGAACTTGTTGTGCTTCAAGAGGACCCTAGCCCAAGCCGACCGACATCGACGCTACGTTCGGGATGATCACCTTGCCCTGCCCCGCAGAGTTGTCGAACAAATTGCCCGTGAGGTCGAACTACATCACCAGCTACACGATCTCGTACTTGTTGATAATGGCGGACTGCACTATGCTCCTATCTCTTATTATATTTGTCGGTTAAGCTAGTGACATTTAATTTGTGTAGGAGAGTTATTTTACGCTAGCAGACTATGGGTCAGCCGATGATTTTCTACTTTTATAGATTTTAACTTCTTAGCTATTTATAAAACTTCTTTATATTATTTAGGCGTAATATATATATAATCTACTATTAACAAATTTAAAACTTTACCTTACTTAGTATTATGCCTTATATTATTTATAAATATAAACCGAATTTAAATTAATTCACCTATTTAAAAACCTAATTATTATACTCTTTTAAAAATAGGAAGAAAGCACGTTAAGGCTAGTAATTAAATTAAAGAAATATTATAATATAATTAAATTAATTATATATATTAAACAGTATATTAAGTTTTAACCTATTAAATTAGCCTTATTAATAAGGTTTTTAATCTTATAATTTCATATTATACTCTAGCTTAAACTAGAATAATTTATAATAATTTAATTATTTAAGGCTAATATAGATATATCTAAATCCTACTATAAGAATAAGCTATAGATTAAGATCTAGAACCTTAGTCCTTACTCTTCTATTCCTAATTGTCGTATACCCCTAATTATCGCATACCCCTATCTACTTCTTAAGTGCTTTTCTATCTCCGGTTTATTCCCATTATGTCACGAGACATTGACAACTGTGACCAACAGCCTCGGTGAATCACGTCTGTATGCTGATTAATGAGAGGAACGAGCTCCGTTTGTAGTAGATAGACGTCTTTTAACCCTCCAGAGCTATGTGGTTATCGGTCGAGCCGTTCTGGGATATGATGCATTGCCAGTGCGCTATCAATTCGAATTCGTTAACCACTTTTTCTGCAGCTCTTTTCCTTTAAAGATACTTCCTGGTTTCAAAGCACGGCCAGTTGCGGTAATAGCCTCGATAAACGAAGTCCAGGTGCGCGACTAGATGCCTTTTAATAACGCCTTCTTCTTTAGGTCAGAACTCCCGATTATAAGGTTATCTAAGCCTTATAGATAACTAATTAGTCATAGTATATAAAAACCTATAGGAACTTATAGAGGACTTACCGAAACCTGCCATTATGCTGCCCTTATCTATATTAACTATATTCTTAGCCTTAGTCTAGCCATATATATTCTCCCAGAAATTGAAGTACTGATTAACCGCCTTAAGGGGTAAAGCTGTTAAATCTCGCAGCTTCCTGGCGTTTTCTAAGCCTAGTAGACGGTTTATATGACGCTTGATGAACCTAGTAGTCTAGGTTTTACCCAGTAGCTTATTATCTCCCTGTTAATGGAAGAGGGCTTTGATGTAGCTTTGAAGTTGGCTATATGTGAGAGCATAGCCTAAGGATTCCTGCCGCAGAAGCCAATGAACTAGACGGTCCTCCTGACTCATAGAAACACGTTAGTGAGGGTGGGTAGACTCTTTCCTGCTCTTCTAGCCTGAAAGTCTTTTCGAGAGAATGGGTTGAGGCACCCTATACTTATTGGAGGCCTGGTACTGTGATAGAGAACCTTCAGTAATATCGAATATAGCATCAATAACGTCTTTTTCGGTATAAACATAGCGACCTATTTGGAATATATTTTGCGCATATAAACTACATAGAGAGTCTTCTTAACTTCACGAGAGTCGAAGGGTAAAAAAGCAATAAATGCAAGCTTTTTAATAACTTGAAACCCCGATGATATACAGAAAGTCAGAAGAAAAATGGCCCAGAATAAGATACTATGTAAAAAAATAATACACCCCAGGTTTTCTTTCTCGCGAATGGCTTTATTGTGCCATATTGCGGTGATTCTTTTATACTATGCTTTAAGTAGTGTAATTCTTTTAGCGGTGGGGGATGGTATAGCTTAATTATTAGTAAAGGTAATAAATTGAAAATATATTCTAATTATAATAAGGTAATATCTACGTTAATATGCATTTAATACTAGGAAAAGAAAGATCCTAGTCTTTCTAGATTAGAGAGTATATTAGTCTAAATCAGGGCATTAATGTAGACTTATTCTATAAATGTCTTCTTACTACCATCAGTCTAAGGAGAGTTAATATCTATACAGACATTCAGTCCAGGTACGATAAGATACATGAAATGCGTGGCCTAAATGTTATAAAGAAGTTAAAGTGCTGGATAGAGACACGCCAAATGAGTAAAGCCAATGAGGTACTGAAAGACAACCAAGCAGGAGAAGCAAATGATTCGAGCGTGGTGGGATTACAGAGACACAAGTTGTCACTGTGATGGAAGAATGGCTGTGAGCAACAATAAAGCTGCAACCCGAACTCCACCCGTTCCTGTTATATCACGTCGACTGCTGATGCACAGACTGGGACAGTAGGTGATCAGTCAGGCAAGGATTCAGCCCAACGTGGTTTGAGTTATCAACCGGCCAGTTCCGAAAGCCTAGAAAGATAGCAACCAGCGAGCCAATAGCAAGGCACGCGCATGAATGGTGTACCGCCATCAAGCGACACAAAAAGGGCAACACCTGCGATCGATCACGAGCCACAAACGCTGTGCCAAAATCCTATCTCTTTGGGTGGCAGAAGGCATCCACGAAGTATCGACAGGGGCGGGGAGCCAATCAAAATGACCGTTACGGCCGGTACCTCCACTCACACCTAAATTAACGTGTGATAGAAGTACCAACAGTCAGCATTGTTACAAATTGCTACATCATACACTTTGCAGCCGTACCTACTAACCCGACCTCATGTATTTCCTGATATCGGTTATAAATAACCTCCTTTTTTCGCCCTTTTGAGGGGTCGAGGCTGCCCTTGGCGGAAGCCTTTACAAGCTAGGCAAGGTAAAGAGCTATTTCTGCCTCTATAGATATAGTTAATATCTCTTTATAGGTAAATTTACTATGCTTTAAGATCCTCGCTATCTTCTTCCTTCCCTATATAGTATCTCTTCCTTATGCCACTATTAGTGCCATACTTATTAAAAATGGTATTATAAATAGCCTCTTTTTAAGCTTTAAGTATAGTATAGGGCTTCTAATAAGGCTGCCAGGTCTTCTTCTATAAAATAAAGCTATTTATAAGTATAATATTAAGGAGGAAAGACTATAATAATGCCTGCTAAGGACCGCGCCAGAACTAATACTTATATATTATATAAGACCTTATTTAATTACTGCGGTCTATATAATTTATCTTAACGTTATAGTAAGCGGTAATAGAAGGAATAGGGACCTTTTTAAAGGTATTACTATTAAAAACCTGCTGCAGGCGTTATGCCTCTGCCTTTATGCCTTTTTTGGCAGGTAACTTCCTCTCTGTGAGTATGCAGTTAAGAGGGGTTGCGCTATGCGTTATTAAAAGGAAGAGTACTATAGAGCTATCTTTCTAAGTAATTTAAAGGACCTAAAGGGAATAAAAAGAGATAAATTAGTAAGGAGAATATAGGTAAAGTTATTTATACCTTTTTATCCTTTATTAGGACTAAATATACCTTATTATATACTAAAGGCATATTATTAAAAAGCTTCCTGGTCTTTTTTATATACTTTAACTTAGTAGTAATGCCGCAATTAGGGCATGCCATGCCTATAGCCCTATATCTAAGCTGCTAAAGAAGGCAGAAGAGCTGCAGTAATAAGAAGAGGTTATTTATAAAGATATAATATATTTATAATAGCAGCCTTTTTAATAGGTAAACTATAATACTTTATATATTACTAAGAGGGATCTTAGTTAATAGCTTTCCCTTCTTGCCGCGCTATTATAATATAGGTAGCTTAACTATTACAGCCTTATATAATAATGCCTTTATATGCTAAAGCTACTGCAGAAAGTAGCCCTATTATGCAATAACCTAGACTTTAAACCTTACCGGTATAGGCTTTCCCTTAATAAGTATTATCTCTTTTAATCTGCCTGTAAATAGGATTATATACTTATCTATAGTTAGATTAGTCCTTAGAAGATAGAGCTTAATAGATACCCTTTATATATAATTAGATTACTCTTTAGTTACTTAGAAGGTCTTTAGAAGATCGCTCTTATTACTTACATTAAGCTTAGTATAGTTATAAGTGCAGATATACCTCGTGATTAGCTAAAACCGGCATAAGGGCATAAACTTAATAATTAAGTAAAGAGGGCACTATTCTCCTAGCCTAGGTGCCTTCTAATAGGCCTTTAATAAATTTTCAGTATAAATTCCTAAGTAAATAAGGACCCTAAGCTATATATAAGCCATTATAGTAAAGAAGCCTTCTTAATTAAGGATATAAGACTATTTAGAAAGGGAGGTATTTTAGTTATTAATAACAGAATTTTAAATTAAGTAAGCAACCTAGCTATTAGTATATATTATCTATAACTATATAAGGGATTTAGGTATAAAAAGCTAGAATAATTCAAGTAGTTCCTTAGGCAGAGGGTTAATATAAAAATCATAATATTTTACATTAAAAGGTTAAAAATCATTACTGCAGCCTTCTTTAGGCAGAAAAATAGGCATGCTAGTAGTATTATTAGCTGCCCTTAAAGGCAGGGGGCTAAAGCTATAATTATCTATATAATCTTATATCTTTAAAGAGCTTATCGTTTTAATTAAGACTTATTAAGGTTAATTAGTATAAGGATTTTAATGATTTTAGTAGTATTAAATAAAAAAGCTGTCTAACAGGAACTTTACATACCCCGCAGGTACCTGCGAAAGTAGTCAGAAAAGCGGGGAAAGTGACCTCGTGGATGCCTTCTGCCACCCAAAGAGATAGTGCGTTTCAAGTCTAAAGCTTGCCTTAGTTAGAAGAGTGTGATGGGGAGCCATGTAATCAATAGGTCAACATGAATTCGAACGCAACTGCGAACCCGAATCCCAAATAATCAGCGGATGATGGCTCGACGCAGAATAACGGGACCTTTCAGTTCCAAGGCGCAGAATTTGCTGTATCAAAAAATGCCACTTCTACAGCCTGTACAACACCGCATCTTGATTTTTTATGCCGTTAGAGTCTGGTTTGGTATTTTGTTAGGGATATAAGTCAGATAAACAAAGCTTGAAAAACAACCAATTAGGATCAAGGTTCCGCCAGTGACGGTTCGACTCCCTCTGAGACTCGTTTCTTCACTCTTCTCATGAGCTTGCCTCAATAATTATAAGTCTGTTCCTGGTTTTTCACTTGCAAACTTCATTCTCTAATTGCCAATCTGAGAAAGCCTTTCAGTAACAACTGCTTTCTTCGTTGTGTATAAAGCTACAGAGTGGATGAGCATCAAGCCTCGCGACAGAACCTCCAATATAACGAAATATTACATCATGGTTGCAGATTTTAGTGCGTTGAGTGTGAAAAGGCACAGTTTTCCCTTCGAAAAGTCGTCTTTAGTATATTTCGCTTACATGTGAAAAAGATTAACGGATGAACTAAATGATTAGCACAGTCGTTTCGTGGAGCTCGTACTGTCAGGGCCCAGTCAACACGTCATAATGAAATTATGTTTTTTTAATGATAAGCAGCCACACAACTGTCAGCGTCAGTTCATGCATATGACAAGGCTGTCAGTCAAACTTACACAAGTCCACGATGGTGGGGACAGATGCACCTCGATTCATTAGCGAGATGGTTACCGAAAACGCATTTTGATGGTGTGGTCGATGTTTGTGTGCCTGGGATGAGCTATTGTTGATACCTTATACTTTATGTAGGCTATCCCCCTTAATCACAGCAGACATCCATCACCAGTCCCCCAAACAGATCTGTCAATTGAATCTACATTCTCTCAAAAGTCTCGGATACAGTATTTTCAGCGGTATCTACGTGGTCAAAAATCCTCGTGTTCACACAGTGTACACAAATATGCAGTATGGACACAACTAAGAAACAGGCAGAGGAGACAGAGCACCGCGAAGTCATCGATCCTGCCCAAACAGACACCCCAAGATCCCAAGATCCCATGAACATGTCTCCCAAAAAACATGAAGAAGAGTCTCACGACGCAGTCCTACAGAAATTAGGCCTTTTGGACCAGACTCTGAACCCGTCAAGTCCAAACTTTGACTTTCAAACATGGTCTCAAGCACTCGTTAACCTGCGGAGCAGACTTGATCTTCCAACTCCACCACGTTCTGGGTTTGCCTTCAAGAATTTGACTGTGTATGGAAGCGGCCCGGCTGTAGAGCAGCAGGATACTCTATGGACGCTACTTACCCAGCCGTTTAAAATTCGATCCCGGTTTCGCCCGAAAGAGACCAAGTCTATCCTCACTCGCCTTGATGGAGTCGTCCAGAAGGGACAACTACTGCTTGTTCTAGGCCGCCCTGGTAGTGGTTGTTCAACCTTTCTAAAGACTATCACGGGTGAGATGCAAAGTCTGGAGATTGACTCAGGCTCCATTCTTCATTACTCAGGTAAAACAAACTCGAGAAACATCGTAATACATCGTTAACAAGACGAGGTATACCACACCAAGTAATGTCTCACGATTTCAAAGGCGAATTAATCTACAATCAAGAAGTAGATGAACACCTCCCGTACCTAACAGTTGGCCAAACACTCGAATTCGCCGCCGCGATGCGGACCCCACGGGCTAGACTCCCAGGAATAACTCGCAAAGACAGAATAAGCCATGTTGTCCAGGTCATGTTGACGGTGTTTGGTCTATCGCACACCAAACATACGATTGTTGGGAATGATTATATACGAGGTGTTTCTGGCGGCGAAAGGAAAAGAGTTTCTATTGCTGAGACTGCACTTTCTGAAGCTGCTATATCGGCGTGGGATAATTCTACACGAGGGCTGGATGCCGAGTCTGCATTGCATTTTATTAGTCGTCTACGAACCCTTTCTGACTGTAAGAATCCTGTACCCTAAAGATATGACGATTGACTAATCGAGGTGTAGTAACCCAATCATCCAACGCGGCAGCCATATACCAATCATCGCAATCTATTGTTAATCTATTCGACAAAATCTTAGTCCTCTACGAAGGGCGAGGAATCTTCTTCGGTCGTGCTTCTTTGGCTTCAGGCTACTTTGAACGTATGGGTTGGTATCGTCATCCAAGGCAAACAGCCGGAGATTTTCTAACCGTAATAACCAACCCCGAACAAAGGCAAGTCAAAGCAGGACACGAGAACTCAGTGCCTAGAACCTCCGAGGAGTTTGAGCAGTATTGGCGCGACTCACCTGAGTATTTGACCCTGATGCAAGAAATTGATGAGTATCAGAAGGATTTCTATGGAAACAGAGATGCTACGCAAAAGCAATTTGAGGAAATACGTGGGAAGTTGAAAGCAAAGGGAATGTTGAAGAAAGCTTCACAAACAATCTCATTCCCAATGCAAACTGCCCTTTGCGCAAAAAGAGCAACACAGCAACTCTGGAACGACAAAGCATCAACCTTTACTACTCTGATTGGAGAGATTATCATTGCACTTGTTGTAGGATCCATCTTCTACGGCACACCAGAGACATCAGATGCATTTTTCTCTTACGGATCTGTGCTCTTCTTCTCAGTCCTTCTCAACGTTCTAATGGCCGTAACGGACACGCACAATCTTTACAAAGGACGCTCTGTTATGGCTAAACAATCGTCTTATGCTTTTTATCGACCGTCTGCCGATGCATTTGCAAATGTTCTAGTTGACATTCCTATCAAATTCGTCGTTGCTGTCTTTTTTAATGTTATTCTCTACTTCTTATCTGGGCTTGCAAAAACAGCATCCCAATTCTTTATTTTTTTCCTTTTTGTCTTTGTCACAACTATAGCTATGTCTATGATCTTTCGCACCATTGCTGCTGCAACGGTTTCTCTTCCTCAAGCCATGGCAATATCTGGGTTTCTAGTTCTTGCACTCATTACTTATACGGGATTTGTCCTTCCCGGTCCTTATATGCACCCTTGGTTTAAATGGATCTCTTATATAAATCCACTCGCTTATGCCTTCGAAGCTTTGCTTGTTAACCAAGCACATGGGACTGATTATCCTTGTTCCAACCTTGTGCCATCTTATCCAAATCCCGTGGGCGAGACATTTGTCTGCCCTGTTCCTGGATCTGTGGCCGGGGAGACTTATGTTAATGGGGATTTATGGTTTGAGACAAGCTATGACTATAGCTACTCCCATCTGTGGCGCAACTTGGGTATTATTTTCGGCTTCTTGTTCTTCTTTTTGGTCATGTATCTCTTAGCTACTGAGCTAAACGTGAACTCATCTGTTAGTATCGAAGTCCCTGTCTTCCTACGCGGCCGTCTTCCAAAAGGCGACTCGAAACTCAAAGCCAGAGTCGACATAGAGCGACCGTTAATAGCCAACAGTGCAACAATCGAGATTACGTCTGGCGAACCGACACGAACGAAAGCAAATCATTCAGTTTTCTCCTGGAGGAAATTGACCTTCGATGTCATGATTAAAGGGAATTCAAGGCGGCTCCTGGATGAACCATCCGGCTGGGTCAAACCAGGCTCCCTCGTCGCCTTGATGGGCGTATCAGGGGCTGGAAAAACGACACTTCTAAATGCCCTTGCACAGAGAATGTCCTCAGGCCAAGTCCAAGGCGAGTTCTATGTTGATGGAAATCCATTACCGGCTTCATTCAAGAGTGACGTTGGCTATGTCCAGCAGCAAGACGTTCATCTTGAGACATCAACTGTACGTGAAGCTCTACAGTTTTCAGCAATGCTAAGACAGCCTCGCAATATACCGAAAAGCCAGAAACTTCAGTCCGTGGAAGAGACGATTCATCTTGTTGGTATGGATGAATTTGCTGATGCTATTGTTGGATTGCCTGGCAAGGGGCTTAATGCAGAGCAACGCAAGCGTCTGAGTATTGGTGTTGAGTTAGCTGGAAAGCCATCGCTGCTGCTGTTTCTAGATGAGCCAACTTCAGGACTCGACAGCCAATCATCAGAGGCAATCTTGAGCCTGCTCCAGAAGCTGGCCATGGGAGGGTTGGGGATATTGTGTACTATCCATCAGCCAAGTGCCATGCTGTTCCAGAGGTTTGATCGACTGTTGCTTATGGCGCGAGGTGGCAAGGTTGCCTACTTTGGAGATGTTGGTGAGAATTCGGAAACAGTGCTTGGATATTTTGGTGAACGTGCACCAAGGAGGTGTAATGATGATGAGAATCCTGCAGAGTATATCCTGGATATGATTGGAAACTCCAAAGGAGATGAGTTCGACTGGCCTCATCTCTGGAATACTTCCCGAGAGGCCAACGAAGTCACAGTTGAGCTGGAACACATTTCACAATCTTCATCTCCCAAACCATCACATGAACACGATGCTCAAACCAAACAACGCGGCGCCTACCCTGTTCCTCTGACCTCACAGGTACCAATCGTGTACAGACGCATAATGCAGCAATACTGGCGGTCAACAACCTACATCGCCAGTAAATTCACATTAGGTATCGCAGGCACTTTATTCATCGGCTTCTCATTTTTTCGACCTGGTAATTCTATTCTTGGAACTCAAAACGCCATTTTCTCAATTCTCATGGTTTGTGCCATGTTTAGCAGCTTAGTCCAACAGGTATAGTTCTCCGACCGTAAAAACTATGTACAGCTAATAGGGCCATCATAGATTATGCCAAAATTTGTCATGCAGCGTACTATCTATGAAGTGCGTGAGCGTCATTCGAATATGTACTCGTGGACTGTTCTCATCTTGACCAACATCCTCGCGGAAATACCATATCATATTATCCTTGGTGTAATCACCTTTGCGATATTCAACTACACAGTTTTCGGAATACGCTCGTCCGAAGACCAAGGACTGATTCTGTTATTCTTTGTTTACTTTTATGTCCTTGTTGGTACCTTTGCAGCTATGGTCATTGCACCGTTGCCTGATGCGACGACTGCTGGTCGCGTGACAACAGTCCTATTCTCTATGATGATTCTGTTCGCTGGTGTTTTCCAAACCCCGACTGCTCTACCTGGTTTCTGGATATTCATGTATCGCGTTTCTCCTATGACCTATCTTGTTGGCGGGGTTTCTGTTACGGGGCTTGCAGGTGATACAATCATTTGCTCCGACTCTGAGCTTGCTATCTTTCAACCTCCAACTGGTGAGACCTGTGGATCATACATGCAGCAATACATTGAGCAGGGTGCATTAGGAACGCTGCTCAATCCTGAGGCTACGACTGATTGTTCTTATTGTCCTCTTCAAGATACCGATCAGATCTTGGCTCGTTCTGGTATGTATTATCACGACAGATGGAGGGATTGGGCGCTTGGCTTTGCTTACGTCGTTTTCAATATTGCTGCTACATTTTTGCTTTACGCACTGTTCAGATTAGCCCTTTGGGGTGCGGGGATTAAGAGAGTCCAAGAAGTATTTCGAAGGAATGGACACCATACAGGCGTTTAAATGGCCAATCTGGCATCGGGTCTTTACAGCTCAAGATTGTAACTATGATATTAGTCTTCTTAGTGCATTGTTCGTAGCTTCACAGTATATCCGTCTCTGTTACCTTCCTCAACACGCTGTACCTCCGGAATCGAACTCACCCCCGTGCCCTCTGTTCTCTTCCATTAACAACTGAAGCTTATCCATCAGCCTTCCCAGAATCCATTCACTTTCTCCCTTGCTACTTATCAAAGGACTCAGATTCCCAATCCACGACCATTTTTCTGAGACGTTATGGCCATCTTTCTGCTGGTCAACTCTACAGTGTGTTCTTGGGTTATGCTCATCTTCTCCAATAAGCTTGAGATACCAGGCCCACTGGTCGAAAGTATAGTGGTGAGGCTTGGACTCTTTGAGGTGGTCAATAATGACACGAATCTCGGACATTAAAAGAAATTGTAAATCGGCCCCTGGGGGAAGATTCTCAAAATTATTCTGCAAACAGGAGGCGAAACGCGCATGAGGTTGAATGCTCCGTGAATGCGTTATCACGAAAGGAGGTTGATCGGTAGGCAATTGTTGATGAATGGCTTTCGAGGACGCCGCTGTACCATCAGACCCAGTGCTGTGGTCTCTGAAGATCTTGCCAAATGTAATTTTGCTAACAAGACTCTTCATATTCCTAACAAATCCCCGATCATTAGGCAAAATTGTAACACTTCCAATGAGAATAGTCCCATCTCGCACAATCCTAACCACAGTATCACTCGCATTCGATATAAGGATCGTCATGGTCGGCAGAGCAAGGAGAGACCAAAACACATAGAACGATCTTCCGAGATTAGACACTGGAGCTAAATCCCCGTATCCAATAGTCGTCCAGGCCTCGAAGCAGAAATACACCGCATCAAAGTATTCCCAGCCTTGGTAGGCCTGTTCAGCCTTTTGGAAGATGAAAGCGCCTACTAACCATAAAAGGAGCCATAAGAACGTCGAAATGGCCATGGCTACCCATTTTCTGTGTGTGGAAGACTTGGCCTGAATTCTTCGCATTAACTGAAATTCAGCTCTGCGGCGTTCAAACTCGCGTTGTTGTAATTCGGCCGAGCTTGCGTGTGGCGTCTGCAAGTCTTGATAGATAGGGTCCAGCGTGTTAATGTCGCATTTGAGGAGCATCTTCCTGATAAACTTGTCTCGCTTCCTATTGTCTATCCTCGCCCCAATGCATCTCCTCCCATTCTCAAGGATCAAGCTCCTAACTGAGCTGATGACCAAGCCCAGAGAAATAATCCCAGCTAGGGCAAACGGTATCAAGAGTCCTCTCCCCAGGGCAGAGGTAGGGTAATAGTCCCCAAAGCCAACGGTAAAAAGCGTAACAACTGTCCAATATACAGCATCGAGGTATTTCCAGGACTCAAGCTCAGAGAAGATATAGGCACCAAGAAGGAGGTATATCAGGAGTAAGATGCTCTGAAGCATGAGGGTGCGTTGACTAATGGTTAGTAGCAGGTCCTTGCGATAGCGATGCGTACAAGCGCCCCAAAAAGTGATAGTAAGGAGTGACGCATCGGCAAAATAGAGTATGGCTGCAAACATTCCATAGTAGAAGGATTGAGACCAAATGGTGTCTTCATTAAATACTCCTTTGTCTTTGAAAGGCCGAGCGATAGTAGCGTTTAGAGCGATACGACAGATTGAAGAGGTATACCTGTTTGCCTAAAATCAGCAATAAACCAGATATCACATGTTCCTCATACCATCCAACTATCGTGATAGGCAGAGCTAGACCGAAACGGACACGCCTCGCCATGTTGAGAAGAAGGAAGAGATTCGCAATGATACCGACTAAGAGCTGGATAGCCTCGATGATCAATAACCTAGATTAGAGCATTAGAAAGATTAACAATCTGATTTCATCAAAAAATTACCATGAAGGATCCGGAACATCCACGGCGTCCTCTATATCTCCCCCAGGGATAAGGCTCTGTCGCCACGGCTCAGCTAATGAACATATACTAAACGCTGAAGCAACTGGGCCCAAAGTGCCAGCGATCATAGGGAATGCTGTTGAGAGGAACCACCAACGGCTGGAACAAATAAGAGAGGCCTGTGTTAGTGGCAGTCTATTTATTTATCACCAGCTATTTACTCACGCAGGAGACCTACCTGGGCTCATGTGAAACGTCGCCATTATGTATCTTTTCTGTGTGCGTAGTAGCACTGCCTGTGCCGGAGTGCAAATGTTGATTAGAGCATTCCTCATCGAGGGGGGCCATGGCGAGCTGTTTCTTGTGTAGCCCTTCGGCACGAAAAGACACTCTCAAGATTAAATCTCAAAGCTGAGTAGATTCAGTCATGGATCGTGATGCTGAGGTTTTCAGTGTTAGCTACCTTAAAGACGACATGGATTTGGTGCTGTTAGGACTGCACGTGGTAATCTCACCATTTTACGGCGAATAGTATATCAATTCTCCCATTCGATTGCACCTGTGACTGATAGGCTATTTAATTCATCAACCTTTACACCAATACACAGTCTTTCCGTCACAACGAGAAAAGCCTGCTTGGCACGGGGTATTGTGTTAGCCATTGGGCTGCCTGGGGATAATAGTCTTTGCAACTAACGTTTTCTCAATCTTGCCGACCGATGCCAATACTAATGGCCTGCAAGGATAAATGAAAGTTGGTGTGTAAGCGTTAAAAGATGGTCGGTTTCTGCCGTTACGACAAAAGTTCCCTCGGGAGTCTAAACCCCAGCTCAAGGGTTTCTTCTAAGGTATAGAATCTAAAGTACCTCCTCTTCCGAACGGATACGACGCTGCAACGCGTAATTAGACTTGCTTGAAGACTTAAATTCATATCTTGGTGAGTCATAGCACATCATAGCTGATAGGATATTATGCATACAGTGGGGTGCAATAAGTTTGAATACACCAAGAGGTACCGACGATCGAGGCTAGCCGAAACGGGCAGCTGTTATGCTGCTGCTGTGATATTGTAATTTTAACCTAACAAGGTTAATTAGAACAGCTTTAGTACTTTGTATACTAACCTTCTGTAGTAATTACAGCAGTAACATTGGTTCAGCATGGTCTTATAAAGGTTCTTCAAGACCTTATCTTTAATATTATTCTAAGCCTCTATTGCAGCTAAGACTAAGGCATATTATATAGTAATTATATCCTCTATATAAGTCAGTTCTAGATATAACTAATATATCTCTGTCTTTATTAATACCTATAGATTCTCTATAGGATTCAGGTTAGGCAAATAAGGTAGCTAAGTTATTAGGTAAACCCCTAGCTCTTTTAATAAGGTCTTAATAATCTAGGCTATATATATAGAGGCGTTATTATATATAAAGATATTGCCTAATTAAAAGAACTAGGGCAAGATAAAGCTATATAGCTTATAGATGCTAATAATATTAATAGTACTAATAAGAGGCATTAATAATATATAAAACCTATAATTAAAGGCAGCCTAAAACATCTGCTATATAGCTCCTAGCCTCCTAGCTTCTTAAATATCTTATATATATAGGGCCTTATAAGGTAAGAGGAAGGTCTAGATAGGCCTTATGTCTTAACTATAATATATTATATACTTATTACTTTATTTAACCCTTTTCTAATTAATTTCTTAATATTATATAGCCTAATTAAGCCTTTTATAAGCTTATAGTAGTATTAGGACTATATATTTCTTTTATATTTATTTCCTCTTATTTATCTTATATAGAAGGTATAATAAGGAATACTTCTTAATAATATTATTAATAAAATTAAGTAAGTCTCTTATTATTATATATAGATTAGTTATAATAGTATTATATATCTAATTATATTACTCTTCTATAAGCTTTCAAGGCATGCCTAACTATGGCAGGGTTATGTTCTCGGCTTTATATTACGCCTTGCAGCGGTATATTATTTTAATTATCCTAAGAGGGATATAAGGGAAATGCTTATAAATTTGATTATAAGAATAGCCCTGCTTTTTTAATTTATATATTTATAACTGTAATAAAGGCGTAAGTTCCTTGCCTCGAGGTATCGTGAGGCGTTGTCAGGCGTTGTGATGTATGTGTGGAGGAGGAAGAAAGAGCGGCATCGAAAACGCGGTCCCGATCGGGTTAGGCCGGACCGAGATACCTGCAGATGTATTCAAACTTATTGCACCCCACTGTACAAGCTTTGAAAGTCCAGTCACAAATTGTCTCCAGAAGCCCAGGTCGGCCACCAATAGGTACCCCTCACTCTACCGTTAGTGATTGCCTGTCACATGTTTGCTGCGAGTTCCATTAGTAGCATGATCTGACACATCTTTTGCAGATTAGCAAGGGGAAGGGAGATTGGATGAAATCGTGGCCAGGGGCTGGACCGGAAAGCATCCCTGATTATCCGATATGTTGGTTATTCAAGGGCTGCAACCAAAAGAATATATATGTATCATTAGGGAGGTGTAGCCAGAATCTTCAACATTGAGGTTGCAAACCCCTCAAGTTCAATCTCGGCATCCTCAAACGCAATACGACAAACTATAGTAGGCCCCTCCTTTCTTCTACGGCTGATGTTTTAATAGAAAATACTGAAACTGTCGATAGCTGTTATCTACCCTTGGACAATCGCTCCTCTTATAATCATACTTTGAAAACCCTCAGCACCATGGCCTCCCGGGAGCTTCTCGTGGTGATTCTAAACCATACCAATGAAGAACTCAACACCGAACTTGAATGGCCAACTCTTGTCCACGGCCAATTCATAAAAGACGCAGACCTTCCACCACCGCAAACAATACTCGCCGGTGAGAGCGGCATATTGCGCTGCAAATCGAACCACTTGGGCGGAGGGGTCGAAGGTTCAATTACGTACCGTATCGTCGGATTCGGACCAAGAAACGAAGTGACATTTTCGTGGAGCGTGCCGTATGTTGGTGTGAATAAGTTTAGCGCTGCCTCTGCTATCCCCAATTTCAAGGTGCAAACTCTGGGTGGGCATGGTAATCAGGCTGTTGTGGTCTTTGTATTTGGTGAGTTAGCCCTCTATGGGAAAGGCTTCTTCTTAATAACACTTTAGAACCAAGACAAAAGACAGATGGAGGGATGGAAGATGGTGGGGTGTTAGCTGCTGTTGCTAAGTATCCTCTGGAGTGTGCTGAGGGTCCTTTGAATGGTTTTAATCACGATTAGGTATATTTAATATCTTGTCTCAGTTGGAAATTCACATGTGATGTGATAAGAGGATATGTTATTGGCTGAATGAATGCACTGTATTTGTGGCGGCACACCACCAATATCTACCCAGTTCGGGTGGCTTGGACTGATAGTCCAATCTATAGCTGACCACAAACTTTATCGGATTTTGAAATGGTGCATGGTACAAAGGCCACATAACAGTGCGCAATGCAAGCCTGCGACGATAAACGCGTAACTATGACATATCACTACGGGTGACGAACTTTATCAAATCATTATTTGACTATGTGGTGTCGGGCCTATTCTCAGCCTCAAAGACGGTTGTTTTTCCTGCCAAATCCACTGTTACCCTTGACATTATCTACCGATTCAACGAAGCAAACTCGTGAAATCAGACAGTGCCAGGCTCTTGATAATTCGTGATGTTGTCTTTCACTCAATTGATCCACTTTGTAGTGTTGCTGGCTTCAGCCGCCTGTAATTCAATCCTTCACGAGACTTACCCTCTATCTCTTTGAGCGGCATAAGACTAAAATGAAGGGCCAAAAGTCTGGAATCACCCGGCCCCACTAACGACACCACTAACTTTAATATATTACTTCACTCTGCAATTAAACAGCAATTAATTATCAGAATAGCTTTATTTATATATCATTTAATAGCCCTAAGTCTATCTCTTTAAGTGGCACAAGACTACAGTAGGTCACTCGCCCCACTTTGCTTACTAACCCCGCTAGTACCGGCAAGATATATAAAGTTTTTATAAAATATCTTCTTTATTTAATATAGCTAAAATTATTAAAATCCTTATATAAATTAACCTTATTATATTTTAATTAAAATAATAAGCTTTTAAAAGATACCTAATTATATAAATACTTATATTTTTAATATCCTGCCTTTAAGGGTATTTAATAACCTTATTAATATATTTATTTTTTTTTTTAAAAAAGCCTATAATAATAATTTTTAGCCTTTTAATTTAAAATATAATAATTTTAAAATTAACCTTTTACTTAAAAAACTATTTAAATTATTTTAATAAGTTTTTAAAAGCTTTTTAAATAATTAAAAAGTAATTATTATAACCCTAGCAGTTCTATTATATATACCTTACATTTTCCACTAATTACTATACCCTTTACTAAAGATAATTAGCATTAAGACTTTATAATTAGAGCTAATTTATTATAATTAATACTAATCTATTTAGATTATTACTAATCCCTTAATAATCTTACTAATTACTAAAGAATATACTTAATATATAAATTATATTTATTAGCACTTTTATAAAACTTAGCTTACTAGCTATTAATAAGACTTCTTTACCTAAATATATTTAACCTACTTTATTTACTATTAAGAGATATAATACTTTATAACTACTTAATATAATACCTTATAATTTTATAAATATTAAACCTAATATAAATTAACTTATTTATTTAAAACCCTTTTTATTATATATTAATAGCTTTTATTTAAAATATATTATATTTAATAACTAAGTAATATTATATTATTAAGATATTTAATAATACTTATTACGATTCGTGCCTATAATAGCGCTATAAGGCTTCTATAAGGCAGCTATAGCATACCTATAATTGCTTGCATAGCGATTATGGCCCGATCTTTTGCCCTATGGCTTAACGGCTTATGCAACCATTACAATACTAGCCTAATACCTCCTTATACTAAAGTACTACTTAATATTACTAAGATAATAGCTAAAGTTTAATAGCTTTATAATACTATTTATATTCTGCAGGCTTAAGTAAATATATATCTTACTATAATAGCTAATAAAGGCAGTAATAAACAAGACCTTAGAAAAGCACTTAAGCTACCTAAGCTAGAACCTTTTAGAGGCCAGGCTGTAAATATAATCCTATTCTTTACTTAAATAAAGGCTTACTTCTGCCTTTATAAGAATAAGCTAAATACCTTTATAAAGAAACTTTTATATATTATAAGCTTAATTTAAAGAGAAGTAAAGGATTAATTTAAACCTATCTTAAGAGACTTCTTTAAGAATAAAGAAAATATATAAGATTAAGATACTTAAAATATCTTTAAAAACTAAGATAATTTTAAATAAGTCCTTAAAGATAACTTTAAAGTAATAAATAAAAAATAATAAGCTATAATAAAACTACTTATACTTAAATAATATAAGTCTTATATAGCTTACTTTACTAAGTTTAAATAGCTTATATCTAAAACTAAATAAGATAATAAAGCCCTAATAGAAATTTATTATAGAGGATTAAAAGAAGAAGTTAAAAATAAATTATACTTAGCTAATAAACTAAAAAAAGGCCTAATAATATATATTATTATAGTAATTAAGATTAATAAATAATAATATAAATATAAAAAAGAGAAAGTAAATTATAAAAGGGGTAATAATTTTAACCTATATTACCCTAATTAATAATATAATAATAATTAAGGTAACTCTTAAAACTAAGGCTAATAATATAGTAATTACTATAATAATACCATATATAAAACATAAGTAAGGCCTATAGCACTTAAAGCCATATAGTAAGGCAGTAAGGGATAATAAGATATATCTTAATATAAATATTATAATTATAACTAATTTAAGTATATAATATAATAATGCCTTAAATTATAAAAACCTAAATAATAAAACTAAGATAAATAACCTCTTAGACTAATTAAATATTAAAAATAACTTAAAGTAGATATAATATAATCCTATATTATAAATTAACTTTTATAAAACTACTTATAAAGACTTATAAAGGATAGGAAAAGAAGGAGCTTATAAAAAAAGAAAAAGAATAATAATAACTTTATAAAAAAGAAATTAATAACTAATATTATTATTAAAAAATAAAAGACTTAAAATAAAAAAAATACTTCTAATAGAAATAAAGGGAAAGATAATAATAAAAAAAAGAAGATAAAAAAGGTAATAAATAATAATAACTAGAAGTTTTAAAAATAATATAATAAGGAATAGTAACTATCCCTAATATAAATAAGGAAGCCAAGTTAACTAATAAGATAAATAATATCCTTACTAAAACCATAATAGTAAATAAACTTTAGAAAAAAGAAATAATCTTTAATAAGAAATAAAAGGCAGGAGCTAGAATCTATAATTATTACTATTAATACTCCTAAAATATAAGATATAAAGGAGGAGTAAAATAAGTAACTATATAATACCTTTATAAGGAAGATAAATGCCTTAAATAAAAATAGAAATAACCCTATAAACTACTATTTAATAAAGTAGGAAATAGGATATAAATATTACTAAAAGAAAGATATATATAAGAAGCTAGAAAATATAAAAATACTAATATAATTAAACTCTTAAATATTAAAGCCTATTATATTAATAATACTATAAACCTATTATATAAGGAAAAATAATTTAATAAATAAGATAATATTTAAATATTCTTAATAAATAAATAATATAAGGTAATCTTATAGCTATTTTATAAATACTATTAATATAAAATATATAAATAAGAGAAGTTTAATAATAATTGTTTTTTAGTAACTATCTTTAGTATATCTAATAATAAACCCTACTTAATAAAGGAAATAAAAAAGTATCTAATATATATATAATATAAAAACCTAGGAGTAGTAGAGCTATAATTTAATATAGCCTATTACTAATAGACTTATAAAGTAAATTAACTTTATAAGGAGATTTAATAATTATAAAAACTTATTAAAGATACTAAAAAGGAATTTTAGGTAATTACTAAAGGAAAATTTAACTACTTAAAGAAATTAATAAAAGAACTTAAATTAAATAAAGATAATATAACTTAGAAAAGAATTTTTAACTTAGTTAACTTTAAGGAAATACTTAACTAGGCAGAAATTAATAAAATAAAGAAAAAATACTAAAAATAAAAAAAAGAGTATTAAAAATAAATTAATAATAAATAATATAACTACTTAATAAAAGAACTATTAGTTAATAATATAAGTTTAGAAGCTATTAAAGAGCTAGTATACTAGTAGGAAACTAATAAACTCTACCTATATAATACCCTTATAAATCTCTAATAACTTAATAAGATTATAATTACAGAAGATATAGTTAATAATAAATAATCTAGATAAGGAATTATACTAGATAAGCAAGATATAGAATAAGAAAAATACCTCTAATAGCTATTATATAATAAAGAATTTAAAAATAATTATATTAATAGAGAAAGATACTATAATAGTAACTATAAATAAATTTACTAAAATATATTAAGAAATAAGAAATACTATTTATAATAAAGCTATAGATATATAAAGTATAAAGATAAGAATAACTTAGATTAATAAGTGCTTTAGGAGCTATATAAAATAGCAAGCCTAATAGCCTAGTATTAAAAGTTTAAATTAAGAGGAGATAGCTAAATACTTAAATTAATTATAAAGCTAAATATAACTTTATTAATTTAGACCTAGTTATAGAGCTTAGATTATTATAGAAAAGAAAGTAAATCCTATACCTAATTATTAGTATAGAGGGATAACCTTTTAACTATAATAATAGAATAATAGATTAAGAGGTTAATTACCTTAAGGTCCTTATTTAAGGAAGAAATTAAGAAATAAACCTAAATATTATTCCCTTATTACTAGATATAGATATTATCCTTAATATACTATAGCTTAGATAAGTAAACCTATATATTAACTAGCTAATTAGCTAAGTTACTTTTAATAATAACTTAAATAGTAATAATAAAATAATTATAATAAATAATAAGAGATCTTAAACCCTAATTAAAGATAATTATATAGGTATATATAAAGTAAAGAATTTATTTACTTTAAAAGAAGTATAATATAAGTATATAAAAAGTAAGAAATAATAAAATTAATAAGCCCTAGGTCTTATTAGATATTAACTATATAACTTAAATAAATAATTAAAATATTAAAAATAACTTAAAGAAAAAAATAAAAAGACTAACTTAAAAATATCTTAAAAGAATATTATATTTATAAAAAGCTATTTAAAGAAAAACTTAAAATAAAGGTATTATAATATAGCTACTAGAATTATAAAATATAGCTTAAAATAAATAACTTATTATTTTAAAAGATTTATAACCTTAATAAAAAAGAACTTATTACCTTAAGAAACTACTTAAATATAAAATTAATAAAAGGAATATTAAAATATCTAACTTAATAATAGGATTCTTAATAATATTTATCTTAAAGAAAAATAAGAAACTATAACTTATTATAAATTATAAGAGGTTAAATACCCTTATAATTAAAGATAAGACCTTACTTTTACTTATTATAAAACTTAAGGACTGCTTATAAGGTAAATAAATCTTTACTACTTTAGACCTTAAAGGAGCTTATAACCTAATTTATATTAAAAAAGGAAATAAATAGAAGATAGTATTTAAAACTAAATTTAGACTCTTTAAATACCTAGTAATGCTATTTAGACTTATTAATATACTTATAATATTTTAATAAATAATTAATAATATACTTTAATAGTACTTAAATATCTTTATAATATACTACTTAAATAATATTTTAATTTTCTTAAATAGTAAAAAAGAATTTAAGAAATATATTTATAAGGTCTTAAAGTCTTATAAAATACTAACTTATTAGTTAAATTAGAGAAAAGTTACTTTTATATAAAAGAAGTAAACTTCTTAAGATATATTATTATACTTAGTAAAATTAAAATAAAATAAAAGAAAATCTTAATAATAGTAAATTAGCCCTTATTAATAATAATTAAAGAAGTTTAAAGCTTTTTAGGATTTATTAATTATTACTAAAAATTTATTAAAGACTTTAGTAAAATTATAAACCTCTTTATAAAACTTATAAAAAAGGATAAAAATTTATATAGAAATAAGATATATAAGTAATATTTAAAGTACTATAATAAGCTATCCTTAATAAACTTATACTAGTTATATTTAACCTTAATAAGGAAATAAAATTAGAGATTAACTTATTAAATTTTACTTTAAGAGGATAAATTAAATAATAAGATAAAAAAGAAAAGATTTATTTAATTACATTTTATTCCTATAAACTATATAAAGTAAAGCTTAATTACCTTATTTATAATAAAGAATTCTTAATAATTATTAACTACTTTAAAGAGTTTAAATACTACTTTATAAGAAGTATATACTAAATTAAAGTTTATATAAACTATTAAAATATCTTATACTTTACTATAATATAAGAACTTAATTAATAATAGCTATATTATATTAAATACCTATATAAATTTAACTTTATAATTATTTATTATAAAAAATTAAATAATAAATAAGCTAATATTATTAGCTAATAATTAAATTATAATATTTATATAATAAAAGTAAAAGAATAACTTTTAAGAAAAAATAATAAAGGAGAATATTAATTTACCTAATAAGTAAAAACTCTAGGACTTATAAGTAATTATAAACTTATAAATTAAGAAAAATAAATAAAAAAAATCTAAAATAATACTATTAAATATAATATCTAAGACCTTATTAAAAGTAAAGCTAAGATACTTACTTATAATAATAAACTCTAAGTACTAAAACAATTTAAAGAAGAACTAATATAAAATATATATAGATATCCCCTATATAGCTATTAAAGTATTATAAAAACCCTAAAATATATCTAGATATATTATAATTAAAAAGGAATTAAGAAAATAATAAAAAAGTTATTAAATAGTATAACTTATATATAAAAACTAAAGCATAATAATATAAATTATATAGCTTACTATAACTACTAAAAGTAATAAAAAGACTATAAAGCTTAAATATAATAGATTATATAACTAAGCTACCTTTATTAAAAGAACCCTTAACTAGAATCTTTTATAATAATATCTTAGTTATAGTAAATTAACTTACTAAATCCTCTTACTATATACCTTATAGGGAAGATATAAATATAAAATAACTTTCCTATATTTTCTATAATAGGATAGTTAGAGAACATGCATTACTATATAAAATCCTAATAAATAGAGAAATAATATTTATAAGTAAATTTAAGCAGGCATTAATATTATATATAGAACTAAATTACTAACTTTTAATAGTATTTAGACTATAAATAGATAGATAAACTAAAAGAATAAATTAAGTATTAAAGTAATACCTATAATACTATATTAACTATAAATAAAATAATTAGGTAAAAAAGTTATTAAGTGCCTAACTTGCTTATAATATAGTATATAATAAAAGTATTAAAATAATACTATTAATAGTTAATTTTAAATTTACCCTAGACTTATATTATATAATATAAAAACTAAAAACAGTTAACCTAGCTGCTATAATTAAAAGCAAGGGCCTAAGAGCCTTATATAAGGAATTAAAAAAGAAATTAGAATTTATTAGAAAATATTTAAAAAAATACTATAATATAAAAAGGATTAAAAGATTAACCTTCTTAAAGGGAGATATAGTCTACTTAGCTATAAAAAACATTATAATAAAATAACTAAATTATAAATTAAACTATAAATATATTAAGCTATATAAAATAAAAATAAAAATCTTAAAAAATAACTATAAACTAAACCTACTACTAAAAGTTAGGCTTTACCTAATCTTTTATATTTTATTACTTAAATTAGTAGCTAATATAATATAAGTTAAGACTAGTAATAAACTAAAAGAAATTAAAAAACTAAAAGTCTATAAAGTAAAAGTAATTATAAATATAAGGAAAATTAATAAATAAATAAAATACCTTATTAAATAAAAGAACTACCTAGAAAACGAAAATATATAAAAACTATCTAAACACCTTATTAATGCCTAATAACTCCTAAAGAATTTCTATTAAAACTAAAAGAATTAAGGAAAGCATTAAGACTTAATAAATCCTACTTAAACTACTTAATAATAGCAGATTAGTCCTAAAAGGAGCTATTAATTATAGCACCTTTTAAAGCAGCCTACTTATTATACTCTGCCTTTTTTAATTTATTTATAAAGCTAAAACTATATTAAATTATATTTAATCCTTTTACCTCTACTTAATAATACTAATGCCTTAAATAAGTAATCTTAATAAATTAAGTATTTATTATATTATAAATATAAATAGACTTTACTTAAAGATTAATTAGTTTATCCTTAATAGCCTCCTGTTTATGCTCTAAATAATACTTCTTATTAATAATTTTCTTAACTAATAATATATTAGTAAAACCTATAAAAATAATTTTATAAAGATAAAAATATACTTACTGCTATAAAAAGGCTATAACTATTATAAGATATTCCTAACTTAATATAAGGATTATAATAGTTTAACTTTATAAGGTTAAAAATATAAGAATTTTCTATCTTTTAATAAATATAATTAGAATAAGGCATAATAGGATTCCTAAATACTATAACTAAGATATAAAAAGAATTATAATTTTTAATAAAAGTTTTCTTAGCCTTAAATACATAGTTAAATATCTTAAGAGATTATAAAAGTAAGATTTTACTTATAGAAGATAACTAAGAGAAAAATATATTAACCAGGCCTTAAGGACAAGGCCTAAGAGAGGGGAGAGATTATATTATAATACTAGTAGTTCTATTATATATACCCTATATTTTCTACTAATTACTATACCTTCTGCTAAAGACAATTAGCGCTAAGACTTTATAATTAAAGCTAATTTACTATAATTAATACTAATCTATTTAAATTACTATTAATCCCCTAATAACCTTATTAATTACTAAAGAATATACTTAATATATAGACTATACTTATTAATACTTTTATAAAACTTAGCTTACTAGCTATTAATAAGACTTCTTTACCTAAATATGCCTAACCTACTTTATTTACTATTAAAAGATATAATATTTTATAACTGCTTAATATAACGCCTTATAACTTTATAAACATTAAACCTAATATAAATTAGTTTACTTATTTAAAACCCTTTTTATTATAGTAATTTAATTATATATCTTTTAAGTTTATTAGTTAGCCTTAAAAGGTATATTTAAATATCTTTAGAATTTAATATAATTTAAATATATATTACCCTTATAGCTAATAAAGCTTTATTAAGTTAAATTATTATAATTAGTTATCTTAATTATAACCTAAACTTAACTATATATATACTAGCTAAAAGGCCTTACCTGCCTTTTATTTAGCCTTAACCTTCTTCCTTTAACTTACTTTAAAGGTCTTTTATTAACTCTTATAATATATTATACTTTAATTATTTATTATATAATAAGTTATTTAATTTAACTTTCCTTATACCTTTTAGTTATAACTACTAATAGTATTATAGCTATCTTATTATAATATTTACTATTTAAAAAAGCTTATAAGTATTTAGGCTTAATAAGTTTTATTTAATTAAAGGCTATAATATAATCCTTAAAATAAAAAAGCTTTTAAATAAATTAAAAATAAAAATAATATATTATATATAATAATTATAAATATTTAAAAAGCCTAATTTAATAAAAATAATTTTAATTATATTAAAATTATAATTTTTAATTATAAAATCTTTTTATTTAAATAATTTATTTATAAAAACCTTTTAATTAATAAAAATTTCTTTAAATATAAATAATAAAAACTTAAAGATTTAGAAAAGAAGCTATATAAAGAGATATAGCTAAGCAGGAAGGAGAGGGGGTTCTTTAGAGCATTTAATTTAGGCAGCTTATATAATAAGTAGCTTAAGGATATCTAGTAGCAGGCCAAGGAGGTACTAGAGAAAACCAAGAACCTGTAATAGGCTAGTTATAGTCTTGGACCACGAGAGCGCGACTGCGCGATGTGGATAGAAGTAGGGTAATTACAGGGTTTTATAAAGGAAAAATATATTAAGTTTTATATAACTTTAAGTTATATAAAGTTAAAGATATTTAGTATTAGTAGTAAAAAGAGAATTAAATAAGTTATAAGATAGGCTATATACTTAAATAAGTAGAGTAATTATAATATTAATATTAATATTAATATAAATAGGGAATAATATTTATATATTATTAATATAAATAAGGAAATAAATAATTATATAATAATAAATATAATAAAATATATTAAAAAAAAGTTTATATTATATATTATAATTATAAGTAAATGAAAAGGTAAAAATAAAAATATATTTAAAAAAAGTATTATAAATAATAACAAAATAAGGTTAAAAAATCTATATAAAATTACAAGTATAAATTAAAAGTAAAGAGCTTATTATACTTATAAATAGTAAAGTTAATATAAGTATTAATTTCCTTAATATAATAAATAAGCTTTAAAAATTATAGAAATATAAAAAAGAAAATTTGTATTATTACTAATAAAAAAGAAATTAATTATAAATATAATAATAAAATACTATTAAAGAAATTAATTACCTTAAAGTTTTTATAAATAAAAAATCTTAAGGTATTACTTTTAATATTATTTATATATATAGTTTTAATTTAATACTTAGCTATTTATAATTATAATATTATAATCCTTATATTAATTAAAAAACTAGTTAAATAAATTATAAAGATTATCTTCTAAATAAAAAGTTAAATAATTTAAAAAATAAGAAAACTAATTTTAAACTTTATATTACAATCTAAGTAGCTATATTATATATACCTTATATTTCCCTCTAATTATTATATCTCTACTCTATTAAATTATTACTAAGCTTTTATAATTATAATTAATATACTTTAGTTAATATTAATTTTATAATACCCTTACTAATTACTATTTATATTTTTAAGTATATAAAATATATTTATTAATACTTTTATAAATTTTAGCTTATTAGTTATTAATAAGACTTTTTTATATTAATAAGTTTATTATATTTTACTTAATTATTAAAAGTTATTTTACTTTCTTATTACTTAATATAATATCTTATAACTTTATAAATATAAACTTTATATAAACTAGTTTACTTATTTAAAACCTTACTTATTATCCTTTAATTAATAAAAATAATAAAAATTAAAGTAAAAAATATTTATTTATTTTTAAAAAAATACAATATATATATAAAAATAGTAAAAGTAATATATTAGAAAAATAATATTAATCCTTAAGACACAATTTAAATAAACTAAATTACTTAAATAGAATAGGCCAATCAGTCCAGAGCCAACCATGACTGTTAATATACTCTTCCTCTGCAGAGAAGAGCTGTCTCTACCTTTGGTATCATGGCCAACATGGCTAACTATACGATCGCCTCTTTAAGCACGTGCTACGCTCAATTGGTTGCTTATGCCAATGGAGTTATCAGCTGAATGCCCTGCCAGATTGGTCCGAAGCGACATCGATTCTACACCGAGCACTTTGTTTTGGCAGATGAAACGATGCTCGTGTTGCGAGGATGTTCTATTGGGTGAGACAGGGGTTGAGAGTTTGGGGTTGGGGGTCATTAGCGGGCATCTCGATCGTATGTAGGGTAGCGAGATTTGTATATTCGTGACATGTTATATGATGTTGAGGGAAATAGTGTTGACTGGGATAAAATAACCTTGTTTATTTTTCCTAACCTAATTTTGCATATCGAGTATTATTCTTTGCATAATGACGTTGTAAATATCAAACCATCTATGCTCATGGAAAGCTGGTTCGAAATATTGTTGCGGCGATAATATACCGTCTGCTTTTTTATAAGAAATAAATCAACTTCTTGAATTAAGAGAATCTTGGCTTTTATGATAAGATTCTGGCTCTTAAAAGAGAATGTTACCAAGCCCGCCAAGTCAAGTCAGTTTAGAGATCTTATCTTCAGTCCCGATGATAGGCTGTCTATCAAACTCTTAGCCGCAACCGAAAAAGGACCTGATCGATGAGTCTGAACTTCTTCAGAGAAACTTACACGTCCCGTAAACCAATGCACCCAATTCTCTGCTCTGACCCCTTCATCAGCTCGAAACAGCCCTACACTCACATCGACTACACTTGGATCAGAAACACCGCGCCAAAATACAGTTGCACCACATCCACCACAGAAGTGACGAACTACCCCTTGTGAAGATTGGTAGGACCTCAAAGCACCCGTTGGTAAACTCTCAAAGTCCAATGGTACCTCTGTTCTTGAGCTGTCCGGAGCAAAGATGGAGATGTTGGCTCGAGGGATGAAGGCCCATGTCTGTATCTCAAAACCAGAGGCTAAGCGACAAGATTCGCAGGCGCAGGTTCCCGCAAGGTATTTGTCTCCTTGGACCCACCACTTTTCGTCTGATGGGTTTGATGTAATGGACTCCTCGGTAGAACAGTGTGGATGCATTAGGTCAGTGTAGTTGCGATGTGGTAGGTAACTGGCCGTGTTTGGACGTGTGATGCGAAGATGTATAGCCTCGCAGGCGCATAGCGCGTCGAGATATGTCGTTTGTAAAAGTGAGTCCGAATGTGAGTGGACTGAATATCTCTGCTGTTCTTCCAGGGGGATCCAGATTGAAGCACCGTCATCAGCAGTATCTTCAACTTTCTGGTGTGCTGCATATCTCACTCTCTCGTTTGAATCGTCACTGCAAATAATAACACCCGTAGCCACTCCCCAGCTCAACTCGCCATCGCGGCCTTTGAGTGATTGAAATATATGGCATCCGCATGTTGAGCAGAAATACCGAGACGAACCATCTGCCCCATCAAAGACACTCAAATTATCAAAAGAATTCGGTTTCTCGGTGGGAACGTAAGATGTACAGAGTAAGCCAGTTGAATAGCGGCAGGTATTGCAGTGACAGAGAGATAGATCTATGGCGTTGTCGTTTCTCCGAGGCTGCGCGCCCAGTTGCCGAGACATGTTCCCGCAAAGACACGTTATCCGATGCATCGTTACAGCTGAAGCAAGCATTTGTGAAGGTATCCCTTAGGAGATTGTCGGGCATATTGGAAGTATTTATAGGTCTATTACCCCGCTTTTTAGGGGGTATTTTAAGGCTACTAGAAATTGAGATATCTAAGGGGTAGGGTTTTAAATATAATTTTTAATAATTTAAATATTTAATATTATTTTTTAAAAATTATATTTAAGACCTTTAATTTTAATTTTTATATTTATTATTTATATTTATAGCTTAAGTAGTTTATAAATAATATAACTTAGCTTAATAAAAAAAGCCTTTTAAGTAATATGCCGGACCTTCTCCCTTATCAAATAAGGATACCTCCCCACCTGGATTGGTAATCAGGGCCGATTTAGCCATAATTCGGGTATTTGAGGGATTTTCCCTAATCCAGTAGGCAAATGCGACTTAGGTCTTCAAGGCTGCTATTAGTTTTTTTTTTACTAAACTTAATTTTATTATATAGTTCTCTAGGCTAAAGAGTATAAAAATAATAATTTATCCTTTTAGAATTAATAATACTATAGCAGCATGTTATGGTATATTGTAATAGAATAACTCTCAATTAAGCGTTACATTTCGTAACATGGCTAGTGCTCCTAGCTTCGCAAAGTTCAGCTGTCTTACCTAATGTTTTGTCAGGTGCGGGGTCTTTATAAGTGACCTACTCGCGCTATCGCAAAATAAAGTACTTTAATCATCTAAGTGGTCAGTTTCTGTAACTAAGTAATATCAATCACTAGACATCACTTGCTTTCACTTATCATAACTGCAATAAAACCATTCTGGGGAAGTTCTGTGGCACGGGAAGTGATGAAGGTTCGATTTGTAGGCACTAAAAACAGGACAGCGCTATGGTACGTCGGCGCCTTCTACAAGCGAATCGTACACGAAACTACCAAAACCGCAGGAGGATCGACATTTCCCCCAGTGATGGCATTATATACGAGGCCGAATTCAGTTCAAAATATGGTTGATCAAAGTGTAATGAGAATTATCCATCTACTGGATATGAAAGCAGTTGAAAGAGAGGGTGAAGGTGGTGCCCGCTGGACAGGGTTTGACTGAACAGGCAGATGTGATCGAAAGAGACAGTCATTGAGTCAATAACTACTAGTTTTTCTAATTACAGAATTTGACAGTATCAATCTTGTAGAAGCTGAGTTTAAGTCTTTATCGCATTCGAACAAAACTTAGTTGCTGTTTTTCAATTGGCTAAAACACAGAGTTCGCAACCTGGAATTCAAGTACTGAACGAACACAGGAAATTAACTTAGATACTTTGAAGAATGCCACCTTCTTGATCACTGAAGTTAATCAATGAGTGTCGTGCAATAATCCATCCGTCAAACAACCCCTTCAATACTCGAAGCTCAGTTGTTAACAGGGAATGTACTCTAGGTTACAGAACCGGAGCTAGTGTCAATAGTGACTTGAACGCTAGGAAGGGCCTTCGCTTCGTTGTAAGACCATTGCTGGGCACCTGTAGGATTCTGTTAGCGCTTCTTCTTCATAAGTTATTCATCCAGTTAACTTACTGTTTGGACCCTGCGCTCCAAAGGTGCACTTGGCACCCTGATAAATTAATCTTTGCATCGACAGCCTACTTAAGTATTATTATTAAAAACGCATTATATTTCCTATTTTTAGCTAATTACTATCTAATATCTTTACCGTATATTTCCCTAGATAGAAATATATTATATTTTTTATATTATATTACTAAAATTAAAAAACCTAAATTATAAAATATAATATATTTTTATTAACTACTTCTTATTTAAGTTTAATAGCTTAATTAAAAACTTAAATACTATTTATTATTCTTTTTTATTAAAACTTATATATTTATTATTTTTATATAATATTTACTTTATCTTTAATATTTTATTTTCTTTATTATATTTATATATACTTAATTATAATTATTTTACTTTTTTATTTATAAGCTATATAACCTTTTTATTTTACCTCTTAGTAAAACTATAAAAGATTAAAAAATTTAGCCTTTATTATAATATACTAAAAGTAACTTTTATATATATTAAATATAGTTTTTATTTTAATTTTAAATATGTATTAAAGTATTTAAATAAATAATATAATATTATTAGATTTACTTAACATAGCCTTAAGCCCCTCTTATCTTTATTAAACTGCCTAGATCTAGATACCTTAGCCCCTAGACCTAATAGATTATGGCCTTACCTATACCTTATAACATAAGAAGGTTTATCTTATAAGCACTATAGTCTCTACTCTACTAGCAAGAAGGTTTTTGCAGATTACCTTAGGGCTAAGTATTATAATAAGTTTAAGCTTATAGCTTAGAAGCAAAGCTGACAGTACTAACTACGAGACTATATCTAGCAAGGCGTTCTATTCAAGAGCTAGATAGAGAATAATACTTAAAAGTCCTGGCTCGTAAGCACTGATAATAACTCCAACGGCAGGGCTATACCTAGCAGCACTCTTCTGCAGGCCAGTCCTGGTCCTATTAAGCTCTTCGCTCAGAAGCTATTTACTGAGGAGCATGCCTGTTTGGGAAATCAGCAGAGTAAAGGTTAAAGGTTTTGTGGTAAAGACACCATCTTCTTCCGTCTTACAGACCAATTAGATGCGGCACACAGGCTAGGAAACGATACTTAGAGGAGCCTATTATAATATCCTAGTTCGCCTTGCGCAGTTACCGAACTGCATGGCTAACCGGCCTTTATCTCTTGGTGTTATAGAAGGAGAAGCTATCTTCAGTCTGGTATATAATAAGCATAAGCTGATGTTTATAATGGCCGCACTAGATTGTCTCCTAGATTAATGCGGCGAGACCA